>NC_062286.1:60240668-60876918 GCF_902655055.1 Lutra lutra
GTTTTTGGCCACATAATAGAAAAGATGCTTGAGTTTTTTCTTTTCTCTCCTAACAATGATGGTGGTTTGTGTGACTTTGAAGATATGCTAGCAAGCTAACAATATGTTTTCTAAGTAGTCTAGTAGCCATTGTTAAGATAGCAGACTTCAAATCAACTTAAATTTAGACATAATAGATAAACTATTATTTAAATGATAATGAATAAAAACCACTGCCTTGTACAGAGGCATTTATACCAAACACAGAAGTACACTGGCATTCTTCTCCTATAAAATGCAACTGTAAAAAAGATTAGCTACATTTAAAGTGTCTTACTAGTCTGAAACGGATTATGTACATTAAATCTTCTGTCAACTATGCTGGAGTAAGAAATAAGGAATACATTTTCATCTTAGTGTCCTGGGTATAGACATTCCAGCTCATATAGAGAATAAAAATCTCTAAATAAGAAAAAGTTTTCACTCTATATACAATTAAAGGGTTAGATTTCTTTTTGTAATATTTGATGTTCTTTTAAAATTACAAATCCAAAGTTAACTACTTCTTCCTAGTAATAGAATTGATAATATGTGTAATTTGGAAAAATAAAAGTTTTAGCTTGACCTTAATTTTCAAGCTTAATTCCTAGAGGCTAGCCATTTCATTGTAACATAGCCAGTGTTCATAAACACAGAATATAATCTTGTATCATATACATTTTTATAATGGTACATATTTAGGATACACATAAACATAAAAACTATGCGAAAAGTTTCTATCTTCAGGGATTACCAAAATGATGGTTAGTGTTTTTTACCAATTGGATGGTAACTGCTTCTTCTATTATCTGGAAAAGATCTCATGATCTTATCTAAATCTGCTACAATTATCAGAATGACAGACTAGTTCCATTAAAATCAATATTTTCCAATTAACATCAAAAGTACAAGGTTGATGTCCTACCTCTTCACAGCAACGAAATACCTGTTAAAGGTTTAACTCACAGAAGAGCAGCTTGTATTCTTTTGGGTCTCACCAAATAAGCCTTTTAGATTCAATACGAAAGACCAGCAGGAAAAATAAAAAAGGTCACTGTATTTCTTTCTTTCTTTTTTTTTTTTTTTTTTATTACTGGTCCTTACAGTTAACTAAAGACTGACCAAACTGAAATTCCTTTCCCATGTAGTTTTCCTTAGAGGATTCAAATATTCCTGCCAACCTTCTAGGATTTGCTAATATCTTGCAGTTTGATCCTATTACGTGAGGATGGGCTCCTACCCCAATTGATTGTAATGAGTCACTCATTATCCTTGCAGATTAAAATTCAGGAAAAAACTTTAAGTCTGTTTTTATAAAAATGTCATTCTTTTCTGATTTTTCTTTAAAAAAACAAAACAAAACAAAACAACAACTTCTGGGTACCAACAAGTATCTGCAAACCATTTTCTTTGCTACATAATTTATAGCTCAAAAAACTAAAACCAAAACATATTTATAAATTAAAGAATTACCCCAATTCTTTTTAGACTTTTTACTTATAAAATAGATTTTATTCTTTCTTAAAAATCTTTCTTAAAAATAAAAGTAATAATTAAACTTATATGGCATCATTCTTCTGATATGTTCAAAGTGCTACACAAATATCCTAACAATTTCAAAGACTTTGAGCAGCAGGATTCCTGGAGTATACTGACCCTAACCTTTAGCACATAACTGCAAACGTCTCCTTCAGTGATCTATATAATTATACGAGCATTATTAAAAGTAATGGATTTACTAAATGTATTTTTTAAAAAGCAAGGAAAATGCAAAGTATCAAGCAAAAGAGACTGAAATAGACTAAATTGTTAAATTCTATTTGTGCATTTCTTGGGAAGAGAGTGTTTGGGGAAATAGAGTAATAAAAAATAATAGAAAAGGAATTTTTTTTCTTAAAAAAAAAACTATTAGATTTTTCTCAGAGTGTGTTTAAATATACTTTTTAATGAAGGAAGGTCCTTTGGATTATATAATGGCTAGAACTGTCAAACTTGCCAAACTCAAGTTGTACTTTGAAAAAAATTATTTTAAGTGCATATGAAAAACCATGAACAAAACAAATATCATACCTAAAATCTGCATTAATCAAATGTAACATAAGAAAATCTTCACAGAACAATAGGAATAGGAAGCAAAAAAATATAATTCATAGCGATTCAGAGCAATAAAATGTTTTCCATAGAAAAATAATTTCAGGAAAACACCTGAAACAGGTTAAATGAACACCTAAAGAAACAGACGCACAAGTGAATCATATAAACTACTGAAAGAGATTTAAATACAATATGTGCTAGCTTAGCAAGTTTTCATTAAAACATGCGATACAGGTCATGACAAAAATTAAGAAAAATTAAAAGGTTTATAATATTTGTGTTTGTGAGTTGCCATTTAAAATAAATCACAGCTTGAATCTTTCCTGAGTATAATTTAAGTAGAGTCTGTACACAAGGATCCACCAGATAATGTTACCAAGAGTTGTTTTCAGTGTCTTAGAAATTGCTTCCCAGCCTTCCAGCCTAAAGCTATACTAATTTATACAAGAGGGAATGTTTGGTAGAGTGGTGTGCTTCAAGGTGGAGTTGGGAGCTGAACTCTAATCAGAGGTCCCAGCATATGGGAAGGACAGATGTGTGTAAGGATTTGGTGCATACACGTCATAACAACAAAGAAAGGTATCACAATGTAGGATTCAAAAAGGGAAGAAATGGATGATATGGGGAACTTTAAGTTCCAAGGTGGCCAATGTCATCTCTGTAACTCACTCAATAAACAGGGATGGACACTTTTCTGCTCACTGATAATCAATTCTGCTTTAAAGACTTAGAGAGAGACATCTTCCCTGTTTACAAACCTTTATTACCAAGAAACTCCCTATAGTAACCCAGATTTTTCATGTTTAAGCTCATATTTTTATTAGTTGACACTGAGAAAATATAAAAAATAGCCTGTCTTTATTTCCTTCATTTATTCATTGAATAAACATTTACTTAAAACTTGGTGATAGGAATATCAGGTTTTTGTACTGTGAATAGCTCACAGCTGAGTGGGAGAAAGATGTATAATTAGATAATGGTATGGGATAAATGCAATGAGAGAGATATGTACAGCATATTAGAAAAAGATAAAGAAGAATAAGCTTTACTGGCAGGAGTCATGATACAGATACTCCTAGAAGACGTATTTCAGTGGAAACTAACAAGGAAAGAGGGGCATTTCAGGGAGAGAACAGCCAATGCTTAACGCAGGAATTGAAAACTATGCAACATTCTCTCTGCCGGCATCTTAGTAGATAGAGACTGTGGAGTGGGGGGCGGGGACATGAGGATAGAAAGGGAGGGAACACGATTTGCATGGACCTTTGTATAAGGCCATTCTGGGAAGGTGGGAAGTTTATTCTCTTGGTAAGCAGGAGTAACCAGAAAGATTTTGAGCTTTCCTATACTCATATTAGTATTTATACTACTTCCCATTTTTCTCTTCTTTAATATTTTATAAGCCTGTCTTTCCATTTATGTAGATATTTGCTTTCAGGCCTTTATTTCTCTGAATCCTCTGTAAATTCTCACTTTCTCTCAGCTCAGAACTAGATACAAAAGTCTTAAAAGGAGGTAACCTATACTCAGTACATGGACACTGTCCCGCACTATATGCATCAGGTATTCCAACACCTTTTATTAAAATAGCTCTTCTCATTCTTCTTGGTGTTTATCAGAAGGTCCTAGGTTACTTTTACAGAAACGAGTTGAGGGGTGCCTGGATGTCTCAGTCTGTTAAGCAACCAACTCGATTTCAGCTCAGGTCATGATCTCAGGGTCATGAGATCAAGGCCCACATTGGGCTTGGTGCTGGGCATGGAGCCTGCTTAAGATTCTCTCTCCCTCCCCCCACTCACTCATGCTCTCTCTCTTAAAAAAAAAGAAGAAAAGACAAGAGAAGAGAAGAAGCAGAGTTCAGAAGGAGAAAAGATAGAATTTACTGACAAAGTCCTAAATCAGTGTGGAATCAATCTTCAGTATGGAATAGTAAGCTCTTCAGTGAACTCTTAAAGATTTAAGGTCAATGTCTCATTTATTCAATACTTAAGGTCACTCCTGGGTACCACTTTTTTTTTTTCTTTTAACACTTAGAAATTCTCAGGTAAACTAAGAACACAAAAAGGAATGGGTAGCAGTGGGTATCTCTCTCCCCTCTAGCAACTTGACTTTCAGTACAGTGGTATATACATTATGATGGGCAAGATAATTTACAAAAAAATTTAAAATAAGAGCACTGTAAATTAAGGCACAAATTAAAACACATAAATAAATGAAAACAGTAGCAGTGAGTTCACTAAATTAGATGCCAGCTTTTTTTTTTTTTTTTTTCAGTTAGACCTTCTTTTTATTTACCAGAAGTCTTTTGATCTCTTCAGAGTGAAAGAGATGCTGACACTGAAGTGGGAAAGGCATTAGTCATGGTTCCCTTACCCCCTTCACCGTGGACACCTATTAATTTGAATGTCACACAAGAAAAAAAAATAAAATAAAGAATTTTGCTTTCATTTAAAAATGGAAAAACAGATTTAGAGAAATTAAGTAAGCATTTTCCAGTTTTAGTATCACTTAATTCACATTTGACTGCTCCAAAGATGAAACTGAGCATTTTCCCTTTTTCTTTTGTGTCCCAAGTTGGCTATACTAGTTTTTGAAAATATGGACAGTATTGCCAAATAATTCTAATCTGTATGTACAAGAGCTATCAGAAATTATAAAGAAAATGATCAAATTAAGAAAACTATCATGTCCTTGGAAAATATATCGACCTGGCATCAAACTGCATACTAAACTGAAAATCTAAAAAGCAACAGGAAGGTCTAATTTCTGTATCTGTGCAACCAGACTGATCTGCCATTTTATATTCTCCTTTTTACATCATTTCATTAATATAAGCTACAAGCTTTACAGAGTACCAAGTGTCAAAACTAGAATAACAGTCACAAAATACACTACTAATTTCATGAAATTTGATTCTCTTCATAACACATCTACACAGGGCTTGGCTTATCTGAAAAATGAGCTACAGTAGAACACACAAGAAAGTTTTAAAACAGAATTTATTTTTTATTTTATTTTATTGGGACAGGTTTTGGAGGGGGAAAGGGAGAGAGGAACCCAACACTGGGCTCAATTTCATGACCCTGAGATCATGACCTGAGCTGAAATCAAGAGTCAGATGCTTAATTGACTGACCCAACCAACCAAACAGGAGTTTAAACTATAACTGAGAAGAGGCTGCAACACTATCTCCTATACCACATACTTTTGCTACACCACAACTTTGACACTCCTCTCATTCAGTGGTGTGGGTCTATGTCTCTGGTACTTAAAACTGGGTAGAACTTTGTGTTTGCTTAGGCCACCAGTGTAGCAAAGTGACGCACCATGACTTTTAAAGATAGATCAGAATGCCATGCATGTCTACCTTATTCTCCTGGGACATTTGCTCATAGACTCAGCCACCATGCTATGAGGAAGCTGCAACTAGCCCAAGTGGAGAGAAAATATGGAGAGGCTAGACCAACTGATGGTCTAGCAGAGGTCCTCGCCAAAACCCAGTCCCAGACACTGTGGAACAGAAATAAGCCATTCCCACAGTATCCTATTCTAATGCCTAAATCACAAATCTGTGAGCATAACCAATGGCTGTTTCATGCCATTAAGATGAATTTTTTATGTAGCAAAAGATAACCCGAAAGAGGAATGGTAAAGAAAATATTTTGGGGACTGTTTAAAGCATGGTTTCATTTGCAATAGGATACAACCTTGGGTAAGTGGGAAACAAATGCAACAGAGTTACCAGCGTGGCATGTAGCCAGCTAACCATGCAGGATGGAGCTGCTCTTTCTGGGAAAAACAACTATTATAACAATAAATGAATATAAGACAACCCAAGTCACATTGGTGGTAGTTCAAGAAACAATGAGATATTTTATGAGATACCATGATTATTACTCATCAATCACAAAGAGTAGTCATTGAGAAATTCTTGTCTTCTCAGTGTGAACAGGACTGCTATTTATTAAATCTGCCATTTATTCCACACAGAGGCACAAGTTAGTATCATCAACTGTAGAAGTGAAGAGCTCTTACCACGTCTCTCTTCTTTAACCCACTGAGCCACCCAGGCGCCCCCCACGTCTCTCTTCTTAACACACACATATATACACATTATCTTAGAAATACTGAAGTCAAGTTGGTTTGGGTACACTAAGAAAATAATGTGCTAAAAATACTTCTTTAGGGTACCAAAAATTTCCCTAGTTTAAAATAATTATCTTAGTATGTCATATTTTTAAAACTGAAAGAATAAAAGGAAAAAAAATCCCATAAAAGCCATTTGTTATACTACCCCCTAGAGATAAATACTGCTACTATTTTGATGATTTTCCCTTCTGTCCTTTTCAATGCATATTTAAAGTCTCTATCATTTCAAAATGGAGTTTATATGCCATATATATTTTACAGCCTTCTTTTTATACAAAAGGACCTTGTGAGCATTCTCCTATGTCCTTTCAATATTCTTTTAAAACATTAATGTATAGATAAGTTTAAATGGCTACATAACAAGTATATTTATGTTATAATTTATTTGATCATTCCTCTATTTTGCAAAATTACCATTTTTTAGTTTTTGCTATTACAAATAACATTGTGATGAAAACCTGCGTACCGATCTTTGTTAATAGAATTCCTGGGTAAAGGGGAATGAACATTTCTTTCCAGAAAAGTGTGGCAAGTTATATGAGACCAGCAGTATAAAAGAGTCATCAATAAAACATCACCAGCATCATGTTTCTTAAAATCTAAGTTATATATTTTACAGATATGGTAAGATGTCACAACACAGAATAAGAGATGTTTGAGGGAGGGGCACTTGGGTGGCTCAGTGGGTTAAGCGGTTGCCTTCGGCTCAGGTCATGATCCCAGGGTCCTGGAATCGAGCCCTACATTGGGCTCCCTGCTCAGGGGAGAGCCTGCTTCTCCCTCTCCCTCTGCCTGCCACTCCACCTGCTTGTGCTCTCTCCCTCTGCCAAATAAATAAATAAAATCTTAAAAAAAAAAAGATATCTTGGGGTGCCTGTCTGTCTCAGTAAGTAGATCATGCAACTCCTGATATCGGGGTTGTGAGTTTGAATCTCATGTTGGGTGTAGAGACTACATAAAAATAAAATTTTAAAAAGAGAGATGTTTTTAATAATTTCAATGTTGAATTCACACTAGTATAATTTAAATAAAAATTTTAAAGTTTTACTTGAAAAATACAGAGTATAGATTACTGGTGCCTTAAACAAAAGGATGACCCATAAAATATTTGTTAAAAGTCTGAACCAAATGAAAAACTAAACACCAGCTTTTTAAAAAGTCAGGATACTTGAATTCTAAGTAAGCCTCATGTGTCACTGTCTACAACCCTAGGTAAATTTAAACATTCTTTCCCAACTCATTTTCTTAATTTTAATATAAAAGATAAAACAATATTATCTATTTCTATTTCACAAGGATGTCAGAAAAATAAAGAAGAAGGAAATATAACACAATGCTTTAGAGACAAAGTCTCTGAAATCAAAATGTCTAGGTTCAATTCTTGGCTCTGTTACTTTTAACTGTGTCACCATGGGCAATTCATTAATTTGTCAGTTTTCTCAACTGTAAAATAGGGATGATAACACTTAACTCATACAATTATTGTGGAGATTAAATGAGAAAATCCATGTTAAACCACTTAGAATTCTGCTTGATAAACAGCAAGTGCTCAGTAAACATTCAATGATAATTATTTATATATGTAAAACTCACACATAGGTAAAGTAACTGGTTTTAAAAATCTACTTGGCCAATCATTTAAATCTTGGGTATTCTGAAGTTAAAATCAACACACTGGAACAATATAGAGCTATTATATTCATTCTCCATAATTTTTAGAGCCTGAAATAATTATGAAACAAAGTTTATCACAAATAACATATAGCATCAACAAAATAACTTTAAAAAAATTTTTTTAAGAGAGGGAGAGAGAGAATCTTCAGCAGGCTCCACATCCAGCACTGAGCCCAATGACGGACTTGATCTCAGAACTCTGAGATCATGACCCAATAAGAAATCAGGAAACTGATGCTTAACTGACTGAGCCACCCAGGCATCCCCAAAATAACTTTCTTTTTAAAGAGATAATTCCTTCTGTGGTTCTTCACTTGACTGGATCCTTTTCACCCATCAAATCTTAGTTCAAATGCCCCCGCCTCAAATCACTCAAGCCCTCACTTATTTAAATTATCCTCTACTAGGCCACACAGTTTTCACATTCTAGTTATTTATTATTATCTGTCTCTTCCCATCATAATATAAACTCCAAAATGGAAGAAGCTTAACCTTTTCTGTCACCATGAATATACTCAGTTCAGACACTCAATAAATACCTGGCAAATGACCAACAAATCGATGATCTAATATATGGCTAGGCATTGAAAGAGTTGGCATAGAGGTTACGGAACTTCAAAGATGGCCCACTAGATTTGGGTTTCTCATTTTTATCATGAACTACAGCTTAAAAATACGGTCTTTTTTGTTTGTAAAATATGTTTTATATCAAGATTGAAGAAGCACATATGTCCACATAACTAAAGGAAGTTTCAGACAAAAATACTATGCTTACTATATGTGATGAATTCTGAGATCTTTATTTGATTCTATTATACTCCTTTTCATTAAAAATAAAATAATTACTGCAGGCCACTAAACTGCTTTTATATCATATTATTGTGTAAAAACTTGTCTTGTGAAAAACACAGCTCAAGGTCAGAGGTTATTAAGCTCGTACCTGAAAGGAATGTTCAAACATGTGCATGGAAAGGAAGAAATAAGTGTCTGATCACAGATGACATGATCACCTATATAGAAAATCTGAAAGAATTGGGAAAAAAGAATCTCCTGGAACTACAAAGCAATTATAGCAAGGCTGTAGGATATGAGGTTAATATTCAAAAGACATCCGCTTTCCTATATACCAGCAGTGAAAAAGTGGAATTTGAAATTAAGAACAAAATCTATTCACATTAATGAAATCTAACAAAATATGTATAAGATCTATATGAGGAATATAAGGAAATCAAAGAATAAATGATGAGATATTTTATGTTAATCAGTAGGAACACTCAATTTGCAACAGACACATCTGATAAAAGACTATATCCAAAATACACAAAACTGAAAACTGAAAAACACAAAAAACTGAAACTCAACAATAAAAAAGCAACCAACCTGATTAAAAAATGGATCAATGACCCTTATAGACACCTCACCAAAGGAAGATTTACAGATTACAATTATGCATATGAAAAGATGCTTCACATCATTTGTCATCAGGGAAATAAAATTAAAACAATTAGATACCACTAAACACCTATTAGAATGGCCAATATGTGGAACACCGCCAACACTCAACAGTGAGTGAAGATGTGGAGCACCACAAGAACTCTCACACACTACTAGTGGGAATACAAGAAGGGACAGAGATTTCGGAAGACAGTTTGGCAATTTCTTATGAAAGTAAACATACTCCTAGCAATCACACTCCCTGGTAATTACCCAAAGAAGTTAAAAACTTATGTCCACACAAACACCTGCACGTGAATGATTATAGCAGCTTTATTCATAATCATCCAAAACTGGAAGCAAACAAGATGTCCTTTAGTAGGTGAATACAAAAGCTGTGGTACATCCAGATGAGGGAATATTATTCAACACAAAAAGAAATGATCTTTCTAGCGGTGAAAAACATGGAAGAACCTTAAATGCCTATTACTAGGTGAAGGAAGACAATCAGAAAAGGCTATAAACTCTATGATTCCAACTCTATGGCATTCTGAAAAAGGCAAAATTATAGAGACAGTGAAATTAGGTTGCAGGGCTTGGGAGTGGTGGAAGGTGCAATAAAAAATTCTTAGAAAATCCATAATAATGGATACATTTCATTACACATTTGTCCAAACTCACAGGATATAAAACACCAACAGGGAACCACAATGTAAGCTATGGACTTTGGGTGATTATGATGTGTCAGTGTCTAACAAACGTATCACTCTGATGTGCGATGTCATTAAGAGGAGAGGCCATGCATGTGTAGGTGCAGGGTATATATGGGAAATCTCTGTACCTTCCCCTCAATTCTGCTGTGAACTTAAAACTACTCTGAAAAAATAAAATCTTAATTTAAAAAAAAAAAAGAGCATGCAGTTTTGTATATGTGAGTTTGATGGTAAGGCAGAATGTCATAATTTTCAGATTCATGAAGAATCTGTTCCCTTAAATTTACGGGTTTCAATTATCATGTATTCATTATTATTTGTGAAGCACTACACAAAAATATATATAAAAATGTGGGGTTTAAAAATTTTTTTTTTATTTTTAAAATTTTTATTTATTTATTTTGACAGGGAGAAAGACAGGGAGAGAGCACAAGCAGGGTGAATGGCAGACAGAGGGAGAGGGAGAAGCAGGCTCCCAGCTGAGCAGGGCGCCCGATGTGCAGCCCAATGGGAACATGACCTGAGGTGAAGGCAGCCACTTAACTGAGTCATCCAGGCACCTCTAAAAATGTGGTTTAATTTAGGGATGGCAGTGTAAGATAGAGAAGAGCACTAATTCTATAGTCTCAGAAAGCTCAAGTTCAAATCCTAGATTCATCATTTACTAATTCTACAACTTTATACAAATTACCTTACCTATCAGTCTCAGTTTTCTTATCTGGAAAGTAGCTGAACATATATTTCATGGAGTTAAGTAAAATAAAAATTATATAAAACATACATTATAGGGGCCCCTGGGTGGCTCAGTGGGTTAAGCCTCTGCCTTCAGCTCAGGTCATGATTTCGGGGACCTGGGATCGAGCCCCACATCGGACTCTCTGCTCGGCAGGGAGCCTGCTTCCCCCTTCTGTCTCTGCCTGCCTCTCTGCCTACTTGTGATCTCAGTCAAATAAATAAATAAAACCTTAAAAAAAAAGCCAAACAAAAAAACCCCCATCCATTATAAAGCCTGCATTAAATGGCAGCTATTCAATAAATGGTAGGCATCATTATTATATTCTAATATTTCCAAAAAAATTAACTTCCATAGCTAAAATATAATCTTAAACAAAGTTTAATTAAATTACAAAATGTGAATTAATAAAAATAGATTATTCAAGTGTATGTAGAAATTATATTCTAAAATCTGACTTTTCCTCATAGCTGACACTGCTGTATAGAAATAATTACAACATGTTCTTCCAAGTATGAATTTATCAGATCAATAAATATACCAAGTGACCCCCCCTCACTCCATCGCCTCATATTAAAAGTCTATGGAAAAATGATTTAGCAAGAACAAACTGATGGTTCCCAGAGGTTAGGCGGGTAGGGAGATGGGTAAACTAGGTGATGGATTCAGAAGTGTTCTTGTCATGACGAGCACCAGGTGATATATAGAATTGTTGAACCACTATATTGCACACCTAAGCTAATATAACACTGTATATTAACTAATTGAAATTAAAAATTTAAAAAAAGACTTAGCAAAAGTATAAATAAATTACTCCCCTCACCCCCATGATTGCAATTAACAATCTATGGCTTTTTAACCAATGTTCCTCACATCACTTAGCTGCCTGTTGCAGAGTGGTATGGCTGCGTTGGTATTCTGTTTATTCCCTGCTTTTAAAGCTGCATCTCTTCTTGCTTGCTCAAGCAGAACTCTTGCTCTTTCTTTAAGTTCTTCTTGTCTTGATAACATTCGATGCTTAAAACCAAAAATACAGAATTAGGAACTTAAAAAAGCCCCATATAACCTATATCTATAGATTAATCAATGGTCTTGTTATCTGTCAAAATAACAAGAGATCAGGAATAAGACTGTAGTTTTATAAGATTACTTAAAGAAAATATTAATGTTGACTAGAAACTGTAGAACATCTTGACACATAGGAAGTATATCTTTACTGCCTGACACTGGATTACATTTAATTTCCATTTGTGTTAGAATATATTCCCATAAAATATAATGTCCATGTGTATATTATATACATTCTTCATATTTGCTAATCACAATATAACCTGGGAAAGACACTTAAAAAATTTTATAGGACTGATAATAAGGTATCTTCCAAATTCATTTGTTGAAAGATATTAAACATTTGTGGCAATAATCCTTTAAATCCTTGACAATTAACATTTATAGAAAATTCAAAACTATCATATTTTGTTTAAAAAAAAAACTGGTCTTCTCTAATGCTCACCTACCTTACAACAAAACAATTAACTATATCAGCAATGGAAGAGTATTTTCTTGGATTAATTTGTAATATTACAATATATTTTTGGGTAACAACAGGTAATGACCATCAGTGGAAATCAGTTCTCAAATGATAACATTAATTCAAAGCATAAATATCCATAATGTTTATAGTTCAAATTCTTTTCTTCTTCCAAAAAATAGCCAACTTCTGGCTTTAGATAGCTATTGCTATTACTCTGATATTTGATTTCTTCCCTGTCATTGTATAGTTTTGATTTAATTTTAAGTAGTATTCATGGTGAAGGAAGAGGTAATAAACAGTAAACATATAACTTTATTTGGCATAATGTGAAACTTAAAAAATTATTATATCATTTTTAGGTCTCATTGAGATTTTTTGTTTTAATATAACTTTTTTTAAACTCCTGCAGTCTCAAGCAAGGGAAGATTTTTTTAAAGTATGCAGTTCAGTGGTTTTTACTACATTCACTAGGTTGTGAACCATCAACACTATCTAATTCCAGAACATTTTCATCAACCAAGGTTTTAAGAGGATTAAACAAGAATTCTTCACTTAATAGATATAACTGAAATGTATAAGTGATAATGATAGACTTTTCGTCATGTGTATAAGACACAATAGAATAGGATTGGTCATTCTAGTTACAAACCAACACTTTCTCTAAAACAGACCAGATTAATTAAAGGGAACACTGAATTTGCAGTCAGGACATCAGGCTATTAATCCTTCTTCCACTAATAATAAGCAATGTAACACTGAACAGGTCACTTAAAAAGCTATACTGTATTCCCTTACATGACACTTAAGTACCTTGGAGTAAGAAAAACCTTGGTTCAAATACTAGATACAACACCTAATTGTGGACTCATTACTCAATCTCTCTATATCTCAGTTTCCTCATTTGTAAAATGGGGATAAAATAGACCAACTCTCATAAGTATAAAGATTAAGTGAAATAGTGTAATGTACTGAGCACTAGAAAAATGTTAACTATTATTATATTTTTAAAAATATTTCAATTGCCTCATGTTTGAAATCCCACTAGCTCTAAAACTGGTAACTAGAGTATATCATCTTTAAGATCCTACTGGCTCTAGGGATGCCTTGGTGGCTCAGTTAGTTAAGTGTCTGCATCGGGCTCCCTGCTCAGCAAGGAGTCATCTTCTCCTTCTCCCTCTGCACCTGCCTTTCCCCAGCTCATGTTCTCTCTCTCAAATCAATAAATAAAATCTTAAAAAAAAAAAATCCTACTGGTTCTAAATTCCATGAGTCTACAGACCTTTAGGGATTCCAGTTAGCTACACAGACAGTGATAGACTGCCTTGGTCTTAAGAGCACACAGAAATAAACTTTTTTCTGATTATAAATACGATTCATATTTATTACAAAAATTTTAGAAAATACATAAAAGTAAAAAGAAAAGGAAAAATAATCAGGGGCATCATGGTCCCTGATTTCAAACTATATCACAAAGCTACAGTAATCAAAACAGTATGGTACTGGCATAAAAACAGACACATAGATCAAGAGAACAAAATAGAGAGCACAGAAATAAACCCAAGCATATATGGTCAATTAATTTACAACAAAGGAGCTAAAAATATACAATGGGGAAAGGACAGTCTCTTCAATAAATGGTGTTGGGAAAACCAGAGAGTCACATGCAAAAGAATGAAACCAGGTGCCTATTAACTCAAAATGGATTAAACACTTGAACAAAAAAAATCTGAAACCATAAAATCTTAGAAGAAAACACAGGTGGTAAGCTCCTTGACAACAGTCTTGGTGATGATTTTTTTGGATTTGACACCAAAAGCAAAGGCAACAAAGGCAAAAATAAACAAGTGGGACTACATCAAAATAAAAAGTTTCTGCAAAGTGAGGGAAAATATCCACAAAACAAAAAGCTAGTCTAGTGAATGGGAGAAAGCATATGCAAATCATGTATCTGGGAAGGGGTTAATATCCAAAATATATAAAGAACTCATATAATTCAATAGCAATCCAATTAAATAATAGGCATTAGATTTAAATAGTCATCTTTCCCAAAAAAGACATACAAATGGCCACAGGTACACGAAAACATGCTTAACATCACTAATTATCAAGGAAATGCAAATTAAAACCACAAGGAATTATTTCCTTGTACCTGTTAGAATGGCTATTATCAAAAAGACAAGGAATAACAAATGTTGGTGAGGATGTGGAGCACTGTTGGTGGGAATGTAAATTGATGCAGCCACTGTGGAAAATAGGATGGAAGTTCCTTAAAAAAATTAAAAATAGAACTACCACATGATCCAGAAATTCCACTTTTGGGTATTTATCCAAAGAATGCAAAAAAACTAACTCAAAAAAATGTATGCACCTCTATGTTCACTGCAGCATTATTTTTTTAAAAGATTTTATTTATTCATTTGAGAGAGACAGAGCACAAGCAGGGGGAATGATAGAGGAAGAGGGAGAAGCAGGCTCCCTGCTGAGCAAGGAGCCTGATGCACAGCTCCATTCCAGGATCCTGGGATCATGACCTGGGCCAAAAGCAGTCACTTAACCAACTGAGCCATCCAGGTACCTCTATTATTACTATTTTTTTAAGATTTTTTTATTTGAGAGAGAGAGAGGCCGTGCGTTGTGCACACTCCTGGTGCTCAAGTTGGGGAGGAGCAGAAGGAGGGAATCCCCAGGCAGACTTCCTGCTGAGTACAGAGCCCATCCCACAACCCATGAGATCATGACCTGAGCCAAAACCAAGAGTCCAACACCCAGCCCACTGAGCCACCCAGGTGCCCCAACTGCAGCATTATTTACAATAGCCAAGGTACAGAAACAACCTAAGTGCCTACTGATGTGTAAGTGGATACACACACGCACACACACACTCCCCCTACACTCTGTGGCACATTAATCAGCCATAAAAAAATGAAATCTTGCGATTTGTGACATGTGCGGATCTTGAAGGCGTTATGCTAAGTGAAATAAGACAAAGATGAATTGGTATTCATCTTTATCTTATTTCCATATATTTACCATATGATTTTACTTGTATGCAAAATCTAAAAAAAGAAAAAAAAAAAAAAAGCAGAACCCCCAAAACCCAAAAACCTAGCTCACAGATACAGAGACCAATTGGTAGTTTCCAGAGGCTGGGAGTAGGATGTGGACAAAATGGGTGAAGGGAGTCAAGAGGTATGCAATTCCAGTTATAAAATAAATAACTTATGGAGATATCATGTATGGCACGGTGACTATAGTTAGTAGCACTGCATTGCATATATGAAAGTTGCTAAGGCAGTAGATTTTAAATGTTCTGGTCACAAAAAAAATTTTGTAACTATGTATGGTGATGGATGTTAACTAGGCTTACTGTGATGGTCATTTCACAATGTATACAAACATCAAATAATTGTTATATGCCTGAAACTAATACAATATGTCAATTATACCTCAATAAAAAAGAATTATTTGAAAATAAAAAACAAAATAAAGATAATTAGCAATCTTGGGACCCAGCAATAATCACTGTAGAATCACGTTTTTTTTTTTAATTTTATTTTTTATAAACATATAATATATTTTTATCCCCAGGGGTACAGGTCTGAGAATCACGTTTTTTAAACTTAACATTCTATTGTGAGAATATTCTCATGTAAGTATTTTAAAAATATTTTTAAACATGATTTTTTAAACTTTTACCCAGCATTCTATTCATAAAGATGCATCATACTTTAACTCGCCTTATATTATTAGGTATTTATGTTGTTTATGATTTTTCACTATCATTAACGATGTTTTAACATCTTTGTTATAGGGGTGCCTGAGTGGCTCAAGTCAGTTAAGTGTCTAACTCTTGATTTAGGCTCAGGTCATGATCTCAGGGTCATGAGATCAAGCCCCACACTGGGCTTTGCATAGGCATGCAGCCTGCTTAAGATTCTCTCCCTCGCCCTCTGCCATTCCCACCCTCCTCCCAACCTCCCGCTCTCTCTCGTAAAAAAATAAATAAATAAATAAAAATTAAAAAAAAATCTTTATACATAAATTCTTGTATACAATTCTGATTATCCTAGGGGAAATAATTCCTGGAGGTAGAATCTAATGAGATGAACATTTTTAAGGGACTTGATGTACATTGCTAAATTTCCCTTCAGTAAATTTGACTATTTTACATCTGGGCTGATTATCTTTAGTGCTATTATGGTTAAAAATGAAGAGACAGTATGAATATATAGCTTAGGAGCACAGACTCTGGAGTCAGAAAATACTGGTTTTGAATTCAAACTTTAACACTTATTAAGTCACCTTAGGCAACTCTGTAAAGCCCAGTCTTCCCATATATTAAATAGAATTTAACCACTTACCTCATGGTTTATAAAGTTTCAGAGAGATATGTGTAAGATATATAAAGGTCATCATATGTATTAGCCACTCAAATGAGCAACATTATGACTTTCAATACTATACAGCCATATTAAATCATCAAATTTCCTCTAATTTAATGTCATTAGTTACTAGACATTATTATTTTATGAATAAGAAAGAACAAACACTGTCAAACTCTAACATACTATCTATTATAAATAGGATCTTGATTTCAGAGAAGTTAAAATATAAAAAGATGCATATCTTTGCACTGATGCAACATAGTGTGTAAAAGAAAAACAGATTTTTTTTATTATTCAAATTTAGATGCTAAAATTGTCCAATTTTAAAAACCTATGAAATATTGCGGTCACATTACAATTTTTTGTATCAGGCAGTACTTCTGACAAAAAAACAAAAAATAACAAACTTTTAACTTTACCCTAAACAAAATTCTGACCATTAAATCAAGGGACAATAAACAAACATATATGAAGTTGTAAATAGATACTGCCTCTATTTTTTTTTTTTTTAAGATTTTATTTACTTATTTGACAGTGAAAAACACAGTGAGAGAGGGAACACAAGCTGGGGGGTGGTGGGAGAGTGAGAAGCAGGCTTCCTGCCAAGCAGGGAGCCTGATGCGGGGCTTGATCCCAGGACCCTGAGATCACGACCTGAGCTGAAGGCAGGGGCTTAACCCACTGAGCCACCCAGGTGCCCCTAAGATGTGATAGAGTTTTAGAACTAAAAAGACTCTTAGAGATTATTTCATTTAACATACATGGAAAATCAGATTTAATATATTTAAATGGCTAATTAACATGTCACACTGGTAATTATTAGCAGAGTCAAGATGAGAATCCAGATGTACTGATTCCCAGTCTGGAGTATTTTTAATTTTTAAACATTAATCAATTTCTAGATTTAGCTAAATACATTTACCTTACAAGTCTGGGTTATAAGAAAAATCTGTCTTGGGTAATACTTAGAAATTAGGCTCACCAAATTCTGCAGTTGTTAATCACTAGATGTTTCTTTCTTTCTCTCTTTCTTTCTTTTCTTCCTTTCTCTTTCTTTCTGTCTTTCTTTTTTAAAGATTTTATTTATTCATTTGAGGGAGACAGAGAGAGAGCACAAGCTGGAGGGAAGGGTCAGAGAGAGAGGGAGAAGCAGGCTCCCCGCTGAGCAGGGAGCCTGACAGGAGGCTTCATCCCAGGATGGATCCCAGAAATGATCCCAGAACCCTGGGATCATGACATGAGCAGAAGGCAGATGCTTAACCAACTGAGCCACCCAGGTGCCCCGCTAGATATTTCTCAATTATTTGCTATGTATGCTGTATCTGATCACTTAAAAAAAGCTTTTGTACTAAAAGTTATGTACTTAGAACCTTTGACTTGAGATTTTTGACTAGAAGAACAGTGGCTTGCTTTGTTAACTACTCTATTTCTTTGATTCAAAGATGTATATGTTTTCTTAACACCTCTGAAAACTTAAAATTGATTGGCATCTTATAATCTTTGTCAGCCAGGTGGTAGTCAAGATAGCCATCAATGCCTACCTATGCTCGTGTTTGTTATTTCAGGTGACAACACTGCAATCCCTTGATGTTTCAGTCAACAACCACTTGAGTAGTATTTAAAAATGGAATATAACTCCAGGTTATTATCTGAAAATCTTATCTTGGGATCTTCTGATAAGGTCAAGAAAGTGCTATTATCAATGAGTATTACTGAAAAGAAAACCCCAGAGACAACTGTAGAGAAATCTGGTGTAATTCAGAGGTCTCAAATTTTTTGGTCTCAGAATCCCTACATATGCTTAAAAATTACTGAGGATCTCAAAAAGCTTTCGTTTATGTGGGTTATATCTATTTATACCTATCATTTTGGAAATTAAAACTGAGAAGTGTTGGAAATATTTATTTATTCATTCCTTTAGAAATAAGTATAATGAGGTGCCTGTGTGGCTCAGTTGGTTAATCCTCTGCCTTCCACTGAGGTTATGATCTCGGGGTCCTGGGACTGAGCCCTGTGTCTGGCTCAGGCCTCAGCAGGGAGTCTGCTTTTCCCTCTGTCTCCATGCACCCCCCAATTGCTCTCTCTCTCTAATAAATAAAAATCTTAAAAAAAAAAAGAATAATAAACCCATTAGATGTTAACATTCTAACAAAAAATAATACTTAAAAAAAACAAAAATAAGTGAGAATGGCATTATTTTATATTTTTTGGAAATCTCTTTTGTGTCTGGCTTAAGAGCAGGCAGCTGGATTCTCATATCTACTTTTTTTAAAAGATTTTATTTATTTATTTGAGAGAGAGTGAGAGAAACAGAGCACAAGGTGGGGGTGGGGGAGGGTCAGGGTCAGAGGGAGAAGTAGACTCCCTGCTGAGCAGGAAGCTCGATGTGGGGCTCGGTCCCCGGACCCCAGGATCACGACCTGAGCCAAAGGCAGATGCCCAACCAACTGAGCCACCCAGGCTCCCCTCATATCTACTTTTGTATTCAATCTTTTGAGATATCACAAATCGTGTGGCCTCCAGAAAACACCACTGTATAGCTGTGAGAGAATGAAAGTGAAAAAGGTAAATAATGTTCTATTATTATTATGAAAGTAGTTTCAACTTTGGGGGCTCTCTGAAAGAGGTTAGGAGAGCCTCAGAGGTCTCCAGATCATACTTTGAGAACCACTGCTGTAACATCATGCTTCTGATGGCACAGAGCACAACACTGTGTGGAAAACCAAGAAAAATTCCAAATCAAAAAGAAGAGTTGGATTTCAAATTCTAATTCTAAATCAGTTATATCTTAACCAATTTACTTTGCTTAAACTTCTTTTTTATGTTTACATGAGTGTTACATGATTTAAAAATCCATGCTTGAATAAGTCTAAAAGAATTCATTCAATAGGTATAAAATAAAAATTGTATGTGATAAGAAAACCATTTATCATAGTTTACTGGCAATGTTTTTCTTTCTTTTGGTACATAAAATAATGGTATGTCTTATAATCGATGGTGCCAGAGATTCAATTAAATATAGCAAATATTATAAGGTCAAATTTGTCTCATATTCCCCTCATGGGGAGGAATCTGGATGTTACTGGAATTTTTAACCACAAGTAACAATGGAACTGAAAACACCAATTACAATGCAATTAAAATGTTTGAAGAAAATACTTTAAATGGGAAATATTTAATTTAGCATTACACATTTTCAGAATGATATTCCTAGTAAATGGAATAGTGAAATATCTTTGACTTATTCTCACAGTGAAATGTTCTGTTTTTATAGGTAAATAAAATTTTGATTTGAAAAGCTGACACTACTCTTTAATCTTTAAATTTGTATTTATTTGTAGGCTTAAAATAGTATATCATAAGCTTTAAATGAAGTGCAGGTATAGTGTAGATTTTTCTATAGTGGTTAATTATACTTCACCTTTAATCATTTGTAGCATTTGAAAGTGCTCTATGAACACAAAAAACCCAAAAATATTCAGAATAACTATTTACTAAATATAGTATTCATCATTCTAACTCACTTACCTGGACTGTTTTTGTGGAATGATCTGCATGATTTAAAGTCGTTCTATCAGTATCTGGATCAGACTCTGTCTGCCTCAGGGAAGTACGCTTTTTCTTTGTAAGGTCTGCATCTCTATTGTATGAGTATCCAAGTTTGGAAGTAGGAGATAAACTTGGTTTTTTGATCGGTGATTCAGGATCTGATCTGTACTCTAAGGGTCTAGAATTCTCTAATTTTTCTCTCTCCAAGTTATTACTGATGTCTAGAGTCTGAAGCTTTTGTTCCTCTCTCTCCTCACAAATAAAGGGTGGAGACACATCCTTCTTCTTATCACTGACATATAAGTCACTTAATTCTAAAGTCTCAGCTTTCAGTGATCTCTTCTTGCCTAACAGAACTTGTGCGTGGGTCGCATCTATACTGTAACATATTCCAGGGTCATCGGATCCTGAAGTCCTTCCAGAGCTCTGCTGGGACTTTTGGGGTTCTGTGTCACTTTTAGTCCTGCGACAGTAAGGGGAGGCTGTGCTTGGACTAAGATGATCATCAGGAGTCTGATGTTCACTTTCTGACTCTCCAACCCCACTATCATTTACAAATACAGAGTCGTCTTGTGATAAGAAGTCGACTGCTCCGCTGGTAGGTTGCTGCAGTTCAGGCTCCCGTTTCAGATCACTAAGCTCAGCATAAAATTTTTCCTGATCAACAGAACTGTTTGTATCTGTTTCATAGTTTCCAACTTTATATGTGCTTTTACTGCTGTTCTCCTCTATCTGGACAACATTCAGTTCTTGGCCACTGAAATGTGCCCTGATTTGATAGAGGTAAGTCATAACAGTCAGTTTGTCAGGAATTGCTAATAAAACCATATCAGAAGGTTCCAACAACCGGGAAATTCCTATGCTGGCAAATCCATCATATGCCTTCAAAGAAAGGAAAAACAAAGATATATTGAATAGTTCAAATAATCCATGCACTTTAAAAACAGCAGAAGAATAGATATTAGTTAGACATATTGTGGTGAATGTTACTGAATCATTATGCTGCACACCTAGACCTAATATAATGTTATGTGTTAATTATACTTCAATAAAAAAGTTAAAAAATAAAGTTTAGTTCTCATTTAAAAGAAAGCAAAATTTTAATGGATTTTGTTGTTGTTGTTGGAGGGCATACTCCATTACTGATATAACTGATACAGAAACAGAACAAAATTCCATGTCAGAAATTTGTAAAAGTAGGGTAGGTACAAGAAAAAAAGTTTCTTAACTGATAACAATTGAAATGCTCTTTTCCAATAAAGAAAATAAGCAAAATTTAGAATTAAAACAAAAAAACTTAGAATCAATTTTTATAAGGAACTAAGGTATAAAGAAATAATAATCTGGAGTTTTATCATTCCTATCAACGTCTCTTTAACATGTTCATATAACTGCAGTGATTTGTGAAGAAAAAGGATAGCTACATATCCCCAAAGAACTAATCCTAGATTACCTGGTATAAAATACAAATTATTTAAGCCTAGAAATGTAGACACATTTTCTAAATGCCCAATTAAGACTGATTTTCATAATGATAAGAGTGACTGCATTTTTACTTCATCCATTTTGGAAACAATGAAATGTTTTGAGTAGTACAACTTAGTTGAGAATGTGAGGCTGCATTGTATTATTTTTGTTAGCCTTTAAATGACTGTGGCACATCAGGTTTTTCTAGTTTTGAAGAATCAAAGCTGTTTCTCAATTTACAATTAATTATTACTATCCTGAACTAACCCTTTAAAACAGCACTGTGTTGCTAGGAAGCATTAAAAATACGGTTAAAGTTTCAGTTATACCCTCTGAAAAGATATTGACCCTCTAGTTGTATTCTCACTTTGGAATATAAAATGTCTGTCTTTGTAACAACCTAGATATAGGATCATAATTCAAAGTTTTTCTTAAAAGAAAGGTTAGGGAACTATGTAACAATTTAGAAAGAATTACTCTTTTGCACTTACATGTTAAAGTGCATTTTTACCTTTGAATTTAATCCTTGTCTCATATTCTTCCTGTAGTTTAATAAATGTTGTGGAAGAAGAAAGAAAATGAAAAATAAATTGCAATATTAAAACCTCTTCAATTTTCACAGCACTATGTTTCATAATATAGGTACCTCAAAATATTTACTCAAGAGAATGGCTCAGTTGGTGTGCATGTTTAGGCCTGTTTGTTATTTTACATGTTTTAGGAAAATTAAAGTCATTTTCCTCCTCATGTGTCTTGACAACTTGATTGACAGACATCAATTGCAGACCATCATGAAAAGCACCACAGGCAGTATTTTAAACATTTCCCAATTATCTAAAAAACTGACATGCTGGTTAAGATCGTATGTCACAGGTAAATACCTTTTTTATTTGGCACTTTTTACAGACCTGGGAAAATGATTAGCTTCCTTGTGGGGAATCTCCTGCTAATGTTTTGCTTCATGCAGCAATTCATTTATGCACACTAACTGCACTAAAAAAAAAAACATTTAAAAACAAACCAGCTTTCTTGTAAGCGAGGTCAAGATTTTATGAAGGAATTTTCCCATAGGTTAACCTCTTTTCCTGTGATAAATCACCTGTCTTTTTAGCTGTTTGGGTGTGGAGAAAAAGAAGAGGTCTTTCAAAGAAAATTGTCTTATTCATTCCTAGATGTTATTTAATTGGTAAGGATGAGTTTCTGCCAGTTATGTTATGCATCTGCATGGAACTTAAGACACAGGCATTGTTTCTCTCACTGCCTTAAGTCCAATTAAGGGCAGACGGGGTTATCGGGAAGAACTGTATGAAGCCGGAAATAAACCTGCAGGTAGCAACTGATACTCAACGTAGATATCAGGTAGGAAGTTGCGAAGTGATGAAAAGGAAAGATTGTATAACAATTATTTATTCAACTGTTCAATGAATAGGATCATCTAAATTAAAACCCTTTTAAAAAGCCATAAGTATCTGCCTTGGAAGATCTGAGAAAAAATTTAATAGGATATTCTTCTCTACATAGCAATACATAAACCCAAGACATGCTTATCATTATTACTGAAAAAATAATGTAAAGAAGTATGACCTAAGCTATAAGGCAAATCTCCTTACTCTTAAAAATACACAGCTGAGTACAATCAACAATGTTTCCTTTTCAACATTTCAAACAGTTATTTAAAAAGCTTCACTTTATAAAAATAATAATGGTTTATTTTATAACACTTTTGTCTGCATTTAAATTAGCTTAGTATTTTATTCAAATGCAATGCAGGCATATAACTCTCATATCTGAAGATATAATTTAATTGATGAAAAAACAGGCATTTCACTTTGACAGATATAAGCTCTCCAAAATTATACAAAAAATAATTCATGAGAATGACTTACTCTGTAGCATGCCCACCATAGATGTGATTTCTATAAAGGAAAATATCCTGATATTTTAAGATTACCTTTTTTGATGATATATTTCAGTAAAAAAACTGACAGTTTTAAAATGTATTTCTCTAGGCCAGCATCATGCATTTGTAAAGAAAAAGGGTTTTCTAATGACAATGCAAATTTTTGGGTTCAGAGAGCAATAAAAGTAAAAAATTTGTTGACTTAAATTCTCATCTGCTAACTGAACTTCTATCAAGATTCCCTTTATAGATTTTTTAAACACTGGTGGTTTCAATTATCTAATTTAAAGTAGAATGAAAACATTAGTCCAGACTAGAGGTTATTGAACACTTTGTTCCCTGAATCCTTTTGGTAATGAACCCCTTCTCAGAACAATCCTTTATGTTTTTAAAACACACAGGATTACAGAAGAAACCAATTATATGAAAAATAAAACTATGAAAAATATTAGTAAAATTGAATTTGAGAAACAGCAAGACATGTGCTTTTTATGACTGTATTAACAACTGTAATTCTGAAGAAGTGATTAGCTTAAAAGATAGGTGAAGATATTACAACTGCAATGTGATATCAAAATATCTAAAATTCTCAAGGTGATAAAGTCTCAGGAATGGCTAACTTTATAGTGGTAAGTTGCCTAAATTCATAATTGAAGAAATACTAAATTTCATTTAAAGAACTAAGAAAATAAAACCCATTTTCCCCCCTAGTCAGGTTCAAGAACCACCTGGATTCTATCCATATCTCCCAGATTAAGAACTCCTATTCTAAAACAACATATTTCATGAACTTTTCAGTTGAAGAATTCAATGCAACATAAAACACATTGAGTATCTGCTATATGCTGAGTTAGTGCTTCTCTCCTTTCTCATGTCACAGTGCACATACATGACTATAATACTGTACTGTGCACTGGGGTAAATAGCAAGTTAGCCTGTGGCCACAGTCAGCTGGCCCAAGGGCTTCTGGCAACTCAGCTCCACGCAGCTACCCAGAAGGCTGAAAGGATCAATATTCCCAACTGGGAAGCTCTGACCTCAGTATGCTAATTAATTTTGTGGAAAAACTGTACAGTCTATCAGAAAGTGAAAAAAAAAAAAAGAAAAAGTAAAAAAGAACCCAATGTTCATATCTTTTTGCTTCTAGGAATATATGCATTCTTTCTTGCATACCCATTATGCTCCTGCGCTCATCCCTTCCCAACAGATTTTTCTAAACTCATAATCATTTATGGTGTAACAGCTTTGGGTGCACTTTTTAAAAGCTAAATCTTGACTAAAAGCAATATGCTTTAATAAATATTTAACAGTTAATGAAGTCCATACACATATTAAAATCTGATGCCAGTCTGGCACTTGTGATCTTTAAAGGTTATGACAACTTAGAGTAAACAATGCATCCTATTTGAACTGCAGGAAGCAGACAACCTTCTGTGAGCTGCAGTTATGACTTCAGAAAACCACCTCAGTTTCCCCAAATTAACAAAAGCCACAGAGGAGTTGAATTTGAAATTATGTATTTTTTTCCTTGGCAATTCTTACCTTTTTGTTGTTCTCTTTAATATCTTGAGGATTCAGAGACTTGTAGTCACTGAGGGAGAAAATGGCACAGTAGGTACATACAGTATTTGATAAAAACAGCTGTTTTTAAAACAAACTGAACCTAAAAATTTGACATTCTATAATACCAAAGAGTAACTAGCAATTTCATAGCAATTCAATCAACAAAGCTAATAGTGTGGAAAATTAAGGAAATAAATAAATTAATAAATGAAAACAGTGATTACATGTTTCATTGCCTGAAGCTTTCCATCTAAAAGAGAAGTTAAGGCAGGGCACCAGAGACCAGTCTTGACAACCAAATTTACCATGAGGTAATCCCTTGTTGTCAATGTACAAAGAGCTAACGGCTTATTTGTCTCATCTCATTTTAACAGCCACACAATTTTCATAATAATTTGAAGTCAGTTCTTTGTATGAAGTTAAAAGGGAAAAAATATTTTTTTTTAGAGAGAAAGACTGGTTTTAGGCATTCAGAAGGGAGAACTTTTCTTTCCTCAAAAACAAAGGTATGGGTAATAAACATAAAAAGTCAACTATTTTAGGACACATGTTAAGAAATTATGTTTTTAAAAAAAAAACCTGTCTATTATTTACAAAATATTTCTAGGGAATGGAAAATGTTTCTACTTACATTAAATCTGGTCTAAAGTGGTGTAATATTGCACAAAAAGATAAACCATTTCTCCACGATGTAGTAAAATTAGTGATTTTCACTCCCCGATAGTTTTTTGTAACTTCTTTGCACCATACAAGCAATGACTGACTAGCATTTGGCTTTCGCCCCAAAACAGGACTTGGGATAGGACTCGGCTAGAAAAAAGAAAAAGAGAAAAACACTAAAATAATTTAATGGAAGATGAAAATTAACATTAATTGACCTAACGAGATCATTTAAACCCTTTGATGTCAGTTTAGGTCTTTCAAAACTGTCAATTCAAGACAACTGTAACCTCTAAGAAGGAGACATGAATCTTAAGTTATTATCTTCAGTTTTAGCCTATGGCATTTGCCTGACAAGGATGTAGATATGCAAGATTTTAAACTCATACATAAGAACAAGCCAAGAGCTATACTGATGGAAACATTATATTAAAGTATTTAAATACTTAAATCTGAGTATCTGTGTAACTCTTATACCCTAAGAAATTTTCCTCAAATATAATCATGTACAAATATAGTTCCTTTCTGACTAGATTAAAAATAATGTATTTTGAAGTCTAACTGTAGCACAAATTGTTAGAGTGTGCTAGTGTGTGTTAGATCAAAATCCTAGTTTTAAAAAATGCAGTGATCATGCATTTTAGACGGCACAATGATAATCATACTCAGACATTTCTTATCTAAATTTAATGATGGCAAAACACATCTAGAGTTATTAGCACCAGTCAGGTATTGGTGGCAATACCACACAACAGGATGTAATTTGGATTTGCTCAAAATATCTTTTAATTATCACTGAGAGCTACTTTTGTAGGTCAGATAAGGACACGGATGTGTTAAATCTAAGTATATTATTTGGTTTCCCCCTTGTTCATATACTTAAAACAGTGATGACAAAACAAACAAACAAACGAACAAACAAAAAAACCCCAAATTAATAAGACTTTTAAACTTTCATTATTCTTAAAAACACATCACTTTCTTTTACTGAATAACAATCACATTTTGTGATGGTAACTTAAGAGGCTAGCACAACTGAAAACCATTAAGAAAACTAAAACTGCTATATGTTTCTGGATTTTAAATTTTGCTATCAGTGAAGAGTGCTGACTATAACCATAAAATAGAGGCCCTCTAAAATCAGGTGAAAGGGGAATGATTATTTGACTTTAATATCACTTAAGTTTAACAAGCAAACCATTCTTGCCACACAGCTTACTTAAGAAAGACCAATGATGCCCCCACTTGACAAAAACATGTTAGTGCCAAACAATTAAAAACATCAACTCCACATAATTGGGATTATGCACTCACCGTTCCTGTGAAAAAAACTCTAAGAAACACCAAGGATGTAATTTCTTATTTTTTAATCAATCATCAGATTAACAAGCTATTATATAAACAAACATGAATCTTGCAAATCTTGTTCTTTAAGGAATCACCTATACAAAATAAATGCTGAAAAAGTCACAGGCCATTAAATTCAATAAATTTGGATCACTTCTACTTAATATGAAGTAGGTAAAAATGGAATTCCCAATGTAATGAGCTGTTTACTTTATAGTAAGTAGATATTTTAACCATATCAATTTGACATGTATAGAAAGGAAATATTAAATATTTTTTCATCTAATGGTGACTTTCCACTATGATTTTCAAATTGTTCTGGTTACTTAACCTGGAAGTGGAATGGAGAATGGTCTATGGATGAGGCAGGGGATCAAAGAACTGTACACAAACATATTTTTTTCCTTAGACTTCCTATTATTTAAAGGATTGTCTTTAATAAAATGTTTTTCTTTACCAAACTATATTACTAAGGTACTGATTCATTCCAAGTATGAATAATAGGTACATGAGACAGATAATCTGCAACTACCATTACACTGATTCATTCCAGTTATCAGTAGCACATAGACAGGTAATGTACAGAAGTCTTTACCACCATCTAGAGTGGCTTTCTGTACTTAATAGGGAAAATATACCAGGTCATCATGATTATGAATATATCCTTGTTTCTAAGAAGGCTCAATATGAAAAGCCTAGAAGAACTAAACTAAACTTTGGATTTACCCCAACATAAACCCCTTGACTTAAAAAGATCTTACAGGGATGCTTACTGCACTGCCAAAGCAAAATAAGTCATTTGTAAATGAAGAAACTTGATAAAAATACAAGCCCTAAAATGGTCATATTGGTTGCAGAGAAAGAAGACTGAAGTAGAACCATCATACAATAAATCATCCACTTCAGGACAGCTCATCTTTCATCTAATATTTTGCAGAGGGTCATAAAGAAAGCAGTTAAATAATTTCAGAGCCTTTAGGATATTAATGAATGTAATTGCTTGTTTCTTGCTATAGCTGGCTCCTGATGTGGCACTTACTTCAATTCTCTATGTCTCCGTTTCTTCATCATTAAAATGGGGATTGCAATGGTACCTATCTCATGGTGTCACTGCAGTAACAGGACAGTCTCCCCATCCTTCCACCCATTATTGCTCATTACCACTCTCCCTTGATCACACTGAACTGTAGTAACCTCTTTGCTGTTCTTTAGATACCCAAGACATGGTCCCACCTTAGCGCCTTTGTACAGATTGCTCCATTTGCCTGCTCTCCTGTCAGATATCTGCATGGTTAACTCCAACGCAACCATCTTCATTATGCCTATTCTAACTATCCTATTTAATAATGCAACTCATCTCCATCATTCAACCTCAGTGACACACTCCTCACTACCTTACCTTGCTCTTTTCTTTCCATAGCACTTACCATCTTCTTATCGTCTATATAGTTTTTTGGTTATTACAAAAATATGCTTATTGGTCATGCTTACTGCTTATTACTTTGTCCATTCTCACCAAATAAAAGGGCTATGAAGATATGGATCTTAGTTTATTAACCTATCCCAAATGTCCATAAGTCCTGGCACATAGCTGGCACTCAATTAATACTGTTAAATAAATACTTGGCACAATGTACAGCACATAGAAACAACTCATTAAATGGTAATGGCATTTATTATTACTACAACCAATACACTACCAGCATTTGAATTCCCATCTTTGAGGGTCTTTTGGAAACTTCAAAGGCCATGAATTTCTTCAAGATTAGTTAAAAATACTTTTGCAAACAAAGTTTTAATTAGAAGATAGTCCTGACACTTTATGTGCAAAATGGGGCCCTTGGAATTCTTGGCAATGTATCTGTTTCTATGGGTTTGATGAAAAAAGCAGCTCTGAATGACTGTAATTTAGTGCTTTCCAAAGAAAGGAAGATACCAAAATCTGACCATTAATGGCAGAACCAAACTTTCAGATGTTGGAATGACTCTTTAAAAGTTCTTTCTTGGGGCGCCTGGGTGACTCAGTGGGTTAAAGCCTCTGCCTTTGGCTCAGGTCATGATCCCAGGGTCCTGGGACTGAGCCCCACACATCGGGGCTCTCTGCTCAGTGGGGAGCCTGCCTTCTCCGCCCCCTCTCTGCCTGCCTCTCTGCCCACTTGTGATCTATGGCTGTCAAATAAATAAATAAATAAATAAATAAAATCTTAAAAAAAAAATTTCTTTCTTCTATTTTTGCAGTGACTGGTTATATGACAAGGTATTTTTATTTACCACACTGGGAAAATAAGGCACAGATATTACAGTTATCTTTTTTTATGCACCAAAAAAGGAAATTTCTAATGACCATTTCTAATTATAATTATGGGCAGATTAATCAGAATCTGATTTTGATTAACTTATCTGCTTAACTAGGTAATCCTTCCAGTTCTTTCTCCATCAAGCTACTCTACGGATGACATTGTACCAATCTTAGCTTAACCAAGAACTACAATTCGATGTCAACCAGAGCCAGTTTGAAGTGCTGATAGGAAAGATGAAATAGGACTTGAAACCACTGTTTCACTTAACAGTTCTATTATCTAGTATAGATAATTTTAATGTATTGTTTCTGTTAACATAGCATTTTACACATTAACGGTACTAAGGCCACCTAGTTATTCCTGCTATCAATGGCAACAGGATTGGTTTTAGAAAACCTAGTCAATAACTTGTTAGAAAATTTCCTAAATTTTAACAGCTACAAGAAATCTCAATTCCATTTTTTTCTGTTCTACCCCTCTCACTATAGTTGCTTTCTCTTTGCTCTTTCCCCTTCTTCCACTGATAGAAGCACATATATATTCCTCTAGGTATTGCTCTAAATAGTTTTCTCTTTCCACACTTTGAGCTGATTCACTCCCAGGATTTCAACTATCACTTCCATGCAGATGATTCCCAAATACACATTTATAGTTCAAACTATCTCACGTTGACATTTCCAGCTGGCCGTCCTTCCTGCCATATAAAATTCAAACTCAATATGTTCAAAACCATAATTATAATCTTTCCTTACAACCTGCTTCATTTTCACTATGTTTACAAATAATACTACTATTGTCCCAATTGTCTAGACTTTAAATCATAGACTCAGCTTTGACCTCTTCCTTCCCCTACTATCCTTTATTAATTAATCCATGGGAAACTTTTATCCTATTGTTGTAATCTATCTTCTTTTGCATAGCTATTGCAAAATCTTCCTTCTTCCAAATTCTCCCTTATCTGATTCACTGCCATACCAACAATCTTAAAAGCACAGGTCAAAGCCTCTCATGACTCTTAAACATATAAAATGATGTTAAAATACTTCTCAGCAAAGAATCCCAAATCATTTTTTAATATTTCTGCTCTCCAGGAATGATTCACCATTCTCTAGAATTACTATGCTTTCCTCCTTAGCCTCAGCATCCCCACTTCCTGTCTCTGATTGTACAGACTGTCACCTCACTTGGAGTATCTTCTGTCCCTACAATTACATTCTTTCAAGATTATGTACAGCTGTCATCTTGCACATGAAATCTCTTTCCAACTCCAATTAGTAGGAATTTTCTATATTTCTTTGACTCTCATATAGAATTTTTACTGTGTTATTTCTTCTATCCACAAAAAGACTTATTAATTTTTCATTAATCTATATTCTGAGCACTTACTATGTCCCACAAACAATGGTAAAAACCTCACATGGGTTAGCTCATTAAATCCTCATAACTCCTTTGAGGTAAGTGCTATTACTCCCAATTTCAACTGAGGAAACTGAAGTTACACAGCTAGAAAGTGAAGGAGTGAGAATCTATACCAAGGTGTTCCCACTCCAGAGCCTGTGCTCTTCAGCAATGTGCATTTCACATTTCAAGATAATATAGTTTTAGGACCTCAATAGAAACTATAATATCTTGAGAAGTTGCCTTAGTCAATTTCTTAGATGACTGACTGCCCTGTGTATATTAAACTGATTCCAAAAAGGCAATTAATGCAAACAATTTAAACTCTAGGAGCATTTAGTTAATAAAACCCTTTATCCATCCTTTGGATTTTAGATTTTTGGTTGGAACTAGAACTAGAACTATGTAAGTCCAGAGCAGTGAAATGTACACTAGCATTGCTAGAATTGTAGGACATTTTGGTCTCCCTACTGCTGATTCTGGGAGTCTTCCCCCAATTACTACAAATTTTTTAAAATTTATTTGAGAGAGATAGAGAGAAAGTGAGAGAGAACAAGCGAGGGAGTGCGCAAGCAGGAAGAGGGGCAGCGGAGAGCATCTTCACGCAGACTCCCTGCTGAGCCAGGATCCAATGCAGGGCTTGATCTCATGACCCAGGAGATTATGAACTGAGAGTTAGATGCTCAACTGACTAAACCATCCAGGCACTCCCAATTATTATAAATTTCTGAAAACTGAGGAATCTGTGGATAAATCTTAATATTTGGTGAGCCCAAAACAATAGCAGTGGTAAAAATAAGAACACTTGTATTGTACTATTTATTCTTTTTCAAAGTATTTTCATTTAAATAATTTCATTTTATTCACATAGTAAAATTGAGTTAAGTTTTGTTATTTTACTACTTAGGCAATTAGAAAGATTATGCTATAGTTAATAATAGGAGGAACTTCTGCAGGTAATTTATTAGAATGAATATGAAAATTTAAGGAAACTGCTGAATACAAAAAAAAAAACAGTATACAAAAACCAACTGCATTCCTACATACCAACAAAAGCAGTTAGAAATTTAAATTTTTAAGACTATTCATGGTGGCAAATAAAACAAGTACTAAGGAATAAATCTACAAATAATGCACATGAGTGTTATTAAAAAACTATCAAACTTTACTGTGAGAAAATAAAGAAGTCTTAAAGAGAGGAAGAAATATACCATATCCATGGATTATAAGACACAATTGTAAAGATAACGATTATTTCTACAGAGAAAGGGTTAAGTAAAAGACCTAAGCCCTTCATGAGGAAATGACCTGGAGTTTACCTTCTAGCAATGTTCCCACAGAAATATATTGGATTAGATCAATGTGAAAGGTCAAGTTTGTTACCAGGCTACATTATTTATTGTAAAAATGACCCTCGCTTGGTGGACTGCATCTAGACTTGGAAACTTGTCAATAAACTATAAATGGCCGTAGCTTCCCTGTGTGATTCTTGTACTCAAATGTGTCCCTTGAGAGATCTAATAGTGATATGTACAGGCTATTACAAGAATGTATATCTTATAAATCACAGTCCACGCTTCCCATCTTACAACTGGACAGTTCATGGGGACCTGAAATAGAGAAATGCAGATCTGATGCTATAATGCTAATGTATTTCCTGCCCTCCTATAAAGCTAAGTAACCTAGTGCCAAATTATTTTATATACACACACACACACACACACAGGGCTTATATTTAGAATGAAAATTTGCTCTATCACATTAGTATTCAAAGAGCTGCACAAGGCACTACTACACAATTCTCCCCAGAAAGGCTAAAATAAAAACTTTCAATTAAAATGAAATTAAAATTTTAATGAAATTAAAAATACCAAGTGTTGACAAGGATGTGGAGCAAAGGGAGCTTATACAGAGCTGATGGGAAAATTCTGGCATCATCTATTATGGTAAATCTGAAGATGTGCATATGCTATGACCCAGCAATCTTGGGTTTATAACCTACAGAAATTCATGCTTACACAAGATAGAACACACGTTCAAAAAAGTTTTGACAGCAGCACTGTTTACAACTTCCCAGATCTGAAAACAATCCAAATGTTCATCAACAATAGAATAGACCTTAAAATTGTGGTCTATTCTGACAGTGAAATACTTCACACACACATAGAGACAGAGAAAGAGAGACAGAGAGAGGGAGAGAGGAAGTGAGGGAGGGAGGGAGAGCAATTGAGAGAAATACAGAACACACCTAATCCTAACGCATACTACTGAACAAAAGAAAACAGGTTCAAAATCATATATACATACCATATGATTCCATTTATATAAAATGAAAAACCAAGCAAACCTAAACTACATTGTTAAAGGATTTGTACTTAAAACTTCTGGAGAGATTTCAAAGATCTAATTCTTTTGTTGTTTACACAGATGTTCACTTAAAATAATTTTCTCAAGCTGTGTACTATGTTTTATGTATCTTCTGTATATGTTTCACATTCATTTCTGTTTTACAGCAAAAAAGTTTAAGAAGAATATTGGAACTGCTGGCATTAAAATGATGAAATAAAGATGGTGCCGTCCCCATTCAATCTGAAAATCACCTAAAGGTAACAAGGGTAACAAAAAACAAAAGTAAACCTTTTTTCAGCCTGAAGTAGGAGACATAATGTAACCCTAACATGCAATATATGAGGATGTTTAAATAAATCAATAACCAAGTTCCCAAATTACAAGAATCACCTATAAATAAAACAAAGAAGACAGAACTCATACAGTACAAAAAATTTAAAAGTAGAAAGCATAATTATAAAATAGGATTTCAGAACCAAGACCAAATATATCTAATACTTATGTAGACTAGAGAAGGTAGAAATAGGTCCACATACAATAGCAGTAGAGAAAAGGATGAACTTAAGGACTTGTGTGAAAAGATTGGTGGTAATAATACCAAGTGTCACTCTTATATGTGTAACCAAATATGACAACATTTGGAAGATCTGCTGCATGACTTGAGCAATCAATATTTTCCAATGAGCAATGCATGATGTTACAAAACCATGCATCAACAAAATACCCATTTCAAAATTCAAGATAAACCAAGTTATGATTTCAGATTCCACATGGCAAATAAAAAAATTATCATTTGTGAATTTTGGTGTAGTATCAAAGAAGGCAATTCACAATTATTTAAAAATCCATTAAAATTCTTTTTACTGTTCCAACTATAAAACATGTGGGTGAGGTCGGATTTCCTTCTTATACTTCAACCAAACAGCATATTTACAACAGATTAAATACCAAAACTATCTTCTACTAAGCCAGGGATTAGAGTATGGCAAAAATTTCATTCTTTTTACTAAATTGTTTTTGCTTTGGTAAATATAGTCATTTTTCATTAAAAATGTTATTTATGTTAAAATACATGTAATGGTTTACTATTATTTTATTTTATTTTTTATTATTTATTTTTTAGATTTTATTTATTTACTTGACAGAGAGATAGCAAAAGTAGGCAGAGAGGCAGGCAGAGGGAGAGGGAGAAGCAGGCTCTCCACTGAGCAGGGAGACCCATGCGGGGCTCGATCCCGGGACCCTGGGATCATGACCTGAGCCAAAAGCAGCGACTTAACTGACTGAGCCACCAAGGTGCCCCGGTTTATTATTTTAAATGAATTAATATATTTTTAAGTTTTCCCAATTTTTAGTTTCTAATATTATAAGTACCAATAGGTATAACTCACATAAAAACTCTTTGAGTCCTGAATAACTTATTTTGTAAAAGATTTATTTGAAAGAGAGAGCAAGTGAGACCGAGAGGGGGAGGGAGGTAGAGGGAGAGAGAGAGTACAAGTGCACAAGCTAAGGGAGGGGCAGAGGAAGGAGACTCCTTGCTGAGCAGGGAGCCTGATGTGGGGCTCAATCCCAGGACCCCTGCATCACGACCTGACCCAAAGACAGACACTTAACTCACTGAGCCACTCAGGTGCCCCTTTATTTTTTATTTTTTAGAAAGACAGAGAATGAGTGTGAGTGGGGGCAGGGAGGGTCAAAGGGAGACTCTTAAGCAGGCTCCATGCCCAGCACGGAGCCAATATGGGGCTGAATCTCATGACCCTGAGATTACAACCTGAGTCAAAAATCAAGAGTTGGTTGTTAAACTGACAGAACCATCCAGGCACCCCCAAAACATTTTTATTATGGTAAAATACACAGAATTCAGTATTTGCCATCTTAACCATTTTTAAATGTACAGTTTTGTGGTATTGACTATATTCCTACTGTTGTGCAACCATCACCACTGTCCATCTCTAGAACAATTTTCACCTTGCAGAACTGAAACTCTATACCCATTGAACAATAATTCCCCACTTCCCCTCTCCCACAGCCCCTGGCAAGAACAATTCTACTTTCTGCGTCTACAATTCTGACTACTCTAGGTATCTTATATAAGTGGAATCATACATATTTATCATTTTGTGACTGGCTTATTTCACTTAGCACAATATCCTCAAGATCACCCATGTTGTATATGTCAGAATCTCCTCCTTTTTTATTTTTAAAAGATTTTATTTATTTATTTGACAGAGAGAGAGAAAGATCACAAGTAGGCAGAGAGGCAGGCAGAGAGAGAGGGGGAAGCAGTCTGAGCAGAGAGCCGGATGCGGGGCTCGATCCCAGGACCCTGAGATCATGACCTGAGCTGAAGGCAGAGGCTTAACTCACTGAGCCACCCAGGCGCCCCTCTCCTTCCTTTTTAAAACTAAACAATATTCCATTGTATGTATATATCACATTTTATCCATTTATCTGTTGAAGAACACATGGGTTGCTTCCACATTTTAGCTATTGTGAATAATGCCGCTATAAATGTGAGTGTACAAATATCTCTTTAAGATCCTGCTTTCAAGTCTTTTGAGTATACATCTAGAAGAAAAATCGCTGGATTATATAGTAATTCTATTTTAAACTTTTTGAGGAATATCTATAGTGTTTTCCATAATGGTTGCAGCCCCTGATCAGATACATAATCTGGAAATATCTTCTAATATTATGTAGGTTGCCTTTTCATTCTGTTGATTGTGTCCTTTCATGCATATAAGTTTTAGATTTTCATGAAGTCCAATTTGTCTATTTTTTCTTTGTTACTTGTGCCTTTGATTTCTAGGAATTTACTCTCAAATCCAAACTCGTGAAGCTTCTACCCTATATTCTCTTCTGAGAGTTTTATAGTTTTAGCTCATTCATTCACGTCTTTGATCCATTTGGAATTAATTTTGTATAGGGTGATAGGTAAGGATCTAATTTCATTATTTTGCAAGCAGATATTCAGTTTTTGCAGAACCATTTGTTGAAAAGACAATACTGTCTCCACTGAAAGCACTTGGCACCCTTGTTGAAAATCATTTGATCAAATATGCAAGGGTTTATATCTGGGTTCTCTATTCTATCCCATTGTCCTGTATGTCTGTCTTTATGTCAGCTCCGCATTGTTTTGATTACTGTAGCTTTGTAGTTAAGTTTTGAAATCAAGAAGTGTGAGCCCTCCAAAATTATTCTTTTTCAAGATTGTTTGGCTCTGTGGGGTATCCTGAGATTCCATATAAATTTTAGAGAGGATTTTTCTAATTTTGCAAAATACTTTTTAGGATTTTGATGGAGATTGCATTAAATCTGTAGATCATTTTGGGTAGTACTGACACTTTAACAATATTAAGTCTTCCAGTTCATAAACATGTCTTTCCATTTATTCATGTCTTCTTTAATTTTTTAAGAAAATCTTCTTTATTTATTTGACACAGAGTGAGTGAGTGCAAGTGAGAGCACAAGTAGGCACTGCAGCAGGCAGAGGGAGAGGGAGAAGTAGGCTCCCCACTGAGCAGGAAGCCTGATGCAGGGCTCCATCCCAGGACTCTGGGATCATGACCTGAGCAGAAGGTAGATGCTTAACTGACTGAACCGCCAGGCACCCCATTGTGTCTTTTTAAATTTATTTTATCATTGTTTCCTACTTTTCAGTGTACAAGTCTTTCACTTTCTTAGTTAATTCCTAGGTATTTTATTCTTTTTGATACTACTGGAAATGGAACGGTTTTCTTAATTTCCTTTTCATATTGGTCATTGTTACTGATAAAAATGCAACTTATTTTTGTGTTCGCTCTGTAACCTTTGCTGAGCTCATTTATTCTAGTAATATTTTTTGTGGGGAATCTTTGAGGTTTTCAATCATCTATGCAGAGGGATAATTTTACTTCTTCCAGTCCCATTTGGAGCCTTTTTTCTTTTTCTTTCTTAACTGCTCTAATGAGTACTTCCAGTATTACACTGAGCAGAAGTGGAGAGAGTAGGCATCCTTGCTTTGTTCCTGATTTTAGAGCAAAAGCTTTCAATCTTTCACCATTGAGAAGGATATCAACTGTGAGTTTTTCATATATGGCTTTTATTATCTTGAGGTAGCTCCCATGTATTCCAAGTTTGTTGAGTGTTTTATCATGAAAGGTTGATGAATGTTATTATATAGTTCTTCTGCATTTATCAAGATAATTATGCAATATCTATCCTTCATTACATTAATGCGCTGTTGATTGATTTTCATATGTTGAACCATCCCCACATTCCAGGAATAAATCCCTCTTGGTCACAATGTGCAATTCTTTTAATATGCTGCTGAATTGTTTGCTAGCATGTTGTTGAGGATTTGTGCATCAATATTTATAAGAAATACTGGTCAGTAGTTTCTTTTTCTTTTAGTGTTTTTGTCTGGCTTTGTTATGAAGGCAATGCTAGCCTTAAAGAATACGTTAGGAAGTGTTCACTCCTATTCAATTTTGGGGAAAACTTTGTGGATAATGTGTTTTATCTTCTTTAGATGTTTGGTTGAATTCACCAGTGAAGCCAAAAGGTCTAGGGCTTTACTATGTTGGAAAATTTTTGATGAGTGATTCAAGGTCCTTGTAAGTCATAGATATTTAGTCATAAGTCATAAGTATTTAGGTTTTGTGTTTCTTCATGATTCAGTGTTGGTAAGTTTTATATTTCTAGGAATTTATCCACTTCAACTAGGTTATCCAATTTATTGGTGTACAGCTATTCATAGTATTACCTTATAATTCTTTTTATTTCTGTAGAATTGGTAATAATGTCCTCACTTTTATTTTTGATTGTAGTAATTTGAGTCTTCCTTTTTTTTGTCTCAGTCCATCTATCTAATGGTTTGTCTATTTTGCTGATCTTTCCAAGAACTAACTTTTGGTTTCATCAGTTATCTCTTTTTTCAAAGACTTATTTATTTATTTTTTTAAGGAGTATTAGCTTTACAAATAAATGTAGAGGAAAGTAGAGATTTCTTACATATCCCCTGCCTCCACATATTCATAACCTCTCCCATTATCAACATCACTCAGGATAATGGTACATTTGTAAACCAAGAATGTCATCCACCATCTCACATAGTCACAACTTCTTCTTTTTTCTTTTTTTTTTTTTTAAGATTTGAGAGATAGAGTATTTGTGTGTGTGTGCACGTGCACGAGTGGGGATTGGGAGGGAGAGAGAGAATCCCAAGCCGACTCCCCACTAAGTGCAGAGCCCCGACGTGGGGCTCAATCTCACGACATTGAGATAATGAGCTGAGCTGAAATTAAGGGTTGGATGCTTAACCGACTCAGTCACCCAGGTGCCCCTAGTTACCACTTCTTTATGTGTGGTGAAAACACTTAGGAGCTATTCTCTTAGCAAATTTCGAGTATACAACACAATATTATCTATAGCCACTTCTTGTACATTAGCTCACTAGATCTTATTCATACTACATAAAACCTTATACCTTTTAACCAACATCTCCCCACTTCCACAGTTTATCTTAGGGTTCACTTTTGGTGTTGTACATTCTATCAGTTTGGACAAATGTATAATGACATATATCCATCATTATAATATCATACAGAATACTTTCATTTCTTTGTGCTCTGCCTAGTCATACTTTCCCTATACCCTGCTCCTGGCAACCATTGAGCTTTTTGCTATCTCCCCAATTTTACCTTTTCCAGCATGTTATATAGTTGAACTCATATGCTCTGTAGCTTTTTCCTAGTTGGCTTCATTCACTTAATAATATGCATTAAAGTTCCTCCATGTCTTTTCATGTCTTGATAGCTCATTTCTTTTTAGTACTGAATCTAGACCGGTTATCTAGATGTACCACAGTTTATTTACCCATTTACCTACTAAAGGACATTTGGGTTGCTCCAAGTTTTAGCAATTATGAAGAAAGCTGCTATAATCATCGATATGCAGGTTTTTGTGTGGGTGTAAGTTTTCTCCTTCTTTGGGTAAATACCAAGGAGCACAACTGATGGATCGTATGTTAAGAGTGTATACATTTTTAAGAAATGCCCAACTGTCTTCCAACGTAGCTGTATACCATCGTGGATTCCCACCAGCAACCAAGTGCCCCACAACCTCATCAGCACTGGTGGTTGTCCATGGCCCTGATTTTAGCCATTCTAATAGGTGTTCAGTGGTATCTCTGTTTTTTTTTTTTTTTTAGTTTTTTTAGTTTTTTTTTTAATTTTTTATTTTTATTTTTATTTTTTTTAATTAATTTTATTTTCTATAAACATATATTTTTATCCCCAGGGGTACAGGTCTGTGAATCACCAGGTTTACACACTTCACAGCACTCACCATAGCACATACCCTCCCCAGTGTCCATAATCCCACCCCCCTCCCAACCCCCCCTCCCCCCATCAACCCTCAGTTTGTTTTGTGAGATTAAGAGTCACTTATGGTTTGTCTCCCTCCCAATTCCATCTTGTTTCATTTACTCTTCTCCTACCCCCTTAAACCCCTATGTTGCATCTCCTATCCCTGATATCAGGGAGATCATATGATAGTTGTCTTTCTCCGATTGACTTATTTCGCTAAGCATGATACCCTCTAGTTCCATCCACGTCGTCGCAAATGGCAAGATTTCATTTCTTTTGATGGCTGCATAGTATTCCATTGTGTATATATACCACATCTTCTTTATCCATTCGTCTGTTGATGGACATCTAGGTTCTTTCCATAGTTTGGCTATTGTAGACATTGCTGCTATAAACATTCGGGTGCACGTGCCCCTTTGGATCCACCTCATGTGTTATCAGGAAAATGCAAATTAAAACACAGAGATACTCTTTGGAATAAACCTAACCAAAGAGTATCTCTGTATTTTAATTTGCATTTTCCTGATAACACATGAGGTGGAGCATCTTTTCATATGCTTATTTGTGATCTTAAATCTTCTTTGGGGGCACCTGGGTGGCTCATTTTGTTGAGCATCTGCCTTCAGCTCAAGTTGTGATCCTAGAGTCCTGGATCAAACCCTCTGTCAGGCTCCCTGCTCAGCAGGGAGTCTGCTTCCCCTCTCTCTCTGCCTGCTTCTCTGCCTGCTTGTGATCTCTGTCAAATAAATAAATAAAATCTTAAAAAAAGAAATCAATCAACCCTTCAATCTTCTTTGAAGAGGTGTAAGGTCATTGGCCCATTTTTAAATAAGATTATTTGTTTTCTTATTATGGAGTTTTAATAGTTCTTTTTATCTTTTGGATAACAATTTTTATTTTTATTTTTATTTTTAAAAAATAATTTAAAAATTTTTATTTATTTGACAGACAGAGATCCCAAGTAAGGAGAGAGGCAGGCAGAGAGAGAGAGGAGGAAGCAGGCTCCCTGCTGAGCAGAGAGCCCAATGTGGGGCTTGATCCTAGGACCATGACCTGAGCTGAAGGCACACACTTTAACCCACTGAGCCACCCAAGCGACCCTGGGTAACAATTTTTAATCAGATGTTTTGCAAATATTTTCTTCACTTGTGGCTTGTCTTCCCATTCTCTCCATATTATTTTTTATAGAGCAGAGGTTTGTAATTTTAATGAAATCCAGATTATCCATTATTTCTTTCATGGATCATGCTTTTGGTGTGTATCTTAAGGCGTCACCATACCCAAGGACACCTAGGTTTTCTTCTATGTTATCTTCTAGGAGTTTCACAGTCTTGCACTTTACATTTAGGTCTATGATCCATTCTGAATTAATTTTTGTGATGGGTATAAGGTCTATGTCTGTACTCATATTTTACAGGTGGATGCCTACTTGCCCTAGCACCATTTGTTATATTGTTTTTCTATTCTCTCTTTCATTTATCTTTGCTTTATTTTTATCATTTCCTTCCTTCTCCTAGCTTTGGGTTTAATTTGTTCTTCTTCTAGTTCCTTAAGTTTTAAAGTTAAGTTGAACTGAGATCTTTCTTTTTAAATTTTTAATGATATATTTAACCCAATATATTAAAAATATTGCCATTCCAATATGTAATTACTGCATTAAGTTGTCATTATTATTATTAGACACTTTTCTATTGTTGGTTTGGACTAAGTCTTAAAAATTCAGTATGCAGGGGCCACTTGGGTGGCTCAGTCAGTTAAGAATCCAATTCTTCATCTCAGCTCATATTGTAATCTCAGGGTCATGAGTTCAAGTTCCATGTCAGGCCCTAAACTGGGCAAAGAGCCTATTGGGCGGGGCGGGGGGGACCTGCTATGCAAAATTCAGTATGCATTTAGTACTTATAATACATCTCAATCCAGACAGATGCTGAATGGTTATGTGTATCTGATGGCTACTGTATGATGGGAAAGTACAGTTATAGACTGCGTTTGTTCTTTTATTTTTTATCAATAAAAATTTTATATATTTAAGGTTTATGTGATTTGATATGCATACACATTGTGAAATAATTACCATAGCCAAGACTCTTTGGTTGTTTCCATATTTTGGCTATTGTAAATAATGCATCAGTGAACAATGAAGTGTGGATATCTCTTTGAGATACTGATTACATTTCCTTTGGATACATACCCAGAAGTGGGACTGTTGAGTCATATGGTAGTTCCATTTTTAATTTTTTGAGGAACCACTATACTTTTTCCATAATGGCTGTGTCAATTTAAATTCCCACCAATAGTATACAAGGATTCCCTTCTCTCCACAGCCTTGCCAACACTTACCATTTTTTGTCTTTGTGATAATAGCCATCCTAACAAGTGTTAAATTATATCCTACTGTGGTTTTGATTTGTATTTCCTGATGATTAGTGGTATTGAGCAACTTTTCATATTCTTGGTTGCCATTTGTATGACTTTGGAAAAATGTCTGTTCAGGTCTTCTATTTTTTAATTGGGTTATTTATTTTTTGCCATTGAACTGTATGAGTTCCTTAAGTATTTTAGATATTAATCCCTTATTAGACATATGATTTGCAAATATTTTAGCCCATTCTCTAGGTTGCTTTTTTGTTTTTTAGATTGTTTCCTTTCATATGCAGAAGCTCTATGGTTTGATATCATCATATATATGATATATATATGCATATATATTTATTTTTTGTTGTTGTTGTTGACTTTGCTTTTGATGTCATACCCAAAATATCACTGCAAGACTGATGTCAGGAAACTTTTCCCCTAAGTTTTCTTCTAAGAGTTTTATAATTGTATGTTTAAATCTTTTTTTTTTAAAGATTTTATTTATTTATTTGACAGACAGAGATCACAAGTAGGCAGAGAAGCAGGCAGAGAGAGAGGAGGAAGCAGGCTCCCCGCTGAGCAGTGAGCCCGATGCGGGGCTCAATCCCAGGACCCTGGGATCATGACCTGAGCCGAAGGCAGAGGCCTTAACCCACTGAGCCACCCAGGTGCCCCTGTATGTTTAAATCTTAAATCCATTTTGTGTTGATTTTTATGTATGGTATAAGGGTCCAGTTTTTTTTTTTTAAATTTTATTTTTGTGTGTGTGTTACAAAATACATTGTTTATGTACCACACCCAGTGCTCCATGCAATATGTGCCCTCCTTAAATAAGGGTCCAATTTTATTCTTTTGCATGTGAATACTTTTTAAAGCACATTTTATTGAAGAGACTGCTCTTTCCTATTGTGCATTATTGGTGCTTTTATAGAAGATCAGACAAATGTGTATGTGTGGGTTGATTTCTGGGCTTTCTTTGATATTCCTTTGGTCTATATATGTCTGTTTTTATGCCAGTACCATACTGTTTTGATTACCATAGCTATGTAATATAATTGGAAATCAAAAAGGGTGATACCTCCAATAATGTTCCTCTTTCTCAAGACTGCTTTAACTATTTGGATTCTTCTGGTTCTGTATGCATTTTAGGATACTTTTTCCTATGTCAAAAATGCCACTGGAATTTTGATAAACGTTACATTGAATCAATAGATCACTTTGGAATAGATGGATATATTTTTAAAAGATTTTATTTATTTATTTGACAGAGAAAGAGCACAAGCAGGGGGAGCAGCAGGCAGAGGGAGAGGGAGAAAAAAGCAGACTAGGGAGCCTGATACAGGGCTCAATCCTGGGACCCTGGGATCATGACCTGAACCATACGCAGATGTTTAACCAACTGAGCAACCAAGGTGCCCCAATAAGCATGGATATTTTAACAATATTAATTCTTCTAATTCATGAACACAGTGTATCTTTCTGTTTATTTGTGTCTTCAATTTACTTCACCAATGTTTATCATTTTTAGTGTACAGATCTTTCACCTCTTTTGTTAAATTTTTTCCTAATTTTTCTTCTTTTTGATGTTATAAATAGAATTGTTTTCTTGATTTCCTTTTCATATAGTTCATTACTAGGGTAAAGAAACACTACTAAATTTTTTAAAGATTATTTATTGATTTACTTGACAGAGAGTACAAGCATGGGGAGCAGCAGGGAGAGGGAGAAGCAGGCTCCCGATGAGCAGAGTCTGATGTGGGGCTCGATCCGAGGACCCTTGGATCATGACCTGAGTTGAAGGCAGACGCTTAACTGACTGAGCCACCCAGGAACCCCAACATTACTGATTTTTGTGTGTTGATTTTGTAACCTGTATCCAACTTTCCTGAATTTATTTATTAGTTCTAATAGTTTTTTTAGTGAAGGTTTTTAGGGTTTTCCACATATAAGATCATATCATCTTCCAACAGATCATTTTACTTCTTCCTTCTTGCCTTTTGTTTACTTTCCTTGCCCGCCGACTCTAAGACTTCTATTATACTGAATAGAAGTGGTGACAGTGGGCATCCTTGCCTTTAGCAGATACTAGAGGAAGTGTTTTCAGTTTTTCCCTATTATGATGTTAGCAATGGGGGTCTTCATAAACAGCCTTTATTGTATTGCAGCAAGTTTCTTTGTATCTATTTTGTTGAGAGTTTTTATCACGAATGATGAACTTTGTCAAATACGTTTTTTGCATTTACTAAAATGATCATGTGGTTTTTATCTTTTATTATGTTTATGTGGAGTAACATTGATTGTATATGCTGAATCATTCCTGCATCATAGGAATAAATTACAGTTGGTCATGGTGTATAATCTTTTTGATGCACTGTTTGTTTGCTATTATTTTATACAGGGATTTTGTATCATAAAAATTGAACAGAAATATTGGCAAGTACTCCTCTTTTCTTATGGTGTCTTTGACTTTGATATCAGAGTGATGCTGGCCATATCAAATGAGTTTGGAAGTGTTCCCTCTTCTTCTACTTTTTGGAAGGGCTTAAGAATTAGTATTAATTCTTCTTTGAATGCTCAGTGGAATTCACCTGTGCAGCCATCTGTTCCTGGGCTTTTTCTTTTTGGGGAGGCTTTTGATTACTTTTTTAATCTCCCCATTTGTTATTAGTCTCTCTATCCCTTCTTGGTTTTGTTTTGGTAGGTTTGATGTTTCTAAGAATTTCTCCATTTGTAGTAAAGTGTTTAAATCCCTTTCTCATTTGCTTCTATGCATATTCTACAACTATTTTCTTTGTTTATCATTTAACATCCTAAAGTTGTAACATCTCAAATTTATACCAGCTTGACTTCAGTGGCATATAAGGATTTTTCCTCTTTTACAACTCTATCCATACCCCCTTTCAGCTGTCACAGAATTACATTTTTATACACAGTGTGTTCAAAAGCATAACTAATAATTTTTAATGCATTAATCTCTTAAATTACATAGAAAACAAAATCTGGAGTTATAATCCAAAGTTATAATAATACTACCTTTTAGACTAATAACTTTAAAAAACTGTATTAATCTCAAGTCATGTAAAAAACAAAAAGTAGACTTACAAACCGTTATAATACTACTATCTTTTACAATGAACTGTATATTTACCTTTACTGAGATCTTTATTTGTTTATAGAGGTTCCAGTTACTATCACATATCCTTTCATTTCAAACTGCAGGACTTTTGGGGCACCTGGGTGGCTCAGTCAGTTAAGTGTTGCCTTTAGCTCAGGTCATGATCCCAGGGTTCTAGGATTAAGCCCAGGTTAGAGCTCCCCGCTAGGGAGTCTGCTTCTCCCTCTCTTTCTCTCTGCCCCTTTTCCCTGCTTGTGTGCTCTAATAAATAAAATCTTTTTAAAAAAATTTACCAACTACAGGACTTTCTTTAAGCATATCTTGTAGGACAGGTCTAGTGGTAATGAATTCTTCAGCTTTTGTTTATCTGAGAACATCTTAACTGGTCCCTCACTTTTGAAGGACAGTTTTCCCAGGTATAAGATTTTTGATTGACAGAATTTTTCTTTTAGCACTTTGAATATATTGGCCGCTGCATTGTGTCCTCCAAAGTTTCTGATGACAAATCTTACAGTTTTATTGAGGATCCTTTGCATATGATGAGTTGCTTTTCTTTTTTTCTTTCTTTTTTTTTTTTTTTTTGGAGTTGCTTTTCTCTTGATTTCAAGGTTGTCTTTGGCATTCAACAATTTGCTTACAATGTGTCTCAGTGTGAATGTCTTTGAGTTCTTCATATTGGAACTATTAATCTTGTTGTTGTTTATCATATCTTTCATCAAATTTGGGAAGGTTTCAAGTATTATTTCTTCAAACTATCTCTTTTACCCTTTCTCTCTCTTCTTCTAGTACTACCATAATGTGTATATTGGTCCACATGACAGTGTTTCACTCCATAAGTCCCTTAGGCTCTGATCATTTTTCTTTCACCTTTCTGTTCCTTAGACTCTATAATTGCAATTTTGCTGTGTTTGAGTTCATTGATTCTTCTGCTGTTGAAGCCTGCCTTTTTTCCTACTCTACCCTATTTCCAGAATCCTCTACCTTCTCAAACTTTTAAGGGTATAAAAGGGTTCTGAGACAAAACAAACAAACAAACAAACAAAAAAAAGAAAGAAAGAAAGAAAGAAAGAAAGAAAAACAAAAGTTGGCGAATCACTGGTGTAAACAATGTAGAAATGTAGGTATAGAAATTGCTATATTTTTAAATGATCAAATCAACCAACATCAGCTTTGAGTGTGTCAAAGAAAATAAACACAAGAAGACTAACTGGTGGCTTAAGTTTAAATTCTAGACCCTAAACTGAAGAACTGGTTATGGAAAGATTCACCTTATTATGTCATTATTAAAGAGTAAAAAGGCTGAAGAGATGAAGAACACTGTGCAATATAGGGGTGTTTGCAGGATGTATTAATATTCATGCTGTTTCCTTATGGGAACATGCCTATTCACTGACGAAATTAAATACATTATAATAGTAAGTTTGCCAGAAACACAAAGAAAATGTGTATGATTCCATGCCTATAAAAATGATAATTAAATATGAAAAAAAAATCCATTCTATAGCAGAGTATTTGGGCTATATAAATGTCGCCACTTGGCCAGCAGTCCTTACTCCAATTATTTCCTTAAAACTTACTACTCTAAGTATAAATCAAATAGTGGTAGAGAGTTAGTGAAATTTCAGGCACAATGATTAGTATATAGACAGTAACATCAAAAAGAACAGCTGATTAAAAAAAAACAAAACAGAACAAAATATATTGTTTTCAGAGTGTGGGAAACACTCTTCTGTGCATCTTTTCTGCTCCTACACATCTTTCTAGGTTGTCCAAGAGTGAAAACTCCTGACTGCTTTTTATCAGATCACTCCTCATAGATAAGCCATCAGCCCTTAAGATTGAGGTACTATCTCCCTCTGGGATAAAGAGCAGACTTGTTTAATGATAGCTATAAATGTACTGGATTCCCCAAGCTCAATGTCCTTCAAATGTGATGCAACTACACTGTGTGTGCAGCTTCCATCTGACCCTTCATCTCACCCTTATGGGACTTGGTGGCAAAAGGAACCAACCAAAATATGCTAATATTCTTTTTTTTAAGTAAACTCTACCCCCAACATGGGGCCTGAACACATGATCCCAAGATCAAGAGTCACATGTCCTACTGACTGAACCAGCCAGGTGCCTCAAATATGCTGATACTCTTGCTGTGAGTAATAAAGCCCTTTGTCTCTGACTCAGGAGTCCTGTTTTCTTCCAGCATCCATGAAACAATAAAAGGTATTTTGATTACCTTGCAAGTAGGGTACAATTCCCACACCTGATGCATTTTATTCACTCTGTCTTTTGGAAAGCTTATTTATGATAACAAACATGCAAAACATGTGTTAATCCTACCAATACAGACTGAATTTATAAAATAATCACACATTGTCTCAAGTCAGTTAAATAGAAGTAAAGAATTATTAAACATTTGACTGTCTTTAACTTGCAAAGTAGTTCCTTAACAGATTTCCTTATGAAGAATTACAGGAAAGACTGTGAGCCCTAATAGTATATGATTTTACAATGACTCCTCTGTAAAATCTTTTGCATCAGTGAATTTCTAAAAGAGTTCGCAGAAATTTTTAGAATTACTACAAACAAAAAACCACAAATATTTCAAATTACTAGGTTACAATACAGGAACTATGATATCCTTAAAAAGTAGATGGGCAAGTCAAGAGTGTGAAACTATAAAGCAAAGAAAAAAACAGAAAAAGAAACTTAAAGGAGAACAACTGCTAAGATACAGTTTCTCATATTCTAAATTTGAGTTTCCAATATATACCTATTTATTTTTACAAACTACTCTTTCTCATCAACATGCAACCCATTCACAGAAGATGTGAGGGAGGCTAACCTTAGCTTATTAGGAGAGTTCCTAATCATTTCTATTAGCCATTTTGTTCTACTGTGCAATTTTATGAGAAAGGATATTCTTACAGCTTTTCAGTGATACCATCTGTATCTTATATAACCTAACAAGTATTGATACAGAGTATAGAGAAGAGAAGTTGCAGGTAGATGCAGCTTTTAAGGGATACTAACAAAATCATGCAATTTTATCCATATAATTTCTTTTTTCAAAAATTTTTTTCTGTAAACAAGTGAAAATAAGTTTAATTCTCCTGTAAATGTACTATAACTAAACCATATACAGACTGCCATAAGGGATAAGTTATTTTCATAAGTATATGTAGCAAAAGAAAAGGACACAGCATTATTAAGAGCATAGACTTTGGAGTCAGCCAGATGTGGGATCAAGTCCTAAATGTATCACATGTTTTCCTTAAAGATACATAAATAATACAGCTGCTAACTCTTCTTCTATTATGGACATATATTTTCTATACCTACCATTTTTCTTCTCAATGTTAATGATTTGAATTTTTTTATAGTACCACTTACTTTTATGGTATCTTTTGCTTCTTTTGGTTTAGAAAGTTACTTCATTTCCAGAAATCTGGTAAATACTAACTATTCTTCTTTTAAAAACAATTTCATGTTTTAATGCTTTCTTCCACCTAGAATACATTTTTGGTAAAAGGTGTGAATTAAGGTTCTAAATTATTATCTTAACATAACTTTCCTGAATTGTATTTCATTGTTCTGTAAGGCTTCCCTTACACTATATTATTATGTAGGTGTATATATGTGTCTTAATGAGATTGTGTTCATTTCTGGACTAGAAATTCTGCTTCAGTGTCCCATCAACTGTTTTTACCAGTACATCACTATTTTATAATATGCTTTATTTAATATCTTATAAGGATAATCAAACCTCATTAACCATCCTTTTTTTAAAAGCTTTTATTTATTTATTTGATAGAGACAGAGATCACAAGTAGGCAGAGAGGCAGGCAGAGAGGGAGGGAAGCAGGCTCCCCACTGAGCAGAGAGCCCAATGCGGGGTTTGATCCCAGGACACTGAGATCATGACCTGAGCCGAAGGCAGAGGCTTAACCCAGTGAGCCTCCCAGGCATCCCTAACCGTCATTTTTTTTTTAATGTTTTAGAAATACTATTCTTTTTTTTTAAGATTTTATTTATTTATTTGACAGAGACAGATCACAAGTAGGCAGAGAGGTAGGCAAAGAGAGAGGGGGAAGCAGGCTCCCTGCTGAGCAGAGAGCCCGATGCGGGACTCGATCCCAGGACCCTGAGATCATGACCCGAGCTGAAGGCAGCAGCTTAACCCACTGAGCCACCCAGGCGCCCCTAAAATACTATTCTTAAACATTTAATTTTTCCTAAATAAGTTTTTAATCATTTTGATGCCATCCTAAGAGATATCCTGTTTCAATGTTTATAGCAGTATTATCAACAACAGCCAAACTATGGAAAAAGCCCAAACATGTATCAACTGATGAATGGATAAAGAAGACATGGTATATATATACAATGGACTATTACTCAGCCATCAAAAAGAATGAAATCTTGGCATTTGCAACAATATGGACGGAGCTAAAGTATATTTTGCTGAGCAAAATAAGTCAGTCAGAGAAAGAAAATACCATATGATTTTACTCATATGTGGAATTTAAGAAACAAAGTAGATGAACATAAGGGAAGGGAAGAAAAAAGAGAAGGAAGCAAATCATAAGAGACTCTTTTTTTTTTTTTAAGATTTTATTTATTTATTTGACAGAGAGAGATCACAAGTAGACAGAGAGGCAAGCAGAGAGAGTGAGGGAAGCAGGCTTCTTGCTGAGCAGAGAGCCCGATGCGGGACTCGATCCCAGGACCCTAAGATCATGACCTGAGCCGAAGGCAGCGGCTTAACCCACTGAGCCACCCAGGCGCCCCCATAAGAGACTCTTAACTAGAGAGAACAAACTAAGGGTTGATGGAGGTGAGGTGGGTGGGACATGGGCTAAATGAGTGAGGGGTATTAAGGAGGGCACTTGTTGTATTGAGCACTGGATATTATATGTAAGTGATGAATCACTAAATTCTACTCCTGAAACCAATATTATATTGTATGTTAACTAACTAAAATTTAAATAAAGATTAAAAAAAAAAGAAATATCCTGTTTACATTTTTATTATGCTTACTTAAATTCTGTTAAGTATCTAGAGAAGATGGATTGATAACTTCACAATACTTAATATTACCATTAAAATAAAATGTAATAGGTAAAATGCCAAGAAGGGCTCAGAGAGTATGCAATCTTACCCAGCAGGTCATCTTTTGCTTTTTTTTTTTTTTGCAACTATTAGAGTAAGTAGAAAACTAAAATCCATATAAAATGGCATGCATGTTATTTAACATTCAGAACAAATCTACTGTCCTATAACTGCTAAATATTATCTTTTTAAAAGATTTATTTATTTATTTAAGAGAGAGATGGGGAGGAGGGGCAGAGGGATAGAGAGACTCTGAAACAGACTCCCTACTGAGCATGGAGCCTGATGCAAGGCTCAATCTCAGAAACCCGAGATCAGGACCTAAGCCAAAGAGTCAGACACTTAACTGACTGAGCCACCCAGGCACCCTTAACTGATAAATATTATTGAATGTATTTTAACTTCAGTGCTAGATATGTTATCCTTTTATAAATTAGTAAAATTAAATGGCAGATACTCACATTTATGAAATAATTTAATTACAGATTCCCTCTTCTCCTGGTGCATATTTAAAATATAACCTAAATTTCAACAATTCATTTTTAAAAGTCTCCAATAAAAATTTACATATAAAGCAAGGCACAATTATACCAATTACAAAAATAAATTATAAAAGAGAAATACTGTTTTATAGTAAGACCAATGTGAATTTTTAAAAATCCACTTACATACAGAAGATAAATAAAAGAGAAATCCTGATCTAAGAAAGTTAATCATGGGGAAAGCATATTTGTAGATAGTCCTTTAAGAGAGATATATTTAATTTATTAATAACTCAACAGAACATAACAATGTGCACATTAGTATCAAAGGACAATACTTACACTATCTTATTCAGCTTTTCTGCAAGTTTTGGCCTTTATTGGACAAGAGTAAATCGTATTCAATTACAGATGCAATTCTTGAATAAGTTGGCAATACAATATCGATTTTATGATATTGGCATGCTGACTTGGACTCTGCTCAACTTAAAGAGCAGATTTAATAAGGTACAATTTACATACAAAATCCACCCTCTGAAAGTGTACAGTTTGATGAATTTTACAAATTATACAGTCATGTACAAATATATTTCTCATTACTTACTCAGTTCTCTAATTTAACCCAGTAATTAGCTGCTTAGTCCCACCCTTTCCCTGACCCCATTTCAGCCCTTTTGCTCACTGAAATATAGGTTATAAAAGCAAATAAAGACGGTTTGTTTAATACATTTCTCAACACTGATAATTTGGGGAGATAATATATTTCAAAATAAAGCCTAAACTGATACAGTACAAGTTAATTCAGTATAACATTTGATTTTTTTTTTTAAAGATTTTATTTATTTATTTGACAGACAGAGATTACAAGCAGGCAGAGAGACAGAGAGAGGAGGAAGCAGGCTCCCTGCTGAGCAGAGAGCCCGATGTGGGACTCGATCCCAGGAACCTGAGATCACGACCTGAGCTGAAGGCAGCGGCTTAACCCACTGAGCCACCCAGGCGCCCCTAACATTTGATTTTATTTTCACAGATCACATTAGTATATTTTTGCAGGAAACATTAGATTAAAGAACTAATAGATTAGATACATAGAATTCTATCCCCCCCCCCAAATCCTTATATATACTGCTGGCTTCAAGATCGAAATTCATATCAACAAAATTGAAAGAATAAAATGTCTGAAGATTTCCAGAAAGACAATTATAATCTTTAAATGGTAGTCTTTTCAAGTGATTTGAATATGAGCTTTTTACTGTTTTACTCTTGAATACACTAAGGGCTTAAATTTTTTCATCATCAGTTGGCTCTGAAATTCCAGAAATAATGATTTACTTAAAAGCTGTATGTTTAACAGAGAGATTTAAAATGCTTCAGCTACTATTTTCAATCTAAATAGGCAACCTGCCTTGATTTAAAGGATTTGACACTTTCTTTCTAGGAATTGTCATATTGCCCAAATTAGTTTATTATTAGGAGCTTTGTTGTTATAAAAAAAGAGGATAGAAACACGCAACAAAAATCCATCCCATCTTTCTTTTTTAGTTCTGTAATTATCATGAGCAATTTGATTTATTTGCCATTGAATTCATTTACCCAGGAAAGTCATATACGATGTTCAGGCTACAAATTAAGTACTGAGTAGTTATGCTTTACTATACGACAAGTAAAAGCTTGTAAAGAAAAGTAAAGGCATAAAAGCACTGCAGTGTTTTTAATGAAACACATTTACCCGCCTTGGGTAAAAAGTAAAAGTAGCTCATAGCTGCAAAACTTTGTATTAATGCTTAGTGTGGCACACTACTTAATTGAAAGATTCTTAATTAAACATGCCCCACCAAAAAACCTCACCAAATTGCATTTGCCACCAAATGACTAACAAGTACACAACAGTTGGAAACTGTCAAAATATTTTACAGCTCAATTGTAATTACCAACCAAGTCTAAGCGTGCCCTGAGTGGGCGTTAACTACATCTTGGGGGATGCAAAACATTAAGCAGCAGTCATTTTTTTGTGGTTTCTAATTTAAACCTCCTAAATAATTCCAAGGCTTTTGTGGCCTTTAGTGAATAATCAGCAAAACAACAATACAAGATATAATAATTTATCATTTTCATAGATTGACCAGTGAGAAGGGCCTTTTAAAAGATCATATGGCTTATTCCTTACCATATAATTGAATATATTGATTATTTGGTTATTTGCCTTTGAAAATGTATTAAGTGATCTTAAGATGTTAAGTGTTTTCTGTCATCCTTATCACAATAGATGTAGCCAAAAATAACTGGGAAGGTGTGATTATGAAGAAACGTCAATATGGAAGTACAGCTGGTGAGCTTCCAGAGGGGAAAATGTAGACATCGTTTGCCATTTGAAGTAGGACAGCATCCAGCCACTCTTCACTCCTCCCCAGAAAGTATACCAAGGAGTGGAATACAGCTTGAGGCTCTGTGACCATCCAAATTTGGTGTCTCTTACCAACAGAAAAGAACTGGGTTAATTACTACTGACCATAAGCACTGGTAAAATATTACCTTTCACTAAGTATCCTATTCATCCACTATTCTTACAATCGGATAGGGACAAAACAGAAAGCAGAATTTACCATGCATTATATAAGCATTGTTTTTCTGAGTTCCCTAACTATATTTTTCCTGAGAAATACCAGTCAGGGGAATGTTCAAAAAGCAGATGCATAATGTACTGAGAACATTACAGTGTTTCAAATTTAAAATGGAATTATATTATTTAATTTAAAATACACTTTAAAATGTATTATGGTTACATAAGAAGCCTCAGTTATACCTGTTTTATCTTAAGCAGAAAGATGGGCACACAGGTGTTAATTGTAAGTAATCCTTTTATCTTTTTATATGACTGAAAAATTCCATTGAAAATCAGAAGGAAAAAAAATCTCGTTACAGCCATACAAGTCACCAACTATTTAAGTATAGTTATTTAACAAATCCATCCCAATTAAATCATAATGTGGGTTAATAAGAAAAAGGTTTAAGGAATTAAATTAATGTAAGGTTCTGTATGGTTCTCAGAAGAGCCATACTCACTTAGCCATTAGGACTACAACTAGATGGAATGTTCAAACAGAACTGGAAATGCTGATTACTGCCATGTAGTCAGAGTAGATGAATGGGTCACCTGTTGACAGTGAGAAAATACAATTTTCTTAACAATTTTTAAAAATATTTTATTTACTTATTTGAGAAAGAGCATGCATGCACAAGCATGGGGGAGGGGCAGGGGGAAAGGGAGGAGCAGGCTCTCTGTGGAGCAGGGAGCCCGATGCAGGGCTTGATCATGGGACTCTGGGATCATGACCTGAGCCACAGCAGACCCTCAACTGACTGAGCCACCCAAGTGCCCCTTAACAATTTTTTAAAGATTCATTTATTTTACAGAGAGAGAGAGAGAGTGCACACAAGTGAGGAGGTGGTAGAGTGGCAGAGGAAGGAGGATAGAGAGACTCTCAAGCAGACTCCCCACTGACCGTGACACGGGGCTTCATCCCATGACCCTGAGATCACGACCTGAGCTGAAATCAAGAGGTGGATGCTTAACCAACTAAGCCACCCAGGTGCCCTAATAATTTTCTACACTGAATACCTGGACACAAAGTTTGTGGAAGAAATAAATGTACATTACAGTAATATTATGTAGGCTATTGGTCTCCAACTTTTTTTTTTTTTTAAGATTTTATTTATTTATTTGACAGACAGAGATCATAAGCAGGCAGAGAGGCAGGCAGAGAGAGAGGAGGAAGCAGGCTCCTTGCTGAGCAGAGAGCCCGATGCGGGGCTCGATCCCAGGACCCTGAGATCATGACCTGAGCCGAAGGCAGCGGCTTAACCCACTGAGCCACCCAGGCGCCCCTGGTCTCCAACTTTTTATCGCATGCCAATATCAGAAAAAAAGTAGAAACATTCTCATAAGTATACACTTATTTATGTGTTATAATACACATGCTACTGTGTATTATAAAACACATGCTACAAATGGAAATTTAAAAAGAAGAGATGAAGAAATTGACAATTAAGATATTTTACTTCATAATGGTATAAAACGGATTTTTTCTCTCATTATATAAAAGAACAATGTGATAGAAAAGGCTTAAATTTTTTTTTAATTCGTTTTTTTAATTCGAATGAAGGTCTAGTTCTAAAGTGTATATACTGGGGTGCCTGGGTGGCTCAGTTGGGTGAGCGACTGCCTTCAGCTTGGGTCCTGATCCTGGGATTCTGGGATCGAACCCCGCGTCAGGCTCCCTGCTCAGTAGGGGAGCTTGCTTCTCCCTCTCCCTCTGCGGCTCTGCCTGCTTGTGCTCTCTCGCTCTCTCTGTCAAGTGAATAAATAAAATCTTAAAAAAAAAATAAAGTGTATATATTGATACTTGGTTTGAATGGCTGTCATAGCTAAAAAAGATATATCACAAAAATACATTAATCTAAATGCAAAAAGCACATCATTGGCTGTACTCAGGATACGCATTTTTCAATGCCATCTACCAATTATGTTGACATTCACTTGATTTCTATTTCCTTTTTTTCCCCCCAGTTCTATTTCCTGATGTCAATTAGGTATAGTTAAAACCCTACTAATTCTGGGGCTAAAAATACATATGTTTATAAAAAAATAAAAAAATAAATTAAAAAAACATAAAAATAAAAATAAAAATAAACCCCTACTAACTATTTTTTATTTGGACTTTTAAATAGTTTAGAAAATTCTGTTTTCAGCTTCTGAAAGTATACTAATATGAGAGTTTACATAGGTAGCAAAGGTATTGTCAGCAACAAAATAATGAGAAAATATTTCTGTAGCCAACAGTATAGGCTCGCTAACCAACATCCATCCATTCCCATGCCTGCTTCTTGTAAGGCAATCAGGACAAGTCTGGTACTTACTTTTTCCTAACTTACCTTATAGTAAAGGATAGCCATGTGACAAGGTCTAGCCAAGATAATGTGAGTGGAAGTTTACAGAAATATGAAAATCCAATGAATATAAGTAGATGTTTATGATTTCTTGACAAAAAGGGATAGATGTAGAGCCTCCTCTTGTATTTGTCCTCTCGTTTACACAGGACACCTTCCACTCTCTACCTGACACATGAGATTCCTTTTTTTTTTTTTTTTAAGATTTTGTTTATTTATTAGAAAGATGGGGAGAGAACACAAGTAGACAGAGCAGCAGGTAGGGGAGAAGGAGAAGCAGGCTCTCCACTGAGCAGGGAGCCTGATGCCAGGCTTGATCCCAGGACCCTGGGATCATGACCCGAGCTGAAGGCAGCCATGCACACATTTAAACTACACAAAGAATATGCCAACTGTTTAAAGAAGAAATAATAGTTAAATAGTCACATTTTATATGAAAATTTCCATGAGTTAACAATGTGGCATGTTTATATGCTGTGCTTCCTTATACTGAATTTGATATGCAGTAATTTCAGAAGGACCTATTTTAGTTACTATCATCATACCTGTTTATTAAAAAAATTAACAAGGGGCGCCTGGGTGGCTCAGTGGGTTAAGCCGCTGCCTTCGGCTCAGGCCATGATCTTGGGGTCCTGGGATCGAGTCCCACATCGGGCTCTCTGCTCAGCAGGGAGCCTGCTTCCCTCTCTCTCTCTCTGCCTGCCTCTCCATCTACTTGTGATCTCTCTCTGTCAAATAAATAAATAAAATCTTAAAAAAAAAATTAACAAAACTGTGGCCCTTGACACTGATTCTAATAGGTCAGTAAGTCATCAACAAATATTTACAATACATTCCATTCCTCTTATGAAAGGTACCAAGGATACAAAGGTAAGACTGGTCCTTGGCACTGAAGAATTCATAACTGAGTAGGGAGGCATAAATAACTACCATGACACAGTATGATTAGGGGGATAAAACAGTGCTACGGGATCACACAGTAGAAAGTAAGGTCAACAAATACCCCACAGGTACCTGAGCTAGACCTCTCAAGGATGAGCTAGTCTTCCCATAAAACTTTGCAAAAATAGAGAAAATCTGAAACTTCTAATGGCTACCCAAATGGAAGTATGATTTAATTTGGACCATTTTCCAAGGCAAAACCAGTAACAAAGACAGGTCTGAAGCTCCTAAAAGTCTCAGGCTGGCAACTAAAGTCATAAGCCAAACATAGACACGGAGATGGCAGAGAGCAGCAGTTCTTAAACTTTTTAGTTGCAGGACTTCTTTGTACTTCTGGAAATTACTGAGGACTTCCAAAGAGCTTTTGTTTGTGTGGGTAAACTTACTGATATTTATTATATTAGAAATTAAAACAGAAAATTAAAAATACCTCTTTTTAAAACTTTATGTTAATATACCTCTATTAAAACAATTCTACTTTCCAAAGAAAAATAGCAAGAAGAGTGATACTGTTTTACATTTTTGCAAATCTCTTTAATGTCTAGCTTAACAGAACATAGCTGGGAGACGCTTGGGAGGTGTAGTCGGTTCAGTGTCTGACTTCTGATTTTGGATCAGGTCATCAGCTCAGGGTTGTGAAACTGAGCCCCGAATTAGGCTCCATGCTGGTCATGGAGCCTGCTTAAGATTCTCTCTCTCCCTCTCCCCCTTCCCAACCCCCCACCCCCACAGGTGCTCACACTTTCTCTCTCTCTTTAATAAATAAGTAAATCTTAAAGGGAAAAAGAAGATTGCTGGATTCTCGTATCTGCTGTTTTCAATCTGTTGTAACGTGCTGTTTTTGTTGAAGTAATGAAAATCTAGCACACAGATACACAGTTGGAAAAAGGCATTTTAAAAGCTTTTTCAGACAATTGTGGGTATTCTTCTTTGATACTATACCAAAACTCACAAGTGGTCGTTTCCTAAAGATTAGTTGCCATGTAGAATCTGAAACCACACTGATGAACTTTACAAACTCTGTCAATGTTAAAATCCATTGATCATTTCGCACTTTGAAAAGAATTTTTATCTCTGCATAATTTTGAAACATTATCCACTGGATATTTGGAAAACAGATTCCCTGACAATGTTGCCATGTTTTATTATATAATATTGAAAATAACATTTCTTAATATTATCACCTATCTTTTCAGAAAAGTTTTTCAAGTACTGGGTGCCACCCAGGCGCCCCCATAAATACATTCTAAAGTAAACCTGCTTTTGTTTTTTTTTCTACTGAGTCTGCATGGCCATTAAGAATACAATGACTTGGGGCACCTGGGTGGCTCAGTGGATTAAAGCCTCTGCCTTCAGCTCAGGTCATGATCTCAGGGTCCTGGGATCGAGCCCCACATCGGGCTCTCTGCTCAGCAGGGAGCCTGCTTCCCTTCCTCTCTCTCTGCCTACCTCTCTGCCTGCTTGTGATCTCTGTCAAATAAATAAATAAAATCTTTAAAAAAAAAAAAAGAATACAATGACTTCTGCTAACAATTTGGTGCCACAGCCTTGATTCATATGTTGGTGCGGGAGGGTTTTATCCATTATTTCTTTTGCCCAATCTGTGCAAATATCAACATGGTGAAAAAAGCAAATAATGTCTTAGGATTATTATGAAAATGTCCTTTACTTCACAAACCCAATGAACTATCTCATGGACCTCCAGAGGCCACACTTTGAGAAGAGACAGGAAGAGGATTAGCATCAAGGCAGAGGTTTATTCATTTATTCCACTATGGTATTTATACCATATTTATACCATATACCCAGGTGCTAACCCTGGGCCTAGGAACTAGGATCATCTTAGTGATGAAACAGTCGCCGCCCTCTAACAGAGGCAGACCCAGGGACTGAAACTAATAGAAATTAAGAGTGGGAATTCCTTACAATATATATTTTTTACATATTCAAACTGAAGATGGGATAGTTGTGGTTTTATACTATTACATAATAAACACTACCAGAAAACAATGGCAGTTTAATTGTCTACTGATTACTTCTAACAGTTTTTTACTGTAAATCTTCAAAGACCCTAATTTTAGTATTGAAATCAAATGTTAAGAAGTTCCAAGGAATTATATGGTGGTACAATACAGCAAACAGATAATGCATATCCAATTAATAGATGTTGAATAGTACTGAAAAATGATTTGCACCACTGGCTCCTCTTCTATTTCATTGTATACAAATCAGCAAACAATCAGAATCCGGAGTACTCTGGAACCTGTGCGCCTGGCCTTTAGTGGGAATGAGGTTCCCACTGCTTCTTGGGAATCTCTTTTCCTTCAGAAACACTATGGGCCAGTACTGGAGAGGATGAATACTCCCTTTAAGTGTTAATTATTTCCCTTCCTGTATAATTGTGGCCAGCTCCTCAGCAACAAATAAAATCAATTCTGTGCCCAGACAAGAAGGAAAACAAAATGAAACAATACACTGGCTTTAATAGGACCCTTGAAAACTACCTCCAAAAGTTAATGTAACATCATATAACTTAGGAAATAGAGATGATTCTGTCCCCCAAATCCTTTAACATTTTAATATTATCCTATACCAGTGGTTTTCAACCATTCACAGTTTCAATCTCACAAGTACACTATTAAAGAATCGAAAACAATTTTAATATCCTCATACCTTGTTCCAGAAAATACATTTACATGTTTCATCTATAACACAATTTTAAGAAAGTTAAAAAAAAAAAGTGTTTTCATTGAAAAATCTTCATAAATTTTAGTAGACTGTCAACCTCTCTTCCATAATACATATACATGTTAGATATCTCAGTTCAAGAGAGCTTTGGAAACAAAGGCAAATCTGTCAATGACAGGAATCATGAACTTTTTTTCTATTTTAATTCTCACTAATCCTCCACACCTCTACCCCGAGGATTTGAAAGTTGCTAAGGAAGGGAGGAAAGATTAAAAAAGAACTCCAAGAAAATTGCCTAATGTCTTTTGGGGGGTGTCAGATTCTAAGACAAATGAATTAAGAACAACAATAGTAGTAGCAACTAATACAGAATTTACTATGTTCAAGGCACTATTCTGAGTACTTTACATATATTACCATTTTTAATCCTCACAATAGCACTATGAGATAAACATTATTATCCCTATTTTATAGATGAGTATGTTAAAAGATAGAGGGCTTAAATAACTTGTTCTACTTCTTAAGAGGCACAGTCTATGGACTTGGCAGTGTGATTCTAGGCTGAATATATGACTCACGGGGTACCTGGAGCACCTGGGTGGCACAAGTGATTAAGCTTCTGACTTTGGCCCAGGTCATAATCTCAGGGTCCTCGGATCAAACCCAGGTTGGGCTCCTTGCTCACCAGGGAGTCTTTTTGTCCCTCTGTCCCTCCCCCTGCTCATGCTCTCTCTCTCTCCCCTGCTGGTTCTTAAATATATTAAAATCTTTAAAAAAAAGAAAAAGAATAAGAATATATGACTCACTTCATGCTAGGGCCTCAGGATACCAAGGATCTTAGGGAAGATTCAGTACCCTGAAAAATCATTCTTTCTGTAACTGACTCAGAAATGAAACATTATCTAGAAAGAATACTGTGTTAGATCCAGGTGCCTGAATTCTATTTCTGGCCCTGAATTTTAAAGAGCTATGTGATTATTAGTCTTAATAACATCCATTCTGGGTTTTGGTTTTAGCATTTATAAAACAAAAAAATGAAAGAGGAGTGAATTAAGATTCATTTATTCAACTAAAAAGCACTAAGTACTTATTACATGCAAGGCAATATGCATCACTGAGAACCTGTCTGACCCATGTAAAGTCTATTTTCCCAGTTAGTATCTCACAAGAGGACCCTGCAGCTATTTGAGCTTGCAACTTAAAACCTGGCATGCCTTTTAAGAACGAAAGAGATGAAACCGAGCCAAAGAAGTTTAATTACTTGTCCCACAAGGAAATTTAAGGTAAACTGGTCAAAACCCCTCAGTTATTCTAATTTTATCAAAGTGCCACAAGGTACTATGTGGTGAATTTTTCATTCAAGAAGAATTTACTTAACATCCATTACATGTTAGGAATGGCAATATACTGGCAGACAAAACAAGTCCCATTCTTATGGAGTTTATACTTGCCACAAAGGAAGAACTTAATAAGGGGTTAAAATTTTTATTTAAAAATATGACGTCAATGGTTTAAGTCATAAAAACATCATTAAAAACACTTTTTTCCAAGCTGGATTTCCACAGAAGCTTTATCCAACTTTCCAAAGGTACCTTTAAGACATGTTTAAAATCAAACTCAATGGGATTAAAATTTAAGTAAATTAATTAGTTTTACTGTATTACAGTACAAACTTTGTAATCTGAGTTATGGGTACAAAGTAATTATTTACTACTAGGCACAGGTTTAACATATTAAAATCAGTTTTTTCAAGCACCTATAGTTTCATTCCACTTCCAATCTACTAGTAATCCTCTTCTAAATTAGTACTTTTCAAATATGTCAGCCATCAGAATCACTTGGAATAATGGGAGAGTCTGGTGGCACCTGACTTGAAAATCCTGATTCAGTAGGTAAGAGGTGGGTCCCAGGTGATTCTGATCCAGCTAGGCAACAATGGGTTTTCACCCACAGTTTATTCTTACCAGTTTACATTCCCATCTTCTGGTCTCAAACATATTTTTCTTTTAGTATTCAGAAAAGGAATTTTGCTATGGTATAAAACCTTAGAATTTCTCATCGTATAAACCTTAGAATTTCTCCTCAGTTTCTAGTATTAAGTAAGTCTTCCAGTAAACCGTGACCTGGCTTGGGTCCCCCTCAAGATTCTGCTCACAAAAATTTATTGGGTATTTCCTCAGATCTGGCATTAGCCAGAGGTTCAACTCTTTTGAGTTAAATATTTAATTTGGACATATATGTATATGGTTTTACAAAAATTATTAAGATACTACTATGTGCCATACTGTTCTAAGCACTTGAGACATCAATAAAATTGACAAAACTTTAGCCAGATTCATCCCAGGGGGGAAAAAAAAGAGAAGACAAAGGTTACCAATATCAGAAATTAGGGAGGTAAAATAGCTACAGATTCTATAGATATTAACAAAATAGGAAAGTTATGAACAACTTTATGCTAAAAAACCTTGACAGTCAAGATGAAATGGACAAATTCCTTGAAAGATACAAGCTACCACAGCTCTCTCAAGAAGAAAGAGATTATCTGAATAGCTCTGTACAAAGAAATATAACTTGTACCTAAAAAATTCACCACAGAGAAAACCCCAGGTATACATGGCTTTTTTGAGTAATTCTACCAAACATTTAAAGAAGAAATCATCTCAATTCTACAAAAACTCTTACAGAAAATAGAAAAGGAGGTAATACTTCTCAACTTATTCTAGAAGTCAAGCAGTACCTTGGTTCCAAAATTGTATGAAGATACTACAGGAAAAGAAAACTCCAGATCAATATCCCTCATGAAAATGGATGTAAAAAAAATTTAACAAATCAAATCCAATTATATATTAAAAAGATAATTCACCTTGATCAAGTGAGGTTTATTCCCAGAAATGCATAGTTGATTCAATGAATTCAAGAAAATTCTGGTACTTTGGAATAAACAAAATACATTACTGATGTCTTTTCAAAGCAATGCTGGAGCCCCAGTGATTATTTGGACATCTAGATTATATGCGTCTTTGTCTTACACCAAGTTACTTTGCAACAAACAACAGGGTTTCTCAACCTTTGGGGTTTCGACATTTGGGGTTGAATACTCCTCTGTTGGCGGGGGGTATTACAGGAGTGTCTCTGGCCTCTATGGACCAGACACCAGTAATGTCACTCCTCCCAGTGTGATAACTAAAAACCGTCTATAGGTATTGCCCCATGTTTCCTGGGGGACAAAATGATCTCCAGTTCAGATTAATCTCTATAGAGATTAAAGTTAACTTGCAGGAAATCAACAGCGATGGAAACAATTCTTACCTATATATAGGCATACCACATTTTACTGTACTTTGCTTTACTGAACTTTGCAGATACTGTATTTTTCTACAAATTGAAGGTTTGTGGAAACCCTGTATTCAGTAAGTCAATTGGTGCCATTTTCCCAACAGCATTTGCTTATTCTGTGTCTCTGTGTCACACCTTGGTAATTCCTGTAGTATTTCAAACTTTTTCATTATTATATTTGTTATGGTGATCTATGCTCTTTGATTTTGCTACTGTACCTATTTGGGGTGCCATAAAACACACCCACAGAAGATGGCAAACCTAATCAACAGATGTGTCGTATTCTGATTGCTCCACTGACTAGCTGTTCATCTCTCTCCCTCTCCCCAGGCCTCCCTATTCTCTGAGACACAATACTACTGAAATTAGGCCAATTAATAACCCCATAATGGCCTCAAATAAAAGGAAGAGTTGCATATCTCTCACTTTAAACCAAAAGCTACAAAGATTAAGCTTAGTAAGGAAGAGATGTTGAAAGCCAAGATAGGTCAAAAGTCAGGCCTCTTGCCTAAGAGCCAAGCTTGAAGAAAAAGAAAAGCACTACTCCAGGAAAACACGTGAATGATAATAAAGCAAAACAGCCTTATTGCTGATATGGAGAAAGTCTTGGTGGTCTGGATAACAGATCAAATCAGGCACACCATTCTCTTAAGCCAAAGCCTAATCCAAAGCAAGGCCCTAACTTTCTTCAATTCCGTGAAGGCTCCAAGAGGTGAGGCAGCTGCCAAAGAAAAGGCTGAACTAGCAAAAACTGGCTCATGTGTTTAAGGAAAGAAGCCATCTCTCTAATATAAAAGTGCAAGGAGAAGCAGCAAGTGCTGATGTAGAAGCTGCAGCAAGTTATCCAGATCTAGTTAAGATCATTAATGAAGGGGCGCCTGGGTGGCTCAGTGGGTTAAAGCCTCTGCCTTCAGCTCGGGTCATGATCCCAGGGTCCTGGGATCGAGCCCCGCATAGGGCTCTCTGCTCAGCAGAGAGCCTGCTTCCTCCTCTCTCTCTCTGCCTGCCTCTCTGCCTACTTGTGATCTCTGTCTGTCAAATAAATAAATAAAATATTAAAAAAAAAGATCATTAATAAAGATGTCTACATTAAACAACAAATTTTCTATGTAGATGAAACAGCCTTCTATTGGAAGAAGGTGTCATCTAGGACCTTCATGGCAAGAGAAGAGAAGAGAATGCCTGACTTCCAAACTTCAAAGGACAGAGTCCTTGTTAGGGTTTTATGCAGCTGGTGACTTTAAGCTGAAGTAATGCTTATTTGCTATCCTGAAAATCCTAAGACCCTTAAGAATTATGCTAAATCTATTCTGTCTGTGCACTATAAATGGAAACCTAGTTGACAGAGTATCTGTTTACAACATGGTTTACTGAATATTTTAAGCCCACTGTTGATACTTACTGATCAGAAAGTATGATTCCTTTCTAAAAATTACTGCTCACTAAGTGTGTAAACCTGGCGATTCACAGACCTGTACCCCTGGGGATAAAAATATATGTTTATAAAAAATAAAAAAAAAACTAAAAAAAAAAAAATTACTGCTCACTGATAATGTACCTAATCACCCACGAGCTCTGATGGAGATGCAAAATGAGACTCTTGTTGATTTCATGTCTGCTAACACAACATCCACTCTGCAGCTCATAGACTGAGTCATTTAGGTTTTCCTTATTATTTAAGGCATACATTTCATAAGGCTCTAACTGCCACAGACCGTGATTCCTGATGAATGTGGGCAAAGCAAACTGAAAACCTTGTGGAAAGCATTCATCATTCTAGAAGCCATTAACATTCCTGACTCATTGGAAGAGGTCAAAATATCAACAAAAACAGGAGTTTAGAAGAAGTTAATTCCAACCCTATGGATGACTTTGAGTTCAAGATTTCAGTGGAGAAAATAACTGCAGATGTGGTGGAAACATCAAAAGAACTAGAAGTGGAGACTAAAGATGTGACTGAATTGCTGAAATCTCATAATAAAACTTGAATGGATGAGGTGTGGCTTCTTGTGGATGAGCAAAAGAAGTGGCTTCTTGAGATGGAATCTATTCCAGGTGAAGATGCTGTGAAGGATTATTGAAATAACAATGAAAGATTAAGAACATTACAAAACTTAAGTCAATAAAGCAGCAGCAGCGTCTGAGAGGACACACCTCCAATTTTGAAAGAAGTTCTACTGTAGATAAAATGCTATCAAATGGCATCACAAGCTACTGAGAAATTGTTTGTGAAAGGAAGAGTCCGTGGATGCAGCAAACGTCACTGTTGTCTCAATCTAAAAAATTGCCACAACCACACCAACCTTCAGCAACCACTACCCTGATCAGTCAAGCAGCCGTCAACACTGAGGCAAGACTCTCCACCAGCAAAGAGACTGGCGTGTTAAAAGCTCAGGTGTTTAACATTTTTTTAGCAATAAGGTATTTTTTAATTAAGGTTTGTACATTTTTTTAGACAGTGTTATTGCACACCTAACAGACTACATATAGTGTAAACATAACTTTAATATGCTCTGGGAAATCAAAAAATTCATCTGACATGCTTTATTGTAATATTCACTTTACTGTGGTGACCTGGAATCAAATCCACAATGTATCTGAGGTAGGCCTATACATGCAAATAAATTCAACCTGGTGAACTCCTCCAACCAAAAAGACAGTTTTACCTCCTTCTTTACATAAATCCATTTCGACATTTTTGATCTACATGTGCGTTAGTTCTTAAGATTCTCATTTGACCCGATTGTAACATCTTTTTGATCCCTCATTTAAAAATTGGTCTAAAAAGTCTTTGATACATGATCATATTATATTTGTCTGAGTCCAGATTTTATCCTTTATGAAAATTATCTTTTTAAAACCATTTTATTGAGGCATGACTGACATATAAAAGCTGTACATTTTTAATATATACAACTTGATGAACTGAAATTTTCCTTTTACTCACTTGAAAATCAGTCAATGTATATCATAGTATTAAAGATTTTAAGAAATAGCAAATGATCATCTCTATGGATGCAGAGAAAGCATCTGACAAAATCCAAAATCTATTCTTTATAAAAATCCTTACAAATTAGGAATAGAGGAAAAGTTCCCAATCTGATAAAGAACATCAGAGAAAACCTAATATTTAATGGTGAAAGACCAATTCTTTCCCACTAAAATAGGAACAAGACAAGGAATTCCAGTCTTAACACTTCCATCAAACTTTGAACTGGAGGTTCAAGCCAGTGCAATAAGGCAAGAAAATAAAAGTCACCCATATAGGAAAGGAAGAAGAATGATTTTTATTTGTAGATCATTTAAGTATAAAATACTATGTAAATTTAGAAAGTGACACTAGAACCAGTAAGTTTTACAAATGCGCAGAGTAAAATATCAATATAAAAAATCAACTGTACATCTATATACTACCAACAAATAATTCGAAATTTAAAAAATTACTGACTTCTTCCAGGAAGACATAGATGGACTTCCCCTAGTCCTCCCTGTAAGTACAAACTAAAAACTCTGAACATTACAGCAAACAAACATAAAGAGACTCTGAAAAGTGGGGAAAAGGGAGACTGTCTAGGGACTTCAGGACCCAAGGAATAATACAATGAGTTCCCTGTGCTTCTTTTTGTTTCACGTATCCCAGATTGAAGCTAAAAAGCAGCTGATGAATCTGAAAAGCCAATCGACAAAAATAAAAGTTCCAACAAAAGCCTGCCCTCTCTCATCAACAGAAAAAGGGCAGCCTAGCAAGATGGAAAACATCCAGACAACAACCATGAACTCCAGCCAAACACCATAGGAAAAACTGTGGCCAAATCCTATCCATAGAGGAAAAGACAGAGTAGGCAGCTAGACTTCCACCATTGCCAGGTGTTAATATGAACTCACCACAGTGTCCACATGGAGAACCTGGACTTCTACCTTCATCTGGCAATAGTGGGATACCCTTTTCCCTTCCTACTGGGGTTGCTTTCATTTTTTATTTTAGCCATTCTCATAGGTGTATGATGATACACCACTGTGGCTTTAGTTTGTATTTTCTGAAGGTTACTGATGCTAAGCATCTTTTCATGAGTTTGACAGTTATATATTCTTTTCAGCAGGCTGCCTAGTTATGTATTTTGCCCATTGGCTGACTGGAGTATTCAATTTTTTTAATGTTGAGTTTTGAAAGTCAGATATAAGTTTGTTATGGGCCCAACTGTGTTCCCCTAAAATTTGTATGTTGAAGCCCTAGCACCCTGTACCTCTGAATGTGACTGTATAAGAACCTTTAAAAAGGTTTTTGTGGTTAAATGAGGACATAAGGGGAGCCCTGATCAAATGTGACTGATATCCTTATAAGAAGAAATTTAGATACACAAAGAGACACCATACATATACAAACACAGAAAAAAGATCATGAGGACACAGCAAGAAGGCAGCCATCTCTGCAAACCCAGGAGAGAAGCCTCAGAAGAAACCAAATGTGCAAATACCTTGTTCTTGCCTTCCAGCCTTCAGAACTGTGAGAAAACAAATTTCTGTTGTTTTAGCCACCCAGCCTGTGGTATTTTGTTATGGCAGCTGTAGGAGGCTAATATACTAGTTGTCTTACTCTGTTCATGCTGTTATAACAAACTACCATAGACTGTATGGCTTATGGACAACAGAAATTTATTTCTCACAGTTCTAAAGGCCACAAGTTCAAGATCAAGTTTACTTCTTCCTTTTTGATTAGGATGTCTTTTATTTCTTTCTTGCCTAACTGCTCTGGTTAGGACTTCTAAGACTGAACAGACTAAATAGACACAGTAAAAGCAGCTATCATCGTGTTGTTCTTTATCTTGGAGAAAAAGCTTTCAATTTTCACCACCAAGTATGTTAGCTGTGGGCTTTTCATATTTGTATAGGCTTTACTTATCACAGTCTACTGGTGGTTGTGGCTATAAAAAGGAAACTCCAGTTATCCTGTGGTGGTGGAAATGTTTTGTATTTTGACTGTATCAATGTCAATATCTTGGTTGTGATACTGTACTACAGTTTTGTAAGATGTTACTATTGGGGGAAACTGGATAAAATGTGTATGAGATTCTCTGTACTATTTCTTGAAATTGCATGTGAATCTATAATTAACTCAAAGTAAAAGGTTAACTTAAAAATTATCATATGCAACTACTTTAAAAATATGAAACACTTGGGCATAAACTGGACTAAAAATATGGAATACTTGCACACTGACAACTATAAAACATTGCTAGGAGAAATTAAAGAAGACCCAATAAATGGAGAGATATGCTGTGTTCATGAATTTAAGGACTCAGTATTGATAAGTTGTTAATTCTCCCCAAATTGAATTACAGATTCAGTGTAATCCCAACCAGAAATTGACAAGCTGATTCTAAAATGTGCATATATGAAAATGCAAAGGGTAGAATAGCCAAGACAATTTTGAAATAGAATAAAGTTGGAAGACTTAGACTTTACGACTTTGTGACTTAGGATAAAGCAACACTAATAAAAACAGGATAGTAATGTATAAAAGTAGTCAGACTATTGGAACACAATAGTCTGGAAACTGACCTACAGGAATGCCTGGGTAGCTCAGTCGGTTAAGCGGCTGCCCTCAGCTCAGGTCATGATCCCAAATGGGATCAAGTTCCGCACTGGGCTCCTGGCTCAAAGGGGAGCCTGTTTCACCCTCTGGCTATGCTTGCCACTCTGCCTGATTGTGCTCTCTCTGACAAATATATAAAATCTTAAAAAAAAGAAAGAAAGGAAGAAAGAAAGAAAGAGAGAAAGAAAGAAGGAAAGAAAGAAACTGACCTACACATACACATTTTATTTTTAACACATGTGTAAAGGCAATTCGGAGAAGAAAGGATAGTCATTGCAACAAGTGGTGCTGGGACAACTGGATATCCGTATGCTAAAAAAGAAAAAGGAACAACCAAAAAATAAAGACAAAAAAATCTCTGATTCATACCTTGTACCATATAAACTATAAAACTTCTGATGAAAACATAGGAGGAAACTTTTGAAATCTTGGTTTAGACAAAGATTTCTTACATATAACACCAAAAGCAAGATTTTGTGAATTTAAAATATCTTGTACTTACCTACTTCTCTCTATCTGTATGCCACCACTCTGGTCTCAACCAATTATGTTTTGTCTGTTTCCATTACCTTGTACTTCTACAAGGGAATGTACTTGTACTCAACCAATTATGTTTTTTCTGTTTCCATTCCCTTGTATTTCTACCCCCTGCCTTGTCCAATCACCTTCACAAAAATGTGAGTGATCTTTTCAAAGATATTTCTGATCATATCATTTCCCTGCTTAAAACTCTTTAATAGATTCCCACTTCCTTGGGAGAACACAGTCTTTGAATGCCTGGCCCTCTTTAGATCTCAGCTTCACATTGTGCTATTCACTCCCCTTAATCATTCTGCTCTAGCCACACCTGCCCATCATTTCCTCTAATATGGTAAACTCTTCTGGCATGGCAACCATTGTTGTTCTTTCAGCATAAACTGCCCCCTCTTCCTTCCTTCACTATCCGACTGACCAATCCGTACACACCTTTCAGATGACAGCATAAATGTCACCTCTAAAGAGAGGCCTCATATGACCCCCCCAATCCTAAATTTATACCCCAAGGATTTTACACTTGCTGCCAAGGGAAGCTCTTTCCCCAAATCTTTATATGGCTTACTCCTTGACACTTCACCTTCTCAAAAGGAACTTCCATGACCACTTAATTAAAATACCAATCCTCCTATCACTGTTTTTTTTAAAAAGATTTTATTTATTTATTTAAGAGAGTGAGAGAGACAGAGAAAGAGAGCACAAAGTGGGAGGGAGGAGCAGAGGGAGAGGGAGAAGCAGATTCCCCACTGAGCAGAGAGAAGGACATGGGCCTCAATGCCAGGACTTAAGCATCATGACCTGAGCCCAAGACAGATGCTTAACTGACTGAGCTACCCAGGTGCCCCATCTTCTATCACTATTTAACCTCTTACCATGTTTTATTTTCTTATCAAATATGAAATTCTATTCTTTAATTACTTATTTGTAATCACTCTATCTTTCTAGCATGTGAGCTCCCCAAGGACAGAGCTCTATCTTGTTCATTACTCTCTCTTTATTGCCTGGCATATAGCAAGAGTCCAGGAATCTGAGCTTACATGACATGTACAAATTCAGGAGCTCAGTCTTACAGGGAAGAGAGATATACAAATGAACAGCTGTAATACAAAATGTGGATATGGGAAATTAATGGGAATCACAAAGAATGGAGTGATGGTCTCTACTTTGGTGGTCCAGGAGAGATCCTCACATAGAAGGAAGCACTTGAGTTAGCTATTAAGAGATATAGTATTGGAAGCTCTAAGTAGAAGGTCTACATATGCAGTCATAAAGGAACAGAAGAGAAGGTATGTGAAGGGAACTGCAAATATCTGAGAAAGACATTTGCACAGGGTTTATGTGAGGCACTGCTCATACTATTTCACTTGCTTGAGATATTCCTCTGCCATTTCTATGTTCCAATTCTACCAAACCAGTAAGATATAAACTCAAACGCCATTTAAGCCACAAAACCTTTCCTTGTGTTTCCTTTCTCCCAAATTCCACACCACATTACGTATATCACAAGTCCTTAAGGCAATTTACCCTCTCTACTCTATTTTATGGCTATATGATTACTATATTACTATGCATTATTTCCCCTTACACGGTCTTAAGTTTAAATAGCAAAAAGAAACCAAAAAACAAACCAGAAAATTAAATGATTACTTTTTAGATTTGGTGGTGGTGGTAGTGGAAAGAAGATATATATTATCAAATTTTAAATGATCACTTCTAAATAACAGATTGGGAATGGAAATCTACTGGAAAACCTTGTATTAGATGAAGAAACTATGGATAAATTTTTCGCCTTTGAGGGAGTGTAACTATTGATTCAACATGTTTAGATTTTTCTTTCTTATCCCAAATTTTTAATCACTTAATTAAATCACTTATTAATATTTCTATTACTATCCTCATATTCATTCCTTCACGTATTTGAAAACTAGAACTATAGGCATTATGAGAGTTAACTATTACACAGATTCATAGAAATTTACTCTAGGAATGCTACATTAAGTTTTAGCAGTTCAAGTATTTCATATACAATGTTCCTTTAAGACTGAGCATGTAATTTTAATAAACCAAACAGATAAAACCATTTCATTGTTTATTTTTCCTCACAAACTTTCCCACTAAGCTTTCTAAAGAACTTCCAGTTAATAGTTGAAGCATAAAATTATCTCTTTGTTTTAAATGCTTCTTTATTCATTTTGCTGCCTTTTTTTTTTTTTTTTTACAGCTTAAAGATTATTCATTATCATAAACTACAATAGCTCACTTAGGGACTTATATTATCAGGAACCAGAAAACACTGGTGCCAAACAGTCAGTGTTTGCAGGATGTGTATTTAGTATATAATAGACACCAAGGATTAGATTTTGTTTTAAATTAAATAATCTGAAAAGAGAATCTATATGACAAATAGTCTTTTAAAAAATAAACCAACTCCACTGTATAAGAAGCAAAGCAAACTAAGATGAAACAAGGTGATTTATATGCAATGACTGTTTTAAAATGTTTCACCTATACCGGTCAAAAATTAAGTATGGTCTCACCACATATACAATTATTTTGGAATCTTATCTTTTGTTACTTTATGTTTAAAACTAACAGAATAATTTGTGTGCAACATTCATAGTTTTATATTGTTATAGCTCAAAATGGAACAAATAAGACTACAGAAAGAACAGCCTTCACAAATACCACATAGTATTACCTGCAGTTTTCCTAACCACATATATTTTCCATCCATATTTTGAAAGCGTATATATATATTTTCCCCCCAAACTATATCTTTGTAATACAAAAGGAAAAAAGTTATACAGTTTAAAGGATCTTTAAATTACAAGACAATTTCTTCCCAACTATGAAAGACCTTGGAGAGGTATTTTGGACTATTTTTACTCCTTTTCTAAATTTTTAGTATTTTATAAACTTATTTTTTACTTTCCCTTTCCTCATCGTTTCCCCCCACTATAGACACTCCCTTTAAGCAACAGGGCATCAACAATCCTCCCACGTTCAAAGTCGGCTACATCTGTTGCTCTTTTCTATTGTTGAAAATTCCTGCCTTAATCCTATTTGACTTTATTCATGCAAAGGTCATCCTGAATTCAACAAATGGAGAAGCGATCGCAAAGCACACTGTTGAACATAGCTGAGAAAATACCTCATGGAACATGTAACTACTGTGCTCACACTGTCTCCTAAGTACCTGATACATACCATGTAGGCCTCCAATCTAGAAGCCTATAATCTCAAAATGTGTTATTTTCATTATTATATTTGCTAAACATTATAACAATGATCCTGATCTTTGGTAATATGCTGCTGTTTCTTTTTTCCTAAACCAACTGAATGTTCATATTACTAATTGTGCCTACCTTCAACAGCATGAATTAACTTAGAGGATCTACTCTAACCCTATTATCACCATTAGTGTTTGGCAAATGTCACTTTACTTCTTCCTCCATAGAATGGCATCTCTAATTCTTTAATTTTCAAAATCTGCCAATGAAACTAAATTATTGTATTCAGTTTAAAAAATAAGTTCCTAATTCCAATAAGCAGCAAAAGAGATGGGTTTCATTAATGCCTCAAAACTCTCAACAGACACTTGATTATGAACTACAGCTATAATACATTATGCCACTGGCCTTTTTCTCTACTAAATACAGCTCAAATCTATAATTTACTGCCACCCGTATATATCTGACCAGAACTAGGAGACATTAACAGGAAGATTAAAGTAAGCACTAAAATAAACTTGACTAAAAGATTTATGAGGTGAAGATAATTATTTTTAATATGCTCATAATTCACCATGACTAAAATATGGGAACACTTACTCACACATGCTTATGTCCAAGTTAAAAAAGATGACTGCCAAGTTAAAAAAAAAAAAAAAAAAACAAGCTCAATTAGTTTCAAGCAATCAAGGAAAAGACTACTGTTAATCTTATGACTTAATAAGGAAAAGAAATCTTGTCTATAATATCCTATGCTAAATGAGATATTTAGTATAAGATAAAACTGAATATGATTAAAAAAATTACTTAGCTACTTACATATAAATTTAAACAGCTGTTAATGATACCTTTTCACTGTTTCATAATACAACATACTCTAATTCTAATACAAAAATAAATGTTCCAAGAGAGATTTTAATGCACAGTTTTGCATTGATGGCAAAATGTATGAGTATAAACAAAACCAAACTTAAGATTTGTCATAATACAGTTTCTCAAATTCTGACAGACAAAACTAAATAAAATTCAAAGGATGTAAAAATAAAATACGAAAATGTCACCATTTTTAAGATAGCACCTTTTTTTTTCCCCTAAAAAAACCTGTGTATAACTTAGTTTTGTTCATTGAATTGTATTTTCTCAACAATGCAACTTTAGGCTAAATACTTAGGCTTCATTTTCTATTTGTCTATTAGTACTGATTTTTTTTCTTTTCCTTCAAACATTTATTCATTCATTTTATAGAGAGAATAGTGGAGAGGTATAGAGGGAGAGAGAAACTCAAGCAGACTCCACACTGAGCACAGGTCCTGACAAGGGACTCATTTTCAGGACCCTGAAATCATGACCTGAGTGAAATCAAAAGTCGGACGCTTAACTGCCTGAGGCACTCAGGAGTCCTGCTAGTGAATTACCAGACTACAAATTCTCTGTTCCCCAAGCTTTTTAGTCCAGTAGTTAATGCACTTAAATGTACTAGCAAAGTTTAGTATTTGAAGGAGGCTTTCCAAATTCTATTTTTACAAATAAAAGACTCCTTTTAGTAAGTACTTAATAAATACATTTACAAATTTGTATTTGCATGAGATGTGGTACACTTATACTAGATAGGATGTGATATAATGAGTGGCCCGAGCTTTGCCTTAATTTCTTTATTTTTAAAATGGCAGAAATAGCACCCACCCTATCTACTTCATGGTTTTGCAGAGATATTAAAATAAATTATGTATATCTAAATGTTCTGGAGACTATAAAGTACTTTATAAATGTAAGGAAAGCAAACTTCTGCCAACTGATAGGTGTATTTCTTTGATGTAAGTCTAGTTCATATAGACTAAAATAAAACAAAGTAAAATGTTGTATGCCAAAGAGTCTTAAACTTCTTCATTCCACAATTTTCTTAAGAACTTTTATGATCCTAGTAGATGGGGACCACCATCTTCTTCAAGATTCTTCCAGATGGTTTCAGCATGGAACTCCAGTACAGATAAATGCAAATTATTTATGACAGAAAAAGTGGTGGGTATCCTATCTTCAAGCCTGATGTTACCTGATTTAGAGATATTCTTCAAATCCACATCCAAAAAACTCTAGCAAGGTTGTGTGCTTTCATATCCCACCTGAGTGAGAGACCACACAATGCATCTGGACAGAAAGGTTCTTTACTCTCAGTGAAGGAAAAGGCAGATAGGAGACACTAGAAAATTACAGAATGTTTATGTGGCCTATTTCCCTAGAGACTACTGGAGCCAGCTTTATTTTCTCCACATTCGACTTGACAACAGCCCTTGTCTAAAGATGTCCCTGTCTCAGCCCCAAGGCTCAGTCCTCCATGCCCTGGCTCTCTGTTATCTTTGAGCAGGAGTGAGTCCTCAGCTCCTGAGTTCATGATTGAAATATCTTCTATGTAAAGTTCACAATTAATGAGTTTTCCCCCAGAAGCCTCAACAGGCCAGCACTTCCTAATCACTCTGAGCTCAGACATCCTTGAAGGAGGATGAAGGGTCATTTTCTTAGAGTTTGCATTTTCACTTCTTAAACAGCTTTCGATTTTAACGCCTATTTCACAAAATCTACAACTTTGCTAATCCCTTGAAAAAGCAAGACCAGGGAAGCCTGTGTGGCACAGTCATTAAGTGTCTGCCTTCTGCTCAGGTCATGATTCCAGGACCCTGGGATTGAGCCTCAAATCCAGCTCCCTGCTCAGCGGGAGGCTTGCTTCTCCCTCTCCCACCACCCCCACCCCGGCCTGTGTTCCCTCTCTTGCTGTCTCTCTGTCAAATAAATAAATAAAATCTTAAAAAAGAAGAAGAAGAAAAAGAAGAAAAGGCAAGACCAGTTTCATTGTTAATCCTGACATCTATGTGTAGGTGCGTGTTTCAGATGGAAGAAGGGGAGAACAAAGGATAGAAGGAGGATCTAAAACTGAATTCATTTTCTTAAATACAAACTTATTCTTCTTTTACTCTCTCTACTGAAGGCAGATTGCTTGCTTTTCTTCCTTCCGACCTTCCTTCCTTCCTTCCTTCTTTCCTCCCTCCCTCCTTCCCCCTTCCTTCCTTCCTTCCTTCCTTCCTTCCTTCCTTCCTTCCTTCCTTCCTTCCTTTCTTCTTTCCTTCTGTTCATTCAATAGGTCATTCATCCTCCTACCCAACAAATATTTATTGAGCACCTACCCATGCTATCTTCTAAGGACACAGAAATGAAGAAGTCCATGATCTCATGGAGCTCACAGAGTAGTCAGGAAAAAAATGATAATAAAGTATATAGGTAAGAAGATAGTAATTAAGAAAAAGGGGGTGGTTTATATAGGGTAGTCAGGGAAGGCCTCTTTATTTTATTTTTTTTTAAGATTTTATTTATTTATTTGACAGACAGAGATCACAAGTAGGCAGAGAGGCAGGCAGAGAGAGAGGAAGGGAAGCAGGCTGCCCACCAAGCAGAAAGCCCGATGCAGGGCTCCATCCCAGGACCCTGGGATCATGACCTGAGTTGAAGGCAGAGGCTTAACCCACTGAGCCACACAGGCACCCCAGGGAAGGCCTCTTTAAAGAGGTGACACTGAAAAGAGATCTGAATGAAATGAGGAAATGAGCCATTCCCATTGAACACTTCTTTCTTAGAAAAAGAAATATAATTACCCATTTTTTTCTGTTCCACCCAGTTTTGAGTTGGCTTATTTCTCACTTAAGGAAAATCAATTATCATTACCATTAACAAATATTCACTGGAAATACACTACTTATTGTTTTGGCAAATTTTAAGGTATGTACCTCATTTTGGTAGGAGAAATAATTTATTTTCACTTCATATTCAGACCATATTAAGAGTGGCAAGGAATATTGCTGAACTGCTTCCTATAGCATTCCACATGACTAGTATCTCTAACTGTGTCAAAAGAGATTAACTCCTAAGAAGTTTTCAGATTCCATTTTATAGCACTTTAGCAACTCAAACCCTTTAAAAACATTATATAAATGTACATATATGAAAGTATTTCTTACATTGAAAATACTTAGGTTACTAATGTTTTGTATAATAAAGAGAATTTTACCATAGTACTCAAAGCAAATTTTATTTTGAAATATATATTTTTAAAATTTATTTATTTGACACACAGAGATCACAAGTAGGAAGAGAGGCAGGCAGAGAGAGAGGGGGAAGCAGGCTCCCCACCGAGCAGAGAGCCTGATGCGGGGCTCGATCCCAGGACCCTGAGATCATGACCTGAGCCGAAGACAGAGGCTTTAACCCACTGAGCCACTCAGGCGCACCAGCAAATTTTATTTTAAACTACATACTATATATACTCAATTTTTTAAAAAGCATTTGGCAACCCATATGCTATTCAATTAGCTTTTCCTTCTTTTTGAGGTGTCAGAAAGCTATGAATCAGACTAAGACTACTTTTAGTGCCTCCTTCAGAGTAAATAACAGTTTAACTTCAGAGTCATAATGATGGTACTTCTACTGAAAAATATCTTTAGAAATTTCCATGAATGTCTTTTTATTTCTCAATTCTTAAAATTTTAATTCCAGTATAGTTAATGTACACTGCTATATTAGTTTCAGGTGTACAATACAGTGATTCACACTTCCATATGACACCCAGTGCTCATCACGACAAGTGCCCTCCTTAATCTCCATCTCCTATTTCACCCATTCTCCCACTCACCTCCTCTCCGTAACCATCAGTTTGTTCTCTATGGTTAAAAATGTTTGATTTGTCTTTCTCTCTCTCCCTCTGTTACTCTTTTTGCTCATCTGTTTTGTTTTTTAAATTCCACATATGAGTGAAATCATATGGTATTTGTTTTTCTCTGATTTACTTCGCTTAGCATTATACTCTCTAGTTCTATCCATGTCATCGCAAATGGCAAGATTTCATTCTTTTTTGGTTTTGTTTTTGATTTTTTAGGGAAGGGGGAGGAACACAAGGAGAGGGAAAGAGAGAATCTTATGCAGGCTCCACACCCAGCACAGAGCCCAATGCAGGGCTCAGTCTCACAACCCTGAGATCATAACATGAGTCAAAATCAAGAAGCAGATGCTTAACTGACTGAGCCACCCAGACGCCCCAAAATTGCATTCATTTTTTATAGATGAATAATATTCGTGTGTGTGTGTGTGTGTGAGAGAGAGAGAGAGAGAGAAAGAGAGATCTCTTCTTTATCCATTCTTCTACCAATGGACACTTGGACTGCTCCCATAATTTAGCTATTGTAAATAATGCTGCATAAACATAGCAGTGCATGTATCCCTTTGAATTAGTGTTTTTGTATTTTGGGGATAAATACCCAGTAGTGGGATCATAGGGTAGTTCTATTTTTAACTTTTTGAGAAACCTTTCTATTGTTTTCCACAATAGTTGCACCAGTTTGCATTCCCACCAATTATCCAGGAGGGCTGCTTTCCCCCCACATCCTCACCAACACTTGTTTCTTGTGTTTTTGATTATAGCCATCCATGAATGTCTTTTTATTGTCAAAGTTTACCAAAGTTATGATGGCTACCCATGAAAATTATAAAATGCACATGTGTCTGAGTATTTTCTTTTTATAAATATTTATTTACTTATTTGAGAGCAAGAAAGAGAGAGAGAGAGCACAGGTGGCTGAGGGAGAAAGAAACCCAAGCAGACTCCAACCTAAGTGTGGAGGCTGATGTGCGGCTAGATTCCACAACCCAGCCAAAACTAAGAGTCGGACAACACCCAAATGACTGTACTACCCAGGCACCTGTGTCTGAGTTAGTATTTTCAAAATGAAGAAACATACGTGTATTATCTTTGGTTATGTATACTCTAAAGCCTCATCATCAAATATTATTAATATAGAATTGGTTATATTTTGGGCATGGTATGTTCATTGTATTAAGTAAATATTTTGAATAATTTTCCTTTCTAAAAATATTAAAGGCACTCTATAGGAAACATACTTTTTTTTCCTGGGGGGAAAAAAGCAATAAGTAAAATAATTTCTATATTAAAAATATTTTTAGTCAATTCTAAATTTATAGGGATATTATAAGCAGCTACAAGAATAACTTATTTGTATAGCTGCTATACAAGGTGCAGTTTTGTTAAGTAAAATAAAGATATTAACGAGTTTAAAGAAATATATACAAGGGCAACAATATGTAACAGAACAAACTTCTTTACATTGTGTGTAAATCTGAAGCACACATTACTAACATATTTAACTCATGAAAGTCAGGCTAAATGAAGACTTCTACTTAATAATTCAAGTTGGGGCGCCTGGGTGGCTCAGTGGGTTAAAGCCTCTGCCTTCGGCTCGGGTCATGGTCCCAGGGTCCTGGGATCGAGCCCCGCGTCTGGCTCTCTGCTTGGCGGGGAGCCTGCTTCCCTTCCTCTCTCTCTGCCTGCCTCTCTGCCTGCTTGTGATCTCTGCCTGTCAAATAAATAAATAAATAAATCTTTAAAAAATAAAAATAAAAAAATAATTCAAGTTATTCTGAGTACATGAAAGAATAAACTATTTTTCTATTAAAAAAAGAACTCTGTGACTTATACTAATCACTCAATTAGATGAACCCTTTCTGTTTTGCTTACTTATGGAGTTTTACTATAAGAAGTATGGAAAGAAAAGAAAAAAGAAAAAAGCCCTGCTATTTTAAAACCCGTCTTCCAAAGGCAGCTAAAATACAGCTAAATAGGTAAACACTAAACAGTTTCCATTCCAATGATATCTTGTGGGGGGGGGTGCAGAAACAGTTTTAGCATTTTTATTCAAATTATTAGAGCAAATTATTATACCTTAGAATTAGAAATTATGATAGTGCAGATAAACAATTATCTCTTGAGCGTCACAGAATGGTCTCAAACTGAGGAATTTAGTACTAGAACATAAATATATTTTACTACAAAGCAACAGCACAAACTTATTTATCAAAATATCAAGAACTTTGTAAGTTTACATTCCCAAAGAATAATTAATATATTCACAATGTATTTTCAATTATTGGCTTTGCTTCTCAATAAGATCATTACTAAAAAGGTTTAACTAGTTTTAAATGTCTTTCTACAGCACTAGCTGAACAATATTGTAAGTTTTCTTTTTTTTATAAACTGGATTATAAACTAAAGACCTAATGAAATGATCTGACTACATGCAGGTTTGTAAAGAAAATGCTCATACACACTTATGAAAATGGCATTAATGGAGCTAATATTTAGTGCATATATTAATCCTTAGATTACAACTCATAATACAAATATAAAAGAGTTTATATGTCCCACAGTAGTTTGGCCTTCTGCATATAAGCCAGTTAAAGAACCCCTATTACCACTAAAAGTATGTCCTAACCTCTTGCTTAAATGCCATGGAAACAGACAGTAAAAGAAATATTAAGCCATTTTACAATATCTAGTTGCTCCATTAACTCAACTGTACCCTGATTGTTTCTGAGACTCTTCTCCAAGTTCAAACACGTCAAGCTTGTTCTTCAAGCCCTTCAAGTTGGGACTTATATTAAAAAACAGTGCCAAGCCAGAAGTTTAAGCAAACATAAAACTTTCATAGAAATGATTATAGGAGTTCAAATTGACTGTAAATATCCTCCTCATCAACACGTCAAGTAGTAAAACCAAAATATTTCAATGGATTTATAGTTTCTGTGTATAATTTCTTCTTTGACCTATATGTTACTTGAAAATGTATACAGTAATTTTCAAATATATGGGTTTGTTCTAGCTATTGTTTTGTTATTCATTTCTAGAGTAACTGCACTATGGGCAGAAAACATCATTCCAACCCACTGAAATTTGTTGAAAACTTATGCTAGACCCTAAGATATAGTCACTATAAAGAAATGAATTCTTTAGTTGTATAGTGTAGTATTTTATGAGGTCAAAATTGTTAACTGAGTCTTTAAATCTTACTGATTTTTGAGTCTGTCTATTTAGAGAAGTGCTATAATAGTTCACTGTGACATGGATTATCTGCTTCTTTCTGTAGTTCTTTCAAAGTTAACTCTGTATATTTTGAGGATATGTTATTAGGTGGATGCAAATTCAAAAGTTTATACTCCTGGTGAACTGACCTTCTATCATGATGAGATGATCAACTTTTATATCTAGTAATGCAGTCAGCCTTAAAACCTATTATATTCAATATTAATATGGCAACATAGGTTTTCTTTTGGTGTTTTCATGGTAAATCTTTTTTCAGTCTTTTAATTTCAATCTTTCATACATCTATTTTTACATATGTATACTGGATTTTTAAATCCAGATTGATAATCTTTGTTTTTTAACTGGAGCTTTTAGCCCATTTAGATTTAATAACTAGAGTTTCAATCTATCATATTATTTTAACTTTTCTATTTGTTCCAACCACTTTGTGTTTATTTTTCTCTCCTTTTACTGAATTATTATTATTCCTGAAAATCTTTCCTCCATCACTCTTCTAGTTTGGAAGTTAAATGTTGTGTTTCTATCCTTTTAATAATTATCCTAAAAATTATAACATGCTTCCTTAACTAATCAATGTCTAAAGAGCAATCAATCAATATTTTTTTTAAAGATTTTATTTATTTATTTGACAGAGGGAGATCACAAGTAGAGAGAGAGGCAGGCAGAGAGAGGGAGGGAAGCAGGCTCCCCGCTGAGCAGAGAGCCCAATGCGGGACTCGATCCCAGGACCCTGAGATCATGACCTGAGCCGAAGGCAGCGGCCTAAACCACTGAGCCACCCAGGCGCCCTCAATCAATATTTTTATCCTTCTTCTCAATAATATAAGGAACGTAGAACACATTAGTGTACTTATTCTCACTCCCAGCTAACACATTATTGTTCTCATATATTTTAATTCTTCTATTTCAGTCCATCATGAAATTTTATTGTTTTTATATTGTCAATTTGTGCTTAAATTTATCCACCTGTTTGCCATTGTGTGATCTTTCTTTGTGTCTTATATACCTGACCTTCGAATGAATATTTTCCTTCTGCCTAAGTTACATGTCTTAGAACTTCCTTTAGAGAGGGTCTGTTGGTAACAAACTTGGTTGTCTGAAAACATCTTTATTTTTGTCCTCATTCTTGAAATATTCTCACTGGACATACAACTCAAGGCTGGCAGTTATTTTCTTTCATCATGTCAAAGATATCACTGAACTATCTCTGGCTTCTATTATTACTGTTGAGAAATCAGCAGTGTTCCTTTGAAGGTACTGTGGCTTCTTCCCACCCTTGGGCTTAAAGATCTCTTGTATTTCTCTACCTACCTACCCACATCTGCCTATCAATCAGTCAATCATTTTCTGAAGTTTCACTGCAAGGTCTCCAGTTTAGATTTCTTTTATCCTGAGTGGGATTTTTGCTAGGCTTCTTGAATCAGCAGATTGTATCTTTCATCAGTTTTTTTTCTCAGCCATTGTATCTCTTCAAATATAGTCTCTGCTCTACTTTCTTTTCCTTCTCAGAGTCTAATTAGAATTATACTACATCTTTATGCCCTTCAACGAATGAATGGATAAAGAAGATATGGTCCATATATATAAGGGAGTATTATGCCTCCATCAAAAAGGATGAATACCCAACTTTAATATCAACATGGACGGGACTGGAAGAGATTATGCTGAGTGAAGTAGGTTAAGCAGAGGGAGTCAAATATCATATGGTTTCATTTACTTACGGGGCATAACAAATAGCATGGAGGACACTGGGAGATGGAGAGGAGAAATGAGATGGGGGGAAATCGGAAGGGGAGACAAACCATGAGAGACTGAACTCTGAGAAACAAACTGAGGGTTTTGGAAGGGAGCAGGGATGGGTTAGCCTGGTAGTGGGTAATTATGGAGGGCACGTATTGCATGGAGCACCTGGGTGTGGTGCATAAACAATGAATTTTGGAATGCTGAAAAGAAATAAAATAAAATAAAATTGAAAAAAAAAAAAAGAATTATATTACATCCTTCTCAGTCCTCTAGGGTTTTTTTGTTTTTATTTTTTATAATGGAAAATTTTAAAGGTAGAACAAATATTATAATGAACCCTCATATAACCACTACTCTGCTTCAAAAGTTATCAACATTTTTTCCAATTTTGTTCTGTTACTCTCTTAAAATACCAGCCCCCTACACACACATTTTCTCCTAGAGTATTTTAAAGCAAATTCCAGAATTCTATCATTTCAACAGTAATAATCCAGTATGTATCTCTAAAGGATAAGTAAATTTAAGATCTATGATTTCTCCTCTTCTCCACCTTCACCAAGCTATTCATTTGTTAAATGAATTGGGTCATCTATCCTGGAAGATTTCCCACATTCTCTGTTTTGGCTGATTGCATCTTCATGGTGTCATTTTACATATTCCTCTACAGACACACGTCCACCCCACATTTCCTGATAGTTATTACAATCAGTGGCTTGATTAGATCTCAGTTTAATTCTTTGGTAAGAATAGTTTAAAGGTGGTTCTATATATTTGCTATTGCAATATAACAGGAGGCACAAAATGACTGTCATACTCTAAAGAATATTAAGACTGATCACTTCAGTTGAGTATTGTCAACCTGATCCATTTCATCCATTATAAAACCTTTCCTCAAGTGTTTTAGCAGCCATGCTGATTGTTGCTAGAACCATTATTTCCTTAGGGATTATGAAATGGTGAATTTTCTAATGATATCATTCCTTCTGCATTTCATTGCTAGAATTCTTCTATAGAGGAAGGACTTTCCATCATCAACTATTATCTTGAAATACAGTTCATAAAGGAAAGTCAGGATAAATACTTGACTCTTTTTCATTATTTATTGAGGTATATAATAATGACTTGGTGACCTAGCAACCTCCATCAACTATTTGGATATTATCATTACAAATTCATAAATTTTTATATATTTGATATGTTTCTGTCTGCAGATATTTATTCTTTTTTAATTAGGTAAACATGCTTCATTGTCTCCAGCAATTAATGTTACGAAAGCATCTGATGGTAAAATCTTTCCTTTGTAGGTAACCTGCCTTTGAAATTCAGAAGTACTAGCGGCATATGTCTAGTTTGGGTATCATTCTATTCATCTTGCCTGGTACTTGTGAGTTCTTCTAATCTAAAGACTCAATTCTTTGACTAGCTCACATAAAGTCTCTTTGATAAATTATTTTCCTCATGTGTTCTCATCTCTACACCTCCTTTAATAAATGTAGTAAATTTCTTAACTGTAGCCTTTATTTTTACTCTGTCTCCCATAGTTTTAGTTTCTTCAATTTTCACCTTGAATTCTACAGAGAATTTTTTAAGTTTGTCTTCTTATTCATTAATTTGATGTTCTACAATAAACTATCAACTATATATAATCTAAAAAATTTTTAATTGTGTCTTTTCATATCTAACAGCTCTTTACTATTCTCAAATTATTACTTTCACCATTTTGGGGTAAAAATTTCAAAACTACAGAAAAGCTGCAAATATAGTACAATAAAACGCCATATATTCTTTATCTAGATTCACCCATGATTAATGTCTTGCCTCAGATCATTATTTTTGGTGACTACTTGCAGATTTCATTTATTAATGGAATGGCCAGTTGAATCATACTAAAAATACTAATAAAAAACTAATATTTTTAAGTTTAAAAAAAACTTCTGTTTTTTGTAGTAAGTTTGTTTTACAGGAGGTCATTTGTTCTGAGGACTGAGTTTAGTCCCCCTGTTTCACCAAGTTTTTGCACAAAATTTAAGGAGGCTCACAGTTTCAGGTTCATGCATGACATGGAGAACGAGTATCTCCTTAATAATAAGGCACCTACTGCCAACATTTAAGGAGACACTAACTCGAGTTTGAACAAGTGCCAAGTTTGCACTTACACAAACTCAAGAGTTAATGACTTCTTAATTTTACATCCTAGTTGCCTCTTTTGCTTCACCCAGGTCCTAGCCCTGCTGTGCACTCTGTTGTGGTTCTTTTCATTCTCTGTTTTTGTCTCTTTCTTACTATTAAGCCTATCCAGTACCTGCAGTTGAGAAGGGCTCTGTCATAATTTGCATGAATCTGTTCAAACACCATAGATATGTTCTTCTTCTTCATGTAGTAAAGGGTAAGTAACCGGTGCTTCCTTCACATTTTTCAACAATGTACCCTAAAGTGATCCTGCCGGTTTACATCAATAACACTCACTTTACCATCTGTTGCTAACTGTGTAGACTCTACAGAGTATTTAGCAAATCAGCCAAATTTGTTAATCATCCTTTATCATCAAAGTACACACATAATTTATTTACCTTATTCAGATTCTTTTCCTATATGGGAACACTTTTGTCTCTATAAGGAAAAAAATGGCAATTCAAGTCTCACTTGGAAAACTGTGACATGTACTTTAATTCAGTTACTCCAGAATATATTGATATAAAAGAATAACCTCTCAAAATCACATTTAATTATTATACAAAATTTGTTTCAAAAGTCAGGCATTCTAATCATGGTTTGTTCATTTGTTTTTATTTATTTATTTTTTTTTTGAAGATTTATTTATTTGAAAGAGAAAAAGAGAGAATGGGGTCGGGGAAGAGAAATAATCTTCAAGCAGACTCCCTGCTGAGTGTGGGAAGCCCAATGCAGGGCTCGATCCCAGGACCCCCAAGATCATGACCTGAGCTGAAATCAAGGGCTGGCCACTTAACCAGCCGAGCCACTCAGGCACCCCCCATCCATTTGTTTTCAAACAGAAGTTAGCATTTTTATCTTTCCCATTAAATACAGTCAGAAAAATCAGGAGGCAAATTCTTAGAGATGTTCTCGATTCTATGGTTGCTCATTTTTCCACTTTGCAAAGACCTTTAAATGGGTTACAGCTACTGCACATTTGTCTGTCAAATCTGCCTTATTTGTGCACCATGGCTTGGACTAGAGTGAGACAAGGCAGCGCCTTAGAGCACAAGATTCAAGGACACATTCACTCTTGGGAGTGGTACCGATGTAAAATCTGCCCTTTCTCCAAAAGGAGACAAGTGCCAACTTAAATTTTGTGTCATATAAGCCTCTCTTGCTTCACTCTGGTCCAGGCCCAGCAGTACCTATATCCAAATATATTTTAGAATTGATATTGCAGGTGCCAAAAAAAGGGGAATGTTTCTCAGTATCCTCACCAGTAATTTTATGCTCTGAAAATTATCATATCTATTCAGACATCATTATATAAATGTAGTGAGTTGATTTTGAAGGAAATACTATTTGACTTTTGCTAATTTGAGTTTCTTGTTTGTTTGTCTGTGGGTTTGTTTTTGTTTTTGCATTCTATTGCAGTACTTACTATTCCTAGACTACTTCATGCTCAGTTGCAAAATATTCTGATGATTTTCCTTTGAAGCCCATGATTGGTTTGCAAATGTCATTTAAAAATAACTGTTTCAAGCAGTTATTATTCAGATATTCTCATAGAACAGATACCAAGATTTGGGCTCATTTGCATCTCCACTATAAAACTCACATTTTAATAGCTTTCTATAGTAGAGCCTGCCAACTGTTCCCTAATATTCATTCTACTCTTCCTTCTTAGTTCTAGAGCCCTTGATTTTTAACTGGGTAATACAACTGCCTAGTAATAAAGGTTTATTTTCTAATGTCCCTTGCTAGAGGTAAGTGTGAGTGCTTTTTGTCCTTTTCTTGTTTACTGGAATGGGGCACATGGGCTATGGCTCAAAGATGGCTGTCTTGGAAGTCTGTGCCAAGGATGGGGGGTCAGCAAAACAGGAGACTGGGACCCTAATGCCTTTGTGAGGTTACTGTACTGGCAATGGACCTTCAACATTTTCAAAGACGGAAATAAACTTTTCTTTTATTTAAACTGGCATTTGAGGGGTGACTGGCTGGCTCATCAGTGGAGCAGGCAACTCCTGATCTCAGGTTCTGAGTTCAAGCCCCACGTTGGGTGATGAGATTGCTTAAAAATAAAATCATAAAACAAAAAAACCCAAACATACAAAAAAACAAAACAAAAAAACCCCTGGCATTTGAGGCTTTCTATTGCCCACAGATAATTCCAATTCCAACTGAAATCCCATTAACCAGAGACTCATATGATTAATAAGATCTTAAAAAATAACAATTCTGGGAGGCTCCACAGACATATTAAGAAAAAACAGTTGATTCAGTGTAATTTTTTCTTAACCTTTAGCTAAAATCAGTCATCCTGAAAGAAGCATAGCTTTGCAGGGGGAGATAGTGAATTCCAAAACATAAACTATGTTTCAGTGAGAAAACAGGCTGGACAAAACTATTGTTAAAAAGGTAAAGGCAGACTGAAGACATTTCAGAGAGAGAAGCAGATAAAATCGTCACTGATTCCTGAGGCCGAGTTGTATTCTCTGCCTAGGGTTCTGTACAATCTCCTTGGGTCTTTGTAACAAGTTATCCTTTTGCTTAAGTTAAAAAAAATTTTTTTTCAACCAAATGGCTTGTTTTTAATAGATATAACCAAGAGTACTAACCAATAGAACAGGTGATACATACAAGAGTGTGCCATTTAGTCAGTGTTACTGAGGAACAGCTTACCTTGGTTAAGATATTCAAGTAAGCAGGATCAGGATCAGGGAAATACAAATCAAAACCACAACGAGATACCACCTCACACCAGTCAGAATGGCTAAAATTAACAAGTCAGGAAATAACAGATGCTGGCGAGGATGCGGAGAAAAGGGAACCCTCCTACACTGTTGGTGGGAATGCAAGCTGGTGCAACCACTCTGGAAAACAGCAGGGAGGCTCCTCAAAAAGTTGAAAAGAGAGCTACCCTATGACCCAGCAACTGCAATACTGGGTATTTACCCTAAAGATACAAACGCAGTGATCCGAAGGGGCACATGCACCCGAATGTTTATAGCAGCAATGTCCACAATAGCCAAACTATGGAAAGAACCTAGATGAATGGATAAAGAAGATGTGGTATATATATACAATTGAATACTATGCAGCCATCAAAAGAAATGAAATCTTGCCATTTGTGACAACGTGGATGGAACTAGAGGGTATTATGCTTAGCGAAATAAGTCAGTCGGAGAAAGACAACTATCATATGATCTCCCTGATATGAGGAAGTGGAGATACAATGTGGGGAGCCTGGAGGGTAGGAAAAGAATAAATGAAAGAAGTTGGGATCGGGAGGGAGACAAACCATGAGACTCTTAATCTCACAAAACAAACTGAGGGTTGCTGGGGGGAGGGGGGTTGGGAGAGGGTGATGGGGTTATGGACATTGGGGAGGGTATGTGCTATGGTGAGTGCTGTGAAGTGTGTAAACCTGGCAATTCACAGACCTGTACCCCTGGGGCTAAAAATACATTATATGTTTATAAAAAAATTAAAAAAAATTTAATTTAAAAAAAAAAGATATTCAAGTAAGTAAAAATTTTATAGGCAACTTACCCACCCCCTGGGTCCTATTGTCACTGAATGCAGTTTGACATTTTATTTACAAAATAACTGTGTATTTATCATTGCATTCAATTAAATTCTGATCAGTGTGCTTTTTATTATTTTTCTTGGAAAGTTTGAGATATTTTCAATGTATATATGAGGATATTAACATTTCAATTTTGGGCTCATTGTTTTTTGGCATAAATGGCCTGTCAGCATCATTCTGTAGTTTTGTACAGATAGAAATGAAGTAAGGAACTTTCTAGGAGGTTTTTTTGTGCAAAAGCTGAAAAGGGTTTTTAGGTTTGAATTTGTTGCTAGGACTACTCACAGGAATTGCTGTATGTCATTTTGACTTTGGTTCACCCTGGGTTTCCCACAGTTACTGCAATCTGTACTCAAGTTCAAAAACATACAAGTGTAAAGCATAGGACTTCGCCAGAACTTTCTAGAAAGAAGTAACAATAAAGTGGAGGCCTGAGTTATTTAGCTGGGCCTTGAGATATATGGGGTTTTCACTTTTAGAGATGGAACAATTGGATAGTAGTATCACTGTCAACCATTGGAGCTTCACCAATCAGGATCTTTGAGGGAGCCCTTCTCCACTTGACTAGGCTCATATCATCATCAAATGTGCAGTGGAGCTCTTCGCTATACTATCACAAAAATGTAAGTTTATTTTAATTCTTTCTTGTCATTGATAGTTGGCTATTCATATATTCTGATGTTTATGGAACTGGGTACATAATATTTAATAATATACTTTAGCAACAATGTTATGTTCCTAAACTTGCTCTCATAATTTGAATTGCATTTTATACTATGTTGCATGAATTGTATTTAGGAATTCAGAGTTATATATTTATTAACTTACAGTCACAGTTAGTAAATGATGGTCAGTCACCACTGAGCCTAACTTATCACTTTATTTTATTGGATGGTTGTATATATTTAATGTCAGGTTACTTCTCTCCACACTGGCCTTTTTTCCTAAGTTGTCTTTAAAAATATTACAGTTTTGGGGCGCCTGGGTGGCTCCGTTGGTTGAGCGACTGCTTTCGGCTCAGGTCATGATCCTGGAGTCCCGGGATCGAGTCCCGCATCGGGCTCCCGGCTCCACGGGGAGTCTGCTTCTCTCTCTGACCTTCTCCTTGCTTATATTCTCTCTCACTGTCTCTCTCTCAAATAAATAAAGTATTAAAAAAAATATATTACGGTTTTGGGATGCCTGGGTGGCTGAGTCAATTAAGCATCTACCTTTGGCTCAGGGTCCCAGGTTCCTGGGATTAAGCCCCAAATCAGGCTCCCTGCTCAGTGGGGAGCCTGCTTCTCCCTCTCCCTCTACCCCTCCCCCTGCTCGTGCTCTCTCTCAAATAAATAAAATCTTTTTAAAAAGTATTATGATTTTATCACTTTACAAATACAGAAATCAGAGGTCTGAAGTGTGGAGTTTACATAGATTTACAACACTGTAGAATCTTTAGCTGCCTTCAGGGTAGCTTGAATTTTATTTGCAATATAAGTACATGCTTATTACCACTCTGTTTGTTTAAATTCTGAACTTAGTTCTTTTTCATAAAATAAGTAGTTTCAGTTGACAGGTGGGGAAATTAATCATCTGCCTGAGCACATGTCATTTTATGACAATGAATGCTCTTCGGCTTCTGCAGTCAAGTTATCACTGAGCGCAGTCTGGCATTTTGTTACATCAAACAATTGTGGTGTGATATCCCTTTATTATTCGACTAAAATGTGAACCTGGCTTTTCCCAAAAGCTTTATTTAAACTATTATCTCCTTTCAATTTACAAATAGGAAAATAACTGACCAGAAGCATACCATAAAAGCATTAAAACTCTAATAATTTTAATGGAAATGTTTTGATGTTAAAGGCACCTTCCTGCTTCCCTAAACAGAATATGGTATACAATACAAAATAAGACTTTTTCATATTGACTCAAGGTTACCAACATGGTCAGTTATTTCACTCAGCTTTAATACTACAAAGTCTTCAGGAACTACTAGGAAATAGATAAATATTTAAATATACATACATACATAACACATGCATATTGAATACACCCCATACTACTGTACTTTCTCAGCTGTCATTTATCATTTTTATTAGTCAGTATGCTACTGATTCTAATATTCCTTATCTCATACATAATTGTGTCATCAGTATTTTCTATTTTTTTTTTTTTTGGTTTGGCAATGGTCCATTTTTTAAGATGAAATCTCACATGAATTCCAACATACAAACTGAATGAATATGGATTTCTGCTGTGGAAGTGGAACAGGGAGCCAGTGTCCTGCTGCTGAGCCTCTATACCTGGTCTTCAGAGCAGAACACTGAGGTATCTGATGAAACCCCAGGCCACCATCAAACAATTCAATACCACTAGTCAAACCTAAGAGTGACTTCCTCTATTCTGAAGGATAAACTTTTTTAGAAAATGTTATCTTGTACCTTGTACAGAAGGCAACAATAAAAACATCCATGATCTCATTACTCAGTAACTTCAATTAGTATAACAAATAAAAATGGAAGTAAAAGATGAGTAAGGGTCCCAAGTTCAAACAATACAGAGTATGGGTTTTAGACTCAAAGGACCTGAATTTTAATGCAGGCATTGTCACTACTAGCTTTATCATTTTGAGCAAGTTACTTAACTAAGGTTTAGTTTCTCATATATTAAAAAGAAGATAATGGTATGTATTTCTCAGGCTGTTCTATGGATCAAATGCATACAATAGGCACTATTAAATTCCTTTTCATTCCCCTAGAAAGACAATACGATTTCTTGATCAGCTTCAGACTCCTGATGTACTATAGGAGAGGATGTGGCAGGGAGTAGACAATGGAGTAGAGATTTGGAAGACAAGGGATATGTTTAGGTATTCTTGTGCCCTAATTACTGTCTTTTTACTTTTTTTTCTTTTCCCCCTCTCATGGGTATAGGAATTGGCCATCTCCTTTGCTTTAATTTCTACCATTTGCTGCTTTCATTTAGAGTGGTAATCCCACTTCCACCTTTCCCTAGTCAATTAGAAGATGAAATTTATCCTGGTTTCTCCCCCTAGAGTTACAGGGTTAAAAAATACCTGATTATAAAAACAAACACCTGAAGACTGACTTCTAGAGTAGCAGAGTGAAAACCGCAGGGAACTTACTCTTTCTCTAAAACAATGAAAATACAGGCAAACAGACAATTTTAGGGTCTGACATTTAACAAAAACCAATGAATGAACTGAAAAATCCAAAAGAAATTACTGAACTTCAGTTCCCTTGAGAAAAACAGCAACCCAGGTACCTGAGGTAGAGTATGGCCCAGATATCACACAGTTAATGAAAATAGCAGTTCCAATCCTCTTTCTACTGGCTAAGGGACCTGTGACCTTTACTTTATCCCACGGAGTTGAAGTTCACCTTATTTTCCCCTTAACTACTTGTGAGAATTAAATAATGTAATATAAACAAAACACCCATGAATTGATGGCCAAAAGTTACTTACCTAAAAAACTTGCTAAATCCAACATTTCTACCTTAAACACACAAGATATCATACTATTTGCAACCAAATCATGTAAAAGCTTTAGAGTTGTTCCAACAATGTGTCTTACCTTTTCATGTAATTATTATGCATTAAAACTTCTAAAAATAGTGACAATAAGGCCAAAATTTTAACTTGACATAAATAAAAATGACAGTATTGAAATTGTTCAATAAAGCATTTCTCTGCCCTGGGCCTCAATCTTTCCAGTACATTTCTCAAAGGAGGATTTCTATTCATTCCTCTGTATCAGTGCAAGCTGTCCCTCACACTGAACTGCTTTAGGGTATCCTTTCTTTAAAGCACCATCCCTACAATTATAATGTCTTTCTTCCTTTATTTCAAAACAGCATTTAAAAAATCTTCACTCAAACTATCCAGTCATACTCTTCTATAAATTTACAGGCTCCCAAACATATACACAGTATTGCAGTACAAGGGATTTATTTGGATTTTAGTTTTAAATCATCAAAGATAGCAAATAATGACTTTTTAAAATTCAAATTAAATTACATGGAGGGAAAAAAAAGATAAATATAATACATGTTTTTACTAAGAATAAACTCCTACCTTAGGAGAAGTGGAGAGATCTCTTCCTGCAGAAATAACGGTGTTTTCATTTACTCCTCCTGTTTTTGGTGAGATGGCTGGTGGGGCTGGAGCTTTTCTTTTCACTCTCCTTTCAGTTTCTAGTTCTTGAACTGGAGTTACCAAATTATTTGGAGAAAGAGTTGGTTTAGGTTCATAAAAAGGATTAGATCTAAATGAAAGAAGAAGTATTGTTAAATGTTACTCTAAAAATAGTTCACTCCTAACTAAAATAATAAAAAAATAAAAATTTATAAAACTATAAAATACTGAAAATGATAAGGAGAAACCCAAACTAGTAATAACCTACAATTTGGAAACAATCACTATTAATCTATTTTTTATGAATCATTAACAATAAAATTTTTCCCTTTTAAAAACTATTTTTAAATTTTTTTCATACAGTTGGCTCTATTGTATATAGAGCCTTAGAAAACTGTTTATAGTAATAGTAAATCCCATATATTCCCCATACCCAAGGTAAAGGAAGTAAGATATGGAAACACTGATTTGCTTTTTTTATGCTCCCCACATCAAACATTCTTTTTTTTCCTTGCACTTCATCCCTTCTCATTAGGATGAAATGCACTTAGAAGTTCACTCAGCAAGGCTGTATTAATAATAAATTCTCCCAGGCATTGAAAATGTCTTTATGTCACACTTAAATGATAATTTAGCTAGGTAGAAAATTCTAGTTGTAAGTTAATTCATCTCAGCACTCTGATGATATTAGCCCACTGTCAGCCTAGTATTGTTCTTTTATAAGTCATCTTTTATCTTTCTGGTTGCTGTTAGGATCTTCTTTTTTCTTCTGGTTTTGAGTAATTTTACTATGATATGTCTAGGTGTGGATTTCTTTTAATTTAACCTGTTTCAGGCTCCTTATATCTCCTGAGTCTGAAGATGCAGGTTTCATTAGTTCTGAAAAATTATCAACCATTATCTCCTTGATAGCCTCTTCTCTATTTCCTCTATTCTCTTCTTTAGAAAATCTTATCAGATGTATGCTGAATTATCTCTCTCCTTCATATGTTTACAAAATTTTCATTTCTCCCGTGTTATATTCTGGATAATTCCTCATATCTATGATCCAGTTAACTACTTCTCTCTTCATCTGTGTCTAATTTAATGTTTAATTCTCCAGAATTTTTAATTCTGATAAGCATTTTTCTTTATGTGGCTGTGTATAGAATACCTCAGGTATAGAGATCTGAGTCATTAATCAGTTAAACATATTTACTTCAGAGTCTCTATATGATAAATCTATTACTTCAAGTTTCTGCATGGACAATCCTAGTGTTTCTTGTCTCCTGACTCTCTTAGTAGTATACTGTTTCCTTCTATGATCTGTAATTCTAGATTTCGAGTTCAGGGCTTAATCTGAGGAAATCCTGCATAGTCTGAGCTGGGAGTGTCTCCCTTCAATGTTTATGTTTGTATTTGCCAAGTGCTTCAGGAGCCATTTTATGTTCTTTTTTCTTGGCTTGGAGGATCCCAGGCCACCCTACCAATAAAATGTCAAATCCATGGAGAATTTGGGTGGGCCTATGTGCTTATAACGTTTCTGGGAAGACTTTTTTTTTTTTTTTTTCTCTACCTACAGTCTAGGCCCAGGCAAAAAACCTTCCTTGTTAACTCCTTTTATGAATAGATGACTTTTTTTTTTTTGCATTAGTTATCCGTAGACACAAGTATCTGGTATATGTGATGATTATTCTTCCTATAAACTGTTATCCTGGTTTTTATTAGTTTGTTACATTTTTTCCCCCAACACCAACACCTAGAATCCTATATGTAAAGAATAAAATTTCTGAGTCCACAAGGCTAAGAACCAGCTGACCCAAATACAGTGATTATTCCAAGGGAATTCCACCTAGTCATATAAGGTCTGTACTGGTAATGACACTGTTTTAATTACAAATGCTCTTTTAACTACAACAGTATCAGACTCATTAAGAACCAATACCAATTATGTACACCTTTAACTAAGAACTTACATGTGGACAGTCAAAGCATGCGACTGGGTACCAAGTAGATATGGATCAGAGATGGGAAATATATCATAATTGTGATGTCATTCTTATGCTGTACTCATGGCAACAATGAGTGTCATGGGATTCTTTCCACTGAGCTAGGGTACAGCCACAGAATCTCTCTCAACTCTGCTCAAGGTAGTTGCTTTTAACTGAATGGGGTTGGCATTTACAAAGAAACCTATTTCCTGTTCTTCCTCTTCTTATGTCTGTGCATTTAAAAGAATAAGAACAGGAAACTGCACTTGAAAATTTGTTTTTCAGACAAAATATTCTTGCCTAGTAAGTGATCAAGACATGCTTGAAGTATTCACATCCCATGTTTACAACTGGAGAAGAACTTGGGGATATCAAAATAAGGAACAATGTTAAAATAACTAGGTATTCAGAAAAAGCTCAGTATTCTCTCTGAAAAGAGACATGAAAGGTATAACATCTAGCCTAGAATGGAGGGCTTACCAATTACATTATAATTAAGATTAAGGAAGTGTTTATGCGGTGCTAGGCACTATTTTAAGTATTTCATATGTATTAACCCATTTAATCCCTACAAGTTTGTTCCTTGGGCTGATTAAACTGAGAGCCGCATACAGCTATTTTTCAAACTCTAAAAGTAGTTTGAAGGGAGGTAAATGTAAAGAAAGAAGATGAAAACATTTTTTTTTTAAACTCCAAAACTTAAAAGAGAGAAAAATCTTTTCCCTCCCAAACTTACTACTTGCCAACTAATGTTAAATATTTTAGAACTAGGGGCACCTGGGTGGCTCAGTTGGTTAAGCGACTGCCTTCGGCTTAGGTCATGATCCCAGGATCCTGGGATGGACCATGGCATGGGGCTCCCTGCTCAGGGGGAGGCCTGCTTCTCCCTCTTCCTCTGCCTGCTGCTCTGCCTACTTGTGCTCTCTATTTCTGTCAAATGAATAAATAAAATCTTTAAAAACAATAAAAAAGTTTCAGAACTAAACAGACCCATTTCAATCTAACTCAATTAATTATTTAGGTGATATTCTAAAAAATTCTTCTTGGTTAGGTCTGTCTAGAATAAACTACCGTAACAGTTTGTAAGATGGTAGCTGTCACAATAATCATTATTATTATTTTGTTATGTAAATATGGCTAGTCTTAAGACAACTTAAGAAGTGTTAGAGGACATTTATATTGCAAAAGGATTTGTACTTCAAAGCCTTCAAAGAAAACTGACAAAATCCCTTAAAACAGGTATGATTTGGTACACTTTATTTAACTTAGAATACTCAGTTGTATGTAATTTTTATAAAAACATATCTAGTATGTATACAAAGGTAAGTAGATATTATCCTCTTCTTCCTATTTCTGCCTGCTTCAAACCACTTAGGTCTCCCTCTAATCACTTGAATATTAGTATTCCTGTCAAAAGAAGGTAAATGCAAGTAAAAAGGAAGCTCATAATCAGCTGATTTCCAAAGCTGGATCATAAGACTCATATTACTAGAAACATAATCAAAACAGACATTTTCTTGAAACAATTAGAGCTATGTTTCTCAATCTGTTTTACACTATAACATGTAGTAAAAATGAAATTGGTATGTCATGTTATCATAAAAACATAGGAAGTTGCTGGAAAAATCAGGGTACCAGGGACTCCAGCTGCCCTGGACCATGCCTCACCGCCAGAAAGACTAAAGGAATGAGTGTCTCTGCACACCTACAATCTACTGGTGAGAAAATAGCGTGCTAGGCACCACCACTTGCTAGTTACTAAGTAAGAGTAAGACAAGCTTCTACTACTAAGTGCTTTGAATGACCCTCCCCTATGGATCAGAGATTTCTAACAAAAACTGAATTTAAAAACAAAAACAAAAACAAAACTGAATTTCCTACTCTTTTTTTTTTTTTCTTCAAGATTTTATTCATTTGACAGAGACACAGTGAGAGAGGGAACACAGGCAGGATGAGTGGGAGAGGGAGAAGCAGACTCCCTGCCGAGCAGGGAGCCTGATGCTGGCTGAAGGCAGATGCTTAATGACTGAGCCACCCACGTGCCCCTGAATTTCCTACTCTTAAAGAATAACCAGGATATGATTATATTTATATGAAGTGTCCAGAATACTCCAATCCGTTTGGACAAAAAGGAGACTAATGGTTTTAGGAGGCAGGGGAAGGGAGGAATTGAAACTGACCGCTAACAGGTAAAGGATTTCTTTTTGGGGTGACAAAAATGCTCTGGAATTAGATTGTGGTGATGGCTGCACAACACAGCGAATTAGCTAAGAACCACTGAAGTGTACACTTTAAATACAGAGTTTTATGTTTTGTGAAGTATATCTTAATAAAAAAAGGTGCTATTAAAAAAGTGACTAGTATACACTGTGCTATATAAAAGTGAATATATATGAAATATATGGTTATGAACATGCTCCCTTCTCTATAAAATAAATTATATAATTACTGATCAACGCATTTTTTAAAATACTTAATATTTTTAGCAAAGGAAAGTTACTTAAGCAACTAGCATAATTTCCACATTCTGTTGATTATCTATGATTTGAATAACCTATTTCAGGGCTTCCTATATCACTTTGAATAAGTAAAGATTATTTTTATCCTTGTATTATATACTTGAGTAGTAGATTAGTTAATCATTAACTCACTGTGAACTAAAAATTCATCATTTACATTAAGTGGAAAACTGGACAGAATAATTTTAAGTGACAATTTTCATTGCTTAGAAAATAATTTATCTGGGGCACCTGGGTGGTTCAGTGGGTTAAAGCCTCTCCCTTTTGCTCAGGTCATGATCCCAGGGTCCTGGGATTGAGCCCCGCATCCGGCTCTCTGCTCAGCAGGGACCCTGCTTCCTCTCTCTCTGCCTGCCTCTGCCTGCCTCTCTGTCTGCTTGTGATCTCTGTCTGTCAAATAAATAAATAAAATCTTAAAAAAAAAAAAAAAGACAAGAATTCATCCAAGAAAAAGAATTACAGAAAGAAAAACTATAAGTTGATTAGAAATAGAATTAACATACTGAAAAAATAATAAAATACGAAGCAAGGGTATAGTGAAATCTGTAGTCTTTTCCTCTCACTCTGAAACTTTACATTTCTTTGGAAAAACCACATTTCTTAAATGAGTGTGTAAGGTCTCTGAATAAAATTCAAAGACAACTTTTCTTTGTAAATGGACATACAACCATACCAGAAATAATTTTATGCTGGAAGAGTCATTTCATAAATGTCTTGAAAAAATATTATTGCTTTCTCAGTTTTCACTTTTGCTACATAAACTAATGGCTGAACTAACTCCCAAACACAAGAAACTGAGAAAACCCCTGTGTTTGCTAAGCACACAGGACACATGCTACTAGCACTGAAGGGTATTTACTTTCTCTTAGTGCTGATGGATATACTGAGGTTCTGAAGGTTGCTTTACACATCAAAGTACTCAGCACTATTCATTTGTGATAGTTTTATGTCAGAGGATGCAGGAAGAGTTTGGTAATGGAAGATGAGTAATACAGGCTTTTCACTCGATGAAAGGTCATAAGTTTATTATTGAAGTAAGAACAAATTTTGGAAGATTTCTGCTAATGTAATTGGACCTACAGACTTTTGGACAAAAAGGAGGAGAAAAAGAGTTCTCCCTGAACTCTCACATTAGCTGATGAGCAATCTTTAGAATATATATGTATATTCCCATTAAAAAAAAAAAGCTAAAGTGTTTATAGGTTCCCTCTGGTAATCTCAGATGATTGAGCAATTTAGAATGTTCTTTATTCATGGGAAACTTGTAAGGACTGTGACTTTCATGTGGAAAAAAAGAATAGTCAAAAGGAAACACCCAGTGATTCTGATTTTAGTTTTTATTAAGGCATTTTAAAAGTTTAAGCAAACATTAGATGTCTCTTTAATTTGTTAATAGGAGAAAGCAGGGTGTGTGTGTGTGTATGTTGTGTAATACTCATGCATCTTGGAATGACTGAATGCTTGTACTTAAAGTTTATATTTACATTCAAATACTCTAGGTGTGTGGCTATTACTCAGCACCTACACCACCCATGAGGAATTTTATTTTGATCACACATTAGCTATTTCAAAGAAAACAGATATAACTTTAGCAAGAGTTGAGCTAACTTTTTCAACCCCTATAGTTATTAATCAGTATTGAAATCTAAACCTAGGTTTGGAATCAACTGATCACTACCATGTATTTCCATGTACTTATAGAAAGTGAGAACTTTTTTAGGTTTTATTAAAATATAACTAGGCCCATGGAAGCATGTAGCACATGTGAGAATCACAGGCCATGTGGTGTAAAATGGAAAAAGCTTGAGAAATGCAGTTCCAAAGCAACAGAAAACAAGTCAACTACTTCATTCTTCAAAGCAAGTCTTTCAAATATTTCAATTTGGTTATTGTAGTTCTCTAAAATAATCTCTGTGTCCCTATGCCCTCTTTTGATGTGGTTTCTGGACATTTTGATGACTCTGTTGCTCTATTCTTTTAATGCTCTGAATCATCAATGCCCCTTGTAAAGAGCAGCACCCAGAAGTAAAATAGTGCTCAAAACAAGAGCTGACAATGCACAGGAAAGAAATGGCCTCTCTTTCTTAACACCAAGCAATTGCTCCCAACATTTATACAGGAGCCTTTTTTTTTTTTTTAATTCCCTCTCAGTCTATAATATCCCCATTATTTTGAAAGGTTTTCCTATTAAACTGTATTTTTAAAGGAATAACTATTTTTCACAAGATCTAAATAATCTTAATATACTAAAATTCACATATTTCTGAGAAAAACAAAGACCCATATAGCCTTACTACAAGTAAACATGTAATTACTCTTCTATTAATTCCATCATCACCTGTGTCATTTCTGCATCCATACCTAGTGACTGAATTTCCTCCTCATGATGGGTCAGGTTTTCCTGCTTCTTTATATGCTTGACAGATTTTTGACTGGTTGTCAGACACTGTCAATTTTATGTTTTGGGTGCTGGATTTTTTGGTATTCCTTTTGGTATCTCTGGTATATCTGCATGACGTGCAGATAAGTTACTTGGAAATATTCTGATTCTTTGAGCCTTGCTTTTAAGCTCTGTTAGGCAAGCCCAGAACAGCCTTTACTGCAGGGCTAATCTCACCACATTTTTGAGACACTCTGATGAGGACCTGACTTGATGTCCCATGTATAAGGAACTGCTTGGAAACAAACTATTCTTGGTCCTGGGTGAACTCCAGGGATGTTTCTGTGAGATTCTTTGTCCTTAATAATTTCCTCATATGTATGCTCTCATCAATACTTAGCTAAAGTCTCAGGGGGAACCTTCTACAGATCTCTGAAACTCAGTTTCTGAGTAGCTCTCTCCTCTCAGATACCCTGTCCACAATTCTATTCTATCTCTTCAGTACCCCCAAAGTCCAAACTGTTTCCTCAATCCATGGAGATTACTAGGACTTTTAGGCTCTTCTTCCCTGAACTAGAGTTGGAAATTCTCTCCCATAAATAAAGCTTGGAGAAGCACAGGGCTCGCTTTTGTTTCTGTTCTCTCAGAAATCACTGCCCTGTGCTATTTGCATACAATATCTGAAAACCATTTTTTCATATATTTCATTCAGCTTTTTAGTTTTTTAAGACAAGAAGCTATATCCAGTCTATTACTTCATCTATTACTTCCACCTCCAGCTAGAGGTGGAAGTTTTGTTGTTGCTGTTTAACACACTCAGGGCCACAATCTGCAGCCACACAGGCTGTGGACTGTGTAACTCCAGAATACCATGTGCACACACCCTTCTCCTATCTTTACCCTAAATTTGAGTAAAATGGCATACTAATCATACTGACTTTTTAAAATGAGCTTGTAACAATAATACTCATATTTCGGTAAGAATAATAACTCAAATGAAGACAATTCCTAATTTATAATAGCTATGGTCTTGTTTGGCATTTGACAGTAAGTGTTCTCATCAAAACGATATCATAAATGACGATTTGGTTCCCACAAGAGAACTAACATTATTGAAGTGTAATGCCTACAGTAACTGGTTAAAAACACCTAAGCACCATTTATAATGTAGTTTTTGTGACAAGACACAATTGGAATTCTAACTAGAGATTTCAATAACATACTTCTCTCCGTCATTAATTTAGGGTGCACATACGTTCACATGGAAGAGGGTGGAAGAATAAGCATCAAAATCATAAAAATTCAGATGGACATTAGATACTAACTTGTAAACTGTATATTAATGCTGGGACAGAACTCTTTTTACCAATGTAAAACTATTACAGAATCATCTCTTTAAACATAGAGACTGACTTATGAGGATTGCAGAATAAAATGTACTTACTCATCCAACTCCTCTTCTTCTGTTTTAGAGCTATCAGCATAGAGGTACTTGCTCATGTCCACAGGTCTTACATTTTTTCTTTTTGTAGACTGAGGAGGAGAGTCCTTTATAGTTACAAAAGTTTCTGGCTCATCGAATGGGTTCAAATACTGTGGAGTTTGTATCTCTTTAAAGGGATTATAGCTATTACTATAAAAAGATTCCTCTGATTTTTTAGGTGATGCTGTTTCAGTGATGGGTTCTATAAAACAATAGCAAAAAATGAATTAAACAAATACTATCTCATATTTTCTTATATTCTTAAGTGTTTACAAAAATAATCTTTAATTAATACTCAATGAGGCTGAAAGAGTCAAAACAACAATACATTTTAGAGGGGCTAAGTTCAGAAGATGTGTTACCTAAGATCTTTGTCTACTTCTCCAGGAATGCTGCTCCCTCAAACGGTAGCTTTGAACAGGCTATTTTTATTTTTTAATTTAATTTAATTCTATTTTATTTTATTTACAGGGGGAGAGGGGGAGGAGGCATGGAGAGAGGGAGACAGAGAATCTTTTTATTTTTAGCTTTAAAATTATATTTTATTTTATATTTTTAAAAATTTTTTTTTCAACAAAGTATTATGGATTTTATTTTTTTTTAATTTAAAAAATTTTTTATAAACATATAATGTATTATTAGCCCCAGGGGTACAGGTCTGTGAATCACCAGGTTTATACACTTCACAGCACTCACCATAGCACATTCCCTCCCCAATGTCCATAACCCCACCAACCTCTCCCTACCCACCTCCCCCCAGCCACCCTCAGTTTGTTTTGTAACATTAAGAGTCTCTTTTGGTTTGTCTCCCTCCCGATCCCATCTTGTTTCATTTATTCTTTTCCTACCCCCCTAATATCCTCGCACGTTGCATCTCTACTTCCTCATTATCAGGGAGATCATATGATAGTTGAGACAGAGAATCTTAAGCAGGCTTTGCACCCAGCATGGAGTCCAACGTGGGCTTGATCTCACAACCCTGAGATCATGACCTGAGCCAAAATCAAGAGTCACACACTTAACCAACTGAGCCACCTAGGCGCCCCTAAAATGGCATCTCTGGAATACCCTTGGAGTCTCTAATATTATTAGCGTTACAGTATCTAATATTTGAAATTTTAACCTTCCTAGAGGACAATTCTATTATTATTTTATTTGCCTATACTAGTTTGCCATCTTAAACTGATATAAAATACATTCGTTTTTAAGAACATAAAGTGGATTAAATTTTGAAGTTGGTTTTGGTAACTACAGAAGCAGAGACCACTCAGGGAACTAAAAATTCTCTCTGGACTGTATCAAATATATACCCACGTATCACTGAATTCGTTTCGCAAAGCCTTCCAAGAGTAGGTTTCTGTATGCTACAAGACCTTAAAATTTAGAGCTTTAATGAGATGGGTTGATTTTTTTCAATATAACTTTGATCCAATAAGTACTCTATTTAGTAATGTAAAGGACTAACATAAGAATCTCATGTAGAAAGCGCTACATTAAAGTCATATTGATAAGTTGATAGATATGTTACACCAAATTTTTCTAAATTTTATTATTTTAAATTTCATTTTGAAAACCAAGGTACCCTTAAAATAAAATTCTGACACCCAGTACAAAAAGAACTACAATAGCATCATGTTCTCCAACAATACTTATGAAGTGCTTAGTACCAGCCTTTTCCTTATGTGTCTTAATATTTTATTTTTTTAAATGTGTCTTAATATTTTAAAACAAAACTAGAATTTATAATAAAACTGTCCAATATTTGGTCACAGATTCTGCTTATAAAAACAATGTTTTCCCACACTGGAGAAGTTTAAGAAAGCTAACAATCAAAGGGTAGTTTAAAAGTTGATTTTAATTATGCCATGCAATTCTGACAAAATAGAAGGCAAAAAACTGATTACTGAAATTCTCAAGAAAAATAACTATTTCATAAGTGACTTCAAACAATTTAATCCAATTATTATACAAATTTCATGACTGACATATTTATGACTTTTATATTTTATTTATTTATTTATTTTTTACTTTTATATTTTAAAGTCAAGCTCCTTTTACTTATACTGTAGACATTAGCCCAGAAAACTTATTTTGTCTTTATATTGGAGAAAAACCTCTGAACTGAAATTCTATACACCTTGGAAAAGCAATTAAAAAGTGTGAAAGAGAATTCATAAAATCATAATACTGAAATGAATTTAAGTAAATCTTAAATTTAAAATTTAAAATTTAAATCTACACTACTCTGGAGAAGAGACACAGTAACTAACTTTTTTAACACCAGGATAATATTCAAACTTAACACTTCATTAGATTCTTTATAGTAATGTAAACAAGGCATTTTCTTTTCTTTATAGGGGAAAAGAGGCTGGAAAATTTTTGCCTATTCAATTTTTATTAAGAAATATCAAGTCTCAAATGCTTGAGAAACCGACAAAACTGGTCAGCGGAAATAAGATTTTTATTTTTACTTTCAGGAAAAGGATTGCAAAAATTGATCCAAGCAGCTTTCCGGTAGCAGAGTCGGGAGAAGACGCGCAGAAATGGCACCTCGCAAGGGGAAGGAAAAGAAGGAAGAACAGGTCATCAGCCTTGGACCTCAGGTAGCGGAAGGAGAAAATGTATTTGGTGTCTGCCACATCTTTGCATCCTTCAATGACACTTTTGTCCATGTCACCGATCTTTCTGGCAAGGAAACCATCTGCCGTGTGACTGGTGGAATGAAGGTGAAGGCTGTTCGAGATGAGTCCTCTCCCTACGCTGCTATGTTGGCTGCCCAGGATGTAGCCCAGAGGTGCAAGGAGCTGGGCATCACTGCCCTCCACATCAAACTACGGGCCACAGGAGGAAATAGAACCAAGACCCCTGGACCCGGGGCCCAATCAGCCCTCAGAGCCCTTGCCCGCTCAGGAATGAAGATCGGGCGGATTGAGGATGTCACCCCCATCCCTTCCGATAGCACCCGCAGGAAGGGGGGTCGTCGTGGTCGCCGTCTGTGAAAAGGATTCCTCAAATTACTGTTTTCTGTTAATAAATTGCCTTTGTGTAAGCTAAAAAAAAATTGATCCAAGCAAATTCATCAGTTACAAAACCAAAAGCAAGATAGTATTCAAACTATAGAGCACAGTTTGAAGATGACAGAAATGGCAACAAAGGATGGTTTAAAATGAGATTATTTTATATAAAAGCTAACAAACACATTTAATAACTTTCTAAGATGGTCACTGAAGCACAGAATGTCATGAATATAAGAGAAAAATTGAAGCTATAAAAGCAAATAAAAGAACCACCTAAACAACTCAACAAATTATTTTTTCCTCAAATGCTTTTGTTACTTGAGGATGCAGATTTTCATCAATAAAAATTAAAATACGGGGCACCTGGGTGGCTCAGTGGGTTGAGCCACTGCCTTCGCCTCCGGTCATGATCTCAGGGTCCTGAGATCGAGCCCCGCATCGGGCTCTCTGCTCAGCCGGGAGCCTGCTTTCCCCTCTCTCTCTGCCTGCCTCTCTGCCTACTTGTGATCTCTCTCTCTGTCACATAAAAAAATTTAAAAAAAAATTAAAAAAAAAATAAAAAAATTAAAAAAAATAAAAATTAAAAAACTATTTCTAAAAAACAAGTATTCTCATATTAGAAAATACTTAGACCAAAGACTCTAAGAAGAGTATATTTAAAGAAAATATTGTTTGTCACTTTTTTTTTTTTTTTTTTTAGCTCTATAGGCATGGTTATAAGATTCTGAATCAGGTTGACTAAACTCACCTAAATAGAAATGCTGTATTATGTCTTACCTGCTACTCCTTTCTATACTTTCTATATATATTTCTCAGAAAACAAACCCATATATATTTTTTTAAACTATTTTTATTTCACTTTGAAATGGAAAGCTCAAATACTGATATCTCAAAATATTTTGGTTAATATTTTGAAAACTCAGAAAACTCAGATGGATGTAGTATACAATTGAGAAGAAGCCATATGGTCAAAAGAAGACAGTAATTCGGAATCTTAGCTCCAACTCCGCTACCATTTACCTAAAGTTTTTGTTCCAATCAGCAAATTCCTCTGGGCCTCCGCTTCCTAATCTATGAAAAGAGGCAGCTGAAGTAGATTACTTCTAAGATTTATTACAACCATTGACATTTAAAATTCATTCTTTATACCGCTCACAAACAAAAAAAAATCTCATTAAATTAAATATATGAATTTAGAATCTGGTAAGAAGGGAGAAAGTAAAGGATGAGAAGGAGAAATGGGTTACAAATGATATTGCTCCAATAAGAGTAAATCTTGAAGTTAAAACCTCATTTTCACCATGACAGGTAGTAACAAAATTCTTCAAAGCTCATGAGGATTTCATAAGAACAGTCTAAAAGATGTACACACTGGTTAATCATTCTTGCATTTACTTTGAAAAAAGTTTAAACAGAGGTCTCACTTCTTCAACAGTTCTTATCTAGGCTTTAAGAGTTCAAAACTACTTGGGGCACCTGGGTGGCTCAGTGGTTAAGCCTCTGCCTTCAGCTCGGGTCATGATCTCAGGGTCCTGGGATCGAGTCCCACATCGGGCTCTCTGCTCTGCGGGGAGCCTGCTTCCTCCTCTCTCTCTCTCTGCTTGCCTGTCTGCCCACTTGTGATCTCTGTCAGATAAATAAAATCTTAAAAAAAAAAAAAGAGTTCAAAACTACTTGAAAAGAAAAATGACTCAGGAAAAAAAAAATTCCGTGGATGTATTCCTCACAAGTATGTTGTATATATGACTGCAGGAGTTTTCAATCTCCTTTTTGCTCCATGCTATTTACATGCACAACTTACTCTTACTACTTACTATAATTCTCAGCCCAAGACATGGAGTGGGGGTGGGGGAGTTCACTGGACTCTGCAGGAAAGGGCAGAGGAACTGAGAGAGGGAGAAGCCATCCCACAACCCCAATATCAGCATGTGTCACAACTTGACCCTACTTGACAGATTAATCTAATGAGACTTTACTATATGCCAGCTAGTTGAAACACGGTCATCTCTAACATTAGAGCTTTACCATCTAACTTGACCAAACTATTAGAGTATTTAAAAATAACCCCCATGTAGAAGGTGGGTAAAGAGGAAGGGTGAAATAGGTGCTGAGGATTCAGATTACACTTCTTGTGATGAGCACTGAGTAATGAATAGAATTGCTGAATCACTGTTTGGTACACCTGAAACCAATGTAACACTGCATGTTAATTATACTGGAATTAAAAAAAAATAAACCTCATGTAAATGTTTATGTAAAGGTTTCTTTTTTCTTTATTCAGTGGAAGCTACCCAGATTTGTTAATCAACTGCATTAAATACAATATCATCATAAACAAAAATTATTTTGAATCTTTAAAAAAAAAATCTCTTCCTACATTACAATTCAAGATTATACTTGATTGAATTCAAGATTCAATACAAGACTGAACTTGGCTTTATAAAGACTTTTAAAAGTACAGAAAAAAACTCGTTACCTTCTGAGTCAGGATCTCCAAATGGGTTTAATTCTGCTACATCAGGATCGCCAAATGGATTTAAAGTCACAGTGGCCAAGTCCTTTTCTGCCTCATCCAAAAAGTTCAGTTTGTTGATAAGCTCTGAAAGTAAACGTTATGTGTTAGTTCACTATGACTGTAGTTAAGTATAATTCCTGATCATTCAAAAAATATTTCAAATTGTAAAAATTCACACTAATAATACCTGCAAATAATAAGACATAGCATTTTACCTATGGCAGAATGCCATTCATGTATTTTGTAGCATACCAACATTTTCAAATAAAACAAAACAAATATATGCATATTGATTTGAAAATTATATCAGATAATGAACTAGAGAAACTTTCATCAGTCTAATCCAATAAAGTGCTGATTCTTAGAAGAATATCCTCCAGTTCTAAATATGAATAATTCAAATGGGTTTAATATAAGCAAATATTTTAAAGACAGTAAAGTTATAATATATAAGCTAGCTGAAGAAATATGCCATGTTATATAATCAATTATCTTAAAGATGTTTCTAAATCACTGCCTATCAAGGATACTGTTATAAGGCTTTGCTAAAGATGGTAAGTATTGTTGTTGTCTGTTGGTACGCTACAAATTACCAGAGAAAACATTTAAGGAAAAGCACAAAGACAAAACTGACAGCTAATAAATACAGACAGAATTCAAGAGGTAGCAGGTCACACTAAATACAGGCAATCAGAAGCAGAAAGAAAGGAAGAAGCTCTTAGACCTTCAGAGGAACTGGCTGATTTAGCTGAAGGCATATTTGCTTGCTTTATGCAGTCATCTTGATCTTCATCTAAGCTGCTCAGAGCATTCAATTGGTTTACAATTTCTGTAAACAGAAGCCAGTCGAGACAAATGTAAGGTAAGGTCATTTAATTAAAGAGCCATAGAAGCATGCTGTTACTCAAAAAGACAAAGAGAGGGGATATTTGGTTAATCAGGAGAATACATTCAGAGGGTGTTATTTTGATGGACTATAGCAGATATATTTAACCGAAAGTGACGTTGTACTCATATTTTAAAATAGAAAACATCTATGTTAATAAACACAAAACAAAGATAATAACTCAAGAGGCTGACATTGGCTTTAGCAACTTCATGTATTTATAAAACAGTGGTTTAGTATATGTGCTGCCGAAGCGAGCACATAAAACAGTGGTTTAAATGCATATTAGAACAATTAAAAATGTCCGCTGATAACTACAGAAAAAAAGTACTATTTGTTTCATATTATAAACGTAAGCTAAAGGTTTTAAGAGTTTATCTACACGAATCATGAACAGAAAAATACTTATTCATGTTCTAGAATTTTAAAAATCAGCACAAAATAAGAAGAGCAGGCAATAGCTACTATTTTCTACAGCACCTTTTCTTTTATGGAACTCTTGAGTATTAGCTTTAGAAAATCTTACAATTTAGCCAATAAGAAACAAAAGTTTAGATAGAAAAATATTAAAATAAGATAGAATTCATTTTGTGCATTAAGTAAAATTTTTTAACATGAGTCATATATATTTTGGACAACTCAACATGTGTAATTATCATTCACTAAGTGAAAATTAACTGGAAAAAAAAATAACAAAAGCCTAGTAGGGTATTCTAGTTAATCCTTGCTGTTTCCAAAGTTACAACCTGGGAATAGCTTAGGTATTAGGACAAATCAAACAGGTCGAGATTATTCAGTGGGAAAAAAAAAATAGTTAAAAATAGAAAAGAGTTGTAAATTCAGCTTTAAAAATTGTGTTAACACTATGAATCTAAGTACACATTCTAAATTTCATTTAAACTAAATCACAGAATACACAGTTGTAATAAGGTTGTCTTCAGCCATTCATTTGTTGTTGAATAAATATTTATCACTCTGTGCCAAGTATTATCCTTGGGACACAAAGATGAAAAAAACATACATGGCACTGTCCTCTTGGAATTTATATTGTATAAAAATACAAATTAATATTGAAACAGGCTTAGTAAATGACTACTGGAGTATTAGATGGTCAGAAATACTAGTGTTATTTTACAGATCTTTGAGCTAAAAATGATAAACTTATTCAATTCTTCTGTCTTGATGAGAAATACATTTTGCGTGAATAAAATTGCTTGAGATGGTCACGTAAACCACAGAATGTAAGGAGTAAACACAATACCAGTTGAATTCTTTGAGTGATTTTGAATAGTAAGAGTTGGATAGTCAGACTTTATAAAATGTCTTTTTTCATTTTATTCTGCCAACGGTTTTAAACCCCACTCTCACTCATCCTAGTAAACTCATTAAGATAGAGCTCATCCATAAATTAGATCCTTTACCTCTCACAGATAGTTATAACTTGGTAATTTTTAAGGAACTATAACGGGATAGAGGATCAGTGTTAAGTGGTTACCAGTGCATGACTGACTTTTTTCATTTAATACTAGTTACATATTATTTAAAATTTGCAAATGATTCTTAACTTTGGAAGCATGAAAAAAGAAATATTAACAACAGCAGCTAAACTTTCCATTCCTCCTAGAACTTCTGCTTCTAGACCTTTCATTCATATTAACAAAGTGAAAGGTAATTCTATTTAGCTATACCAATACTTTCTCTATTTGGCATGCAAATAAGTGTTAATTCAAATCATAATAAGAGGCAACCTCCAAAGAAATATCATTTACCTATTTAATAAATATTTATCAAAAACTTGTTATATATCTTTGGTAATACCTGCCTCATCACTTTATATTTTTGTGGGATAGGTAAGTGAAGCATTATACATTATATGATAAGTATGATAAATATTATGACTGAGATATGCATTACAGGCCATGTGAAACTGGAAAAGAGGCAGACAGCTCATTCTAAGGTCAGTAAGGCCTTCTGAACTTATTTAAATTTGAGCTAATCCAAGACATCATCATCATTATTATTATTATTATAAAAGAAGAAATGGAGAGCATTCTACAGGACAAAAGGGAGATAAATGAGAACAAGACACATTTGAAGAACTGCAAGTTGTATGGGGTCTAAGATGCCAGAGGTGGAAAACAGAATGAGATGAGGTTCGCAAATGTCCTATTCTAAGATTATTGTGGTCAAGCCAAAGAATGTGATCTTTACTCTGAGAACTATGGGAATCCACTGAAAAATCAAAATGTATATTTTAGAAACATCACTCCAGCAGCAACATGGTGGCAGCATTTGGAAAAAAAAAAAAAAAACAGGACAGGAAGAAAGAAGATAAGTAGTTCAGCAACACCATTCCAAGAAAAGAGGCAATCAATAAATATTTGCTAATTAAAGAATAAATTAAGAATATAGATTTGGTGGTTAATTTGATGTGAGGGATAGGGAAAGAAATCTAGGACAAGTGCCAGCTCTCTATCTTGGATGACTATGTGGATAGTATTCTATTACTGTGATGGGGGCTATTCAGTTCAGAACATACCAAGCTACAGGTGCCTGTGAAAATTCCATGGAAATAATTCAACTGGCAGATACAGATATTGGTCTGGAACCCAAAATAATTTTGTTATGTATTTCTCCCTTTAAAAAAGCACTTTTCAGGGCACCTGGGTGGCTCAGTTGGTTAAGTGTCTGACTCTTGATTTGGGCTAAGGTCATGATCTCAGGGTGTAAGACTGAGCCCCACATCAGGCTCTGCACTGGGCATGAAGTCTGCTTAAGATTCTCTCTTTCCCGGCGCGCCTGGGTGGCTCAGTGGGTTAAGCCGCTGCCTTCGGCTCGGGTCATGATCTCAGAGTCCTGGGATCAAGCCCCGCATCCGGCTCTCTGCTCAGCAGGGAGCCTGCTTCCTCCTCTCTCTCTGTCTGCCTCTCTGCCTGCTTGTGATCTCTCTGTCAAATAAATAAATAAAATCTTAAAAAAAAAAAAAGATTCTCTCTTTCCCTCTTCCGCTTCCCTCCTCCCCCTCCAAAACAAAAATAAAAAAAAAATAAGTTAAACCACTTTTCTGTCTTTTTAATTTCCCATAGCCAATGTATTTTAAAATATATAACTGGAAAAAAGTTAAAATTTTAAAAGACTTATGCCAAAGATTTATCCCCAGAATTGTTTTAAGCAGGAAGCTTTCTCAGTAGTATATTACCTTGACCAAAACCCTTCCTGGCCCAATATATTTATATAATACTGTATTACTTTTTATTATGGTCTGGTTTCACCAAATATTTATACATTTGAAAAATGCTAAGAATACTATGTAACAGCACAAATTTCTACCCCAGTGCTACTCAAATTGAGCAATAAACTTGTACTATAAAACTTAGTCGTAGCAACAGTGTATTATTCTGGACTTGCTTCACATTGGTGAGAACAAAAAGGAAAACTAAATTAGGGGCAGGCAATCGAAGCAAAGGGTCAAGTAATTTGAGACTCTCCTTTAGTTAGGAAGGCAAAAGAAGATAGAAATTGACCACAAGAGATTATCACACTGAACAAAAAAGGTAGTTGGGGTGGTGGCATTAAGAGTAGGTGATGTCTTCCTTTTGAAAAAGACTGTAGCTGAGTTAAAAGAAGAAAAAATAAACTGCCTAGAGCTGAACATACCTGCAAATCTTGTAGCATCCTCATTGTTCTCTCTAAAGCATAATAATATTCAGTACAGTTCTATCTCATTTTAAGATGGTCTAAGAGGGTAACCTTTCAGCTTCCTGGCAGAGTCATGGTTCAAAAAATGTCATTTTTCTCACAGGCTCAAGTCCATAAATATTTGATATAACTAATGGGTTTAATAATATGATTTTTAATCCCATGGTGCATCACAATGGAGAAAGGAGGGGTTACTTCAGGCAGAAAAGACGACATTGAGAAGTCTGTCCCCAGGACCTCCAACACCTCCCTCTTAATTAGTAAACCTTAGTAGCGTATTAGTATGATCAAGTTCCTCCCAATTTTTTAGATACGCCCCTCAACCATCAGCCTTTTCTAGTTTAGTCAGACTCTCTTAATCCTCGTAAGAAAACAACTTTATAACAGTAGTCCACAATTTCTCACCTACCATTCATTCTTCAACTCATTGCACCTTTTTTTCCCACCTTTATCCATCCCCTTTTCCAAAACTGCTCGCAGGTCACCATTGTATAGTCTAGATGGCACGTACACTAGATACCTGTCAGTTCTTATCATACTTGAACTCTGTATAAGTAAATGTGATTAGTCCTTCCTTCCTTGAAATTCCTTCCAGGACAATAGTACCACATGGTTTTCTCCTATCTCTTTGATAGTTCTGTCTCGGTCTCATTTAATAGTAACTATTCTTCCCTCTACTTCTTAAATATTATCTTAAATATTATCTATTCCCTGAACTCCATCATAGGTCTTTTTTTTTTCCCCTCCCTAAATTTGCTCTTTCTGGAAAAATTCATCTACTCTCCTGGCTTAACCTAACACAGAAATGCAGATTCATTTGACTACTGGGCACTTTCACCCTAATGACCTGAGACATTCCCCTCACACACTTACACAAAAAGTGGAATTAAATAGCTATGTGTCTATGTCATGTTCGTCTTTCATCTGTGAAACAGCAGTTTTTAGCATGGCTGGAACTTAACACATGTGAATAAATGAAGGAGTGAATGAACTGAATGAGTCATAATAATTGGCACCATATTTGTAGAGCCAGAAATACCTGTATTTTTAAATCATATGTGTTTATCTATATATCTATCTACGTATCTATACATGTATCTAGCTATATTTCATTTACCTATCTAAGTGTTATAGTTTAAGCCATCACACCAAAATTTGGCTTAAAGCAAATTACTATCCCTCACACTTCTATGGGTTGACTGGACTCAGTGGGGTGGTTTATTACAGTTAGATGGTGGCTGGGGCTGAAGTCATTTAAAAGTTTAAACTGGACTTGATATCCAAAATAGGTTCTCTACTTGCATGTTTGGTATTTCAGCTGAGAAAGCAGGAACAAGTTGATGCTAGCCATGCATATCTCTCTCCCAAAGTGTCCTGTCCACATAGCTAATTTGGAGTTCCTCTCAGCACAGCATTTCAGGATAGCTGGACTTTTTAACATGGCAGGTGGCTTTCCCCTAAGCATTCTTTATAAGAGGGCCAGGCAGACGATATGAGGCACTTTATGACTTGGCTTTTTAAGTTACAAAGTGTCACTTCAGGGCTAGCCCAGATGTAAGAGAGAGGACTACCAAAGGGCATGAATCGCAAAGGGCATGAATCGTAGGAAGAATGGTTCACTGGAGACAATCTTTGGAGACTAGCTATCACACCAATCAATAAATCAGCAAGTTGAAAAGAATTTATTTTCTTACTAATCTAACATACTTACTTAGAATATTTTTACGTTACCTACCACCAGTATTTTACAAATGCACATACATGAAAGGCACAAACTTTAAATTATGTAATTCAATGAATTTTGATAAATGTATACACTAATGTAACCCAAGATCCAGAACATTTGCATCACCCCCTTGAGTTTTCTCATGCCTCTTTTCAATCAATCCCCAAACCCACAGGCTAACACCATCACACGGGATTGGTTTTTGCTTCTTCCAGAACTTCACATAAATGGACTTCTTACATTCAGCATAATGGTTTTGAAATATATCCATGATGTTGAACATAACAACTGTTCATTTTTACTGAAAGGCATTCCATTCATGAATATACAGCTGACCCTTGAACTGTGAGTTTGAACTGTGCAGGTCCACTGATACTAGATTTTTTTTCAATTCATACAGTATAGTCCTATAAATAAATGTATGTTCCTCATGATTTTCTTCATAACATTTTCTTTTTTCTAGCTTACTTTATTGTAAAAATACAGTATATAATACATATAAAACAAGGGTTAATCAATTGTTTATATTATCAATAAGGCTTTTTGGTTAATAGTTGTCTATTAGTAGTTGAGTTTATGGGGAGTTAAAAGTTATAATGGATTTTCAACTATCCAGGGAGTTGACACCCCTCACCCCCATGTTGTTCAAGGGTCAACTATGCTACAGTTCATTTAGCCACTGCCCTATTGATGTATACCTGAGCTGTTTCCAGTTCAGGGCTACTATGAATAAAAATGCTATGAACATTTCTGTACAAATCTTTTTTGTGGCCATGTGTTTTCATTTTTTTTGGATAAACATCAAGGAGTGGAACTGCTGGGTCAGAGGTAGCATATGTTTAGTGTTATAAGAAATTCCTCAAGTGATCACACCATTTATTACATACTTTACCAAAAATGGATGAGAGTTCCAGTTAGTGCACATCCTTGCCAATATTTAGTATTGCTAGTCTTAAATTATAACCATTCTACTGGGTGTGGAATTATCTCATTGTGATTTTAATCTGCTTTTCCCTGATCATAAGTCATGCTGAGAACATTTTCATGTGATTATTGGCCAGCGATACAGCTTTCTTTGGGGACCACATATACAATTTTTTTTGCCCATTTTCTTAAAAAAACAGGGTTGGAGCACCTGTTTTGCTCAGTCAGTAGAGCATGCAACTCTAAATCTTGGGGTTGTAAATTCTAGCCCCATGTTGAGTGTCGAGGCTACCTAAAATAAAATCTTTTAAAAAACATTTTTAAGGGGCGCCTGGGTGGCTCAGTGGGTTGGGGCCTCTGCCTTCGGCTCAGATCGTGATCCCAGGGTCCTGGGATCAGGCCCCACGTCGGGCTCTCTGCTCTGCGGGCAGCCTGCTTCCTCCTCTCTCTCTGCCTGCCTCTCTGCCTACTTGTGATCTCTGTCTGTCGAATAAATAAATAAAATCTTAAAAAAAATTTTTTTTTAAAAATAGGGTTGTGTTTCTACTACTGAGATGTCAAACATTTTAAAAAATCTATTCTGAATGCAAGACTTGTCCGATATCTACTTGGTGAATATTTTCTTCTGGCCTATGACTTAACTATACATTTTCTCAGTTATCTATTTTGATGAGCATGAGTTTTTAATTTTTTTTTTTTAAAGATTTTATTGTTCTAGCCTTTGCATTTAGGTCTATGATCAACCTTGAATTAATGTTTGTATATCCTGGAAGGTAGGAATTGAGGCTCATCTTTTCCACACAGACATCTGGGTATTTCAAAATAATCTGTTAAAAAGACTTTCCTTTCCTCACTGAATTATGCTGCACCTTTGCTGAAAATTGGCCAAATAAGTTTTCGGTCTATTTCAGAACTTTCTTTTTCATTCCACTGTTCTATGCCAAGACCACACTGTTCTATGCCAAGACCACACCATATTGATTACTATACCTTCATAGTAAATGTTGCTGTCAAGCAGTATTAAAATTATGATGCTGTTCTTTTTCAAAATTGTATTGTTATTCAAGTCCTTTGCATTTCCAAATACATTTCAGAGTCAGCTTTTCAATTTGTTTTGTTTGTTTTGTTTTGTTTTTTTAAGCCTGCTAGGATTACGATTGGCACTGGGTTGAATCTATAGATTGACTTGAGGAGGACTGAAATCTTAACTATATTGAGTCTTTTCATCTCTAAGTGTAGAATATCTCCATTTATTAAGGTCTTCTGTAATTACCTTCAATACCTGTGTTACAGTTTTCAATGTGGAGGTTTTTCTATATCTTTTGTTAAATTTATTTCTATTTATAGAACTTTTAGCCTCAACTGTATATGGAATTATTTTGCTAACTTCATTTCCCAAATGTTTGTTGTTCATATACAAAAATACAGATTTTTCTATATTAATCTTGTATCCTATGACATTGCTAGGATCTCCAGTATCATGTTAAACGCAAGTGGTGAAAGCAAACATCTTTGCCTCATTCCCAGTCTTAGGAGAGAAGTATTCAGTATTTTACCATTACATATGATATTAGCTGTAGCTTTTCATTAATGTTCTTTTATCAAAATGAAGAAATTTCCTTATATTGAAATCTTGCTGAGAAACTTGGTACTCCATTTTGTCAAACACTTCTTTATGTATCTATTGAGGTGATAACATGGTTTTTCTCCTTTATTCTGTTACCGTGGTTAAACCAACCTCGCATTCCTAGGACAAATCCTCAGAGAATGCATATCAGTACTTAGAATATTCATTGTTTTCTGGCTCCTCCCCTAAATACTGGAGGGCTTCTAACTTTTTCTTCAGAACTCTTACTTCCATTCTGGCCTTGTCAGATGGGCTCTCAGTGTCACCAGAATTCTCCTGGAGTTTCCTAGGGAGGCAGGGAGCCTTAGAGAATGTTCAGTTGTCATTAGTACAAACAAAGCAACATTAATTAGGGTTTAACAGTGACACAGAAAGGAGGCTAAAGTTGTAATCTGTATCTCCTGCCACTTCTGGTCTCTGAGTCGACATATTTGAGTTCTGAACACAAGGAGGAGATATTCTTACTGTCTTTGGTCTCTCTTCCTAGAGTTTCCTTTAAAAAGGTGGTAGTTGTGATACCTTGTCAACTTTTTAGCTCAAGGGATCATAAATGCCCCCAGCTCTCTGATTTTACCGTTTTCAAACCTCAATACCTAATAATAGGTGCAGTATTCCAGAAATTCTTATCCTTTATAAAGAACTGCAAAATAGAGGGCCATTTTTATTCTACTATTTTATAGAGCCCACAGCAAGCCTATGATTTTGCTCATTAGTATCCTAGGTACTGGAGAGTAAATGGCGAGGTAAAAACCAGAAGCAAATTAATGGATGTATTATTCTCCGACCAGAGTCCCAAATTCATTCTGAGAGACCTTCTACTCAAAGGAGGAAGACCCATTTTTTCCCCATTCATAGTCCTAGTGAGTAGGACATGAAATGTTAGAGGGCTAAGGCATCCCATAATCAACCTTGGCTCTTCAAATATGAACTGTTAATCTCCTCTATTACCATCTATGCTTAAGATTATATTCTCTGAAATTAGCCAATATGTCACTCTTCGTCCTCCCAAATTAACTTTACAAACTATAGGAAATGGATTAATAAACACCAGACAATAGTGCTTATGGTAAAAATGATTTTAATTTATAAACTGCATCTGGATGGAAGACACTGAATGGATTATATATCTGATGGAAGGTCAGTTTTGGGCTTCTCTGATTATGGACTCTTTTAACTAGGCATTTCGGTTATAGAAACCCTGGAAACTGTACCTATTAAATGTTTCAAAAGATACCAGCTCTTGGGCAGCATGGATTCTAAACCAAGGCAATCCCAGCTTCTAACTATGTGGACTTGTCTTCTTGTACCTAAGCTGTCATGTGGAGACAGAGGTAAAAAAATAGGACCTGGGATGTTTTGAGGACTCCAGTGAAAACAGAATGCTCTGCTGGCATGCTGCTGTGTTTCTGTGTTTCCAATATCTTTCTCTAAGTGAATCTAATGCTTAGTCTGAATGTCTGGTTGAACCTAAGTAAAATCCTTGGTTATCTTTGCTACAGCTTTAAGTATACTGGTATCTTTCCGGTATTTCATAATGTCTGAGTTTCTCCAATAATGCTCTGCTATAAACTGCTTCAGTTGAACCTGACTTTCTGAGCTATATTCAACAGGACATTGTTATTTATGGAGGAAATCTTTTTTCTCTTCTTGTTGATATGTGTTCAGAAATTCAAGAGAAATCCTAAAGATGGTCATATTGCCATATAGCGGTTCATGAATTCTGAGGTTGCTATATGTAGACAGAGGCACTGATTGTTTTAAAGCCATACATGTTTTCTAATACTGCCTATAATAAACTATCCCATTAATAGGCTTTGTTTCTCCATCTCCAAGGTCTATTATTCCCACTACATTTCACTGATTCTTCTAATTTAATTCAAAACTTCCTTGCCCATTTACTGGTGCTGCACCTCTTAGTAGAACACACCTGTACATAACAGTATCAATAAAAGGTTTCTAAGAGCTAGTTCTAAAACATATTTTCAGTTAGCAGTGAATTTAGTCTCAGAACAGAGTAGAGATTTTTGATCAATCCAAGTACAGATACCATGAATTTTTATTTACCTTATACCAAAGACCGTAATTTCAGAATATTTGTTAATTACTATTGATCTAACAGCAATATTCCATAAGAAATCACTGACTAAATGATTAGCCTCTAGATATCAATCTAAAGTATCACAAAATAATTGTGATAGTCTGTTCCCTCAAGAAGTTTGCAGCTTAGTTGGGAAATAATATATCCATATAATTTTTTTTGATATGTGATTACATTTTATGCATTTATATTGCAATATATAGATATAATTAATAGAGATGAAATTTAAAATAATGATTCCTTCCTCCATAAACATTCTGTCAGCAATTTCAAAACTGCAAGGAAGAGCGAATATAAGCTGTGTTTAAACTACTGCCACTTTAGGGCACATGGGTGGCTCAGTGGATTGGGCGTCTGCCTTCGGCTCGGGTGGTGATCTCGGGTTCCTGGGACTGAGGCCCGAGCTGGGCTCTCTGCTTGGCGGGGAGCCTGCTTCCCCGTCTCTCTGCCTGCCTCTCTGCCTACTTGTGATCTCTCTCTCTGTGTCAAATAAATAAATAAAATCTTAAAAAAAAAATAGATTTCTTAAAAAAAAAATAGATTTCTTAAAAAAAAAAAAAAAAAAGAAACTACTGCCACTTTAACCAGTAAATAAAAATACCCACCATACTTTATTTGTACCACGTTTATAAAATGCATTCATTTTGTTTAGTCCTAATCTATTGCTTTAACATTACTGTTGTTAAATTTTAATATCTTTTCAACTATCTTAAAACTACTTTAACAAAACATTTTTAGAGTGGTAGTGCTGGTGCTAAAAAAAAATTCCTGAAAGATAATAAGTTTGGAATGGAATTTACATGTGCTAAAAAATGCAAACTAAGGAAGCCAAACAACTGCCATAACATGGTGCTATTAATTTAAGTGACTATACTCTGCAAATATAATAGAGAAAAAAAAGTAACATCAAAGGAAAAATATGCTACAATGACTGTGGATTGACTTAAGAGCATGCATCTAATCACCACTGTTTCCACCTACCCTTACTCCCTCAACACACATTTTGCATTCATTACTTTTAGAAAACTAGTCTTGAATTATTTAAGGTTTTGAATTATGTCTCCTCCAGATCACATGCCTTCCATAATATGGGACCACTCTACCCTGAAAAAGGTAGTACATGAGTAAAGGTCAAATAAATGGAACAATATAATAAGCAAGAGTGATCAGTATGGGCTTAAATAGGAAATGGAAGTCCCTTCATTGATTTATGGCCTTTCAGTTAACACATCTTAAATTCTCAATATGTTCTAGACAATGTGCCAGAAGCTAGAGATGAAAAAATTACTAGAACGTAGACTCTACCTTGAACAATTTCAGAAAATGGGGAAAAGAAATACATAAATAAATAATAACACAAAGATAGTAAAATTTCAAAGAAATCTTGGATCATCACAAGTTGCCTTAAAACAACTTCTCTGATTAGGGTCAGAGGATTTTAGGCTATCTAAAAGAAAGCTATTCCTCCTACAAGAATTTTATTTATTTTTATTATTTTATTTTATTTTATTTTCCAGTGTTCCAAAATTCATTGTTTATGCACCACACCCAGTGTTCCATGCAATACAAATTTTAGAAAATAAGGTGTATGTGGTATGACTAGGCAATAAGGGTTACTATGGTCAAAATGTTTGTGTCCCCCCAAAATTCGTATGTTGAAATCTTAATTCCCAATGTGATGGTATTAGGAGGTGGAACTTTTGGGAGAGGATTAGGTCATGAGGTCAGAGCCTTCATGAATAATATTAATGCCCTTCTAAAGGGGGCCCCAAAGAGATTCCTTTCCCCATTCCACCACGTGAGGAATACAACAAGAGGTCTGTGACCCAGAAGAGGGCCCTCATAAGGTACCCATCTATGGTATTTTGTTGTAGCAGCCCAAACAGACTAAGACAAGGGTTTAGCTATAAACTCTAATTATTACTCAATATTTTCATTACATATACCAAAAATAATGTCCTTTCTTTTCCTTTCAATACCACCATAAAACTTCTGACATATTGTTATCACATTTTTCCCCCACTGCTGTGATCTTTTGATCACAATTTACAACACTGCTCAAAACAGCTATGAATATATGTGGTTTTTTAAAGTTCCTACTTAAGGTACTAGTGTCTAGTTGAGATTTAGTTTTAAGCAAAAGCCATCTATGAAGAACAAAAAAAAAGATCAACTTAAAGATCAAATTATATCCCACTGCAGTTATAAACACTCATGCTGTAAAAAAATGCCTGTATTTGTAAATAGTACAACAGTAGCACAGAGGCTAGAATGATCAAGCTTAAGTGGGCATGAAATGTTTCCCAGAGTATGTGTCAATAAAATAAAATTTTGAAAGATAGGTAAAAAGTCACCGGTGGTGGTAGAGGAAGGTAATTAATGTATCCTTCCTGAAGTACTTCAGCTAGCCAAATAAAGAACTCAAAGATAGGTATGACATAACATTTTTAAAAAGTACTGTGTAATGGTTGCTGGCATCAATTACAATCGTAATGTAAATGTCTGCATATATTACTAAAAATCCAAAATACTGAAATAAAAATAATAGCCAGGAAGGGCTAGAGGGAGAGGTTTGAATAAAAAGAAAATAATGTTGAATCTCTCATCTTACATGAGTAAAGTCAACACACTGTTTTATTCATTTATTTATTTTTTAAAGACTTTAGTTTTAAGTACTATCTACACACAATGTGGAGCTCAAACTCATAACCCTGAGATCAAGAGTCACATGTTCTACTAACTGAGACAGCCAGGTACCCCTGTTTAATTTTTATGTTAGTAGAGAAATACAGGTTCATTTATTTATCCATCTGGCTATTTATCTTAGAGGACAGTATACTAAAATGAAAATAAAATGTATTAACTTCCAAATTACTCTATTTACAAATGCTTAAATAAAGAACATTTGAGAATGGTAAAATTTAAGGGGTGGATGGGAAAAAAATAGTAAGAAAATTCCCAAATAAAAGTATAAATAAAGTAGTAAGTGAAATTAAGTATGTAGTTGTCAAAAATATAATTATTAAGGACAAAGAATATAAAGACAGATAAACCAAATACTGTTTATAAGAGAAGCACTTAATACAGGTTAAAAAGAAAGTAATAAATACACTAGGAAAATACAAATACAAAAAAAAAAAAGCATGCGTTATAAATATTAACATCAGGCAAAATTTCTCAGCATGAGGCATTAAATTGGGCAAATCAAATTATAATCCATAATGAAACTAGTAGAAAATTAACTTTTATGCACTAAAGAATTAAGCATTGAAATTCTCTTTCACAGATAAACTATACAAAAAAAGAATATAAATGACTAAAAAGTTAAGGTTTGGTCTAATAAATATATGCTGAATCAACAAATAGAATATACATGTAAAATGATATTTATGGAAAATTTACAAAAATAGATCATATATCTAGACTACAAAGATCACTTATCTGATCACTTATCTGAGATTGAAGTTTGAAAGTCTTCAGAATTTTATTTGAATAAATTTAAACAAAGAAACAAACTATAAAGCCCATGATAAAATACATTCTCCTAAACAACTGTGGGTTGAACAAGAAATCAAAATGCCAATCATACATTAGAAAATATTAATTTACAAAATTTGTAGAGGACAAAACATCCATCTTTGCATACAAGTCTGTTCAATTCTTTATAATAAATTTCTAGAAATGGAGTGGAAATGAGTATTATGAGAATTCAGAAAGTCAAGGAAATTTTTGGCTAAGGAGGTAAATGGGTCATGTGATTAATGAAAACTCTCCCTATCACTACCATTATGATAGTAATAGTTGGGGTTGAGCCAAGAGATGGCTGTCAAAGTGTCATGAATTTGGAAACATTCACCAATAGGCAAGTAAATGACAGAAGTCAAGGAAAAGCAACACAAAAATTTAGAACAATTCATTAGCTGAAAGAAGTATGTATATTGTGCTTTTCACTCTAATAATAAAGGTATAACATCAATTCTCTAAGTATGGTAGCCAGATTATCAATATTTACTGACCAGTTAATACAAAGAGATTCTAACCACTTATCATCTTAGTACTATGATCAAACCAGCCATAAAGAATATCTACATGGAAGCTTCTAGATATAAGGAAACATAAGATATATACAAATTAAAAAAAAAAAAGTGCCATAAATAATAAATGCAAATGAGCTAGAAGAAGGGAGACAATTCATCGTGTCCTGATACTCTTAAAGATCTTTACTTAAAAGAAGGTTCACCCTTGGGGCGCCTGGGTGGCTCAGTGGGTTAAGCTCCTGCCTTCGGCTCAGGTCATGATCTTAGGGTCCTGGGATGGAGCCTCTCTGCTCAGCAGGGAGCCCGCTTCCCTCTCCCCCTCTGCCTGTCTCTCTGCCTACTTGTGATCTCTGTCTGTCAAATAAATAAATAAAATTTTTTAAAAAAGAAAAAAGAAAGAAGGTTCACCCTTAAACTCACAAAAGTGTGAACATGTTTAGGCTACTTTAAACTGTAATCAGTAGTCCCACTAAAGTTTTATGCTTTCTTAACTAAGCTTGGACTTGATTTTTAAATTGTGAAAATCTGCTACTAACCATCAGTCCATAAAGTTTTCAGAGAGCTAAACGGTATATTATATTAAAACAGCTTTAAGGAAGAAAAAAATATTTTGTGAGAAGCATTGTTTTTTCCTGGAAAACAACGAGTTTTCAACTTTGCAAAAGAAAAAAAAAAGATAAACTTCTAGCTTAATGCTAATAAAACCAACCTGTAATTTTTGCTGCCTTTTCCTCTTGGTTCACGCGGTTCTCATCATCATCTTCATTATCTTCTTCAAAGTCATCTAAATTGCCAATGTCAGCCTGCTTCATACTCATTAAACTAGCCAGACTTTGCATGTCTTCATCCCTACATGAATGATTTCAAATTTAACATACAGCTCATGAAATGGCATTGTTTGAAAAAAGACTGCTTAAGAAAATAATAACATATTCCTTCTTTCAATATGTTAATGAGCCTTTTTAAACAGTTGCCCAAGACTATTGAAAAGTCTAAATTCATTTTTAAATGGTATGTTTAAATAGTAAAAAGCAAACTGGATTAAAAACTAACTGGTTAGGAGTTAGTTTAACTCTGGCTGCAGATCTGTTGAAGACTAAAATTTTCTTCATAGGATTAAAGTATGGTTTCCTAATCATTAAACCTGGAAATAAAAACTTGTTTCATAAAACAGTGAGGTAGCTTGCAAATCAATGAGATCTAGTCTTTAAAATATTCAAACTTTCAAAGTAAATTAGAATAGAAATTCTTCATCTGAAATCCATGAACCCTTTTGGTTTGGTGAGTAGGAAGAAAAAGAAATGGTAAACCACTGTAAATTATATTTAAATCTTGTTTAAATGTGCACTTTTCTCAAAGGGGCCATAACTCCCCAGAAGTTAAGGAACTACTGTAACAGAAAAAAACACCTTCAAGTCTAGCATTTTTTAAAAATTACAAGATGGAAAATGACCTGGGTTGATTCTAAGTTAAATACTATATATTTGATAAAATGTAAAAAAAACTATCTTGAAGTATTTTAAGTATATGTGTATATAGTTTACATTAAATACTCCAAACATCAAATATTTTAAGTTTTCTTGATCTATTATTTTTACCTTAAATTTCAAATAAACTACAGTGTATAAAACACATTTCTAATATTATATATGAACTAAATTTCAAATTTATATACTTCCCTAAAATTCAGAAAGCCAAATTAACATACTGTTTCTCTTACCACAATAAAATAAAAAAAATAAGAAAAGTCTTTCATAAAGAAATGTTCATTAATATTCATTTATCTCCTAAATACAGTACAACTTTGCAGACTAAATAGGTTTTTGAAATTCTATGCATTTTCTCTCACATAAGTTTAGAGTTAACCAAATCATTTCCCCTTTTAAAAATAAATTTGTGACACAAAGTCTGAATAAACAAAAAAAGTTGTATTACCTTATAGGAATGCCTTATAAATTGCTCACCTGCCAATGGGGGATAATTTCAAGATACGACATTATTCTTGAAATGTTAACTTGCTTAATTTTACTTCTTTAACTTCCTCATATTTCGGATTTTAAACCTTGACTATTTTTCTCTGTGGAAGGTTAGGAAGCAAGGAGTGTGGAGGTAGAGAGGGAGTTTAGGGTGTTTTGAATTTTCCATTGGAATTGAGACATTTGGTTCAACTGAATTCCTCTCACCCAGATTCTCCATGGATTGTGCTAATTCACTTACTGCTGCCCAGTGGAAAGGAGTCCACAATCAAAGGATCTTCTCTGGTTTTGTTTTCTCTCTTCTTCCTGTTTCCTTTCCTTTCATTTTGGCTTGTACTTCAGGCTAAGGTATTTATTTTTAATTTCTCAGTATTTAAGACTAAAATTTAAGGTCCTGAGATGAAAGACTGATCGCTTCCATTCTGTACTGTCTCTCTACCACACTCACTCAAAAGCCAACTTTCCAGAGATGAGGCTTACTGTTATCTACCAAGTCGTTTGCTGCCCTGTAGATGAGTGCCAAACATCTCATCTTGACTGACACACAGAATCCAGTCTAATCAGTCAAGTGAACATGGCCAATTATAGTAACCACATTCCACTAGCTCAAATACATTTAGAACTATGATTTAGATTGGATGGAAATATTCATAGCTAGCATCCTCTTCCTCTTACCTTTTAAGTCTAGGCTTAGAATTTCAATTTCTTCCCTTCTTGATCTTCCTCTCCAAACAGGTACTAACCCCTTCATTATACCCTCAACATGCACTCATCCTTGACTTGACTGTATGCAATGACCATGGTGCATATTAGTTTTCTTCCTGCTCCAGGTATGTTTACCTCATTTTATCCAGTTAGAATTTTACCCTTAGGAGACCAGACCTGGTGCAGGAACTACTATCATGTAATGCCTATTCAGTGCTTAAGAAGTGATTTTTGAAATGAATAATCATAGCAAATTGTACTTTGCTATACAATTTTTAGAAGGCTGAGCCAGAGAACATGAATTGGGAAAAGCTCTACAAACTGAATTGTCTGTACTTGAGAGTACAGTTACTTCCACTGAAGACAATGAAATACAAAACAAATGTGTATGATACCCTAATAACACATGATTTAATATTTGGAACTTGCTATAGTTACTTTTATATTACTGTTCACTCTCTAGAGTCAAGAGACTATAAATAACAAAGAGTTCATTTAATTTAGCCTCTGAAACAAAGAATGTCAAGAATGACTGGTATGCAGTAGGTTATTCTCAACTGTTGCCAGTCTACTGACTCAAAAGCTGTTTACATACAGTTTTAAAACACACTCAGAAGCAGCTTGTTTTCTTGACAAAAGAAACTTACGTGGCTTTTCCTTCCCTAAGGAAGATGCAAGATAATGAAAACTGGAGAGTGGCAGAGACAACTTTTTTAGACAATGGCTTGAATTTTAACTTGACATCAGTCTGAGTTGGCATAGGGCTTGCATACTGTTTCATGTTGATGTTGCTAGTAGCAAGAGCTTTCCTTCGACCAGAAGGGGATTCCTGGAAAATGAAAATAATTCAGAATCTTGGAGTTATTTATTTTACAGCCAAGTAGTTTAAAATAGTACTTTAATAATATGATTAAGTAACAGCTGAAACTTCCCTCCTGAATTCCTGTAACACAAATTTGAAATAAAATTGTGATGAAGTTAAAACTTTAATATCTTTAAATAAGACAGATAAAAATTGGAGAGAGCTGGCCCAGGCAGAAATAAAGACAAACTAAAACAACCCTAAATAGCTCAGAAAAGTAAAGCAACTAATGCAAACTAGGATAGAAAGTGTCCAGAGTTCCTCCAAAAAAGAGGATCTAGCACAGAGATAGGCATCAAAAGTACTCAAAAACTGTTTTCCTCCCTTTCATTCTATTTAATGTAACCTAATGATATTTCTCCTCTTCTGAATGCCTCCAATTTTTTATGGAACTCCCAGCCTCTATGGCATTCTAACCTCATTTTTACCTACAGTATCTGAGTCCTATTTATCTTCTAATTTGAGCCTTATTTCTTCCCAGGGGCTTTTCTGATCATTCCACTCTACATTTCTCTTTCCTTCCCCTCAGGTCACATTTACTAAGGACCATTGGTTTCTGGGATGCTATGTCTGTGGCAGACACTGCCAAATGACTCCAGCAGGTCTCAAAATTTTCTACACAGCTATTCATCAGCATACCAATTCATCAGAAATGAATATAAAATGAAATCTATTTGCTATCAAGGGTACTTAACATTCTAATAATAAGCTATCTCATTTGAAAATTATTCTTTACAGAATAATAGCCTAAGAGAACAATGAAAACAAAACAGCAAAATAATGATTGGGCATTAACTATGTATAAGACACATTGTTGATTCAGGACTGATATGATGATGATTAAGACATAATCCCTGACTATGTGTTCTAATGGCAAAGGGACATTTTTATATGAAGATGATTTGTAAATCATGTAAATCAGAGTCATATACCAGCATTCCTTAGAATTTACTGGTCTGGGAGTTCAGATCTAAAATAAGGCCTAATTTTCAAGCTGTGTGACCTTGAGTAAATAACCTGAGCCTCACTAACCTCTGGTATAAAATAAGGAGACTAATCAGAAATCCATTTAAGCTATAAAATTATTCAATTTTCCAACCAAGGCAGGAAAAACTACCATTAACCTTTGAATTATTATTTAATAAATCTTTACTTTATTTGTCTTATGATTGACAAACCTGCCTAAAATAAAGATAGACTAATTTAATCAAAACATTAAACCAGCCTTTTAGAAAAAATTGACATTTCTGCCAGCAGGACAAGTAAAAATGTAATGTAGCATCCCTAAAGAATACCTTGTTTTAAAATGTGGTCTTATCTGTCAGATTATGCACAGCAATATTATACAGAACTCTTAGTGCATGTAGATACCTTACGAATGAATTTTAAAAATGCATCAAGTACTTGAGAAGGATTTAAGCCCTCTCAGAAGAAATACTTAAAAATATGCAAATACCCTCAACTGAATCAAGTTGAACAGATGTGACTATCCCAAACAATACAAGTATTCTTTCCCTGGTCGCTACTGTCAATCAAAGAATAAGATTAAGGTCCAAGGTTCTGACAATGTGCAAAATGAAAAAGTATGATCAGGTAGTATCAATTTATTACACTGATATGAACAATAATCTCTTATTGTACCTTTAGAATAGTGAACAACTTTTACATATAATATAGGATTTAAAGCCTCTGTTTTGGAAGCATGACATAAAAACTATGACATATTATTTTTAATTTTGCTAAATAAATCTGTTTCAAAAAGTATGACACTAATTAATCCCTTGATAATAATTATTTAATTTCATAAGCAAATAAACTATAAAAATTAAGATAACTTAGAAATGAGCATAATTCGGAAAGCCCAATTGAAGTATAATTCCAACAAAATCCAGAGTTTTGATGATTAACATTCAAATTCATTTTTTAGATAAAAACTGCCAGAAAAGGTTTTTTGCTGAACTCAAGGAGTTTTTAAGCTTTCGGTAAATCAGCGTCTCTGAAACAACAGAAAATAAAGGCTACTGAATTCTAAACATAATTAGCTGTACCACTTAATTAAGTATTTACTTGCTCAGCAACAATGAAAACAGCTCTTTTTAAAGTCTGGACAGGTGAACAAAACAGAGCCCTTTTGAGTCTACAATATCCATTCCTACTATTAACACAGGATCTCACTAGAGTCTGTGCTGGGAAAAGAGGTCTGAATGGTATTTCTAGTAATTCTTCACCAAGCTCGCATATTGTTTTCCTCTTTAAAATTAGCTGTCCCATACAAGAGATATTTAAAAAGAACAGTAATGAGAGAAATATAAGGATCTTTCATAGCTCTAACTCCAGCTCCACGAATCTTCATTTTTTACAACTGAGTTTAAATCTTTACCCACCCAAAATTGATATCATTACTATTAACAGTTCTACAAACAGGAACAAAATAAGTGTTTGCAGTTGCAAAATGAGCATGTCTGTTGCACCCTATGAGCCTTCCAGAAAGGAGTAGGGGCCAGCCAGGCAGAAGGAGTTTAGAATTACTCTTACTGCTGCCAGAGTCCTAAAGCTATTTCATGTCATATGCAAAGTGGAAAAGAGGACGAAATAAGAGGAAAAAATAATAAAGGACTCTGAGAGAAAGAAAGACGACAAAAGTCAGTAAAAAGTGAGGATTCACGTATATTTAAGACTAAGTTTTTGTCTCTGGGCATACATTTATACATGTTTGTATGAATCTGACAGTATTTAAGGAATTACTTAAAACTCCTAAAGTTGAAGTTCTTAAATTTTAGTGTTTATTAAAAAACAAAAAACTAGGAGAGCTTTAGACAATCTAGATAACTGGATCCCACCCTCAGAGATCTTAAATTATCAAAACCAGAGATGGGCCGGGGAATCTACTGCATTTCTAAAAATAGTAAGTACCTCCGTTCTCTACTCCCATCCCGCCCCACCCACACCCACACCACTACTACCAGGTGATTCTAATCCAGTTAATCTAAAATCACACTTTCAGAAATACTTTCCCTAAGGAAGTTCTTACATAATAAAATCATTTTACTTAAGAAATCTCACTCTCATTTTTCCCAAGTACTCTTCTGTAATTAAAAACAAACAAACAAACAAACAAAAAAAAGCCAAGCCTTAGCTGGAGCGCCAGGGTGGCTCAGTTGGTTAAACCATCTATCTTTGGCTCAGGTCATGATCCCAAGACCCTGGGATGGAGTGCAGTGTTCCCTCTCCCTTAGTATTTTCCTTTTCATTTTGCCAATCTGAGATTATTAAATATTACTTCACTGCATCTTAATTGCACTTCCATGATTATTAATGGCATTGATTGTCTTTTCACAGTTTATTGGCCATGTGTTTCCACTTTTGTAAAATCTTTTGTAGTTTTTCCTACTGCTGGTTATTTTTTTTTTTCATGAAATTGAAAAATTGCTTTTATTCTGCTATTATGTTCTTCTGGTTTGGGGGTCTTTTAAAATTCTGATTTAGTTAATATACAGTGTTATATTAGTTTCAGGTACACCAATATAGTCCATATTATTACTCAGTGTTCATCAAGAGAAGTGTACTCTTAATTCCCTTCGTTGATGTCACCTATATCGCTGCCCTACCTCCCCTCAGGTAACCATCTGTCTGTTCTTTATAGTTAAAGAGTCTGTTTGGGGCACCTGGGTGGCTGAGTAGGTTAAGCGTCTGCCTTTAGCTCAGGTCATGATCCCAGGGTCCTAGGATCAAGCCCTACCTTGGGCTCCCTGCTCAGCGGGGAGCCTACTTCTCCTACTCCCCTGTATTCCTTCTCTCACTGTCTCTGTCAAATAAATAAATAAAATCTTTAAAAATATATATTTTGGGATAATTTAAGATTTTTTAAAACCTCTTACTCTATTAAAGTGTTTATTTATTTTTTTTAAAGATTTTATTTATTTATTTGACAGAGAGAAATCACAAGTAAGCAGAGAGGCAGGCAGAGAGAGAGGAGGAAGCAGGCTCCCTGCTGAGCAGAAAGCCCGATGTGGGGCTCGAACCCAGGACCTGGGATCATGACCTGAGCCGAAGGCAGCGGCTTAACCCACTGAGCCACCCAGGCGCCCTTAAAGTGTTAATTTAATAGATCTTCTAAAGTTAAAGCAACTCCACATTCCTGGGGAAAAAAACCCCAACATAATCGGAGTCTATTTCCTTTTGGGAAAGGTTTCTTTTTTTCTTTAAAGATTTTATTTATTTGACAGACAGAGATCACAAGTAGGCAGAGAGGCAGGCAGACAGAGCCAGGAGGAAGCAGGCTCCCCACAGAGCAAATAGCCCAATGTGGGGCTCGATCCCAGAACCCTGGGATCATGACCTGAGCCGAAGGCAGAGGCCTTAACCCACTGAGCCACCCAGGTGCCCCTTGGGAAAGGTTTCTAATTACAGATACAATTTCTTTAATGATTACAGAAGTATTCAGTGTTTAGTGTCTCCCAAAGCCAGTTCAGATAAATAATTTTCCATCTTGGAATTTATACATTTCATCTAAGATTTCAAATTTAATGACATAAAACTTTTTAAAACCTTTTTATTATCTTAATCTCTGCAAAATCTATAGTTTTGTATATTTCTTCACTCTCAATGCACTTTGTGTCTTCTTTCGTTTCTAGATAATTCCTGCTATAAACTGTCCATTTCCTTGTGTTTTCCGAATCAACAACTTTTGGCTTTGCTAATCCTTTCTAGTGAATGGATGTTTTCTATTTCTTTTTTTTTTTTTTTAAGATTTCATTATTTATTTGAGAGAGAGAAATAGTGAGAGAGAGGCATTAGGAGGGAGGAGAGGAGGGAGAGAGCAGGGAGCTGGGAGCCTAATGTGGGCCTCAATCCCAGAACCCTGGGATCATGACCTGAACTGAAGGCAGACAGTTAACTGACTGAGCCACCCAGGCTCCTGGGTTGTTTTCTATCTCAATAGTTTCTGCTCATCTTTACTATTTCCTTCCTCCTACTTTCCTCAGATATATTTTAACTCCTGAATTCTGAGCATTTCTTTTTTCCTGATCTAAGCATTTAAGATGATATATTTCTCTAAGTACTACTTTAACTATATCTTATATTATTTTGTTATTCTATAGTTAAATATTTTCTAAGTTTTCATTACAAGTTCTTTGACTCACATTATAAATTTCCCCATGTCTTTTCATCACTTAATAGGTTATGTCTTTTTAGTGCTGTATAATACTCCATTGTCTGAATGTGCCACAGTTTATCCACTCATCTCCTGAAGGACACCTTGGTTGCTTCCAAGTTTTGGCAATTATGAATAAAGCTGCTATAAAACATCCATGAGTAGGTTTTTGTGTGGACAAGGATACACATTTTGTTTGGGTAAATACCAAGTTGTATGACTGCTGGATTGTATGAAAACAGTATGTTTAGTTTTGTAAGAAACCACCAAACTGTTTTCCAAAGTAACTGTACCATTCTGCATTCCCACCAGCAACTGTATGAAAGTTCCTATTGCTCCACATTCTCACCAGAATTGGATGTTGACAGTGTTTTAGATTTTCACCATTCTAATAGGTATGTAGCAGTATCTCATTTTTTTAAAATTTACATTTCCCTGATAACATGATGTAGAGCATCTTTTCATGTGTCTATTTGCCATCTGTACATCTTCTTTCTTAAAGTTTTTGTTCCATTTTTAAAATTGGGTTGTTTGCTCTTGTGTTTTATGTATTACAGATAACATTCCTTTATTAGATAGTTTTTTGTTAGTGTTTTCTCCCTTCTGTTGCTTCTCTTCTGCTCTTGACATTGTTTTTCACAAAGCAAGTTTTTAATTTTAATGAAATTATCCATTATTTCTTTCGTGGACCATGTGTTTCATTTTGTATCTAAAATGGCATCACCATACCCAATGTCATCTAGCAAGGACTTCCAGTACACTATAGAGAAGTAGTGAAAGAGGCATCCTTGCCTTGTAGTGAAAAGGCTTTAGTGGGAAAGTTTTGAGTTTCTCACCATAAAGTATGATGTTAGCTGTTGGGATTTTTGTAGATGTTCTTTATTAAGTTGAAGAAGTTGGCTGAGATTTTTTTTTTTTATCATTAATGGATGTTGGATTTTGTTAAATGCTTTTGCTTCATCTATTGATACAGTCAGATGATCTTTCCGTTTTAATGGTTGATTACATTAATTAATTTTCAAATACTGAAACAGACTTGCATGTCTGAGATAAATCCCACTTAGCTGTGTTATATAATTCTTTTTTTTTTATTCAATTTGTTAATAATTTGTTGAGAATTTTTACATCTATGCCACTAGGAGATACTGATCTGTAGTTTTCTTTTCAAATAATGTCTTTGTTTTATTTTGGTATAGAGTAATGCTGGCCTCATAGAATGAGTTAAGAAGTATTTCCTCTGTTTCTATCCTCCAAAAGAGACTGTAGAGAATTGATATACTTCCTTAAATGTTTCATAGAATTCAGAAGTGAACCCATCCAGACTTGCTGCTTTCTGTATATTCTGGATGTAAAACAATTTTTTAAAGATTTATTTATTTGTATTTTTGAGAGAGAGAGCATACATATGTAAGAGTGGGAGGAGGGGCAGAGAGAGACAGAGAGAGAGAGAGCCTCAAGCAGACTCCTTGTTGAGCACAGAGCCCAATCCCAAGATCATGACCAGAGCCAAAATCAAGAGTCAGAGGTATAACCAACTGAGCCACCCGGGTACCCAAAACAATTTAATAAGACTGTCACTGTTTTATATTCATACAAATCTCTTTGAAGTATTTATATCTCTCTAAAATATCACTAATGTCCAATTTAATAGCTGGATTCTCATATCTACTTTCATATTCAATCTGTGTGATAAGTTATTTTAGTTGAAGTATATGAAGAAAATCCAGCCTCATACAGATAAACAGCTGGAAAAGACAGGAGTATTTTAATGATGTTTTCAGATAATTTGGGGTCTCCTTTGGTCTTATATCAAAACTCCACAAGTGGTACTTTCTTAGAGGTTAACAGTAATGTGGAATTTGAAATCACATCAATAAACTTTCAAACTCTGTTAAATTAAGATCCAATGCTCTATCATGCATGTTGAATAGGTTTTTTACTCATGCATGATTTTGTACCTCATACACTTTGGTCTTTGGAAAATACTGATTCTCTGAATTATGCAGGTATTTTATTTTGTTTTATTGATTGATTGATTGATTGATTGATATTTAAGCCCTCTTTTGCAGGATATTTTACTGGGAAGTGGCAAGCAACTTACCATTCTTCTCATATAAAAATAAAACCAAACTTGCATAAATTACTAGTCACAGAATAAAAATATAACAAAACAAACAAATAAGAGAATGAACTCTAATCCTGCCAAGAACAAAGGCTAGGTTTAAATTACAGAGAGAACCCAGCCAGCTGATGACTAGTCTTTGACGACAACTATATTAAGGAAAATCACCAATATTGTCAGAAACATTTCTAAGAAAATAGTATGGTCCAATGCCCTGAAGGTGGTTTTTTTTTTAAATAATTTTTTAATAAACATATAATGTATTATTAGCCCCAGGGGTACAGGTCTGTGAATCGCCAGGTTTACACACTTCACAGCACTCACCATAGCACACACCCTCCCCAATGTCCATAACCCCATCACCCTCTCCTGACCCCTCTCTCCCTGGCAACCCTCAGTTTGTTTTGTGAGATAAATGTCTCCTATGGTTTGTCTCCCTACCGATCCCATCTTCTTTCATTTATTCTTTTCCTACCCCCCAAACCCCCCACCTTGCATCTCTACTTCCTCATATCAGGGAGATCATATGATAGTTGTCTTTCTCCGATTGACTTATTTTGCTAAGCACAATACCCTCTAGTTCCATCCACGTCATCGCAAATGGCAAGATTTCATTTCTTTTGATGGCTGCATAGTATTCCATTGTATATATATACCATATCTTTTTTATCCATTCATCTGTTGGTGGAGATCTAGGTTCTTTCCATAGTTTGGCTATTGTGGACATTGCTGCTATAAACATTTGGGTGCACATGACCCTTCAGATTACTACGTCTGTATCTTTAGGGTAAATACCCAGTAGTACAATTGCTGGGTTGTAAGGAAGCTCTATTTTCAACTTTTTGAGGAACCTCCATGCTGTTTTCCAGAGTGGCATATGCAGGTATTTTAAATGTTGATACATCCCATTATGTAATACCAAAGTAACCATATTTGCTTATTTCACTACCTATTCCATCAGAAAAATCTTCAGGCACAGGGAAATTAGAAGCTTAACATGGAGAAAACAAGTTTTTCAGAATTCTAATTTTCACTTGAAAGCCTGAGTTTTATCATTGGGAACAAATAATTTTAGTCACCTACCTTTAATTAGCAGGCTCATTTTGTTCAGTTTCAAGAAAATGTTTGTCAAATTAATACCTAAGTGTTCATAACCAGTTAGTCATTTTTGTTCAAGAAAGAAGTGTTCCAGGGAAAAAGGGTGATTAGGTTAGTTTACAACTCAAATAATCACACAACTGCTTTTTCTTTAATAGGTTTTCCCTTTGCAAGGCAGACTGAGTGCTTCATGTATACATCCCGTTTTGTCAGAGAGAATATTAAAGACTCAATACTCAAGGGTCAAAATTTAATGAAATTACTAATTTTGTCACATCAAGAACATACATAAATGAAACTGAATAAAGACTAGTTCCTAGTTACAAATTTTCAAGGCTGATATCACGTCTACCTATTAATACTAAGACATAAGAGGCAATCTTCCTCATTGTTTTCTTCTGTGCAGTAAATTCATTACGCTGATGGTACAGTCTGGGATGTCAGCTTTGTGCATGGGAACATGGGAGCATGGGAGGTACTAGACATTTTCTGCATCTCCATGCAGTGGTTAAAGCAGTAAATCACGGCTTCAGGAGAAACTCTCAGTGGTAAAGCTATGAAGAATGATTCTTGATTTCTTGGTTTCAATATATTTTTTAAAACTTCTCTGGGTTCTTTCTATGTTATTTTAGGAATGCATTTATAAAGCTCACTTGGTCATATTTTATCCAAGTTTTTAACTGTTTTCCAATAGGGGAGTTACCCAGGCTAGCTAATTGGTTACATTGCCAGAAGCAAATTCTTCATTTGAATTTTACAAGAACAGAACTCAACGTTCCTTTTTTTAAAGATTTTATTTATCTGAGAGAGAGAGAGAGAGAGAGAGAACACAAGCAGGAGAAGGAGCAGAGGGAGAGGGAGCAGCAGACTCCCCGCTGAGAAGGGAGCCCTACACATGGGGCTCCATCCCAGAACCCTGGGATCATGACCTGAGCCAAAGGCAGACACTTAACCAACAAGCCACCCAGGCTCCCCTGTAATTTTTTTATTTTTAGATTTTTCATTAATGAACCTTCTTTCTGAGGGTATACAAGCTAAAGAAATAAAGCATATTATACCCAATATGCACATTATATAAATTAAGCAACTGAGCCACCTAGGCCCCAGAATCAAACATTTTTTTTTTTTAAGATTTTATTTATTTGACAGATCACAAGTAGGCAGAGAGGCAGGCAGAGAGAGAAGGGAGGAAGCAGGCTCCCCGCTGAGCAGAGAGCCCGATGTGGGGCTTGATCCCAGGATCTTGAGATCATGACCTGAGCTGAAGGCAGAGGCTTTAACCCACTGAGCCACCCAGGCACCCCCAGAATCAAACATTTTAATAAAGAAATAGCTATCACAACAAAGTTCACTTCTCTCCCATTGACCTAAGCTCCTAATATGGAAACTCTTTTTTTTTTTATTTTATTTTATTTATTTATTTGACAGACAGAGATCACAGGCAGGCAGAGAGAGAGAGGAAAGGAAGCAGGCTCCCTGCTGAGCAGAGAGCCCAATGTGGGGCTCGATCCCAGGATCCTGGGATCAGGACCTGAGCTGAAGGCAGAGGCTTTAACCCACTGAGCCACCCAGGCACCCCCTAATCTAGAAACGACTTATTGGGACTGTTTAAGATTTTGTTTTATTGGAACTCCCCACATGTAAACCTGCGATTATCTTTGCAACCATGACTTTTATGTTGTCTAAACTCAACATCACCTTAAGTAGGTAGTAAGTACCTGGTGATATATTAATGCTAGCAGCAAATACCCTTTTAAAGTTTTTTTTTTTAATTTTTTATTTTACAGCCAGAGATTACAAGTAGGCAGAAAGGCAGGCAGAGAGAGAGAGAGAGAGGAGGAAGCAGGCTCCCTGGTGAGCAGAGCCCTCGATGTGGGGCTCGATCCCAGGACCCTGGGACCATGACCTGAGCCGAAGGCAGAGGCTTTAACCCACTGAGCCACCCAGGCGCCCAGCAAATACCCTTTTAGAGGCACACAATCTAATGCCTGATTCTACTCATTCTTAACCATCAGAAGTCTAAATTCTCTTCTGATTCTATACAACTAAATCAGGGCACCAAGAAATCAAGTGACAGGCAGATAGAACTCCAGACAGCATTCTCAAGATGTGTGATAAGACTAACACTTAAAGGTCTCAATTATTAGATCTCACCTTCTGGCTTATGACTGCATGAATTATTTGCAGCAAAGAACTAATACACTCAAGTTATTTGTGTAAACTACCATCTTCTCTACTGACGTAAGAACCAAAATTGTCAAATAAGATAATGTAGAACTGGAAGGGACCTTTAAGTTTCTAAATCCATCCTGTCACCCCCAGTGCAAAAACACCTTATACCACCCTAACAGAGAATTATCACAATTGCTTCCTGGTACTTTTCATTTAAATTCAACCAAAAAATTCCTAAGACTTTATTTGGTGCACTATATATATGTGTGCACTATAATTTGGTGCACTATAGTATCAAGGCCAACAATTTTGCTTTTAATTTATTCTACAAATACCTACTGAGAGACTATCATGTGGTTGAAATTCTCTCATTGACCTTTGTGATAACACTTTAAACTTTATTTTCAAATGATAAAGAGTCAAGTTAGAAATAAAAAAATCCTAACTTTTTCAAAATTGTGATGCTAGTCCTTCGAGCTGTCACAAGCACCGCATTTCTCAGGCCATGCTGAAAAGATCTTTGCTTCATCAGCAGACCAAAATGGAATACTACAGAATTTAATTTGGATTCCATGGAGCAATTAAATGCTAAAGCAGACATGCCACAAGGAGCTCTCTCAACCACAAAGACTTAATTAGAAACCATATCAGCTAAAATAACCAACTTAGATGGTTGGATGGAAGAGAGTTTGGTAGCACAAATGTAAACTGAAAGACTCAATATTAAAAATCTATTTAGACATGTACTCAAAAACATTTTAAAAATTATCACACTGATTTTAGAATAAATTCTAAATTCTCTCTAAAAAAATCCAAATTAAAAAACCTCAACCTCTCAAAAAGAGGGAAACTCCAGATATACATAAAAATACAAGTTAAAGTATTCAAGTCAAAGGTCTAAATGAGTTGCAGGTTGTCCAAATTTAAAACACACACACACACAAAGTCAAGTCTACTACAAAGTTGTTAACAGGATTATTTCCTCTGTAATCCTAAAGAAAGCTATTAAAATTTTATCGATACTACTGTATGAAGTTTTTTTTTTTTTAACCTTAAGCAGGAACTATAATACCAGATTTTTCACCTTATTTTTTTTTTTTATAGATTTTTATTTATTTGTCAGAGAGAGAAAGAGGTAGGCAGAGAGAAAAGTAGGCTCCCTGCTGAGCAAGGAACCTGATGTGGGACTCTGGGATGGTGACCCAAGCTGAAGGCAGACACTTAACTGACTGAGCCACCCAGGCACCCCTTTCTTTTCACTTTATTTTTTTAAGATTTTTATTTATTTGCCAGAGCGTATATTACCAGATTTTTAAATTGGTTTCCAGTATGTGTTCTAAGGGAAACAGACTCTTCTGTTAGATTATACACCTGGTACCCAAGGATTATGTCATTCATGGCCAGTACCTGAATGTGTGGGCTAAGGACCCCCAAATCTTCATAACTAGACAGACCTACCCCCAAATCTTCATAACTAGACAGACCTAATCTTAGTTGTTTAGTTTCATCCATATCACAGACTCAACCAAACTGAATCATCTCCATCCCTTAAGATGTTTCTCCTGAGTTCTCATTTCAGTGAGTTGTATAGTACCATTAATCAAGCATCTGAATCCCAGGACTCACCAAACTCAGTTGGCTCTAACTGCTAAATCTCTCCAGAATCCAGACCCATTCTTTCCATATCCAATCATGTGAAAAGACCACTGCTATAACCTCTGCATTTGTTGCCCTTTCTCCAGTATCATACATATCTGTATTTCATATTCCATAATTCTATGAGGGTAATCCTCTTTTTGTTTTAATGCTACACCTTTTTTTCTGATTGTATGAGAAAATTCACCATGGAAAATTATAAATACATAAAAAAGTACAAAGAAGAATCATTCAAAATTTTACCAACTAGCTGAAACCACTACTAATACTTTGACATATTTTCTCTAGTCTTTCTAAAATAGTTGAGATGAGTTGCAAATTCTTATGCTTTTTAAAGTTAACATTATAGTTTGTAAACCGAAATTTTAGAAGTTGCATATCATTCTGAATTGTGATTACACCACAAATTTACATAACTGTCTCCTGTTAATGAACTTAAATTTAAGTCACTTTACGTTTGTCACTTAGAAATGATGTGCAGCTAACATTTTTATGCCCAAAGTATTTTTGGCACTTTTGACGGTTTCATAGGACAGATTCCTAGAAGTAGAATTTTTGAGCAAAGTATTTGAATCCTGTCCAAGGAAATCATACCAAAGTTTCTAACCTACAGTGTACAAGAGTGCTAGTCTCATTCATCACACCAAAGCAGCACTATTATTTTTAAATCTTTGCTAAACTGTTAAGAAAAACTTGTATTTCACTCATTTAAGTTGCATTCTTTGATAACTCATGACCTTGAATATATTTCTGTGTTTATTATCCATCTACATTTTCTCTTTTGTAAAACTAGTCATGCGCTTTGTCCATTTACCTATTTGGATCTTACTCTTAAGAGAAAAGATTTCTAGAGCTCTTTAAATATTGAAAATATTAGCCTTTTATCTGCCACTTTTGTGGCAAATATATCTTCTTGCCGTGTTGTTTAATCTCTTGATTTAAAAACCTTATAGTTTATTACATAAATAATGCAGGGTTCATTATAAAAAATAATTACACAATTCAAAGAAGTAAAAAAATATAAAAATTACATATAGCCCCACCTATAGAGTGAAACATTTTTATATTGTATTGATTTTCTAGCTTATTTATAGTCATTGTTAAGAAAAGTTGAAGCATACATTGTGCATATTCTTTTGTAAACTTTTTTCATTAAAATATGACAAATATACTTCTTTACCAATATTTAACCATGATGTCATTTATAATGGCTACAAATATTTCATTGTAGACATAACAATTTAATCCCATGTTTTGGGGCATTGAGATTCTAATTTTTCATATTACCACATAAAAGTATGGTAATATGCAATAACCATATAACCACAGAAAATGTAAGCATTAACCATATAAAAATCCTCTCAGTTAATTCTTATATTCATACTTAAATATTTCACTTAGATAAATTTCTGTTGCTTAAATAACAGAGACATACATTTTAAAAAGTGTTTTATATGACTGCCATTTGCCCTATAGAAGTGACACCAACTAAGGTCCCACTAACAGGTGGACCTTAGCCAACAATGAGTCTTAGCATTGTTTTTAAAATAGATATTAGTTTTGATTTTTATGGGACAAATCTATGCATCTTTTCCTCTGTGATTTCTTTCCCACTGCTCAGAAGCTTAAAAAGATATTCATCTAATGATTTAATAATATTCACTTCTACTCTCTTTTAGACTATTTTATTGTAGATTAGATTATTTTATTAACTTTTTTATCTATTTGGAATTCCTTTTGTAGTGACAGGATACTGCTTCCATTTGAGAACACAAACTGCCCCTTCCCCCAAATGCATCCCATGCTCTGAAAACATGCTGCCAATTGTATATACTATTCAATTTTTCTCTTGTGACATAACTTTATCATTTTGAGGCATAGAAGACCCTCCCAAAAAAGGCACAAAACCAGAAGAAATAACAATAGCAGATACTTTTTATAGAGTACTTTATGCCAAGCATTACTCTAAGTGCATAACTATAATTTCTTATTTGTTCCTCACAATAATCCTATGAGATAGATACTACTACTACCTCATTTAAAGATAGGAAACTGAGGGGCAACTGGGTGGCTCAGTAAGTTAAGCACTTACTCTTGATCAGGTCATGATCTTAGGGTTGTGAGATTAAGCCCCACATCAGGCTCCGCACTGGGCATGGAGCCTACTTAAAATTCTCTCTCTTCTTTTCCCTCTGCCTCTTCCCACCCTTCCTCTCTAAAAAAATAAATAAATAAAGATAGGAAACTGAGGCACAAAAGGATTAGTCAATTTGCCCAAAGTTACATAGCTAGTAAGTAAAAGAGCTGAAATATAAACACAGGCAATCTGGTTCTGCAATATATACATTTAAGCACTATACTGTACTACATGAAAGAAAAGACAAATTGAATGTATCAGTACTAAAAGCTTACCATGTTGTAAAAGACATCATTTGCAATACTAAAAAGAAAAGTTACTGGTAGGGAGAAAATATCCACAAGATACATAAAAACAGTGAATAGGATACATAAGTTCTAAAAATAAATAAGAAAAATGCAATCTGGGGCGCCGGGGTGGCTCAGTGGGTTTAGCCTCTGCCTTCAGCTCAGGTCATGATCCCAGGATCCTGGGATCGCCCCACATCAGGCTCTCTGCTTAGCAGGGAACCTGCTTCCTCTTCTCTTTCTGCCTGCCTCTCTGCCTACTTGTGATCTCTCTGTCAAGTGAATAAATAAAAAATCCTTAAAAAAAAAAAGAAAAGAAAAACTCAATCCAATTAAAAACTGGCAATGGATATTCATGGGCAATTCACAGAAAGGTATTAAGTGGCCAGCAAAAATATAATAAGATGCTGAACTTCCTAGTTATCAGAGAAATGCAAATTAAAATGATAATGAAAGCATTTTCACTCATCAGAATGACAAAAATTAAAAAGTCTAGTACTATCCAGTGTTGTTGAAGGTATGGAACGAAAATGGGCCTTTCAATTACTGTTGATGGGAATATAAAGAGTAATGCAGACTACTATAATGATGTCCTTTTAGCACTGAAACTATCAAAATAAAATAATGTCCCCTTTGACTGAACAATTCCATTTCTGGGAATCTATCCCAGAATATGGGAACCTATTGTGAATGTGTACATAAATTCTCAATGCTGTGCTATCTGTGACATCATCAAGTAAAATGGAAATTACCATAATATCCACTAGCAGAAGAATGGTTAAATCATTATGGTAGATCCATCTGTACTATGGAAAACTGTGCAGCAACTAAATACTGTAAGTGAAAAAGCAAGTCACAAAACAATATGTAAAGCATGATACCATTTAAGAACAAAACCAAAACTTAACTTTAAAATATGTGTTTGCTTGGGGCTCCTGGGTGGTTCAGTCAGTTAAGCATCTGCCTTCAGCTCAGGTCATGGTCCCAGGGTCCTGGGATCAAGCTCTACGTCCAGCTCCCTGCTCAGGGGGAGTCTGCTTCTCCCTCTCCCTCTGCCTTTCCCCTCTGCTCATGCATGCCTCCTCTCCAAAAACAAATAAAATTTCTTAAAAAAATAAGTATATGCTTATGTGATTTCAAAGAAAAAATGTCTAGAATTATGTATGAGAGAACTTTTCCTTTTTTTTACTTTATATATTTCTTTATTGTTTGAATCTTTTACAATTATCTGTTCATATTTACTATCACCTATTCTTATTTAATACTTTAGTGATTTCTAAAAAAACTGTGTTTATGTGGGAAAGGAATCAACAAACATTAAGGAGATAGGGAAAAAGACAAAGGTAGGATTTCTCAGCCATGGAACTACCGACATTTAGGACCCAATAAGTGTCTGATTTTTCGGGGGGCTTTCCTATGCATTGTAGCGTGTTTAGAAGCATCCCTGGCCTCTACCCACTAAGTCCTGGTACACATCCTCCCTATTCCCCACCAAATCGTGACAATCAAAAATGTCTCTAGACGGGTTGCCTGAGTAGCCAACTCTTGGTTTTTGCTCAGGTCACGATCCCACAGTTGTGAGACTAAGCCCCCACATTGAGCTCTGTGTCCAGCAGAGTCTGCTTCAGATTCTCTCTGCAACTCTTTCCAACCCACTCTCTCTCTACCAAAAAAAAAAAAAAAAGATTTCTCCAGACAATGCCACATTTTCCTGGGGAGGTGGGGGAAACAGTGCCCCCATATTCTACCCACCACCACATTGAGAATAACTGAATTAAGGAATCAAATATTCTGAGAGGCCTTCCCTAGTTCCTCAACCGGAGTTAGAATTCCTTGCACCTAATCCTATATGGAATCAATTATTAGTTTTTTCCTTGTTTGTGTCCAGTAGCCTGTGAGATTCATTAATGCAGGTGTGTAGGCTGGTTAAACAGTCATCTCTTGTTCTGTGTTCCTCAAATGTATAAACTGGGACCACCCTCATCAGCAGCACATGATCCCAGCATACAGCTGGTGCTTGGCAATTGTTGAATGAATGCCTCAATTTTATTCTACAAAGATAATGAATGATATTGGTCTCTAGTTAAAAAATATAAACTAATCAATCTGCTTATAAAATTAAAATATATAAACTCTATAAAATATAAACAAAATTTAATTTACATAAATTATGCCACTTAAAAACAAACATGTAAACATGATTCTAAATATCAGTAATAAATTTACTAGGAGTTGCACAAAAAAATTAAAAGCCAGATCTCAAATCTCTACTAAAGAAAAGAGTATCAGTGAATAAGTAAATTGATTACATGTATTTTTAACTAAGTTAATCAAATATATTTTGAGACATTTTAAAAAATTTTTAAACACAGTGAAAAAGTGACAAGTATTATATTTCTTCCATTTCAAATATTTAACAACACTCTTGTTATGATACATCAGTATAGATGGGTGTGACAGATATGAATGTGTTGGTTAAACTTTCACTTCAGGGGCAGTCAATTTTCCTAACTGAGAGGTCAGGTAGAGTGCACACTGTATCAGCTAAACTCCAGAGGCAGTGACCATTAGCACTTCTTTAATGCTTACTGTGATCAACACTTGAGACAATGTTAATCAGCACAGTGAATATCAGAAAGGGAATTTATTGGTAAAATGAGTATCTGATTGGTTAATAAAAATCAATTTTAGAAATGGGCTTTCTGGGCGCCTGGGTGGCTCAGTCAATTAAGCGTCCAACTCTTGATTTCAGCTCAGGTCACGATCTCAGGGTCCTGGGATCAGCCCTGCAATTCAGCTCCACTCTCAACAGGAAGTTGGCTTAGGATTCTCTCCCCCACTCCTTCTGCTCCTCCCCCCAGCTCATGCTCCTTCTAGTAGGCACTCTGTAAAATAAATAAATAAACCTTTAAAAAAAAAAGAAATGGGCTTTCATTACTAAACTTAGATATCAAGGAATTGTGATTTAGATGAAATATTTTATAGTTACTCTCCAACCTTTAATAAATAGGGCATAAAAATCCAGCTTGGTTTATATAGCCTTTCCTTTCAGAGATGGTATCCAGAGTTGATCCCTTAACAGTTCGGTATCTAGCTACTGGTGTGGGAGCATTTCTGGCTCCCTTATGCTGACTAGAAGGGTAACTGAATCTTGTCATGTAAATGCTGTGTACCTATTTTTACTAAACCTTTCATGCAAGCTGATGGTTGGAATGCCTAACTGGAGAGCTCAAAGCTAGGATCCTTTATGGACCTTATAAAACAGGCTTCTGTTAATTGTTTTGTGCATGTATGCTAATGGACATTTGTTTTAAAAAATATCTACACGTGGCAGAATATGGTCATTTCTTTATAATCTGGTAATAAGGTTGCAAAGAAACACCTTTAAACTTTTCGGTGACCACCATTTGGCCACCATGATCTACCAAAACCAAAACAACAGTAATACCCGTTACTATAAATAATCACCATGGCATATGTCACTTCTTAACAACGACCTCTAGATTTTTGTTTTGGTGATACAGTTTGTACAGTCTTTGGACAACTGTCAAATATAAAACACAATCCAATGGTTTTTAATATTTCTTAACCTGCAGGGCACCTGGTTGGCTCAGTTGGCTGAACCTCTGACTCCTGATTTTGGCTCAGGTCATGATCTCATCATGGTCATGGGATTGAACCTCGCATTTGCCTCCATGCTGGATGTGTAGCCTGCTTGAGATTCTCTCTCTCTGTCTCCCTCTGCCCCCACTCCCCACAACTTGCACTCACTCACTCTCTTTCTCTCTCTCAAAGTGTGTATATATATATATATATATATATACACACACATATGTATACACACACACACACACACACACACACACACTTCTTAACCTGCAAATCTTCAGAGACAGTCCTCAACTTTTAAATACTATGCAGCTAAAAATAACCATCCATACACCATGAAAAAAAATCTTCCCAATATCAACATTCTTTAAAGGGCCACTATAGGGTTGGTGTTGCAAATAACATTAAAGAGAGATATGAAAGCTGGGTAATCTACTACCAGAGACATACTATACCACTTTAAAACATGAGGTAAATGAAAGTTTTCGGGGAGAACAGAATACATGAGGACAACCTCGGGTTAAAGCATCATTCCTGTCATCGCTACTAAAAGTTCAAGGGACATTCAGTTTGTGCAAAGAAGCAAAGCAGAGATGAAAGACCCAATTACGGGATGCAGGTGACTGGCATAAAAACTATTGAATATTAGAATTTTTCTAAGTCACAGGTAGCATCTTATCACCTTTTTGTGATAAATTGTCACCTTTGTATTCTACCACATGAGGATTTTTAATATGGTGGATGTAATGCATGAATGTGAATGTGGTAGTTTCTAAAGGAGACATGGTAGCCCATAAGTTACTTAGTGGCATGTGTTGCCAACTCCAAACCTGCCTAAAGGGGAGAGGTAAAATACCACTGTTAGAATAGATACTTATTTTCTTGCATTTCCAAATTATGGTGCCATGGAACAGTTATAACAAACATTTATCTGCTTTTGAACCAAGTGGATTAAGTGGTTTTTTTTTTCTTAAGTTATTTTTCCCCTACAGGTAACTAAAAGAATATGAAAAGTAAGGGTAAAGAGATATCCAGGTCCTCATATTGATGCCCCAACTTCATAGCTTCCAGTATAATTAAATACTTAAATAACTATTTTTGTAGTTTTGAGCTTGCTTCGGGGCAAGTTATAGGATCTTCTTTCTTTAGATTAAAAAAGTCATACAGATAATTACCATAGCTTTTTGTGATGTTTTAGGTACAGCCTTGCCTAAGAGCAGGAAGGCTGGCAGGTGATTCCCTAAAGTACTTTTTCAGCTCCAGGGTGATAAAAATATCTTAAACTTTCTGAAGTAAAAAGCTCATAATTAACCATTAAAAATTTTAAATTGAACAATCACATATAGTTAAGATACAATTCTCTAAAATACAGTGTAAAAAAGGTACTACAAAGATCAATTAACATTTTCAGGTAAAATCAGCAAATATTGTTAAAATGCAAGATTCAACACCTCAAATTACTGCCAATTCAAATAAATAATATATCTGGTTATAGTGAACTTTTTCAGTAAGCAATTATAGATAACACATGATTTGTGTAGTGTATCTACTACACAGCTCTCTAAGAATTATATAACATTGCCAATCCTAATCATAAGAAGAGTTCTTTAGCATATTTTAATGTGAAAGCTTGAAGACTATTTCTTACAGATGGAAGAAAGGCCATGTGAAAACACACACTCAGGACCTTTTCCTGTAGTGGAAATGGTTAAACATTTCTTATATCATAGATTTCTAGAATTCTGGCTGCTGCTGCTTATATCAATTAACAACAAAATGATAGTGACAACTTACCACATGTTGAATACTGTTCTGAGCATATGTGCTAAATGTACAACACTCCTATGATATAGGTATGATACTACTTTCATTTTACAGATACATAAACTGAGGTACAGAGAAGTTCATCAACTTTCCCCAAACCCCACAAGCTAGGAATGTCCAAAGCCTGCACTCTTACCTCCTGCAACCATTCTACCAAAATGCCCCTGAAGAGGAAGACAACTGGCGGTAACTGACAGCTTGCAGAGAAAGAGTTGAGATTTTCAATTACTTATTTTTCTTCCTTCCTTTCTTTCTTTCTTCCTTCCTTTCTTTCTTCCTTTCTTTCTTTCTTTCTTTTTTTAAGATTTCACTTATTTATTTAACACAGAGAGAGCACAAGCAGGGGGAGCAGCAGGCAGGAAGAGAGAGAAAAGCAGGCTCCTCACTGGGCAGAGAGCCTGACATGGGTCTTGATCCCAGGATCCTGGGACCATGACCTGAGTCAAAGGCAGATGCTTAACCGAATAAGCCACCCAGGTGTCCCCAGTTATTTATTTTTCTATGAAACAAGAATTACCTTTCAATTCCACTTACATCTCTTTCCTTATTTACATATATTCCAGAAACCCTGTATAGAAAAATGACATATATTTTCACACTATTTGATATAACAGCACTTACAAAGTTAGTGCTCATTTTTATCATCCAGTTAGTGACCTATCTCAAGGTAATTATTTACTTGATCTTCAGTGACATCTTATTAAATAGGTAAGACTTGGTGCTATTACCACTGTTTATAGAGGAAACTTAGGCCTACAAAATTTAGACTTGCTGTAAGTTTGTCAAGACAGAAGTATAAGAGTTTAAATCCTATCATCGGTTCTACTACTATTTTAATTTGCAGGTTTTGGGGGTGTTTTTGAAGTAGATGTAAGACAAAACAAATTCATGTCTAGGTATCCTCCATCTGCTATTAAAAAGGCAAAAAGAAAAGCCTGTTAAACAAAAGGGGTTACGTGACATGATCTTGGTTGGCCTTCCCATTTTACAGGAGCACACTCTGCTAGCGTATTTTTGTTTATTCTTTAACATATTAGCAAAGGTAAGTACCCTAAAAGGTAGTATCTTAGAAACTAAAGTCTTAAATAGACTTTCTTGGAGAACATTATCCAGCAAAAGGTTATTTCAGGTTACCTACCAATAAAAATTTCAATTCAGTTCCTTTGGCTTTTGTGCAATTATTACCATTCTACTGGAATAACTTCTGTCAATCAAATTGTGCCTTGCGGGCTGGGATGCATCTGGTATGGCACCCAGTACGCTATTGGTGCTCAAATTATAATACAAGCAACAACAACTACTACCAGGTTACTGCACGCAAAGTGATCTGACACAAAAGCCATGCATAGCTAAGACTCAGAAGAACTATATGCAATATTTGAGCACGTCTTTTAAAAACCAAGAGAAAGCTGTCTATGATGTTTATGTGTTCATATTTTACTGGTCTGAATATGTTCTTGCATAGGACAAAAAAGGAATGATTACTTAGCTTTTCCTAAATGCTTGTCTCTTTTTAAGAAGAGAATAAGATCCTTTCACAGGGTTCAAAAGTTTCACACGAGCTACAGAAGATAAAACCAGTGCACAAAGTGTGTGTGTGTGTGTGTGTGTGTGTGTGTGTGTGTGTGTGTGCGCGCGCACGCATGTATGTGTGTGTGTTTCCGGAGAGGGGAACCAAGGAGGGGGGAGAACTTAGAAGACAAAGGAAAAGAAAGACCTGCCTCTACCTGTTCTTAGAAATTTAGAAAAAAAGTCAGAAGTCATGGAAAAAGGTGCTCAAGAAAGAGAAAAATGTGAACTTCATTAAACCCATAACCACGCAATCCCTGGGTTTTATTTACAGGGTTTTTGAGAGGATCGAGTAGCATGAAATACATTACAGTGCTTTGTAAACGGCATACGCTACAGAATTCAAGGTATTAAATTGCACTAGAACTTTGAATAAGCCATGATTCACTTGCAATTAAAACTTTACATTTAAAAACTCTAATGGGGCGCGGGTGGCTCAGTCAGTTAAGTGTTTGTTTGCCTTAGGATCAGGTCCTGATCCTGGGGTCCTGGGATTGAGCCCTACATTGGGCTTTTAGCTCACTGGGGTATCGGCTTCTCCCTCTCCCTCTGTCCCCTGCTTGTGCTCGTGCTCTATCAAATAAATAAAATCTTAAAAAATATTAAAACTCTAACAATGAAAATTACATTTTATGTGAGAAAAAAATGACATAGTAAAAATTTCAGTGTAGTTCTTACATACTTAAAAACCATTAATGTACATGGATAAATGAAAAAAGTAAGGTACAAAATACTATTCTGCTCTATGTATTAAATAGTGGCATGTGTATTTCTGGAGATATACATAGGAAACTAATAATAAGTTCTCTGAGGAAAGAAAAGAGGGACAAAGTAGGAAGACAGAATGACTTTTTATTCTTTTATATTAGTTTTTTTTTTAAACTGGCCATTTGTTACTTCTCAAAAAAATAATTTTAAAAACTAGTAATGAAAAAAGTAGAAATTTTTTTTACTTTCCTGTTTTACTATGAAACACAGTAAAATTCAATAAATATGGCAAGAAAAAATCAAGATTATTAATGCAAAATTTTTGAAAAGATGTTACCTAAGACATCTCATTTTCTTCAAAAATGAGAGAGAAATATAATATTTATTTATTTTCCTGTTTTCCCAAACCTTACCTTTTTTACTTAGAACTGGATACAGAGCTTTTCAGTTCATAATAATGGCATGGGTAGTTTCAGTGTAAGAATTTAAATTTCATGTTAATTTGTATGACTCCTACTGCCTTCTGTATTTTTAAAAATAACTTCAAATTTATGAGACATAAAGTAGGTATAGCCTTAAAATTTCTTGAAACAATTCTTATTTTGCTGTTTTTGAGGTATAGCCTTAAAATTTCTTGAAACAATTCTTATTTTGCTGTTTTTGAAATAGTTCAGTTGTCTTATTTTAAAAAGAAAAAAATTTCCTATACATAGAAATGTAGGGAAAGAACATGTTCTACAGTCATGGCAGTTCAAAAGCAAAACCCTAATACCTAAAATAGGATTTGAACAGTTCTTTCTTGTTTAAAATGTTAATAATACAATGATAGCCTAAAGATATAGAAACAAACTTCTTCATTTAAAAACAGAAATTATATCAATTCCTTAGAAAACAGTGTAACACCATGAAAAATATCTTTCATAAATATTATTTGATAAAGAAAAAGAAAAAAGTTATCAATGAACTATATATTCTATAAAGGGGAAAAAAACCTCAGCTAGTACAGAGACTGAATTAGGAAATAAACATAACCAGGTTTACTTTTGATATCTGATTAGGCAGAATAACATGATAATACTGATAATACTTTATGTACTATGAAAGATGTCAGATCTTCATAGGTTAGGTTACCTCCAAAGGCAAAGCATTTCACATCCTATTTCTAGCAACAGCTTTTATAACAACCAAAAAACAAACAAACAAAAATTCAGTGATAACCTGGTAGTCTTGATCTACCACCTAATATCCTTATTTTGAAGGCAAGAATTCTGACTTAAATGCAGAAGTAAAATCGACTTTTTTAGAACAACAGAAATTAAGAAATGTCAGGAAGATTTAGGAAGGGTCATACAGTTTCGTGCATATTTCCAAGCAATGTCGCAAGTAAACTGGTTTAAAAGGAATAAAGTCAGTATTAGAATCTCTAGAAGTAATCGATGTATCCTAGTAAAAGTAAAGTCCTAAACTTAACCACCAAGTTCCATTTCTATACTGATTGCCACTCTGAATTGGAATTCTCTCCTAGGAAAACATGGAGAGTGGAGATAAGTTATATTGAAGAGGTTTGTTAGGTAAAGAGTAGAAAGCAACAGCTGAGCCAAGAAGGATCAGAGGGTAGAAAAGACAACATTTCAGAATTTAGTTATTTCTCTCTTAACATTACTTTAAGAGTCCCTTAAGAAGAATGCTAAAATCCTAAAGCATAAAATCCATCAAGTCAAATTTACACCATGCCTACTCTTTCCATTTTTGAATATCAAAATCCTTATGCCCAGCTGTTATCTATTAAGGATGGATAGAAAACCTACTCTTTATCATGGGCCACTGACCCACAGGGAAAAAAATAAAACAAAATAAAAGTTACTTAGAGTTAGATATTTTTGAAATGAATTTTATAAATTTTTAAAAGGAAACTAAAATTTCCCTTATATGAACCCAGGCTTTATTTCAACTTTCCACACCAAAAAGGGGCAAAGAATAGAATTCAACAAGGGAAAAAAGTGGGAAGGAATTAAAGAGCAATGTAGATGGGAGGATGGGGTTGACAGTGAGGTCAGTTTTAGAGGCAGAGGGACAATGGTGAGCACAATGGTGGAACTGTATCAGTCCCTTGAGGAACTTTATCAAGAAAAGTGAACTGAAAGAATTGGCAGGGAAAAACTCTCTGCATTTCTGAAATGCTGGAGCCAGACACGTGCAAATTGAAGATCCAGTAAATGTCTCAAGTTGACAAACCATGAAATAATCATGAAACAGAGTACATGCTTATCATGCAGAACTAGAACCATGGGGGGAACCACCAGAAGTAAATTCCAAAGCAGTTAAGAGAGGCTGCCTCAAGGGAGTGGGCTGGGGGTAGGAAGTTAAGTGACAGGAGAATGTTGATCTTCAGTAAAACTTCTTCCATAACTGTTTGATTTGTCACCATGTGCCTGCACTGAAAAAGTAGAAACATAATTTTTAAACTCATAAATTAGAAAGGGCCTGACCTGTGTTAAAAGTTCTTCTTCTTTTTTTTTTTTTTTTTCTAATTCCATCAAAAGGTTCCTGTCAAAAACAGATTTTTTTTTTTTTTCTGTGTATACATACGTTAGTTACGGATGATTAACAAAGCATTCATTCTTCTATTTGCTTTGGCTGAGAACTGACTTGTGTTAGGGTTAAGGAAATATTTCACTTTATATGGAGAAGATATGAAGTGTTGGTTATTTAAATATAACATGGTAAAAGAGAGGGTTTATACATGTTTTAGGCTCACAAACAATAAAAACATTTAAGTAGGCAGGAGTACAAAGTTTATTCAACTTAGAAACTAGGAAAAATGCTACCTATCTTTTCTCTCTTTACCCAAAACTGGTGCTGTGAACTTAACCTATTTTGTATTTTAATTTTAATGAAATGGTAAAACAGTTAAAGATTTTATATAAAATATGACAGAAGTAATCATGATTATCTTAATTTTTAACTATGCAGAGACCCTTTTGAAAATAATTTTTTAAAAACTATGAAAGGTAGCTTGTAAAGTCAGAGTTCTTCAAGTTTAAGATATCTTAAAATAAGTATCCAAATTTAACCTGACATAGTCACTTAAAGTGACTTGACTTTACCTTTTTTTTAAGTCTTTACTTTTCAGATGTACAATGTTTAAAAAAGTAATATTCACTTGGAAAAAAAGTTTTAATACACGAGCACATATGAAAACGTCAGTGAAAAAAATCTGTCTTTAAAAATTTTTTATAAAATCACTTTTCTAAATAAAATTAGCCAATAAACAAATACTAGTTACAGTAATATAGTTTCTTGTAACACTTGATCATTTAAAGAGAAGGCAGTCAAAATTTAGTAATAAATTTAAACCATACTGTCATAACTTCTGCGTAGATTTTCACCAACTGGGTCCACTGATAATAAGGTGGGAAAAAGAAAAAAAAAAGGTATATAGCAGAAAAATTGCTATGGATTACTTAGAAACTGCCCACTAAAGAAGAAAGAAGAAAGGATGGATTTGAAGTTAGTTCTCAGATCATTTCATTCCTAAATTGTTAGTAATAGCACAATTTATAAAGAACTAACTAGATGAATGGATGGAAATTAGGAGTGAGGGCAAGGATAAGAAATATTGGTGGCACATGATTTGGATATTCTAGGATCACTTGATAACACTACAGAAATTTATAGCAAGCAAGGCCTCATATCCAGGACCTAACTTCACAGACAGTTCCTCTGACATAAGTACAAATTCCTTTTCCTCTTATATTCCTTCCCTCCTAACACATTTTTAAACAACTACTGTTTCTTTTAATATGACCTAAATTAGATGCCCCTTGTATTTTTTTTTTAACATTGGAGAATAATGAAATTTAGTATTTTCTCTTTCTCCCTCTTTCTTTGGTAGATCATATGTAGCACAGAACCATTATTTATGAAATAAAAATCAATACCAGTTTAGACTTATTCTTTTCAATCTCCTGAAAGGTCATAAGACCTTTCTCCCAAATTAAATCGTGCAATCTCCAGTAGCTCCCTTCAATTTTATTTAATTTTTTACCACACACCCTCTCTAGTCATCACTTTCATTTTATATGATCTTCTTGTTGACAAGTATCCATTCAAATCTACTTCCACACTGAATTCTGAATCTAGTCACCGTAACTGTCCTTGAATCAGCAAAACCATTCCAAAAGCCTGAGTGAATGGTGAGTTTTGTATAATAATCTGAAGCCCTATAGATTTTTACTAGGTCAAGCTATTGTTGGAGAGAATGCCCAAGCAAGAGGCACCACAGCAGGAATGCAGGTCCCCTCATGGCCCACACCTAGGAAGCAGTTCTGTGTACTTTTATAAAGTATCAGCTCTAAAAGTTTTTCTATGAAAACCTGAAAATTACACAGGTAAAATGTGAATTTTAAAATAGGACATGTAATAAAGCAAATTATGTATTTAATCTACATTAAATGCAAATAAGGAATAGCAACCTAAAAATTTATACAACAGGCATATGTTCAAAACAAAGAACAATGCTAAACTAAAATCCATCAATTTATTGAAAGTGGGATTGTGGATAATTTTTCCTTTTTAGTATTTCCAGTATTGTCATTATGTCAGTTGTAATAAAGACAAAAACTATAAAATATCCACTATGCTCTAAAAAAAATAAGTCTCAGGAATGGAAAAGTTATCAAGTTTATTTGAATACTATTCCCAGTACATTTGATTCACAGAATCTTTAACAACAGGTATCTTCTTCAGGCATGAGCCTAAAAAAACCTCAGGATGGGAATTTAAATGTCTCACTATCAAGTTTAATGAGAATGAAATCAACTGGAAACCCACTTACCCATTGACTGTATATTTATAAGTGCACAGAATCTTGCTGAGGACTGTCTGTCTACAAAACAATATACTCTTCCTACCCTTTGGTAGCTGCCTAAAATTAGCAAGGAGAGACAAAACTATCATATAAGTTAAACAATGAGAAAGATAAAATTAAAAGAAAATCCACAAGCTTAGTATATGAATAAGTGACAAATTCATTTTTCGAACACTCACTGAGGGTCTACTATTTGTAAAATGTTATTCTAAATGCAGAAATCAGTTACGTACACTTAGATCTCTGTCACTCCAAAAAGAAGCAAAAGGATGGGATGTTTTGGGAAATAGGAACATGAACCACATATCTATTTGAACAGTAGGACACTACTGGCTTACAGGGACAGATGTCATGTTAAGGTATAATTATTCTGTAGCTCGTATAACTGGAAATACATGCCCTATTCTTTAAATTGGCTTAGACAGCAGTATATGTAGCACTTTAATTAACTGTAGCAATTGACATACCTTAAAAGCTAAGATCTGAAATAATGTGCTGTAAACAGTACTTGTAAACCAGTATTAATCCAAGTTTAACCTATATATGATAAAGTGTCCAACGTTATATCTAGATTATAAGAAGAAAGTTGAGCATAGCACAACTGTATTCAGGAATCCTAAAACAAAACTACTTTTTAGTAAATTTCTAAGTAGTTAGCAATATGCAGAGAACAAGCATTGCTGCTGTGTATTTTTTTTTTTTAATACCAGGACAAAATTTACTCATTAACATTAAAAATAACCCTATTTTAAAGTGATCTCTAGTTTAGATATCTAAACTATCATAATTATTATTAAAAAAGTCTGGTCACTATTCTGAGCCAAATAATATTTATATACTTCTGTGTTAATAATTTATAAATATAGAACTATGTATTTTAGTCATTCTATAAAGAAAACCTAAAATGTATATACACATTTATGTATTTGTATATATTAAAAATATCAATAAAACTCATCTTACAAAGCTTAATTAAAACTATAAATTTGTTACCTAATACACTTGACATAACTTATTTTTAAAAATTTTACAAATATTTTCACATAGCTATAAAATTTATATTTTATATTAACCATCTTTTTAAATGAAATAAAAGCAGTTCATAGCTCATATTTTTCAATAAAGCTACTTGCTAAGAATATTAGCAAAGCTTAAAATTAAGTGAGGTTCTAAACTTCAGCATGTAGCTAGTATAAACAGGGTATGAAGCAGATAACCCTGTGCATTGAATTGAAACAAGTAACCCACGTGTGGCTGCTGAGTATTCTAGTCCTGTTTTGTTTTAATTACCATCAAATAATAGACCTCAATAAAATTGATCTTTACCTAATAAATCTTTAATTACAAATATTTTTCTTTCAATAAATCAAGTTCCATTTTTCTAAAACAGCTGATTTATGTTCTATCTGAAGATATAAAAATAAACAAACATTTAAAATTATGTTATCACATATTTGTAAACACTTTATGTTGGTAGGTAGATCCTCAGCAGAATGGGAGTGAGAAAATAGGAGTAGTTTACTACTACTAATTAACAACATGACCTTGGATTAGTAACTAGATCATAATACCTTAGTTTCCTTATCTGAAAATTAGGGAGGAGAACTTTATGATTTCTTAAGCCTCCTTCCAGATCTAAAGTTCTATGATTTGATTATTTCAATTAAGAAACCCAGATCTGCATTAGGAAATCAGATCCTAAAATTACAGAATAACATAATAGTGCGTTATAACTTAGCAAAAATATTACAAGACCAATTTGAAATATATTAACTATCAGAAAGCAATACTTTCAAGATAAACAAAATGCAGGGGCAACAACTGCATATGCCTGTGATGATTTAATGATAGTATGAACAATGAAGTTTACAAAACAGGACATTTCATTTATGGGTACAACTTGCATAAGTATTTAATTTAACTGCAAAGCCAGAAACTATGGACAACAAGAGAATTTTACTAAAATATTTTACATCTTAATTTTGAAATGGAGTTCTGTTATACTCTGCATAGCTTACATATGGAAACTAAAAGTATTTAAATGATCACTAAAGGTGCAACACAAGAAAAGTATGTATAGGGACAGAGGATTATTTCTTTTAATAACACATTACCAGCCACTTAATACTTATATGAATTAACACTATTTTCTGTAAAACTGTGAAATTTTCTAAAGGTACAATGTTAAACGTATCACTGACAAGCATCTGACTAATACATTACAACTTTAAATAAAGGCAAACAAAATACTTCCTATTACTAATCTGATACAGGCATTACTGCAATTCAATTTTCTTTCAAAGGTATGTTTTTCCAAAGAACATCCAACCACCCACACATTACTTAAAAGAGAAAACAAAAATTAAAACCTTTGTGCTAGAAATTGTCCCAGGACTATATTTTGACATTTTTAGCAACCTGACAAACCACTCTGTTTGCTTTCTTCTGCCAATACAAAATCAAGCCAAGGAGAAGTTTCTTCATTTATTTCATTCAATGTCACAAGACTACACTGGGTCAGGGTAAAGGTCAACTATCAATAATGCACGCTATTGCTACAGCTGAAATATAAATGTTCATCTGGGCCCTGTTTCAAAGACCGGCTACTGAAACCTATTTAATAAGACCCGTAAAACTAGGAGAATGTAAAATAAAATAAAAAAAAATAAAAATTAAAAAAAAATAAAATAAAAATTAAAAAACTAGGAGAATGTGGGAAGACCAAGAAATATGAATACCTCTTCCACCAAACTTTGCTGACATCCTATAGCAAATTAAAGAAGGTACTGAGAAAACAAACTTCAGGTAGTTGGAAAAAAGGGGGGGTTCCTACTAGCTTAACAATCTCGTGTTTTTAAAATTTGCAGGAGTGCTACCCTGCAGGCATCTACGACAGCATCACAAGGTTTACGGATTTGGTGTGGGTGGCTGGATAAAATTGGACATTGACCAGTTTTGTGTATGCTAAAAGCCACCCGGCTGGAACACTGTATTCAGCAACTGGGTATGAGATTGCCAGTGCAGTGGGTTGGAAGATGTATGCATTGGCACTCCATGTGGAACCAGTAGGCTTACTTTAAAAGGTTACTGCAGTCTTGACTTTGGCAGCTGTCTTCTATGAGTGAATATGAAGAGTTAAGACAGATCTAGAGTCACACCTATGAAGATCAAAAGTTGTTCAAGTCTGAAGCACTGCATGTCCCTCAAAACATTAGGTCCTCAGAAACAGAAATAATGGAGTAATCCTTTGTAGGGGGTTGGGGGAGGTTACATAGTTGAGAAAGTATCAAATTTTAAAACATTCAGCTAGGGGCGCCTGGGTGGCTCAGCTGGTTAAGTGACTGCCTTCAGCTCAGGTCACGATCCAGGGTCCTGAACTGTTCCTGGGATCAGTCCTAGATCACTCCTGAGATCAGTCCTGAGATGAAGCCCCACACTGGGCTCCTTGCTGCTTCTCCCTCTTCCTCTGCCCCTGCTCGTGCTCACTTTCTCTCTCAAATAAATAAATAAAATCTTAAAAAAAACAAACAAAAACAACCACTCTGCTACTTTAACTGTCAACTTTCAGGGGTGGCATTTAAATTAAAACATCAGCAGATGTAATTATGTAAACAGATGAAGCAGCTTTGTAATACTTAAATATAAGTATCGTCAGGTTAAGACCCTCAAGCTCTTTGTCTACTATATATATCTGCGTCTTTCCAATGCACATTCTGAATCCTCCGCCTCTAAAAGCTATTTGTGATGAATGACTACTCAGTCTTAAACACCACTTTTATTTTTATTTTTTTTTAAAGATTATTTATTTATTTGACAGAGAGAGATTACAAGTAGACGGAGAGGCAGGCAGAGAGAGAGAGAGAGGGAAGCAGGCTCCCCGCTGAGCAGAGAGCCCGATGCGGGACTCAATCCCAGGACCCTGAGATCATGACCTGAGCCGAAGGCAGCGGCTTAACCCACTGAGCCACACAGGCGCCCATTAAACACCACTTTTATTAATGACAGAAGCCTAAAGACTACTTCTATGCTATCTGCTCTTGACTGAATCTACAAGGCAGAGTGCCTCACACAAAACTTCTGGTCTTCACAGGTGACTCTGGATCTGTTAATGCTTCATGATCACTTAAAGAAGACAGCTGTCAAAGTCAAACTATTTCCACAGAACATACTCTTTTCATAGTAACCCCTCCCACATTCCCCCTCACCACTAAATCAAATATTTTTCCTCATCAGAGTTAAAATATGGCAAGACAGAATTATCCATGCACCAATGAGCGGTGTTTCGCAGACCTGTGCTTCAGTTTTAATACAGGATCACAGCATGCCTTTAACATTTGCAATCAGGTACTGAAATCACCTGATCTGTTGGGTATAGATTAAATATGGGTTTTTGTTAGCGATCATCCTATTGGCGGATCTTCAGAAACAGTTACAAAGAATCCGACTACAAAGTAAAATTATTTTAGTACTAAAATAGAAAATAATTGTTTTTCTTAATAAAAAGAAAGCAAAGGAAGCCTTTTAAAACTAAATATGACAAAATTTGAAAGGAAAAGGATACAGTTAAACTGGAATCTCAAGGTTCTAGATTCTAGAAAAAGATCTGCGAAGTGTTCTGATATTTTCAGAAACAAAAATTAGATTTTTTTTTTCCAAAGGAAAAGCCCATAATGATTGGTACTCTGAATGGTACAATTAATAGACATATGCAAAAGCCATCCTCACTTACACTATTAAAATGTGTTTTTTTTTTTTAAATTGGGGAGAACTTGATTTTTTAAGAAATACACAAATAAATACTAATTATAGATTCCCTGGAGGGCAGAACTCGGGTACTCTAAATAAGAGGAAATCTATAAATATTTGATATATTATTGTAATAGAAAAGTCTATACAAACTCTAAAAAATATACAATTTCATCAGAGTATTTTTAAGCAATGTCAGAAAAATATGATATAATCATTCTATAATTATAAAATATTTTTAGCATGTGAAAGAAAATAATTCTAAACTACTTAATTTAACAAGAGGCAGTCTTTAAAAATCCTTTATTGTGACACTAAAACAAAACTGCTGCAAAAAGAAAAGCAGAAGAAGGTTCCCCAAAATCTAAAATATAAGTAGCATTCTGAGATAAAGAACCACCCTATACTCACTCCATCCCCAAAATCACAATCATAAAGAGTCACTACTTAAAAATTAGTCAGTGCTCTGTGAACCATTTTATATTAAAATTGGGTAGTTCAAAACATCACACATATAAAAAGTATTGTTTGACACAATGCCATTTGATGATAAATTGCAATCTATAGCTCAAATAATTCTACCCAGGGATTAACATTTCAGAGGCTGAGCCAGAGATTATGTGTGTGGATCTTGAATTTCATCATCTCCCTTTGGCACAATAGCTTATTCTTCCTTTTTTCATCTATTCTCTCATGAAGGGTCAGGAAAGCTTAGCCTTGCTGTTGCATTCATTTCATCTCTACATTAACCAGATACCTTGCAGTCTTTAGTTCTTATGTGTTATTCCATTACAAATACTATACTGCAGTATAGTATGGCTAATGAGGTTTGTACCAAATCAAAGGGTGCCATCAAGTGGTTATAATACTCTAAACAGCATTACACTAAATGACTATTCCAAATAGACTTTCTTCAATATAGACAAATTGTGCCACTCTGCTATGAAAAAATGGGGGTAAGGAAAGACGAACTATCCATATTAATTTTTGTTCTTTATTTTCCATCCTTCAGGGATTGCTTCTGGGCATATCATATGTATGAAGTACAACTTCAGAGCCACAGTTAGGATTAATATTTATGTCAGCATATTATCAACCGATAATTATAAGGCACAATTCAAGTATGGTAGCACTACCAGGTGCTAAACAAATTTATCAATCAAAATTCATGATTTGATTAATAGCTTATCTCTGAAAATTAGCAATAATGGAACACATAATTAAAACACTGTCTTGTTAAATCTGTTTCCTATTACTAATGAAAAATTGTAAGGCTATAAAATAAAGCCAGTATTATTTATCAATTTCATGCAGCCATGCTTAGAGTCTAAAAAGGAATCTGGCAGGTGGTGTGAGAATGTATTTTCAGACACTTAGAACTAACTTTCAACAGTCTATTCAACAGGTTGCAAGGGTCATTTAAGATTTTTGAAGAAAGAAATCTAGAACTGTTCTTAGGAAAACACACACAGGTAACATATAATTCAAATGACCCACTTTGCAGAGGCTAAATTGCTACTGCTTTGAACCATCCTGCACCAGGGAAATCTCACAAACAGGCTTAAAGCATCTTCATAACTATATACTTACTACTGCTGCATGGAAAGCAAATTATCCAAGCTCAAAGATTAAACAAGATATAGAAAACTGAATCATAAAAGCTAATTTGATCTTTAGAAGATTTAAGGAGCAATACCAATAAGGATGCAAACTCCAGGTAAGACTGAAGATCTGTAATGATGGCAATCATTATTTTTTACAGAGTTGTTACAGACTGTCTACAAAAATGTTTCTCATCTCACATACTTTTCTAGAGCCTTGCCACTCCCCAATCAAGTGGTGCAGTCTCATTCCCTGCCCCTAGAATGTGGGTAGCTCTGTGACTGCTTTATTGGTAAGAGTATGAGGAAGTAATACTATGCACCTAGCAAGGCTAATTAGAAAAGGTGATGCAACTTCCACCTGAAGAGCTGGAACAGTCACCCCTAAAGTGCTCAGCTGCCACAAAAGCAGTCCAAATGCCCTAAAAGAAATCCAAACTAACCCACTCCAAGAGGTGAACTATGGAAGGCCTTAAAACTACATGAAGTGAAAGAGCCTCCCCGATCTGTGCTCTGGTCCCCAAACTCCTAAACACTAGTGCATAAGACAGATGCTAAGCTAGAACTGCCCAGCTGAGCCCTTCTCAAATTCCTGAGCCACAGAAACCGAGTAACCTGGACAGTGACTATAATCTGAGCTATTAAACTGAATCATGAGTGCTAGAAAATGATAGTTAAATTCCAAAGGATACTCAGCAGATATTAACGTACACCGTTGCATTGCTTGTAACAACACTTATTTGGTTACATATGGGAATGCAATAGGTACAATTAATGCCCATGAAGCCACTGAATACATAATGGTAACAATAACCATAGGGGTCAGAAAAATGAGATACTACCTCTAACAGAAAAGAAAGGATGATGTGGTTTGGGGGGAAAAAAGCTTATTAATTCTTATGTTTTACTTTGGGAAAGGAATCAGATGTCTTCTTGGAAAAGACTGAACTGGTATTATAGAACCTTATAGCATAGAGGGAAAGTTTTAAAATATTTAGGGCAACCCACTTGAAAATACTAAAAACCAATGTATAAGAAAAAGTAGATTTTATCAGAAAGATAAAATAACCTTGAACTCCGCACTTCAATAAGAAAAAAGGTAAAAAGGAAAAAAAATTTACTTAAAGAAATATGACTTCAAAAAAATTACCGACATATCCAATTGCCTTTTGGTTATGTCTCTTTTCCCCCAAAACCTGCCCTCACCAATTCTTCCTCTGTGTTCGGTATATTGCTTAAGAAAAACACAAGCATCCAAATATTCAAACTAGAAATGTGGAAATCATCCTTGACTGCCTGACCTCTCTCAACTGTCAGAACCAGTCACTAAGAATGGATGCCACCGCCTTCTAAATACCTCTTGAATCTCTCACCCCTCTTCTCTGGACCTGCTAATGTCATTATCCTACTTCAAGTGACATCATCTACTACCTGGATAACTGATTTCATTGAATACCTGATCTTCAGCTTTTTAGTTTTACACATCTCGATTCGTTCTCTACAACAATATTTTTTCAAACTAGACTATGACCCATTATTGAATCATAAAATCAATTTAATGAGTTGTAAATTCAACTTAGTGGCTTGCAACCAGCATTTTAAAACATCAGGATGGAACAAGAAATAACTATCGCACATGCCACAATACAAGGAAGAGTAAGATGTGTTTCATGAATCTTTTTAGTTATATGTAGGTGCCTATACGTGCATAATACGTGTATTACATATACGTGGATCATAATATAAAACGTATTTCTTACTGAGAGTCTGAAACACAGAAACTGATCTTTTCCTTTTTTAAGATTTATTTATTTGAGAGACAGCGGGGGTGAGGGAGGGCAAGGAGAAAGAGAGAGAGTCTCAAGCAGACTCTGCACCGAGTGCAGAGCCTGACACAGGCCTTGCTGTCATGACCTTGAGATCACAACCCAAGCTAAAACCAAGAATTGGTGTTTGTGCCACCCAGATGCCCTTCTTTTTTTTTTTTTAATTGACTGTTTAAGGAATTTTTATTAAAGCAAGAATTTTGTAACCCAAATTACATTTCTTTGCTCAGTTATCAATTCTGTTCTGTAAAACAGAAGTGATATTCTGAGCTATTCCACAGTAAAGAAAAACAAAATTAAAGAAAGAAAAACTTGAAATTTTTGTACTTTGCTGAAAATTCTTTTTCCCAGGGTCTATAAAATGTTAATGTTTTTATGTTTATATATATATGTACTTATATATATAAATATAATAAATAAATATATTTTAATATATAATATATAAATAAATATATTCATATATATTTATTTCTATATATATTTTTACTATAATATATATATTTAACTCCACACTGGGTATGGAGCCCAACATAGGGCTTGAACTCACAACCCTGAGATCAAGAACTGAGCTGAAATCAATAGCTGGACACCTAACTGACTGAGCCAACCAGGTGCCCATTTTACTGGTTTTTTTGTATGTGTTTCTGTTGCTGTTAAGAAACTGATCTTTCAAAATACAAGTCTGATCATTTTACCTCTCTGCTTAAAACTTTTCCATGGCTCTTGATAGCTTATTAGATTCATGAATCACAATCAAGCAGGATCTAGAACAAATCTGTATGTTTTACTACACACATGGATGATTCTGATGGGCAGCCATGTTTGGGAACCATAGATTGACCTATTAAAAAGTTCGAGTATTTTCATATAGCATACAAGGCCAGGCACTATCTGTCCCCTGCTCATCTCACTAGTTTCAACCCCTTCAACCCTTTCAACCCAGGTTCTCCCACCTGGCAAATGAAGCTGTAGCAATTTGATCACTGTCCTTTAGCAAGGCTGTTCTTCTGTCCTTATCTCAGGTCCCACCCTTCTCATACAACTCTATCTGGCAAGTAAACTTTTTAAAGTCCTTCAAGTCATAGCTCATACCAACTCCTCTTTAAAGGCTTCCCATATCTCTGATATATGCAACAGCTCCTTGACACCCTAAATTGACCTTGTACAAGCTTCTTTTCTAGCACCATCACTGTAGTCTCATTATTTAGTCACAGATCTGCCTCTTTGACCAAACTGAGAACAACTTGAGGACGAAAACTTTGTTTTATTTATATCTTTGAAGTCTAGGAAGTAAATTTTGCAATTTTGCAGCACTCAGTATAATGAAGTCTAAAAAACAGTTATTCTGTGACTCAATTAAATAGAACAATAATGGTCTCTTTTACAGAGGTTAACCTTACTCTTCTTTGTTGTTTTTTTTTTAAGGAGATATAATTGACATATAACAACATAGTATTAGTTGCAGATGCACAACCTGATGATTTGATATATGTATGTATTACAAAATGACTATTTTAAGTTTAAATAAGTTTAGTTAATAGTCATCACCATACATAGTTACGATTGTTTTCTTCTGATTAGAACTTTTAAGATCTACTCTGTTAGCAAATTTCTTTTTTTTTTTAAGATTTTATTTATTTATTTCAAAGAGATAGCACAAGTAGGTAGAGCAGTAGACAGTGGGACAGGGAGAAGCAGGCTCCCTGCTGAAACTCCCTACCTGCTGAGAGCCCAACCTGGGTCTCGATCCCAGTACCATGGGATCATGAGATGAGCCAAAGGCAGCCACTTAACCAACTGAGCCACTCAGATGCCCCTCTTAGCAACTTCCAAAAATGTAATACAGGGTTATTATCTATAGTCATCACACACCATGTATGGTTTGGGGGGGAAAAAAAGCCAGTAGAAAAGCAATTTCAGAAAATCTAGACTAAAAGACATAGGAAGGCATATATTAATGGTTGCTATGGCTAAAGATTTTAATATGTATAAATATAATGTAAATAAATCCTATGATTCCTGGTGACCTAATCCAGTTCATGTCATTTGACTACTTTCCTAAACTCTTCCTTCAGTTTAATGAGTAAGGAGAAATTCTTCAAATTTATTTTACTCAGATTGATTTATTTCCAGACTGACTCTATTTTCAAAAGAATGCAATGATTCAAGTACATAAATCAAAGCTATTAATTAAGGACAAAAAGAGGAAATAAAAGGGAAAGTAAAAACAAAGTGCTCTGAAGAAATTCTGGCTAAAGAAAGTTGCAATAGAGTATTCCCTCTTTCCCTTTCCTACCTCACATCCTTCTCTCCTTCCAAAGAACATCTCTGTGCTTCCTTTGTTATATACAGTTACATATACAATTAACATAGAGAGAGAAAGAATTGTTATATGGGGGGGGAGGAGCATTTTCCTATTAAGCCATTCAACAAATTTAATATATTCAATATATACTTTTCCTTTCAGGATATTCTCAAATGTTCCTTGGTCTAGTTTATTCTAATGATTTTGTTGAAATAATTAACAAATGCCACAAGATAATTCAGATTGCCAGAATCTTAAAGGTAAATAACTCCAGGAAAAATTTATTCAGGGAAATAATGAGAAATTGATCTTCCCACTGCTATGGCTATAGCTATAAATAGTCTGAGGATACACTGTATATAGCTAGCTCTTTTATTTAAAGTACAAAGGAAGAGACTTGGAGAGATAATAAAATACAGATGTCCTCATTATTGTTGTCTCTGGTCCTGATGACCTCAATAACATGGTAATGTACATAAGCTCCCTAAGTTTAGGGAGGCAAAGAGTTTGTACCCTTGATTCTGCTACTATTATACAACTTGAGAAATATCTTCTCTTTACCTGTTTTCCTAGTAACTAAAGTATCAGCTATTGGTCAACCAAATTTCAAAAGCAACACAGGAAGGGCAGTTACAAAGTATCTGTATTTGTTCAGAGTTTCACCAAAATAATTTTTTTTAAATTTTTATTTGTTATAAACATATATTTTTATCCCCAGGGGTACAGGTCTGTGAATCACCAGGTTTACACACTTCACAGCACTCACCATAGCACATACCCTCCCCAATGTCCATAACCCCACCCTCACCAAAATAATTTTTATTTAAAAACAAATCTGTCCACACACACACACACACACACACACACACACACACACACACCCCAAATCTGTCTTAAAGCAAAGAATATTCTTTAAGCATTGAATTATTTTAAGCTCAAGTACCATATTTATCAGAATGCTGTTTTATCATGTCATTGAGCATAAGATTGCTATTACAAGGGATGCCTACATAGCTTAATTGGTTAACTGTCTGCCTTTGGCTCAGGTCGTGATCCCAGGAACCTGGGATGAAGCCCTCCATCAGGCTCCCTGCTCAGTGGGGAGCCTGCTTCTCCTTCTCCCTTTGATGCTCCCCCTGCTTGTGCTCCCTCACTCTCTCTTCATCAGATAAATAAATAAATCTTAAAAAAAAAAACCCAGAAATAAGAATTTAAAAAAGAATTTTTTTAAAAAAGATTATTACAAGATGCTGTACTTCATCAGTGTCTAGTAGTCATAATGCTGATAAAAATAAACTATTATACCTAATTTATGTTAGAGCACAGAGACATACTAGGCAAAAATGCCTCATTGGTTTAATGATATTGAAAAATTAAGGAGTATGTCATAAAAAAGAATCAAAAAATAAAATCTTAAAGAGAAGTTTTGTATTAAAATAGAAAAAAATGGTAGGATAATACATCACCCACAGAATTCTGAAAATCTTGCTTATTTTCTGGAGAGCTTAAAGGTATTAAATTACCAAGACAGTTTTGTATTCTCAAGCTCATGTGGATCTGAAGAACACGTAAATTTTGCTTTTCTAATCAGTTACACACCTCTTATAATGTCAGCAATTCCATTTGCTTTTCTATCAGTACAGATGTAACTATATCTAATTACACAAGGCAAAGTTCCAGTTCTATACGAAGAAATAAACTTAAATTTTTTTAAAGTAATCTCTACACTCAATGTGGGGCTCAAAACCACAACTTCAAGATCAAGAGTCCCATGCTCTACCAAACTAAGTCAGCCAGGCACCCCAATGTACTTAAATTTTAAAGAGTTTTTGTTTGTTTTTATAATTCACTTCAGGTTGTCTTTGAGCAAAGAATTATGTAGGAAGTCTCCAACATGATCTTTCAAGGTGGTTAGTGTGGCGGAAAACTAGAATGCCAAAAACTCATTCCATTTTAAGACTAAGGAAGTTTTGGGCGCCTGGGTGGCTCAGTGGGTTAAGCCGCTGCCTTCGGCTCAGGTCATGATCTCAGAGTCCTGGGATCGAGTCCCGCATCGGGCTCTCTGCTCAGCAGGGAGCCTGCTTCCTCCTGTCTCTCTGCCTGCCTCTCTGCCTGCTTGTGATCTCTCTCTGTCAAATAAATAAATAAAATCTTTAAAAAAAAAAAAAAAAAAGACTAAGGAAGTTTTATTTACATATTTCTGAGAGAATATGAAGAGAGATAGTGAAAGAGGTAAATTGAAAAAATCTTAAATATTTTTCTATTAAAAGTCTAGAATGTCTATCATTAGTACCCTACTGTAAAGCAATTACCAAGTTTCTTCTAATGCTTGTCGTCGGGAGAAAAAGGCCTCACGCAGATTCATAACATCTTCTATGAACTAGTGTTCTCTAACTGCTAAATTTCTATAAATAAACATGTAAAAAAATTGCTCAAATACAGTGTTGGTTTCAAATATCTCTAAGGTAGTAGCAGAGGTCTGTTTTGATAGCTGTCTTGTTTATCAGCTTCCTCCTTCTAACTGGCAAAAAACAGAACTAAAAGTAACTGTGGCTGTCTTTCTCATTCATCTACAGGGAAGAGATCTGAAGGATGAAGCAGGAAGAAGAAACCATTACAGCTCTAGCGATTTAGAGGACAGACTACAGTTTACTACTATGACTTAGTAGTAACTACACAAATTATATGCCATCAAATTCGTTCAGCATAAAGTTAAAGTTTAGACTATGTTTTAGCTAATAGAAATGAAAATACACAAGGCTTTGGTATCTTCCTTAACTCCCAGAACTCTCCTTTTAGTCATGTTATGATCCTCTCCAAGGACATACAGTTGTAGGGAGAAACAATGATTATCAACTAAGATTGTTTTCTGTTCTATTATCAACTTTAAGTAGAAATGCCTAGTACAATGCAAATATGCTACTGCTCTACTTCCTTTAGTTTTTAAGGTCATTTGATTAAATGTATATATATACATTAACTTAAACCTCTAACAAATTTAAACTTTTAAGTATGAATCAAAATTGTTATTTGGGTATATGCTAATGCCTTCAATTTGCTGTCTGCAGAAAGCATAAAAGATTAAAGAAAATAAGAGAAAAGGGGGACTACTTCCTGAAGTTAACAAAGTAACGAAATGGATTATCCACATGAAAAGTGGTTTTCCGGGGCACCTGGGTGGCTCAGTTGGCTAAAGCCTCTGCCTTAGGCTCAGGTCATGATCCCAGGGTCCGGGGATCGAGCCCCACATGGGGCTCTCTGTTCAGCAGGGAGTCTGCTTCCTCCTCTCTCTCTGCCTGCCTCTCTGCCTACTTGTGATCTCTGTCAAATAAATAAAATAAAATTAAATTAAAAAGTGATCTTCCTGCTTGTATCATATCAGTAACCTATTTTTTTTCAAAAACTGTAAAAAAAAAAAATACCCAGTGTTCCTTAAAATGTTTTGGGTAAAGATTTCATTGAATATCTGATTTTAAAAGAAAGACAGACCTTCATCTACAAACTTTTACCTACTAAAGATATAAAAGATACTAAAAAGATCTCAATCCTCTGAAGTCCATCCATGCGAGAACATTTAAGGATCCCAAAATTTAAGGTTAAGAGCCCTTGCTTGCTTGTGATAGCAAGCTGGCTATGGTACCTGTTACCAGAGCAGGCTACTGCCTGCCTAATGAGGGAAGGATGATTTCACTGATCCAAATTGGCTGAATAAGTGACATCAAAACATATCCTTTCTGAAGCACTGGGCTTATAAACAGTCTTTGGTCAAGCACATTCAATTCCAAATCTGGTATTTGAGTGTTTCCATGGCCTGATCCTTTGTTAACCTGATCACTTAACTAATTTATTTATTAGTAACTTCCATATTCCCTCAAGTTTCCCTTCCAAGTTTATCATTTTCCTCTCCTTTGAAGTCTCTCTGTCACTTACTATTAGCATGTATTAAAACCTTACTGTTTTTTCAAACAGTGTGCTACATGCTTTTTATGCTTTTAATATCTCTAGTCCAAGCTATCATTTTCTAAAATATCTGTCTTACAGACAAGATAACAGGTTCTGAAAGTATAAATATATATAAAGGCCAAATTTACAGCTAGCAAGTATGATTCAAGTGTAGGCCTAACTGTACCCAAAGCCTTCTTTTTCCCACTATGCAATGCTTCTCCACTTTTCCTTTCAATTTACCCTTAAGAGTAAAGAAGATGCATATCCATGAGGACCTGGGACCAGGGATTCCAGGACTAGAAGCAGCTCAATCAAAACATGACATTTCTTTGAACTCTTGTTTCATCTTTAAAATTCATATGACTTCTGGCTTTTTATGAAATGATTCTTTGGAGATTTAATTATAAAAATATCTTAAAGTACATATTAGAGAAGAAAATTTATAATACAGAAAGACAGAAACTGCTACTACCTCTAAGGATAAACACAACCACATCTGACAAGCAGCTCTCAAAACGTTCTTGATAATTTCAGTCCATATTAATTCATCTACCTCTAACTTCTGTTGTGCTTTTCAGCCAACATTACACATTTAGCACAGTACATTTCAGTTATTCTTGTTTTGCATGTTTATCTCTCAAGCCAGATTTTAGTATCCGAATAGAGATGTTCCTATGTATCCCCTATAGTAAGTAATTAGTGCAGCCAGGCTCTATACCCTGTGTCTAGGACAATAAATGTTTGATGAGTATATGAGTAGTGAACAGATGCAGGGTAAGATGCATGGGGCTTCAGAGTCTAAACACTTAACTTTGAAACCAAGCTAAGTTGTTTTCTGTGTGTTCTCGAGCTAGTCACTTAACCTCATGGACTCGAAGAGATTATAATAAGGTCCACTTTAGGGAGATTTCTCAAGGATTAAAAGTAGTATTTATTTGAAAATAGTTTGAGGATTTTATTTATTAGAGAGAGAGAGCATGCAAGCGTGTGAAGGGGCAGAGGGAGAGGGAGAGGGAGAAGCAGACTCCCCACTTAGCAGAGAGCCCCATGCAACACAACAGGGCGGGGGGGGGGGCTTCTATCCCAGGACCCAGGGATCATGACCTAAGCCTAAGGTAGACACTTAATCAACTGAGCCACCCCAGCACCCCAGAAAACAGTTTGTATTCTTTAATAAAACTTACCAAATATTATTAATGAAGTTATTAATTGATCAGCTCAAACAGTTTTATTTAAAAGGCAGGTGAAGGAAGATCTTTTTTTTTTTCTTTTTTAAAGATTTTATTTATTTCAGAGAGAGTGTGTGTGCACTTGCACGAGCAGGGCAGGGGCAGAGGGAGAGGGAGAAGCAGACTCCCCACTGAGTAAGGAGTCCCACTCTGGGCTCCATCCCAGGACCCTGGGATCATGACTTGATCTGAAAGCAGACACTAAACTGACTGAGCCACTCAGGCACCCCTCAGGTGAAGCAAGATCTTAAATATACCACATTTACATGACTAAGTAATTTCAGAAAGAGAAGGAAACTGTAATAAATTCCAGTGAGGTACCATCTTTTTGGCTGATGTAAGTATAAAGGCATAAAATTATTTTCATAATGAAATACATTTCATAGTGTATAAAGTACTGTTTTATACACTCACCCACTCCTATTTTCCAAATCCTTAATTCGGAAAAAAAAAAACAAAACAATAATTGGGTGACCCAAATACACTCAAAGCCATCTCCCTTTTGCATTAGAATTTCAATTCAGTAGGTCCAAGCTGGGGCCCAGATACCTGCATTGTTTAAAAAAAATGACATGAATGATTTTAGAGCAGCGAATCCTAATTTAAAACCAACAACATCAACACTTCTTTCCTTTACCACCATTACCCACCAGGTGAACCATGTAAATCTGTAGTTTCACAGCAACTGTACAGTCAATTCTTTAACTCCTTCATTATTATAAAACTCAACTAAATGGTTATAAATTACTATAACCCTAGAAAAATCAACCAATATTTTTTAAAGTGAACTCTATGCCTAATGCGGGGCTCACTACCCCAAGATCAAGACTCTCATGCTGCTCTGACTGAGCTAGCCAAAAGCTCCTAACCAATATTTTGAAAAAATTAAATATTCTAGAAAGTAATCTACTGAACTATATGCTGTTTCACAGAGGAGCCACAATATCTCTTGCCTCTGCTCAAGCTAATCCAACCACCTGAAGCACTCTCTAAATTCCCTGCAGCTATCAGAAGTACTTAATCGTTTATCCGAAATCTCTTATATTGATTTTAGGCAATACGGTGCCTGTGCCTGTATTACAGTGCCTAAATTACAGCAACACTCCCAAGGAGGTCTGAGACAGCACTCATAGTCAAATATACATATTTCTGCAGCAAAATGAATAACCAATCACAGTAAATGGAATAAATATTACAAATAGCTTCACTTTAGGTCAGGACAAGTTTTGTCACCAAATGACTTTGAACCAAATTTTTAAAAAAATACACATTTTTTAATTCTTTAGATAGCAGAGATTCTGGATTTTGAGGTTACAGATAACAAATTGGAAAAACTTTATCTTTTAGGTTTCAACTTACAAATCACTTTCATTAGAAGGCTTCCCCTCGCCCACCAAGACTGGGGTTAGATACGCTCTCCATGTGCACATGCAATGCCCTATACATAGTCCTATCTTAGTGGTTGCCTGGTCATCTGTGTCTAGACTGTAGGATACCTAGAGTCAGGATCTGCATCTTTTTCACTATTACACTCTAAATAAATACTAAATAAATACTAAATAAATAAAATACTGCCATGCAGTACCCATTTAATCAAGATGGTAAATAAATAAGCAACTGTAAGTATTAAGACTTCAATAAAATTTTATTTTACTGCTCTATTTGATTGATTTGTAAGGCATGATTAACATCAGTAAGATGAAGCTCCACATAATAAATAAATATCAGGGGCACCTGGGTGGCTCAGTGGGTTAAAGCCTCTGCCTTTGGCTTAGGTCATGAGCACAGGGTCCTGGGATCGAGCCCAGAATCAGGCTCTCTGCTCAGCGGAGAAGTCTGCTTCCCTTCCTCTCTTTCTGCCTGCCTCTCTGTCTACTTGTGATCTCTGTCAAATAAATAAATAAATAAATCGGCAAAAAAATAGAAATAAATAAATAAATATCAGAAAATCAACCAAAAAGACTACTCAATAGCATCTACAATAGCATTGTAATGGTATAAAAACAGTGCTTCACTGCTGTAAAATAAAACCCTTCCTTAAGTTTGTTAGCTAAGACAGTTCATAAAGTAAACTACAATATGAAATAAATTATTTAACATGCAGTAGTTTTATTTACAATTTTAACTTCGGGCCTCTTGCATTATACATAGATAAATACAGTAGACTTTAGATTTTAATCCATCTGTGCTCCCTTCCTATGTTAAGAATTTTAGGATGGAGAATCTGAAGATGAAAAACTTGCTTTCTTCTAATTAATATGCTCTAATAAAATTGACAGACAAATGACCAAAAAAATACAAACATTAAGCAAGATGAAAATGGAAAATTAAGTATTTAAACCAATAGTTACACAAGAATCTTATAATTTTGAGGATTCTGACAGGTTCTAGGCACATATAATCATTCTTGGGCATACTTCCCTTTTACGTGAAACAAACATTTCTCCACTATTTTCTTTAAAGCCAAAAGGTCATTTGAGAACAAAGGATATGAAATTTTCTTCCAGAAGTACAATCTGAAAGATTGCTCAACTAGAACAACACATTAAATATTTAACATTAATTGAGAAAAACTAAGCAGAAAAAAAATGTATATATATAGACTTTCTCTGAAATTTGACCAAACTGAGAGTGAGCTAGCTGACAAAACTTCATTTAACTAGCCATATGTAGAATACCCTATCTAATTTACACAGCCAGCGAGGCACTATTCACATAATCACATACAACAGCAAGTTGACAGGATAATTAGAAGACCAGGTAAAGCCTGTCTCAACTACGAGTTTCCTATTCCAAATGCAGGAGTTTAATTCTGAGGGATATCGAAGGGAAGCTCTGTTGTTTCTAATATTAAGTTAAATATTTTCTATGTGGAAATAAGTGCAAAAATTCCACTTTTCAAGGACAAAATAATTTTGAACCACAGGCCTACCAGATAAGAAAAATCATCTAAAAGGAAGCTTGCCCCCCCCCAAATAATTTTTTTTTCATTTGTAGGTAGATCACCTTTTTTGACACACCAGTATCTTTTAGCGAGCTTTTAAACTAACGGTAATCAAAAGTGGCCTTCATTATTTACATCAAAAATGATACAGTATCTGAGATTTTCCTTAAATTATCTGGTAAAGAAAAGTGGAAAGACTGATGAAGTAAGTTTGGCAAAATACGATTCCTAAAGCTGAGAGGTAGGTACACAGAGATCCATCATATTATTCCTGCTACTTTAGTGTACATTTGAAATAATTTTAAAATCTTAAGTTGAGATTTTTAAACGTCGGGTATGTATAGTATATAATACAGTAAACACATATATAGGCATTACCGACCAAACCACTCTAGTTATTGGGTTAACAGAGGAACAAAAAGCAGAGTTGTTCCTAGTGGAAGTTTGAACCTCCTCCCCACCCTCTCAGTGTCACTTCCACACAGAAGGAAGGTCAACAGGGACTAATTAGATTCAAGGAAATTAATTGGGTCACATTTCTGTGGGGTGGAATATTAATAGGTAGGCTATAAGTACGACTACACTATGGCAAAAGTCCTACCCTAAAAAAAAGCTAGGCCATCTCTTATTGATAATTAAATTATAAATTGTTGTATAGATTACATGGGGGAGGAGAAGCTTCTTATTTTTTGTGGCATGTGGGTTGTAGTATTCTTCTATGTATTATTCACGCTTTGGAACTTTAGTATTCATGAGTTCCTTGGTGCTGAAAAAATAATCCCAGTCTGGAGTTCCTGAAGAAGCTATACCAGTTTAAATGGAAGAAACTGCAAGCTACTGTTCCTATAAAAATAGCCAGTCTTTACCCAGCCATTGGAGTGAGATCCCTTGGCTGAGATGACACAGAAGAAAATTATTTAGAGGAAAGAAGAAGCATTTATATGTATTTTTTCTTCTGAAAGAAAAAGCAGAGATAACTTATCAGACTACAACTTTGTGAGATCAAGAGATTGACTTGATTTCAGAGGAGGATTCAAACTTAAAATTAATGAGTTCAGAAACACGGTGATTTTATACTGTTTACCTTGTATTGTTTGAGTGATTATATCATCTCTATTCTTGGTGTAAAGGTATTCTTGTCAGGTGAGTTTGGTTGTGCAACCAATCTTGTTCAATATAATTCAACAAAAGAAACAAACAGAGGAGGATTTATAGTACTGCCTTGGAATTAACATAATTAATATCCCAATCCATTCAAATGGCTTCTGGAGGTAATATCAAATAAACGGAAATAAAAAAGGCACTATGATGGCCAAACTGCCCATCTCATTGGTCACAGGTAGAAATAGTGGGAGGACTGGATAGGTGGCCCCAAGACATTAAGATACCCTCTTCATCTCCTCTAAGGAGGACACAGCACCTCAAGTAAATCATATGCCTAATATTAAATTTCCTGTGTTAATGGTTTTAAAAAATAGAGGTCTACTGATATTTGGAGGGTAGTTCATGTTTTGTGTTTTTTTTTTTTTTTTTTCCTGTTTGGTGCACTTGTTTTTTCTTTTAATTTTTCAGTGTTAACAGTATTCATTGTTTTTGCACCACACCCAGTATTCCATGCAATATGTGCCCTCCTTAATACCCACCACCTGGCTCCCCCAACCTCCCACCCCCTGCCCCTTCAAAACCCTCAGGTTGTTTTTCAGAGTCCATAATCTCTCATGGTTCACCTCCCCTTCCAATTACCCTCAACTCCCTTCTCCTCTCCATCTCCCCATGTCCTCCATGTTATTTCTTATGCTCCACAAATAAGTGAAACCATATGATAATTGACTCTCTCTGCTTGACTTATTTCACTCGGCATCATCTCCTCCAGTCCCGTCCATGTTGCTACAAAAGTTGGGTATTCATCCTTTCTGATGGAGGTATAATACTCCATAGTGTATATGGACCACATCTTATCCATTCGTCCGTTGAAGGGCATCTTGGTTCTTTCCACAGTTTGGCGACCGTGGCCATTGCTGCTATAAACATTGGGGTACAGATGGCCCTTCTTTTCACTCCATCTGTATCTTTGTGGTAAATACCCAGTAGTGCAATTGCAGGGTCATAGGGAAGCTCTATTTTTAATTTCTTGAGGAATCTCCACACTGTTCTCCAAAGTGGTTGCACCAACTTGCATTCCCACCAACAAGTTCATGTTTTGTTTTAGTTGGTTTCGTTTTTTGGTGGTTTTTTTTTTTCCTCTTCCTCTCAATTATCTGATCAAGAACAGATACTATCTAAACTCACCACTGTCTCTCTTGCCCTTACCGGATCCTTCTTTTCTCTGCCTGGAGTTCTTTTTTACATAAATCCTTTTTTTTATTATTATTTAATTCTTTTTTTTTTTTTTTTTTAAGCAGGGAGTGGGCAGAGGGAAAGGAGAGAGAATCTTAAGCAGGCTCCATGCTCAGCATGGAGTCTGACACAGGGCTCGATTCCACAATCCTGAGATCATGACCTGAGCCAAAATCAAGAATCATACACCCAATGAACTGAGCCATCCAGGCACCCCTCCATTTTTTTTTAAACTAAGTTCTGTACCCACTTCCTCCAAGAACCCTTCCTGATGCTGCCCTCCTTTATAATCTCCTAAAACAATCTTTTTTCCTTGCATTTCTTTAATTATACAACACCCATAACAGTTTATAAATTTCAGGAGGACAGGATACTTCACACCATCAAATACAAGTCTCCACTGGTTTTTAAATGATGCACTATCATTTTATATAGCACTAAGAAAGAAAAAAACACTACCAATTATAATTATGAGACACCAAAAATTTAAGATGATCCAATTTCAGATAAATTAAAATGTGAGGGAAAATATGCATCTAAGAATCAATGAAATTCTGCATGTCTTATGTGATTTTGTAGCTTCAATATTAACAAAATTCTAGGCATATAGAAAATTCACATTAAATGTTTGCAAAATGATTGACCAAATTAATAATTCAACCTGGATTGGTGCTTTTCATCAATACATATTTTTGACTCACTCAAAAACTAAAAGAATCTAAAGAATAAAAGTTTTTAATTTTCACAACTATGACTTATGCGTATAATTAACAAATATACTGGTTCTGATTTTCATTGGATAACAAAACACCAGGAAAGAAAATAAAATTGTTTCCTAATATAACTATTATGGCTCCACATTAAAATAAAACCTACAATGTCAATTGCCTTGGTGGACACATATTATTATATTATGGTAGATAAAAAAAGAAACATGAAGGGGCGCCTGGGTGGCTCAGTGGGTTAAAGCCTCTGCCTTTGGCTCAGGTCATGATCCCAGCGTCCTGGGATCCCCAGCATCGGGCTCTCTGCTAGTCAGGGAGCCTGCTTCCCTTCCTCTCTTGCTGCCTGCCTCTCAGCCTACTTGTGATCTCTGTCAGATGAATAAATAAAATCTTAAAAAAAAAAAAAAGAAACATGTTGCTTTGTGATATCTGATCTTGATGGTCTGTGCTAATAATATGGAAATGGATTGAAAACAATCCAAAATAAAGGATAATTTAACACTCATTTATATTTGTTTTTGAAGTATATTCATATATTCATATTGTGGAAAGATAAACACAAACAGACTGTCTGGTCCAGGGGTAGATATTAACAAATTACCAGCTCCTGTTTAATATCAGAAAACAATCTGGTCCTTAATTTTAGCTTCAATTTATAAGGAGAAGATATCCTAGAACAAAAGCTGAAAATTTTCAAACATAAAAATATGTTTAAGTTTAACCCAAATGAGATATTTATAAGTTGCTTTGTCATTTCTTGAGATAATAATGAAGTCCAGAACTGCTGAGAGACATAAGTGGTGTAAAAGAGTGAAAAAACTAAAATCCTATAATAGTAAGTTTGGAAATCTAGGGCTTCCTTTACATTTGTCCATGTCCTCTAGAAAAAAAATTATAAAAATAGCTACCCCTTACTGAACTAGATGCTTCCTATATATTATTTCTAATTTGCAGTAATCTATAGAGTAGACATTAATATCATCATTTATACCTAAGTATACCGAGGCTATAAAGGATTAAATAACTTATCCAAAGTCACAAAGCTAACAGTAGTAAAATCACCTCTAAAGTTTGAACCTGTGTTATAAATAGCTTTCTGATCCAAAGAAAAAAGCCCAGAAACAATCAGGAAATCTTTTCTGTGACCAGAAACAAAAGAACCAGTAAAATGAAGACAGTATTACCTCAATTTATACAAAGTAGGAAGAAAAGCTGTTTTGAGAAAAGATATTCAGAATTCTGGGGACTGATAAATTCTGTAATTCCATTTTGTAGTGTCTAGAAGCAATCAATAACTTTTAGACTGAATATGTACAATAATTAAAGACTATGTTTACTACTAATATTACATATATGTACCTCACATAGGTCTATCACTAGGGAAGCCTGACTAAAACTTCTGTATGGCTTCACAATTTCAAATTATTTCTTTCTACCTTTATCAATAAGAGAAGTAGTTAATGCATAGGAGTTAAGGGCACAGGCCATGGAGAATGACAAGACTAGATAAAATCCTAATTTCGCAGCAATATAACTTGAGCAAATTACTTAGCCTCTCTAAATCTCATTTTCTTTATTCATAAGAATAAGATTATTAATATCTGACAGTATTATTGTAATGAGTAAATGAGATAACATGTATCAAGCATTCTACATAGTATACAGTAAGTACCCAATAAATCTGTTATGGTAATCTATTTTGGAGAATTCTCTGCTTTACTGGTATATATTAAACAAAAATTAAACTTTTTTTTTTTTAATTGGCTATGGGGTTATAACACAAAGTGCAAAGAAAAGAAAGATCCATTAATATTCCCCATTCAGAGAACATGTCTTTTCAGTGTCAGAGCAATTTACCAACAGACTCAAACAAAGCCCAGATTTTAGTCTATTGAAACTAATGAGGAAGCCCATTACACTTTTAAAATGTAGAGTAGAATACAAAATTGTAACACGTTACTGCTATAGGGAAAGAACTGTTTCTCTAGACAAGAGTCAATTTTACCACTTACCACTGAGGGGAGCTGTAACCTAGGAAAAGGTTTATATAGAGTCCCAAGGTTATTTTTAAACTTTCTCACACCTCACAGTATTCATTTAATACATTCTGTTTATTCTTGCTATAAAAAAGAGACTTATACGCCCCCTTCAGTGTATTAGTTTATAATACCATTCTTCAGAAACTTGGAACTGGTATGTCTCTATCTTCATTGTGTAATAAGAACAACTTTCTAGACAAATACAGTTTTTGCCATCAACTACAACCCAAATCTAATTGGCTAACTCTAACACATCAGTTAACTAAAAGACTTTGATGTATCACTGAGTCATGAGTATTAAAAACTGAGAGATCATCCACTGGGGAGAAGTAAGATCTTATGAGAATGAAAGCTAGCTTTTTAAGCTGTAATCAATTTCAAGAAGTCTAAGTTTGTTTTTAAAACTTCAACGACTACTCCTCCAAGCTAATAATGTTCACCTCTATCCTAAGAAAGGCCAGAATTGTTAACATGTGTGAACATTCAACACAGTTACATTGGTTTGCTAGCCAGCCATCAGAACACCCCCTATCATGTTTGGACCTATCTTCCCAAGCTTCCCAGCTCCCCTGGGCTAAAAATGGCCCAGCTACTGCTAGAAAAAGTGTGGTATTCCTTCCATCATTGAGATATACAACAAAGGCTGTACACTGACTCTGGAAGGAAGAAACTGCTATAACCAAAGCATGCTATAAATCTGTTATAAATCTATTTTAGAACTTTAATGGTGATCATGATGATGACATGGTAAATGGTAAAGCTAATATTCACTGAACCTATATTTAATTCACAAAACAACCCTATAAATTTGTGGCTGAGAAGTTAAGAAACTTACCACAATCACACAGTTTATAAGAGCAGAGTTAAGGCTTGAAATCAGGTCTATCTGACTCCAGAACCCACTTTCTTAATTCACTATATTTTCATTGCCTATCTTCCCTAATCCCCATTTGAAAATATCTACTGAACACCTACATTATGCCTGTTAATCATCTGGGATTCAACAATATTTAAAGTAATTGAAGATGGTCATTTAAAATTTTAGATTTTATTTATTTATTTGAATAGAGAAAGCAAGAGAGTGTGAGCACAGCTGGGTAAGGGACAGAGGTGGGGGGAGAAGCAGGCTCCCTGCTGAACAGAAAGCCCCATATGGGACTCGATCTGAGGATCCTGGGATAATAACCTGAGCCAAAGGCAGACACTTAACCAACTGAGACACCCAGGTGACCCAACTGAAGATGAATATTAAGGCACTAGTCTAGAACTCCTCAATCCAAAGAGTTAAAGCATGTACTTAATTTTTAAAGATAATCAAAGGTCATTCATGATTTTGTTCAACAGATGTTTAAATAAGCATTTGCTATGAGAGAAGTACTATGCTAGATGCTAAACAGATAGAAAGATGGGTAAGACACAGTCTACCTCAAGCTCCAAACCAAATACAAAGTATACATATAATTCAGTATTTTTACTTTTACTGTTTTAACAAAAGTACTTCTTAAAAATAATTCTGCTATTGGCTATCACTTCATTTTAGAAAAAATTCTAAAAGCTACAAATCACTATTTAATTTTCATAAGGCAACATTTCTCCTACCACCAAAATGCTAGTGTACTTTAACACTGTATATAGTCAACAATGTGAAAGGTGAGATGATATTTGCTATTAGCTTACATTTTCTATGACAAATGTCCACTCTTTATCTTCAAATTCCTCTGCATGAGGATCCTGTAAAAAAAGCAAAATACAAAGTTGAGATATATTTCTTTAAACCCATTAATCCAATCAAGAACATACAAACAGCCTTGCTTTTAGCTTTTACCAACTTTTAAAAAGGAGAAGCAGAATAACCTACTCTGATGAAACTTCCACAATTTCTCTACACCTGAATCCTTATTTTATATTGAAAAATTCTCTGTTTTACTTATGTTGATGCATATAACTCTTCCACCATAGCACCAATGACGACAAAAAAATAAACCTAATCAGAAAGACGGAAAATTTAGTGAGTGAATTTAAGAAACACTTTTATAAAATATAAAATATAAATGCTCATATAAAGCCCTCATCTTGTTTTAATCTTTTATACTTTTAAACTAACAGTACCACTTGAGAAAAGGTTTTCTTCTGCAGAAGTCATCTGTAATTTCAAAGCACCCCAAGGGACTCCATAATCTACACAAAACGGCAAACTGGCATGGCTATTTCATCCTTCCTCCCCTCCCATCAACCCTGAAGATGCCTCAGAAATGGGAGATAAGGTAATGGATACTCAAACCAATGCAAATTTAAAAAAGGAAAAAAAGGCACATTTAAGCATTTATTTTACAAATACATATCTGGTACTTATCATATAAAAAACTGGAAATGTGCTATATGAATTCAAACATAGCTGTCCTTGCCTTTGAAGACAAACACAACTAATCTAAATAAATATAATGAGAAATACATGGTTTCACCACAGATTAGAAAACAACACATCACTTCTAGGAATGAACAGAAAAGCCTAATGAGAGAGAAAGCACCTGGGCTAGGTGGGATTATATAAGATTTCCATAGATATTCCAGTAAGTAAAGGCAAAAGGCAACAGAACGTAAGACATAAAAAGGAAAGTTACGGGATCACATAACATGTCCATTTACTTATTCAAATTTAACTCCACATAGCAGAGAAGGCAGAGGGATAGAGGTACTGAAAATAAGGGAATATTTAAATAAAGCAGGCTTTGGGCTCAACATTCTACTCTAAAATTGAGCAAGTGCACATAGATGGAAAATGGGCTCTGCTATTCTGCTAGTGGGACTCAGGTCCCACATGCTTCTCATACAGAAGTATCTTATTCATGATCGATTCCATTTTAGCGTATTAATAACCTTTTGCTTCTACTGCCACACTTGAGTTTTGGTCCTAAGCTATTTCAAGATAAAAGTGACTATAACATTCTCTCCGTCTCTCTTTCCTCCAATCAATCTTATACACACATTATTCTCCCAAACCACAATTCTGACCACGTTAGTACCAACTCAGATTTCTTTAATGATACCTACAACCTACAGGATAAATTCCAAACTCCTTAGTTACTTCTTTATTTACTTATTTTCACTTTAAAGCCTGGTAACTTGCTGATTCTGAGCTGTAGCCAGGCTATTTAGTTCTATGAGTAAATTCACACAAATGGGATAAAAATCTGCTGACAAGGAGTTTCTTTGGTGGTGATAGGCAGGGGGAAGTAGGGGAAGCTTGAAGAGAAAGTACAGGAAGAGATTTCTACCTGATACTTGTTTCCTTAGCTTGGTCCTGCCCATGAACTAGGTTTATGGAGAGAGACTACTGTAAACAAAGGTTGAAGGAACCTTTCCATGAGTGATTTAGGGCACAAACAGTGCTATTTTAGAGACCAAGTAATATAGTGTACTACAATGCTGAGAGGAAAGAGACATCTTACCACCCTTCCTGCCTGCCCTTCCCCCATTTTGCTGAGGAATGCAGCATAGATCCAAAACAGCTAATATAATTAGTAATAATACAATAAATACTGAGCACATACTCTGCCCCAGTTATTGTGTTGTTTTCATCATCACAGCAACTTATGAAATAGGTAGTGTTTTTATTCCCATTTAAAAGAACAGAAACCTGAGAACTAAAAGATGCACCATTCCACAGTGAACAATTAATAAGTAGTAAAACAATGTTACGATTCCAGGTCTGTCTGACTTTTGGCTATGCTGTTGGTCCAGTTTTACTACATTGTCCCCCAGGACTTAGAAAAGTATCAGGCACACAGCAGCCTCTCAAGAATATTTGAGGAATGGGGAGCCTGGGTGGCTCAGTGGGTTAAAGCCTCTGCCTTCGGCTCAGGTCATGATCCCAGGGTCCTGGGATCAAGACCCGCATCGGGCTCTCTGTTCAGCAGGGAGCCTGCCTCCCTCTCCCTCTCTGCCTGCCGCTCTGCCTACTTGTGATTTCTGTCAAACAAATAAAATCTTTAAAAAAAAGAGTATTTGAGGAATGAATCTATTAATAACTATATCCTATAATTTGACAAATATTGAACAGTGTCTTACATATGACATGCATTAATTCTAAAAGCAGGTGAAACATTCTTTTAAAAACACAGATAATGTATTACTCTTACAAGAATAATCTCAGCAGGACCAAGGGACACGTCTGATAGGGCAAAGTCAATCAAAACTTATAAAACAGCAATAATAGTATTCATTTTCAGGCCATTTTTAAATGGCATAGCTACACAATTAATTATTTATATTATTGACCAGACAAAAACATTTGTAATGAAAATTGCTTCTAGCTTGAATCAATTAAGTCTTCTCTGTATCCTACTTTATACCCTCTGGAGTCTCCTTTCTCACCGCTGCAGTAAAGAGAAAAATTGAAAATGGCTTAAGAATCATTTTTCTTTTTAAAAACCTAAAGGCTTTTTTTTTTTAACTAGAAATAGCTATTTCCAATCTATTCAAATTTCAAAAACAGGCAAGCAGGCTAGGAAAATTAATTTCTGGCTAAGTCATAGGAAAATGAAACATAATGCTAACTTTTCATAAAAGCATTTTGTTTTTGAGCACACCTCTATGAATACCACACTTCAGACAAGAGGGTTTAGAGCAATCCTTTCCTACTTGCAAATTTCAAGATTAAATGAATTGTGAAACTTTAATATGAGTAAAAGAAAAAGGAAAACATGAAAAAGTTTTCCACTTGAATATTTTAAATGCTGTAAAAAACAAGATCTAAAAGTTACACTGTAAGAATGAAAAGCTGGTTTACCTTTCTGCCTTTCTATTAGAATTCTGGGGAGTTGGAGGGTTGGGAAGATAAAAATGGCCACAGAAATTTTTTTTTAATATTTAAAATATCACAAGGTTGCCTTAATAGCACAACTAAACAGAGGTGTTTACTACAACAAACTGGGAAGAAAGGGGTATTTGGGCTTTTTTCTACAGACTAACACTCGAAGTCATAAAAGTTCCATGATAAGGATATGCTCAACATTCCCATCAGTACTTGAGAATAACACTTACCTCTTAATCCTCTAAGTACTACACTTCAACAGTTTCTTCCAACTCAGAATCACTCAGATACTGCATATCCTTTTCCCAAACACGTGGCTGTCAACTATTTATCAGCTCTATTCTAGCCCCTTACTCTCTGTCATTTTTTCAAGTTGTGAAACTATGTCCATTCATTTCATCTTCCCAATGCAAACAGCAAACCAAATCAAAATACTCAAGGGATTACTTAAAAGTCTTCCTCACACATATCAGAGATTCTGCTGTTGTAATTTATATTCATCGTAGTTTTTATTATGGAATAGGTCATACAGTGTAGAAGAAAAAAGAGGGCGAAATCACTGTGACTTAGCAAGAGACCTTCTTCCTTAGTCTCAGTTTTCTTAACAATAGTACACAGGAATAATTACACAACTTTAGGGTTACTGTGAGAGTTAAAGGTCTTGCTGCTCTCTATCAAGCTTACTGTATCATTCCAGTAGGAGATATATGGATAACGGGGATTTTAGGATAGCTGGCTGAAGGGCTATAGGACGGCCCTGAACCTTCTGGGTGGGGTGGGGGGGGTGGGAGGAAGAGCAGGTACTGTCTCATCCCTTCTGTCCTGCAAAAGTAACTTCAATACAATTGGAATGCTTCAAGGAAGATATAAAGCATTTGTTTTCTAATTTCATCACTTTCAAAAAGGCTAAAAATGAGGCTTTTCTTTACCATTCTTTTGAAGCAGATAGGGGGTTAGTTAGGAAAGTAAAGATTCTAGTGCTTAATGAGGACTTGGTGGAGACTACTTTATAATGTTTCAGGAAATATGGAAGACCTTCAAGGAAACAGCATGTATGTATAAATAACAGGCAGGTAGGTATATACACAGCTATGTTTTGGGATCTGCCCTTTGAATTTTACTATCAGAATTTTGCTTTTAAGCTGCAGTATTTGTAAAATATTAGTATCAATAAAATATTTACCAAAATCAACTTAGAACTTCTTACATTAACATCAATAAAATACTCCTCAAATTCTGATTTTAAAAGATTTACTGATTTGAGAAAGAGATTGGCGGGGGCAAAGAGAGAGGGAGAGAGAGAATCTCAAGCAGACTCCCTGCTGAGCACAGAACCTGATGCAGGACTAGATCCAACAACCCTGAGATCATGACCTAAGCCAAAACCAAGAGCCGGCCACTTAACCAACTGAGCTACCCAGGCGCCCCTTGAATACTAATTTTAAAACATATTTTGGGGGCGCCTGGGTGGCTCAGTGGGTTAAGCCGCTGCCTTCAGCTCGGGTCATGATCCCAGGTCCTGGGTTCGAGCCCCACATCGGGCTTTCTGCTCAGCAGGGAGCCTGCTTTCTCCTCTCTCTCTGCCTGCCTCTCTGCCTACTTGTGATTTCTCTCTGTCAAATAAATAAATAAAATCTTTAAAAACAAAAAAACAAAAAAACAAAAACATATTTTGTACTTAGTCAGACAGGTCTAACAAAATGAGGCTTAGGACTAAAAATTCCACAAACCTCAGCTTTCCACAAGGAAGCACTTTAAAATTTCCTGGGGGTAGAATGTAATAAGTAGTAAAAGAATATTCTAACAGATCTCAATTATAACAAGTTCAAAAGGGCTCCCGAATTATTCTGACTTCATAGACCATGAAATACCCTGATGCCCCTGCACTATTATAAATTGCTATATCCATAAATATAATGCACCTCAAGGAACCAGGCTGCACTAAAATATATAGAACAACGAATACTGAAATATTCTGTCATTTAGAACTATGTCTATATAATAATAATGAAACTTACCTTAAAAAGTGTCACAGTGATTTCAATGTTTTCAGGAACAGGCCACACTACAACACCCCGGTATGGATTTTTTATTCCAGGTTGCCAGCTATGAGCCTACCAGAACAGAAATAATGGCTTCAATATAACTACAGGAAATGCAATGTTAATAATTTACAAAAATTTATCAACCCTATTAAACTATCCATCAGATCTATAGTCTCCTTGAAACAAAAATGATTAGTCAAATAAGACTTCTCAAGCATTAAACTTGGGCCACGACAATTTTATCACATGACAGCTATAGATTACCTTCTGTAACCAAAACTCTCTCTCCCCAACCACCACATAAAAGAGTATGTAAAGGTAAGGCATCTCATATTTACAAAAAATATTATTTGTGATTGGATAAAAATTTTATTAGGAGAAATATTTTTTAAAATTATTTTGTGACTAGGCACTTCAAGACAAATTCATTCTTTTTGAAAGGAAAAACAGTGTATACTTTGCATTTAAGTTCATTTCCTATTAATCTGTAATATTTGGGGCAAGTAAAGAAGAAAGCAGTTTTTATAGAATTAATATTTCTAGGACTTATAATTTTCAAATTCTTTTTTCTTGTAAATCTTGTTTATCATGGTTCCCCAAAGACCCCCCAAATTTGGGGGTCGCCACTATAGTTCTTTATTCGTGGTGGCATTTCTAGCCAAAGCTGGATAAGAAAATTAACTAACGAAATAAAAAAATCAAAACTAAAAGAATATATGCTTATTACATATTCAGGTGTAGATGTTTAAATAGGCAGTTAGTTATACGTGCCAAGAATAATAAATCTGGGAATCATTAGCACACAGGTAATACTTAAAGCTTAAGAGTGAATGTGATCCCAAGGGAAGGAGTACAGCTAGAGAATATAAATGTTCAAGAAATGAACCCTGGAGAACAACATTAACAGGTCCAAGAAATGAGGAGGACTCAGCAAAAGAGGGTTTGTATAGCAGAAGGAAAACCAGAGGTGTGTGGTATCCTGAAAGTCTAGTGAAGAAAATGCTTCGTGGAGAAGGTAACAATCATCTGTGCCAAATCTTGAGGACAAGTTAGATAGGGCAAGGCCTGAGAAATAACCATAGGATTTAACAAAGCAGAAGCCATTACTAACTTCACAAAAGCTGTTTCAGTGGAATAATGAGAGCAAGTGCCTGATTGGATTGGAATGGGTTCAAGAAAGAATAGGAAAAAAGAAATTAAATATATCAAGTACAATCAATTCCTCTGAGGTGTTTTGCTGGAAGAGAAAGAGAAAAATAGTCTGGTGCTAGTGGTAAAAAAGTGTCAGAGAATTTTTTAATAAGAGAATAATATTTTAATGCTAATGGGAAATATCCAGTTAAGTGGGAAAATTTAATGATGCAAAAGAGAAAGAATTGCTAGAATAATGCCCTTAATGATAGGAAAGGAGACACACTGGCCTTTGCCAGAAGCACAGACAATTCTTCCACGATAAGAGGAAAGAAGTTATATGAGTGCAGATGTGTACCAGGGAACAAATTTCACAGATGAGAAAACTGAGGCACAGACTGGCCCATGATCGCACAGCAAGTAAGTGGCAGAAGTTGGATCTAAACCCATGAAATGGAACTGAAAAAGAATCAAGATCACGGAAACTTATGTCGATTCAAATCATATCATTATCTTGTTAGTTAAAATACCAGCATAAGATACAGGTTTTAGCAGCATTCCCCCTACTCCAACCCATAAATTGTCAATAATTCTCCCTCTATTCTCTCTCCATTGCCCTCCAATCACAAAACTTCAGGTAAGGAAATGGGAAGCAGAGATTCACCGCAACAGACTTAGCATACCATACCCAAAGGTAACGAGCTCAGCGCTGTTGATTAAAAAATATCTCCAGAGTTTCCTCTATTCCTCTGCCTATTTATGGAAGTATGCCTACTGACAATCCTAGAACAAAGACTCCACAAAGTAAACAATCTCCATTTTGAAAAGTAAATTTTTGCTTACTTTAGATAATCCTTAATCAAAACCCTGCTTTACATATTCTACATAATCTTCAAGATTTAAGACAATTCTGTGTCATAAATGTCTGTGAAGATTTGTGACAATTCTGTGTCATCTCATGTATTGTGATGGTACATCAGGCTATTCCTCTGATCTCTTCAAACTCACCACCATTATATTTTCATAGCCTCCCCATAGAAGAAAAACATAAGAGGAGTATAATAACCAAACTTTCTTTATTAGCCACAGCAGAAAAGATAAAATATTTATAAAATTCTTAAAAAAAAATATTTACTTGAGAAAGAAAGAACATGAGCAAGTGGGGGACGGGGCAGAGGGAGAGATTCTTCAAACTCCCCACTGAGCTCAGAACTTATCTTAGGGCTCCATCTCATGACGCATGAGATCATGACCTGAGCCAAACCACAGGTGGACCATCAACTGACTCAGCCACCCAGGTGCCCCATTTTTGTAAAATTCTTAATGAAAAAATGACCAGCAAAGAACTTTAAACTTGAAGATATCCTTAGGAGATCTAATCCAGATAAGGAAACTAAAGCAATTAAAGCAGCTTGCCTGCCCCTATACTAGTAATCAGTAGGAGAACCACTTCCATGATTTCTAAGTTCAGATTTCTTTACCTAATCAACATCATACCCAGCTCAAACCTGAATTCATACAGTAGTCAAGAAAAGAGTTTTCTATCCCCAAGGTCTTAACATTTATTGGATGATACAGAGATGAAAAGCTGGGAATGCAGAGACTACCTAACAACTGATGAAGAGTAGATGGTAATATCAGATAATTTCCTCAGGTACCCTAACACTGGTCTTCTAAATGACCTCTTTCAATTCTTAGTTTTGGAGCTCAGAAATTAGATTGCTCAACAAACAAAAATACAATCTGCTTAACAAATTAAAAAAAAATTTTTTAATTAAAAAAAGATATAGGGGTGCTAGTTCCCAAGCTGCTAGCATGCTATCATTTTCTTAACCATTCTACCCAGCATCTCTCTCCCCAGCAAGAAATATCCAACTCAGTTAGAGCTCTGGCTTTACTATTCCTTTTAGAGACTTTACAACCTAAGTTAGGACACTGTAACAAAATCAATTAGTCCAGCTGAGTAGCTGGCGCTACCAGCTTTATAATATTAGCTAATTATTATATAGTAGGGAGAAATTAGGACGAAGTAAATTTTACTGGAGAAGAAACTAGGAATGTAGACAGCAGCAAACATGGAAAAAAAAGAAAAAAGGATTTCCCATTTTTAAGGAGCTACTAAAACTTTCACCTCAAACAGAATTCGAGAATCTGAAGCTAGAAAAAAAAATGAAAAGCCCAATATGGGTATAAAGAGTGAGCACTAAATTGAGTAAAAATGGCCAAAATGGGTAATAAACATCTAATTGTACAAATCCATGGGGACATTAATTTAGGTTCTTAAGACCTTGATCTATTAGAAAAAGCACATCACACTGGCAAACATCAGCACTAGAAGAACCATGATTGGTTTTCCTTGAGAGTAACAGAAAGGATTCTTGCATCTTTGTATAGTTAGAGAAGGCAGGTAGGTTCTTTATTTGCCAGCATCTTAGTACAGATAATGGTACAAAGGATTAGGCCACATTATCTAGTTCCCCTTATACAATTTTTCTCACTTTTTAATCAGATGACAGATCAATTGATGTGCCAAAGCAAACCTAGGAAAAGAGGTAACATTTCTCATTTTAGGGCCTTAACCCTATGAAATGCCTTTTTTCTAATTTTTTCATGTCATACCTTCCCTAAAACTTGTACCTAATGTGGTACTAAACACAGAGTAAACATTCACTTATTATTTCTGATTTCTACAATATAAAATATTTCACTAAAAATTTATAGTTGTCAGTGGTTAAATAATTTTCAATTTATAAAACTGCATATACACAGGGCACCTGGGTGGCTTAGTCATTAATCTTCTGCCTTGGGTTCAGGTCAAGATTCCAGGGTCCATAATCCAGGCTCCACGATCCCAGCCCCACATCAGGCTCCTGTTCTGCGGCCCCTGCTTCTCCCTCTACCACTCCGAGCCCTGCTTGTGTTCCCGCTCTGTCTCTCTCTCTCTCCCCCACCCCGTCAAATAAATAAATAAAATCTTAAAAAAAAAAAAAAAACTGCATATACCCTCCCTTATGCTTAAGATGTCACATATAAAATTACCTTAGAGTTGCTGCCATTAAGGCAAGGCTCTGCAACTGTACCTCCCCCTCCTGATATCCTAGCACATCGTAAAAGGCTGGAGTACAACCATAGAACAAGGAAGTAAAGGTGGCAATACCATCAAAAAGCTTGTGAGGACTTTTAAAGCTCTGGTTTCTCTTTGGGATTCTCCCATCTCTGTGTGAGCTTAAATTTCTTCCTGCCTCTCTCTCTCTCTCTCTCTCTTTTTTTTTAAGATTTTATTTATTTATTTGACAGAAAGAGAGCACAAGTAGGCAAAGCGGCAGGCAGAGAGAGAGGGGGAAGCAGGCTCCCCGCCGAGCAGAGAGCCTGATGCAGGGCTTGATCCCAGGACCCTGGGATCATGACCTGAGCCAAAAGCAGCCCCTTAACTGACTGAGCCATCCAGGCGGCCCCTATGAGCTTAAATTTCTAGTTGGAAAACCATATTAAAGGCAATATACTACTCTGCCATAATAGGGGACTATCATAATTGCCCTGCTTCCTACTTTCCTATATTTTATTGAAAAATAATTTACTGAAGCATATACAAATCAACTGCAGCCTGACAAAATCTTTATTATAAATGCTATGACTTAAGAAGAGGAGGCATGGAAGCTGCTTGTTGTGTTAATTAACCGGTAATTATTTTCTCAATAAAAAATCAATCAGCAATGAATTCTAATGATATATTCAGCTATAAAGATAGTCATGTCCCCAAAGAAAGTGAGCACTAAACTGAGAACTAAACTTTAAATAAGGTAGTAAGCCTTATTTACTCTCTAATCTGACATTTATCTGCATCTCAGTTGTAAGTTTCAGCCTATCAATATTAAAAAAAGATAGAATCAGGAAAGAGAAATAAGATATATAGATAACAAAAAATAAAACTAATCTCTATACAACTCAAACTCTTTCCAAACTCACAGTTAAAAGTAAATGGCCAATGGTTGCAGAGATCTTTTTTCCCCCTCAATGATTTCAATGGGACTCAGGAGCAAATAATGTATATTTTAAAGGAAAACCATCAGAAAATAGAACTGTCTTTCAGAAGAAAAGAAATGGTTCTAGTCTTTTGATTTAGTATAACTGATAGCTAATTTAAAAAATAAAATAGCTGGAGACTCAAGTTTTTGTTAAAGAATTCCAAAATGTCATGGATTTCAAGTTTCCTAAGATTAAAACAGCTTAATTAAAACAGCTTAAAATCTGCTTAATTTTCAGAATACCATAATCATTTCTTTCATAATTTCTGGAACTGGATTTTTAAGTCCTCTTTTGGGTGTTCTATAAAATTTATAAAAGAGCATTTCACATATGCATTAACATGTTATGCACTTGCTATAAAGAGCTTAACACATTATGTGTTCTCCTAAATTTTTCAAAAGAAATACATTTATAATGTTTAAAGAGGAAACACATGATTCTGAAATACACAGAAGGGATCTGAAATAGTAAGAGTATCACAATTGGACAGTAGTCCAAGAAATAATTCCTTCTAGAAAATATTGCAAAATAAAAATCAACCTGTAGCCTCATATGTTTGGATTTTCCCATCTGGATTCAATCAATATTTGATATAATATGAAAAATAATCTGGACCTAAAAGTTATCTGACTTTCAAAAACGCAATTAAATAAAGGTGTATTTAAAACTTCAAATATGGGTATGTAATGTGAATTAACCTATAATCTATAGTATTTTACTGTTTCATATTTTTTAAGAAAATAATTAGTACCTAATTATTAAAAGGAGGCAATCACTTTCATTTAACAGCTAAAAACACATAGAGCCTAACATTCATAGCTATAGTCATATTCATCTATCATACTTAGTGGATGACCTTATATTGTTCCTTTCCATAAAAGCCTAAGACCCACGGGGCAAAAGTGACAAATATCCGGCGAAAAAGAGAAAAGCCTAAGTCTATTTTCAGAGCCCTTTCTCATATCCATGTAAATGGATAAGAAAATCTTACAGGTCCAAAATGTAATGCCCCAAACTATAAATGTATGCTTTGAAGAAGATACCATTCAGGATATATGCATTGGACCTTTCCTATGTGCCTGCTGGAAATACAATTGAGTTAAAAATATACCAACACTAATACCCAACAAATTCCCTTCCTATGTATTTGCCCAAAAGAAAGTATTTGTTCCCTAAAATACTGGTACCATAATATTTATACCAGACTTATTCACAGTAGTGAGTATTCAGGATATTTACCAGAAATGAATCAAATCATCAACAGGAGCATAAATAATCAAACTGTGGTTTAATCATTTGATGGAATACTACTCACCAATAAAAAAAAAATGCCAATATTCACAACAGTATGAATAATCTCAAAAACATTATGTTGAACAAAAGAAACCACATAAAAATAGTACTACTGTATGATTCCATTTGCATGAAATTCAAAAACAGGCAAAACTAGTCTATAGTGATAGAAAAAATCAGAATAGTGGTTGCCTCTGAGAGCTGGGAATTAACTGGAAGAAGACATAAAGGAAAAAGTGATGAAAATAATCTATATCCTAATAGGAGTACTAATCACACAAGTATATATTGGTCAAAACTCATTACATTGTATAATTAAGATCTACATGTAATTTTAGCTAAATAAAAATAAAATTTGACAAGATGTCCCTGAAATACTAAAAATTCTGAAATTTAATTAAATTAAACTTTTTTTTTTTTTAAGATTTTTTATTTATTTATCAGAGAGAGAGGGAGAGAGAGCAAGCACAGGCAGACAGAATGGCAGGCAGAGGCAGAGGGAGAAGCAGGCTCCCCGCCGAGCAAGGAGCCCGATGTGGGACTCAATCCCAGGATGCTGGGATCATGACCTGAGCCGAAGGCAGCTGCTTAACCAACTGAGCCACCCAGGTGTCCCAATTAAATTAAACTTTTTAAGTTAAATTTTTTCCTCGCACAAGACTACCTATGGAAAAACCAATATCCACTAAACACGCTTAGAGTTATTGTGTGCTTATAAAAATATATTCATATTTATCTAAAGAATAAATTTTTTTAACACAGCTGCAGAATTGTTATTGAACATTTAAAAATTCTGTTTTACTCCCCACAAAGCTTTAACTGCAAAAACTTAAAACCTTTGAAAAATCCTCCTCCTCCTCTCCTGCAGCCCAGCAATGGACTCAGGTAACTCATCATTCCTTACGTTTGCCTTAATTTCATCCTCTTGGAATCTGAATAAACAATCCCAGGTACAATTTTGTTAAGTGTTACCTATTTAATTATTAATTCATGATTACCGTTGTACAGAGAAGTTAAATGACAATGATACTACCACATCCAAGATCAAAACTCAGGTATCTGAATTTTCAGAACTGCAGTTACACAATCACGATGCCTCATCAGTCATTTTTTAGAAGACTGATAATTGGAAATAACTCAAAATACCCAGTAATATTTTAAGATATTCTACATTGGGACCAGAGAAGCTTCATAATTTCACTAAAAGTTAAATGCAACATTTGGGTAAGAAATTCAGAAAAGAGACAAACCTTAGAAGACTTCCTTCGACTTCTTCTTGTCCAAACTACCACCAGTTTATCTGGTTGCCTGTCAAGTGGGAAAAAGAAAAAGCGTAATTAAAGTAATCTTATTCCAAATTAATAAAGTTTGGTTCTAGTGTCTTTAAAAGAACAAAAATGTGATCTACTTTAGATAACGTAGAGCAGTTATTCTTATAATAAATCTCTGTAAATTATTCAAATATAGTAAATGCTGAATACAAATATAAGGTAATTTAAATTACTAATATTTTATCCACATGTTTTTCTAAAAATCCTTTGGCAAGTTAATTCATTGGCACAAACCAAGCAAAATAAAATACTTAGAATTGGTAACTATTTTAAAAAGAAAAGCACACATACATCTTCACTAAAAATTAATGCCATACCAATAACACATTCATAAAAATGGCACTTCCAAAGTAATTTAATCTATGGATTACACTACTTTTGCATCTCATATCTTATGAACAATGTTTGTAGTTTTAAAAACATTTTTATAATCAATCATCTCAACAATCCATAAAAACAATACAGTACTAAAAAATCTGTAAGGTATATACTCTTATTTCTATTTTATAAATTTAAAGAACTGATAACTAATAAGATAACTAATCAAAATAATTAATCAAAAGCTCTGGCAGAACCAAGTCTGAAATACAGGGCTTTTAACTCTTAGACCTCTCATCTTTACCTTCTGCTAATATAAAGTAAAAAACAAACAAACAAAAAACCTGTTTTCAGCTAATACAACTAAGTTCTCTTTAGTGTTGAGGGAAAACATCAAGATTATGATTATCAGTTATTTTCCTTAAATTTTTACTTTTAAAAATCTTAGATAAGGGTGCCTGGGTGACTCAGTCTTTTGAACGTCTGCCTTCAGCTCGGGTCATGATCAGAGGGACCAAGCCCCACATCAGGCCCCCTGCTTGGCAAGGAGCCTGCTTCTCCCTCTCCCTCTGCCTGATGCTCCCCCTGCTTGTGCATGCTCTCTCTCTCTCTCTCTCTCTGTCAAATAAATAAATAAAATCTTTTATTATTATTATTATTATTATTAACATATAATGTATTACTTGCCCCAGGGGTACAGGTTTGTGATAGTCAGGCTTACACACTTCATAGCACTCACCATATCACATACCTTCCCAAAGTCCATAAAATCTTTAAAAAAATAAAAATAAATAAAATATAAAAAAATTGTAAAAATCTTAAATAAAAGCTTTTTAACTAAGAAATTAATGACACAGTCTTCTTGATGACCTTCACCACTTTCTATGTCTCACTTATTTTACCCAAAAATCCCTGTCACCAGATGACCTGATCATTTAAATACACACACAAACCCCTATATAAAAGAGTACCAGCCATAAACTCCTTACCCAGTGATTCATCCACTAACCTGTCCAAAGAGAGCTGTCCGATGAAAAAGTACTGAGGAACTGACCCAGAACGTAGCACAGAAAAATAAAGTGATAAAAATGCTTTAAAACAAACATAAAAGACAAACTGAGAAGTACACACACCTAACAGAAATGCTAGAAGTTCAGAACAATGGGAATGGCAAAGAAAATACTGAAGAGAGAAGGCTAAGAATGCTCCGGATTGCAAGAGTCCTTAGACAGAAAGTACATATTAAAAACTAATGATGTACTATATGTTGGCTAATTGAATTTAAATTTAAAAAAGAAAGTATATGTTAATGAATAGGATAATTAGAAAATAAACTTAATATCTAGATACTGTACAAACTACAAAGCAGGAAGAATAAAGAGAAAAACTGTAAAAGACAAGACAGGTTACCAACAAAAGAATCACTAGACTGAAAGCAACTTCTCATTAGCAGCGACAGAGCCCAAAAGACAATAAAGCTAATGATCTTCAAGTTGCAAAGGGAAAATAGCTATCACCCTTAGAATTTTACACTGGCTAAACCATCATTTAAGAAATGGTTTTTAGACACTTCCTGGCAAAAAGCAGATAGTCAATAAATATTTGCAGAATGAATGGGGGAAAAAGGAAAAAGAAACGCTTTTACACATGTGAAGACCATACATACACATACAAAGACCATGCATAGATTCCAGTTAAATAACAGAAGCAGTAGGATGCAAAAAGCAACATGAAAACTGTAAAATGTTAATGCTTGTTCATTTTAGGTGGTAGAATGCAATGAAAAGCTAGACCAAAAACAGGAGGAAGGTTCTAATAATAAAACTGTTTTGACTAAAGAGCCATCTAAACAAATGCACAATGTTCCTCACGGTGGTAATAACCAGGATCATATAAATAGAAAAAAGGTGGTTCTCCATCTAAGACTAAGCTTAGTTCCGAGTGTCAGGCATTAAATTAGAAAACAAATGTAAACTAAAACCAGTAGCTTGCTTTGGTTGAGTCTTCCCACAGTGAGATGATAGGAGCAATGACCAGATGCAGAAGAGCTAAATTGCAGATGAAATAGAAGAAAGTTTCTATGAAATATCAGAATGTTAACCTAAGAATGTGAACCAGTACAGAAACAAACAAAACGTTGTTCAACACAGAAGCAGAACAGAACAAATGACAAGGTGGGGAGCAGTAAAGTAATATGAAAGAGGGAATTGGGAAGAAGGTATGATCAACGCTGGTACCTTAACAGTAAAGGAAATGAGTCAAATGTAAACTACCCTGTTTGAAAGTATTTATGGCTTGCTGGAAATTTTACCTAGATTACTACACTAACCTTTTCGTCATGTTCTCATCCCCACATCTCCAGGTAACCCCAATTCTTAATTATATTTCTACAGTAGTTCTTTAGAAATGCTATAAAATCTTACAGCTTTTCCTTGTTTTTTATCCTATAGTCATCTCTTATACTGAAGATACTACAAACTGATCCTTGCAGTTTGAATGTGACAGATTCATTTCACCATAATAGTATTCCATTTTATTTTACTTTGAATTTAAATTTTTAAAAAGTTTTTACTTAAATGCTTTTAAACAAGGTCTACACTGACTGGATTACTAGAGCCTCCACTATCAACTGCTTCACACCTGACCAGCTTCTATTTAGACCCTGTACACATTTGACCCTGTGACAACCTGGCATGCAAGATAACATCCATATTCCTGAATGTTGTTTATAAGGCACTTCACCACCTGACCCTAATCTACTTCTCTAGCTACAAATATCTGAACATAAACTCCTTCAACCTCTTCACATCTTTGCATGGTACTACCTTTCTTTTTTTTTTTTTCCTAAAGATTTATTTATTTATTTGACAGACAGAAATCACAAGGAGGCAGAGAGGCAGGCAGAGAGAGAGGAGGAAGCAGGCTCCCCGCTGAGCAGAGAGCCCCATGCGGGATCATGACCCAAGCCAAAGGCAGAGGCTTTAACCCACTGAGCCACCCAGGCGCCCCTACCTTTCTTTTTTTAAATTTTTTAATTAACATATAACGTATTACTAGCCCCAGGGGAACAGGTCTGTGAATCGCCAGGTTTACACTTCACAGCACTCATCATAGCACATACCTTCCCCAATAACCATAACCTAACCTCCCACTCCCTACCCACCTACACAACCCCCGGCCCAACCCTCAGTTTGTTTTGTGAGATTAAGAGTTTCTTATGGTTTGTCTCCCTCCCGATCCCATCTTGTTTCATTTATTCCTTTCCTACCCCGCAAACCCCCCACATTGCCTCTCAACTTCCTTATAACAGGGTGGTACTACCTTTCTTACAAAAACTTCCTCTTTCCTCCTTTTTCCACCTGATAAACTCTTAATCCATCACTTCCTCTGTGAAACCTTGACTACTTCTCATTTCACTTTTACCCCATTCCATGTTCCATTAACTTGGGCAGAGTTAACTACTCCTACTACTGCATTTCCAGTAATACCTTAAAAACACCTCTACCAAAATATTCAATATGCCCTATATTACATTTTTATTATTTCTATCTCCTCCGCTAGATTGCAATCCTTTATCAGTCATATCTCATCTTTATATTCCTAGCAATTAATAAGAATTTGGTACAAGGTTGAGGCTCAATGAACATTTGCTACCGAATGAATCTTGAGTTTCCAACAGGAATTCCCAACTGGTTAATTATAATTGATGAGGTCCAACTACAGCCAGTAGCTATACAATACATCCTCTCTACAGCTTACTTGAATTTTACAGGGATTTGCACTTTGGCTGCACATGGGAAACTCCTGGGAAGCTTTTAAAAAATACTGATGCTTAGGTTCCACTCCTGGAGAATCTTGATTTAATTGGCATCATGTGCAGATTTTTTTTTAATTCCTACAGGTGATTCTAATATGCAAAGTTGAGAACTGCTATTTTACAGGGAGATTGATAAGCAATCACTGTACCTCCTGACTTCAAACACTAGTGAGGCATATGTTATGCCAGCAGTGGGGGTATCTCCCCCTTCGCCCCCGACGCCAACCACACATCGTCCTAAGCCATCATTCCAGGCTACCTGACTCCTGCCTCCCTCTAACTCAGCTTCTTGGCACCTCCCTCCTCTCAACCATTCTGATCTCAGTGTTCCAGAACAGGAAAACCTTTTACCATAAAAAATTAGGAAGGGTGGTCTCCTAACCTAAATGCCTGAAGTTCCAAGAATGTAAATAAAACATAGATGACTTATCTGAGAATACTCCGAGACAGCTAAACATTTTTGTGCTTCTAAGTCATGTCCCATTTTTCATTTTTATTTTTTTTTAAGATTTTATTTATTTATTTGACAGAGAGAAATCACAAGTAAGCAGAGAGGCAGGCAGAGAGAGAGGAGGAAGCAGGCTCCCTGCTGAGCAGAAAGCCCGATGTGGTGCTCGAACCCAGGACCTGGGATCATGACCTGAGCCGAAGGCAGCGGCTTAACCCACTGAGCCACCCAGGCGCCCCGCATTTTTCATTTTTAAAAGATCTTTACTAGAAATTAGTCCACCTTTGCATTATCATGGGCAACATGTGGCAGTGTTCTAAAATAAAGAAACGTGCTGTGACTTACTGTTCTCAATAGAACAGTACCAATTACCACACAATTAGCTGACCACAATTAATATTTTAAGCATCTGTGCTGTACTAGAAAAGAACCATTAAATATTTACATATGTGCACACAAGAAGCCAGGGACAGAGTACTGTGAGAGTGTTATCTAACTACCGAAGAAGCTATAATTATACAACTTTCTACCAAAAAAGTCAACACAATTTGATAGAGCTCAGGTTTCATGGAGAATTCAACAATCACATATTTAACATTTCTACCTCATCCCCTAAGTTAAGTAACCAGGAGGCTTACACATAATACAAACACAGACATATAAATATACTAACATATATAATTACATATGCAAACATTCTATATACAAGCACACAAAATGTACACACAGATGCACTTTCTTTGAAATCTATTTAAAGGGTTCCATTAAAAAAGCTGAAGTCTTTTGGTGGGTTTATTCGGGGAAGAAAACTTTACAACACAAATTAAAATTTTTTTAAAAATTAAATTTAACACCTCTAACTTACCCTCAGAGTCCTTAAAAAGGAACAAGAATAAGTTGAATGTGAAGGTGGCAAACTATGGTCCTATACTAAAACTAGAGAGTAGGAATGAGGGGAATAAGGAGTGGAAAAGAAGACTATAAGAGAGCTACAATGAACCAGAGTATGAAAGAGTAAGCTGTATCTTTCTTTGGGCTGAAGCTAAATTTTGTGCCCTCCTCTTTGCCACTAGTAATGTAAAGATGCATTTTTTAAAAATTTTTTAATTACAAAAATATATATATCATATATATTACTGAATGCCTATTATGTCCCTGGCACTGTGCTGAACAATGGAGATACAAAGATAAAAAAGATAAACCTTGATCCTCTAAAAGTTTACAAACCAGTGGAGAGACAGGCAAGTAAATAAAAGTACCCCATTTCTAGCACAACCTTGGGGAACACAGAGAACACAAAAAAACATTTAGAGAAGGACCTACTTATATAGATCTCAGGAAATAGACACACTGACAAAAAGAGGTTGCCCAACCAAGACTGCTTATTTAAAAACCTGTAATTTATGACACCTTAAATATAAAATCCAACAAAAGATGAGTGACTAATACACTACATCTGTCTACTACAAATTATAAAGCCACTAAATATATTTTTTAACAACACTGACAAGCATAGGATATCATGTTCAGTTTATTTAATACAGATTATTTTTTTTTTTTTTGTATACTCTACAATGGAAGAAGATACCAGGAAGAAATATCTCAAAATGCTAACTGTGGCTACTATTAGAAAGTAAAATTATGTATCATTTAAAAAATATACTTTTCTTAATTTTCTGCAAAGTATAAAGATATATGTTATTTTATGCTAGAGAGCTATTTAAATGTGGGGGAGGTGTCTAAAATAAAACAACCCTTTTAAGTTTAGAATTAAGTATGAACAGGGTTAAACAATTTCTTAAACTTCACCTTGCCACTCCACTATGGTCCAAACAGTAACAATACGACAAATACTTTTCAGATCACTCTTTCTCCTCTACATCATTTAAAATTCCCCTTTCTCCAGGGTAAGTACCTTAGGACAGTACTGAAAGGAAAGAAATCAGAGGAAGCAATCTGCATTAATCTAGGAGATATGAATTTGTAAAAGAAGACCTTTCCAAGGTGACACAGTATGGTGGAGAGAATACCAGCAGAGAGGAAAACATTTCTCCTAGTTCTGACCCTGAGTGATCTTCAGAATGTGTCTCCATTGCTCTGAGCCTATATCCTAATTTATGAAATGAAATAACTAAGATCTCAGCTAGTTCTAAAACACAATGGTTCAATAACTGTAAGATTAAATGACTACAACTTAGTAAATATTTGGTGGTTTAAAACAAAATGAGAAAATTCAGGAATAGGGTAAAGAATTTCTGGCATGAAATCACTTGCCTCCTGTTTTCCCATAATCTAGAGCTAGCTAATATTATTAACTTTAAGTAACAGAATGAATATTTTCATATTCATATTTCTTAGCAGCAGGGTAATATTTTTTAGCAGAATAGTAAACTGACCACCAAAGATTCATGCTCCCTGTCCAAAGCATAGTGTTAGTTTTGGGAGGCGTTCCAAGAAGCCCCTCTCCTTTGCACTCCCACCACGACCACCACCTCCACCACCATGATGACACTGAAATGGAGTCACATGATACTTCTTACCAGTGGAATGTGATAAGTTGTTGGTGTCACTGCTAGAGTAAAATGGATAATAAACAAGTATGCCTTCTCCACGCCAGGTGAATGGAGAGGATTCCAGAATGCAGGGGAAGGCAGAGTCTTAATATAAAAGGTGTCTGGGCTCCTGGTTGACCACAAGGAAGCCAGCCAACCTGGAATAACCTCCCTAGACTGAGAAGCAAGCAAGAAATAAACTTTTATTAGGTTAAACCACTTGGATTTCTGGGTGTGTCTGCTATAGTACCTCCTCAACCTTCTAGAAAATTCAGTAATTTAAAAACACACACATACAACAATAAAACAGTTGCTATCTTTTTTTTTTTTAACAAAGATTTTTTATTTATTTATTTGTCAGAGAGAGAGAGAGCGAGCAAGCGCACAAGCAAGCAGAGTGGCAGGCAAAGGTGGAGAGAGAAGCAGGCTCCCTACTGAGGAAGGAGCCCAACGAGGGACTCGATCCCAGGACCCTGGGATCATGACCTGAGCCAAAGTCTGCAGCTTAACCAACTGAGCCACCCAGGCATCCCAAAAACAGTTGCAATCTTGTAGTAAGTTTACATTGTAAAGTACAGAGACCCAATTTAACCTTTTTATGTCCTACTGGTTTTCATTTATATGAAACTGATGCTTCCAAAGATAAAAGACAGCTAAAAGTCAAAACTTAGTAATTAATACTTAAGTCCCTGAGCTTTTCCTAGATTAAAAATAAGGAACCAAAAGTCTTTAGAACACAAAACTACAACATATTTCTGCCACTACAGAATCCAAGATGTGTTTACAATGAGAAAAAGAGAGTTCAAAATATTAATCCTGTAGTTAATATGAATAGCCACTTCACTAAATAACAAGGTTATTCTTTTAGGGGAAAGGGCTCTTAGACATAGCTGAACATTTCATGGTGGGATGCTGTGAATATTGAAACAAAAAGAGAGAAATTGTCTTATCACAGAAGTACTCTAACTTTACTATTTCTCAAGTAATTATTTTTATCCTTCAGTAGGTACATCTGCCTCCTATTGTACTATAACTGCTGTAGCTCCAGTTAATTATATTCTTTTATGCTTACTTCACAAGAGTTATTTAGGAAGCTGTAATAATTAACTCAATAGGAAGAAAATTATACAAGACAAAGTACTCATAAATAGGATATATTTCTTTTCTGTAAAAATGAAAGGATAATTCTAATAATATGAGATCTAAATCTTTGTCACTTAAATAAAGACTTTTTTAAAATTATATTTTTGCATCTTCCTACTATCTTTAAAACATTTTCACAGAGTGATTTCTTTTGGTGAAAAACATTTAACTTGTGATACCCATGGACTTCTGCTGACAGGAATTTCTAATACCTATATATCAGTATTTAGAGACAGCACCAGTCGAACTGAGGTGGTGTGGTTTGGCACACTTGAATTGAGTACAGTTTTTAACAGGCCATCAAATAAAATACATATATATATATATATATATTTCTCTTTTTTGCTGTACTATTCAAAAACACGAAGTGTTTATCATTTTTAATACAAAATTATTTCTGAGACAAATAGAATTTTAAGTAACCAGTACTGTATCACGTGTGTAATATTGATCTTCCCTCCTATTTTATTGTTTTACAGAAATCACCCACACCACTTCTTTTAATTTAGCATATAATTTACTGCTTCTTTTCTTATAGGCCCTTTGGAACAAACCTCATGTCAAGAAATTCAGATCAGTCCAGAGGTTAAGTATCTGACTAATCTCCCAGGATGACAGCTTTATTTTTTTTTAATATTTTTTTTAAAGATTTTATTTATTTATTTGACAGAAAGAGAGAGAGATCACTAGTAGGCAGAGAGGCAGACAGAGAGAGAGGGGGAAGCAAGCTCCCTGCTGAGCAGGGGCTCGATCCCAGGACCCCAAGATCATGACCTGAGCCTAAGGCAGAGGCTTAACCCACTGAGCCACCCAGGCACCCCAGGATGACAGTTTTAAAAGAAATTGCAGTTTGTAACCAATGTCACAGGCCTACCAAAAAAAAAAAAAAAAAGTAAGTGGAGCAGAACTCCAGGGGACTCTGGGGGAAAGAGGAACTAATGAATCACCAATGTTAAACTGTTCTGAGGAGTTTTTTCTTTTTATTATGTTATGTTAGTCACCATAAAGTACATCATTGGTTTCTGATGTAGTGTTCCATGATGCATTGTTTATGTATAACACCCAGTGCTCCATGTAATACGTGCCCTTCTTAATACACCCATCAGGCTCATCCATCCCCCTACTCCCCTCCCTTCTAAAACCCTCAGTTTGTTTCTCAGAGTCCACAGTCTCTCATTGTTCATCTCCCCCTCCGGTTCTTCCCCTTCACTCTTCCCTTCCTTCTCCTAATATCCTCCATGCTATTCTTTATGGTCTACAAGTAGGTGAAACTTTATGATAATTGACTTTCCCTGCTTGACTTATTTCACTCAGCATAATCTCCTCCAGTCCCATCCATGCTGATGCAAAAGTTGGGTATTCATACTTTCTGATGGCTGAGTAAATATTCCATTGTATATATGGATCACATCTTCTTTATCCATTCGTCTGTTGAAGGCATCTTGGCCCTTTCCACAGTTTGGCTATTGTGAACATTGCTGCTATGAACACTGGGGTACATATGGCCCTTCTTTTCACTACATCTGCATCTTTAGGGTAAATACCCAGTAGTGCAATTGCCAGGTCATAGGGTAGCTTTTTTTTTAACTTTTTGAGGAATCTCTACACTGTTTTCCAAAGTGGCTGCACCAACTAGCATTCCTGCCAATAGTGTAAGACGGTTCCCCTTTCTATACATCCTCTCCAACATTTGTTGTTTCTTGCTCATTAATGTTTGCCATTCTAACTGGCATAGGTGGTATCTCAATGTGGTTTTGATTTGAATTTCCCTGATGGCTAAAAATGTTCTGAGGAATTTTGAGAGGCTGACAGAAAAATTTAGGAATAATCATCACAGACACAGGAGGGAAAAGGGCAAAAAGAAAAACCCACCCCGGTGTATTTTAACACAAGAAAAATCAAAAGAAAGGAAATGTGATAATACCACAGTGCTCTGCTGCAAACAATACTAGGTCATAACAATAAATTCTGATCTAACTCTTGTAAAGCTGACTGGAAAACAGTAAGGATGGTGAAAAGGAAGGGTTAAGTTGCTTCAGGGAGGAGGTGGTACAATAGCTAAATCCTCAATTACCACATTAAGAAGCTAGTAAAGTCCAAAGTAAAAAAAAAAAAAAAAAAAAAAAAAAAAAGTTTTTTTAAAAAGTGAAAGTACGTTATTGAGCAAGGAAATAGCATTCATATCCACACTGGGAAGTTCATATTCAAAAAAAAGATAGTAAGTACTGGCAAAGATATGATGAAAATGGAACCCTCACACAATGCTAGTGGAATTGTAAAAGGGTACACATCTGCTGTGGGAAAGCTTGGTAATTCTTCAAAAAGTTAAACATAGACTTACCATAAGATCGAGTAATTTTACTCCTAGCTATATATATACCCAAAAAGTTGTACATGAATGTTGATGGCAACATTATCCAAAACAGCCAAAAAATGAAAACAGCTGAAATGCCCACCAATTGATGAATGGATAAACAAAATGTGGTATTATTATCCATTCAATGGAATATTATTCAGCCATACAAAGGAATGACATACGGATACATGTTACAAGATGGATGAACCTAGAAAGCATTACACTAAGTGAAATAAGCCAGACACCAAAGGTCACTTATAGTGTAACTTCATTTATATGAAATGACCATAATAGCCAAATGCATAGAAACAAAAGTAGATGCATGATTGCCAGAGGCTTGGAAAGGGACTCGAGTAAAGACAGTGGTGACTATTAAGAGGAACAGATTTCTTTTTTGGGTGATGAAAATATTTTGAACTAGATAGTAATGACATATACTTAACTCTCTGAATATACTAAAAACCATTGAACTGTACACTTTTAAAGGGGTAAATTTTTAAGAGTTTAAATAGGATTAGTAAGAATAAAGGCAAGAAAGGGTTCAACAAATGCTAAATGGTTATATGCTACAAAAATATAATCACTACTTTGAAGATCCTCCTTATTCACAAAAGGGACTCCAAATTAACCACTGCCAAGAATAGTAACCTATCCTCAAAAGATTCACCACCATGAGGACATTTTTAAAAAGAAGAGCAGCATATACTTGCATAGCATATAATGTGTTTGAGACAGTGTTTTAAGTATCCCACATATACCAACTCATTTAAAGCTGACAAAAACCCCACAAATAGGTAATAAGGTGCTGCACTGCCCAACACCAGAAGGTGTCATTTACATCCTGTACAACCTGCCTCACAATCTGAACAGATATTAATATCCTTATTTTACAAATAAGGAAACTAAGGCATAAATAAGTTTAAAAAGCTTTGCCAAGGTGACTCTAAACAGTAAGTAGAAACTAAGTTAGTTTGGCAGTTTGGCATCAGAGTCCATGCTCCTAATCCACTATCTTTACTGACAAATACACTGCAGTCTCTATAGCGAATCTCAAAGATTTTCCAAACAGAATTAACATCTTTGAGAGGTTGCACTTGAAAGTACAACACTTATTTAGAAGAATAGATTTTCACTTGTTTGGAGAAATTAGCTACATTAGTCACAAACTTCACATTATGTTTATAACATCCAACCTATGAAAACATTATCCAGGCATGAAAGTTAGATTTGTTTTTAACACCGCTATTTGACCTTTCATAAGGAATACAAGTGCATATAATTTGGTCTATGATTTTATCTTTGCCTCTCAGGATTGTCCAAACTTTTTGTTCAAATTAGAAATTTCATTTCTGGTTGTTGTAAATTAATCTGCTTCACTATAAAGTTAATTTTTGGCTATCTTGATGCCCTCTCTCTATAAAGTTTAATCTAATAAAATTATAATAGTAATCACAAAAGAACTTTAAAAAAATCATATAGGACATTTAACAATTAGTGAATATTTAAAATTATTTATTATCCCACATGCCAAAAGTACTGTGACCCAAGTCCTTTGTGGAGATTTCTCTCCAAGACTCTGCCACACAGTAATGAGTAAATTTAAGCACCCTCTAGAGTCTGGCATGTGACTGACAGGATAGAGAACTACTGTATGTGCCTTAATGTAAAGTGAAAAGCCTTTTATTTTTTAAAGGAAAAAATTGCCTATTTACACCTTACAACTCTTTTAATTATTTTTTTAATGAAATACTGTTTAGAGAAGACACATCAGCTCAAAATAAACCCAATCAATATTAATTTTAAATACTTAGGTGGCTCTACAAACAATACGTTTAAATAGGTTTAAAAGATTAAAGAATATTTAATCAATCTAGTAATTCTTCTTAGAAGAATGATTTCCAAGATGCAGAGAGAATGTCACTATTAACAAGCTTTTTATTAAAAAAATTATAATGAAAGTAGTAAAATACTACCATGTAGAAATCCAAATACAAACATACGTAGTCAATGAGGACAATAAGTGTTTTAATGTTCCATCATTTAATGTCATTTAGTTGTAGCCTGGGATAATGTTTCCAATGACATTACTATAATTGGAATCATAGAGTCTGCATTCAAAGAGAGAGGCAGAAGTGAAATAATAAGCTCTCGAAAATTAGTCTAGATGACTCAAAAAGTAGCTCCAATAAGGATGAAGATACTGATGTCAAAGACAAACACAGAGTTTGAAAAAAGAAATACTTTATGAAAAGCATCACAACTAAATGCAACATGTGCTCTTAAATTGAATCAGAAATTTTTTTCTTTTGTTAAAAGAACATAATTGGGAAAATTGGTGAAGTATGAATAATGTCTATAGATCATAGTATTTAACCGGCACTAATTTCCAGATTTTGATGATTGTGTTATATTTATATAAGAAACTGTGTCTTTAAGAAATATACATTGAAGGATTTAGAAATATAGAGTCATCACATCTATAATTTGTTCTCAAATGAGTCAGAAAAAATGTATATATATGCATAAGTAGATATATTTACACACACAGGGAATGATAAAGCAAATAAAGAAACTGGAAGAGTATGAGAATACTTTGTACCACTTTTGCAACTTTATATACCTGAAATTATAAAAACCAAATAAAATTTAAAAATCAACAAATAAATTAGTATCTTTTTAAAATTCGTATCTTGGGACGCCTGGGTGGCTCAGTTGGTTGGGCAGCTGCCTTCGGCTCGGGTCATGATCCCGGCGTCCTGGGATCGAGTCCCATATCGGGCTCCTTGCTCATCAAGGAGCCTGCTTCTCCCTCTGCCTCTGCCTGCCATTCTGTCTGCCTGTGCTCGCTCTCTCTCCCTCTCTCTCTCTGACAAATAAATAAATAAAATCTTTAAAAAAATAAATAAATAAATAAATAAATAAATAAATAAAATTCGTATCTCAAGAAAACTTTAAGAAATCTGGTGGAATGTATATTTTTATATACATTTAAGTTTATTTTATATACTGTGACATTATATATGGTTAAATTATTATATCAAATACAAGTTGATATCTATTTCCCCCTCTATCCCTATTAGCTAGCAAAAAAAGAAAATGTTTGTTTGTTGTTTATTTTTTAAGAAAAAGTTTTAATGGACCTTCTAATTAGGAAAATGCTGATGATAAAAAACCAGGGACTGGAGGTAGATAAAATGTTTTATGTTCAGGATCACCTTATATTGAGGCATACACAGTAGCCTGCTTCCAGATAAACAGCCCCAAGGTTGAAGAAAACACTCAGAACTAGTTTCTGCACAGGAAAACTGAAATAACAGCACTTCTTGACCACTTTTAGATACATAAATAACATCTATCAATCGGCAGTCTGGCCCACAGCTTAAAATAACCCAGTTCAATACAGTCTAGTCATGGCTAAAGAGAAACAGCTGAGCTATTTCCAGCTGTACCATCAGCAAGAAGCTGAATATGTTACATATATCCAATAGTCAACAGAAGTGTATTTGTTTCTAGGGCCAAAGGTAAGCACCAACCAGGAAGAACTAGTTCCTGTGGACCTCATGACCTCTTGTACACCTTGCTTACTAGGAAGGAACTCAATTTTTAAAAAATAAAGAAAAGATATCAGACTCTTTCCTCTCCAAAGGAATTATTATTTCATTATTTTTTTATGCCCTACTGTTGCCCTAAGGAATAAAATTCTAACCTCTACAAATCTACAAAATTCTGACCTCTACAAATCTTCTAATCTAATTTACTACATTGTATGCTGCATATAAATTAGATCAGTCATCGCTCCAAGAACATGACTTGCGCTTTTTTCTTTCTGTGTCCCCATGTTACTAAATGTAATAAACATTTTTGGGGATCCTCATCTTATCTGACCTCTTAACAACACTGACACTTGTGTATTTCTTCCTCTTTGCAAGCTCACCCACCTCTATCTGGCCAGGTAGTATTAGAAGTCCTCAAAAACTGGCTTTACCCTTACCTTATACGATATATAAAAAGTAACTCAAATGGATCAAAAACCCAAATGTAAGAGCTAAAACTAGAAAAGTCAGAAGAAAACATAAGGCTAAAGCTTCATGACTTTAGATTTGGCAATGACTTCTTAAATATGACAAATACAAAGGCAACAAAAGAAAAAGGTAAGTAGGACTTCATTATAATTAAAAACTTTTTTACACGGAAGGATATTATAAACAGAGTAAAAAGGCAATCCACAGAATAAAAGAAAGCATTTGCAAATCATTTATCCTGAATATACAAAGAACTACAATTCAACAACAAAACCAACAACAAAAAAACAACCTAGTTAAAAAATGGGCAAAGACATAGCATAGGGAATATAGTCAATGATACTGTGATAGTAGCGTATGGTGACAGATGGTGGCTGCACTGTGGTAAGCACAACGTGACTTACAGAGAAGCTGAATCACTATGCTGCACACCTGAAAATAATGTAACATGTGTCAACTACACTAAAAAAAATTTTTTCATTAAAAAAATATGGTAAAAAAGACTACCAATTCCACACACACTCTTATAGAAAACTAAACAAGAGTAATTATTTCCCACTCATTCAGCATTCTCCCGATACCAAAACCAGGCAAAGACTTCACAAGAAAACAAAAACAAAAAGAAAACACTACAGAATAATAATTTTCATGAACACAGATGTAAAAATACCAACCAAAATTTGGCAAACTGCATCTAACAAAATATTAAAGGGATAACAGATCGTATCAGGTGGGGTTTACCATAGAAATGTAGGATTGCCTAACATCCAAAAACCAATCAATGTAGCTCACTATATTAGCAAAATAACAGAAAAACAATATGATAATCTCAATACAGAAAAAGCTTTTGATAGGGTGCCTGGGTGGCTCAGTCAATTAAGTGTCTGCCTTAGGCTCAGGTCATGATCCCAGGGTTACTGGACTCTGCTCAGCAGAGAGACTGCCTCTTCCCCACCCTCCCCCTGCTTGTGTTCACTCTCTCTGTCAAATAAGTAAATAAAATCTTAAAAAAAAAAAAAGAAGAAAAAGAAAGAGAGAAAGCTTTTGATAAAATCCATTATCGATTCCTAATGAAAGAAGAAAGAAAGAAAGAGAAAGAAAACTTCCTCAATCTCATAAAGATCATTTACAAAAAAACCCTATAGCTAACACCCTATTACTGGTGAAAGATGGAATCATTCCCCTGAAAATCAGGAACATGACAAGGTTTTCCACTTTCATCACTTCTCTTTAATGTTGTACAAGAAGTGCTAGCTAGTGCAAAGAGGAAAAAAAGAAAATACATGGAGATTAGAAAGGAAGGAGTTAAACCGTCTTTATTTGGAGATGACATGATCCTTTAGGAAAAAGACCCAGGGGGCGCCTGGGTGGCTCAGTGGGTTAAAGCCTCTGCCTTCCGCTCAGGTCAGGATCCCAGAGTCCTGGGAACAACCCCCACATTGGGCTCTCTGCTGGGCAGCGAGCCTGCTTCCCTTCCTCTCTGCTTTCCTCTCTCTGCCTGCCTCTCTGCCTACTTGTGATCTCTGTCTGTTAAATAAATAATAAAAATATCTTTAAAAAAAAGCAAGAAAGCAAGAAAGAAAGAAAGAAGGAAAAAGACCCAGTAGAATCTACCAAAAAAAGTAGTAGATTAGCAAGGCTGCAAGATACAAGATAGGTAAATAAAATCAATTGCATCTCTGTATACTAGAATTATTAAGATGTTTACCATTTAAGGTCAATACACTTAAGATCAATTTTCCAACACTTACAGGACATTTTGATGCACATTTAATCTCTAAATTGGGAATGAGACACTATCTTATTTTCTTTATAGAGTTTCAAATAGTGAGTTTATTATAAAAATGTATAAATAACTTTTTTTTAAGATTTTATTTATTTATTTGACAGAGATAGATCACAAGTAGGCAGAGAGGCAGGCAGAGAGAGAGAGAGGGAAGCAGGCTCCCTGCTGAGCAGAGAGCCCGATGTGGGACTCGATCCCAGGACCCTGTGATCATGACCTGAGCCGAAGGCAGCGGCTTAACCCACTGAGCCACCCAGGTGCCCTGTATAAATAACTTTTATTGATATTTGACAGTATTTATTACCTCTACCTTTTCTATTTTACAAATGTTTAAAATAAGTGTATTTTTAGGGGTTTCTGAGTGGTTCAGTGGGTTAAGTGTCCAACTCCTGATTTCGACTCAAGTCATGATCTCAGGGCTGTGAGACTGAGCCTCACATCGGGCTCCGCACTAGGCATGGAACCTGTTTAAGATTCTCTCTCTTCTTCTGCTCCTCCTTGGCCCTCCCTCCCTCTCCTTAAAAAAAAAAAAAAAGTGTATTTTCATAATCATACTCATATTCCTTTACTTCATTTCCTAAATATTCCCTACACTTTCATTATAATACAAACATGTTATCATACTACACACAAATATGTATCCCAGTTTTTCACTAAAAGATTTGCCCTAAGTTCTATGTTCTACCAAGGGGCTACATAGAATCACTTAAGCATTTTTTATTGTTTTTAAATCACACACATAAGAATAAAAACTACAGGAAGATGCTAAAAAAAATACAGATCTTATTTCTTGGCTCACTGACTGGTTTTGTATTAAGAGGTATGTGCTCTTATGCCCCAATATTTCTTCTTTTTCACCCTTGATGTCCCAACCCATAACTCCATATCATCATTTTCACATTTTCAAGGTCTATTAACTTTCATATTGTGTGTTATAATTATAAATAGGTCTTATATTTTCTATGAGTTATTTTTTAAACAGAAAAAATATTTAGGGCCTTACAATATCAAATACATAATTTTCATTCAAAATCATAAAGCATCTGGACTTACAGGGATAAACTGCTAAATACATACCATTTTAAGAAAAAAAAATTACTAAGAGGGGTAAGAAAGAAGCAAAAGGAACACATTCTTTTTTCATTGAATATTTAATGTGTTTTTACCTTCTCTCTAAGATTTAGCTTCTTCACCATAAGGAATACAGCTATTCTTATACAACCCTTTGGATCTTCAAACCTCCTATTCTAATTTGGAACATTTGCTTTCTAACAATACCACACTCTACAGGTGTCAAAGATCATCGTTTTGTTTTGGGTTGGTTTGTTGGTTTAAGGGAGGGAGTTTTATACTGTTGTTTTTTTTAAGATTTTTTTTATTATGTTCAGTTAACCACTGTATAGTACCTCATTAGTTTTTGATGTAGTGTTCAATGATTCATTAGTTACCTATAACACCCAGTGCACATCACAACACATGCCCTCCTTAATACCTGTCACCCCCTCCCCCATCCCCCTCCCTCTGAGACCCTCAGCTCATTTCCTGGGGTCCACAGTTTCTCACCGTTCATCTCCCTCTCTTATTTCTTCCCCCTTCAGATTTCCCTCCCTTCCGCTGTAGTACTCCATGCTATTGCTTATGTTCTACATATGAGTGAAACCATATGATAGTTGTATTTCTCTGCTTGACTTACTTCACTTAGCATAACCCTCTCTAGTTCCATCCATGTCTACGCAAATGGTGGGTATTCATCCATTCTGATGGCTGAGTAATATTCCGTTGTATATATGGACCACATCTTCTTTACCCATTCATCTGTTGAAGGGCATCTCAGCTCCTTCCACAGTTTGGCTGTTGTAGGCATTGCTGCTATGAACATTGGGGTGCATGTGCCCCTTCGGATCACTACGTTTGTATCTTTAGGGTAAATACCCAGTAGTGCAGTTCCTGGGTCATAGGGTAGCGCTATTTTTAACATTTTGAGGAACCTCCATACTGTTTTCCACAGTGGCTGTACCAGTTTGCATTCCCACCAAGAGTGTAAGAGGCTTTCCCTTTCTCCACATCCTGGCCAACATTTGTTGTTTCCTGTCTTGTTAATTTTTGCCATTCTAACTGGTGTAAGGTGGTATTTCGTGGTTTTGATTTGCATTTCCCGGATGGCTAATGATGTTGAGCATTTTTTTCATATATCTGTTAGCCATCTGTATGTCTTCTTTTGAGAAGGTCTGTTCATGTCTTCTGCCTGTTTTCTGACTGGGTTATTTGCTTTTTGAGTGTTGAGTTTCAGAAGTTCTTTATAGATCTTGGGTATCAGCCCTTAATCAGTAATGTCATTTGAAAATATCTTCTCCCTTTAGTGGTTTGCCTCTTAGTTTTGTTGACTTCCTTTGTTGTGCAAAAGCTTTTTATCTTGCAGTCCCAGAAGTTCATTTTTGCTTTTGTTTCACTTGCCTTTGGAGGAGTGTCTTGAAAGAAGTTACTGTGCCCAAGGTCAAAAAGGTTACTGCCCATGTTCTCCTCTAGGATTTTGATGGAATCCTATCTCACATTGAGGTCTTTCATCCATTTTGAGTTTATCTTTGTGTATGGTATAAGGGAATGGTCCAGTTTCATCCTTTTGCATATGGCTGTCCAATTTTCCCAGCACCACTTATTGAAAAGACTGTCTTTTTTCCATGATTATTTTTTCCTGATAAGTCAAAGATTAGTTGACCATAGAGTTGAGGGTCCATTTCTGGGCTCTCTATTCTGATCCACTGGTCTATGTGTCTTGTTTTTGCGCCAATACCATGCCGTCTCAGCGATCACAGCTTTATAATATAGCTTGAAGTCAGGCAACATGACTTCATGTTTGTATTTCTTTTTCATCATTCCCTTGGCGATTCAGGGTCTTTTCTGGTTCTATACAAATTTCAGGACTGTTTATTTCAGCTCTTTGAAAAATGCCAATGGTGTTTTAATAGGGATGGCACCGAAAGTATATATTGCTCTGGGCAGGACAGACATTTTAACAATGTTTATTCTTCCAATCCACGAGCATGGAATGTCTTTCCATCTTTTTGTGTCTTCCTCAATTTCTTTCGTCAAGTGTTCTGTAGTTTCCAAAGTATAGATCCTTTACCTCTTTATTCCTAGGTATCTTTTTTTTTTTTTGCTATTGTGAATATAACTGATTCTTTCATTTCTCTTTTTATAGTTACATTGTTGGTGTACAGAAAAGCAACTGATTTCTGTGCACTAATTTTGTATCCTGCCACATTGCTGAATTGCTGTATGAGCTCTAATAACTTGAGGGAGTCTTTTGGGTTTTCCACATAAAGTACCACATCATCTACAAAGAGACAGAGTTTGACTTCTTCTTCGTCAATTTGGATGCCTTTTATTTCTTTTTGTTGTCTGACTGCTGAGGCTAGGACTTCTAGCACTATGTTGAATAATAGTAGTGATAGTGGGCATTTTTGTTGTGTTCTTGACCTTAAGGGAAAAGCTCTTAGCTTTTCACCACTAATAATGATATTTGCTGTGGGCTTTTCATAGATGATTTTTATGATATTGAGGAATGTTCCATCTATCTCTATACTCTGAAGAGTTTTAATCAGGAATGGATGCTATATTTTGTCAAATGCTTTTTCTGCATCAATTGACAGAATCATATGGTTCTTGTCTTTCCTTTTGTTAATGTGCTCTATCACGTTGTTGATTTGCAAATGTTGAACCATCCTTGTATCCCAGGAACAAATCCCACTTGGTCATGGTGAATAAACAGGGTTGCAGAATGGATACAAAGACAGGACACATTCATATGCTATCTACAAGAGACTCATTTTGAACCTAAAGAAACCTCCAGACTGAAGGTGAGGCGATGTTGAACCATTTATCATGCCAACGGCTCTCAAAAGAAAGCTGGTGTAGCAATCCTAATATTAGACAAATTAGAATTTAAATCAAAGTCTGCAGTAAGAGATCCAGAGGGACAATTTTATCATTCTTAAAAGGTCTATCCAACAAGAAAATAACAATTTTAAATATTTATGCCCCCAACACAGGAGCAGCCAACTACATAAGCCAGCTGTTAACCAAAATAAAGAATCAGATTGATAATAATACATTAATAGCAGATTTTAACACTCCACTCTCAGCATTGGAGAGATCATCTAAACAGAAGATCAACAAAGAAACAAGAGCTTTGAATGACATTGGACCAGATGGACTTTGTAGATATATACAGAACATTCCATCCTAAACAACAGAATACTCATTCTACTCAAATGCACATGAACTTCTCCAAGATAGACCACATACTATGTCACAGAATTGAGATATTCCCTGCATGTTATCAGACCACAATGCCTTGAACCTGGAATTCAATCACAAGAAAAATTTGGAAGGAAATCAAACACTTGGAAGTTAAAGATCATCCTGTTAAAGAATGATTGGATCAACCAGGAAATTAAAGAAGAAAATAAACAATTCATGGAAACTAATGAGAATGAAAACACTTCAGTCCAAAACCTATACTGTTTTAGGTTATTGGAAATTTCTTATTTTCTTAGAGCCCAGGACTTTTTATTTCTTGAGGAAGTTTTTTGGTTTATTAGAATATATCCTCAAGTAATTCTTTTTTTTTTTAAAGATTTTATTTATTTACTTGACAGACAGAGATCAGAAGCAGGCAGAGAGGCAGGCAGAGAGGAAGAAGCAGGCTCCCTGCTGAGCAGAGAGCCCCATGGGGGGCTTGATGCGGGGCTCCATCCCAGGACTCTGGGATCCTGACCTGAGCCTAAGGCAGAGGCTTTAACCCACTGAGCCACCCAGGAGCCCCTCAAGTAATTCTTTTAGAAAGTTAAGAGTGGGTGATTTTTATCATAATCCAGTCAGAAAAACAAAACTCCACTAGGTTATATTAACAGCAGTGATTTAAATTACAAATTGTTCAAACATATGATAATGGACTAAAAGAACAAAAAGGTAACCCAGAGGTAATAATACCTGCACTAAGCAGCTGCTTCTCTAGTGCCACAGGAACAAACAATAACAGGCTGGCGCTATCAAAACCTAAGAGCTTAAAGGAACACCACTAGGGATATAGCTCAGCCCTGAGGGAACATTGCCCTGCTTCTACTGGTAACTCAAAAGTATCAAAATGAAGACAGTTCTGAAAATATTAAAAGAAGGTGGAGGATAGAACCCATTGTTGCTGCTGACATGAAATGCCACTGCGGGCCTAACACTGGGTCAGAGTATCAAGAAAACAGGTAGGAAGTCAGTCTTCTCTCTTCTTGCCTGTCTCCTAATGGTAGAAACTGAGAGTAAGTCAACTAACATAGTCTGAAAAATATAACTTGCACAGTTCCAACCCCAGCATCAGAGCAGAGTTTCCAAAGGTGTTTCTGGAGCTGAATTTTAATGCATCAGCATTTGTTCTTAATTTTATTTTTTTTTATTTTTTTTAAAAGATTTTATTTATTTATTTGACAGATAGAAATCACAAGTAGGCAAAGAGGCAGGCAGAGAGAGAGGAGGAAGCAGGCTCCCTGCTGAGCAGAAAGCCCGATGTGGGGCTCGAACCCAGGACCTGGGATCATGACCTGAGCCGAAGGCAGAGGCTTTAACCCACTGAGCCACCCAGGCGCCCCAGCATTTGTTCTTAATTTTAAAGCTTAGGTGAGGAGAGAATTCTAGAGTCAAATCATTTTCCCTTATGACTTTGAAGTCATGTGCTCCTTTGTCTTCTATCATCCAGTGTTACTTATCAGGAGTCTAAATCTTGCTATGGTGATTTACACAGCCTATTACATGTTCCTATGCTTCACTACCTACACAGACCAATCTAAAAACCAAGAGTTCCCTCTTTTTCTTATTACTAAGATAGTAAATGATTTAGTAATTAATACGTATAAAATTATACTTCAAGAAAATTAAGATCAGACTGTAGTATTATTTTGAAATATATCTAATATTTTTTAATCTAACATATCATGAACTTTTAAAATGTAGTTAGTATTCTTCCACACTTTAATGGCCAGAAAGTATTTCTTAATACAGCTAGCACCACAATTTAACCAATTCCCCAACTGTAGACATTAATATCATCCAGCTTTTTATTAATTTAAAGAACATAAAATAAATTTCCTTATAGATGAACATTTGCACAAACCCATGAGTATATATATATTCTTAGGATAAATTTCTAGAAATAGAATTGTAGGGTCAAAGCACATCTTTAAGGGTTTTGAGACATACTGCCAAACCTCCATTCTGGAAGGTCATACTAATTTATAATTAATAATAATAATAATAATAATTAATTTATATTCCTATAAGCAAAAAGAATCAAAATGATCCCATACTACAACCAATAGCAAGTATAATCATTCTTTCATAAATATGAAAATTGTAAAATCTTACTGAAGCACATAAAACAAATCTAGACAAATGGAAAGGCAATATCACATTCTTAAGTCTGCTACTTCTGATATTATGGCAGACTAGATAAACTAAAAGGTGGAAAGAAGTAGACTCTGGAAAATATACAGTGTGTTTTAAACATATTGCTGGGCTCCCTAAAGTAGGGGAATTCTCTAAAGACCACACCCCCAACTGCTCCTACTAATCACTTAAAAAAAAAAAAAAGTGAAGATGAAGGATACAAATCATGAGTCTAGTTGATATGGAAATTGGGAGTTTCAATCTACAAAGACCTGGAAAACAAGCAATGCCTTGAGGGCAAAGTCAATACCAGCACTGCAACTGAGATACTATAGTTGAGGCCACAAGCAAAGTGATAGAGCTGAAACTGATGCTTCCACTTTTAACCTGGCTCTTCTGAAGAGAACTGTTGTGGTCCCAAGTCAGTTGCACTGCCAGATTCCAGAAAAAATCACTGGAGGAAAGAATCCCCAACTCAGACTCTCAGGAGTCCCACAAATCAAGGAGGAAAAAATATGAGTTCACATTTAAAGATGAGTAAGCAAATGAGGCAGCAAGATAAATTTAGACACCTACCTCAGCAGAAACAATGTGTGTGTGTGTGCGCGCATACGTGCGCATGTCTGTTTCTGCGTGTGTGTGTATGTGTGTGTGTGTGTGTGTGTGTATATACACACACACATACATATATGTTTTTTTAAATCCACATAGAACATTCAATTAAATTGTATGGATGTATATGCAGAATGAGTCAAATGCAAGAATGATCACCACCAAGTTTATGGTGGTTATCTTCTGATTTTAAATTTTTCCTTGTACTATTCTTTAATATCTGAATTTTTTATAATGAATATGTATTATTTATGTAATTACAAGAAATAAAGCTACTTTCCTTATATAAGGGGGAAATATTTCAGTGTTATTACTAGCCATTTCTATTTCTTCTTTCATGAAAAACTTACTCATTTCCTTTGCCAGTTTTTCTACTGGTATGATAATCCTTCTTATTGACATATTTTCCCCAGTTTGCTGATCGCCTTTGAATTTTGTCTATAGCTTTCTTAATATTAAAAATATTTAATAGCTAGTTAAATATATCACTATTTGCCTTTGTGACTTCTACTCTGATGAATTTAACTTCAATCACTTTTTCTTCTTCATCCAATACTTAACATCATAAAAAGGAAGCAAGAATACTGAAGATTTCCGAAAAGTAAAGTGATTGTTCATAATGTTCTCCTCTATCAATCTCTACTAGCCATTTGCTCTCAGGTCTCCTTTAATTCCTACTCATTTGTGCTCAGTAACTACATGTTGACAGATCATCTTTGTGGACTTAAAAATACAGACTGTGCATATAAAGTTTACTTTTGCAATTATCAAGCAGCTCAAGCACCATTCATATAATCTGGATCAGGAACACTGTTCTCACTTATGCGTTGATTAATCAGGCAACCTCATAAATGGTAACACAAATAAACAGGAGGTCAGGCTAAAAAATCATCAGAGCACTAGAATTCCACTTCTAGAAAGATGGAGCAGGCATAATTCTCCCTATTCCTCCCACTCAGTATAACTAATACTAATAATATTATATTACAGATAAAACTTAAGAGGACTTTGAAGAATGGAGAGAATGTGGCAGGCCAGTTAGGGAATTACTCAAATAAGCCAGACTTGGAGCTGAAGAAACCAGCAACTCCCAAATACCAATACATTCACATTTAAAAAGTCCCAAATAAGGGGCACCTGGGTGGCTCGGTGGGTTAAAGCCTCTGCCTTTGGCTCAGGTCATTATCTCAGTGTCCTGGAATCAAGCCCCGCATCAGGCTCTCTGCTCAGCAGGGAGCCTGCTTCCACCTCTCTCTGCAGGCCTCTCTGCCCACTTGTGATCTTTGCCTGTCAAATAGATAAAATCTTTAAAAAAAAAAAAAAGTCCCAAATAAAATAAAAGGACCAAGAAAGAGGCAGTCTCACAAGACCAAAAGCTTTTAGAAAATAACCATTCTACACCAGGTGAACACCACAGAAAATCTGTAACACCACCCTCAACTATGTAAGCAAAGGCCAAATGGGATATCTAGACTTCCTCTTTCCTGAGACTAACAAGATGCCCACCAAGGTAGAGTCAAAGGAAGCCAAGCAGAGAGCCAGGATTTTTATCTCTGCCAAACAGTATAAGGGCTTTTACCCACCTATGGTGTCAGGGGAGACCACAAAAGGAACCTGGACTCTCACTCCCATCAGCAGTAATGAGGTTCTCTATTGACCTCCACTGACACAAGAGTGAAGCAGGCGAGGGGGGGGTCTCATTGTTACAGGGCAGGGGTGGGAGTTCTCAACATTATTGAGTAATAATGAAGTACTGACTCTCCACTGTCTTCTCTGACACCAACCCAGAGGAAAGTGGGGTGGAATGCCTCACTGCTGGTTGGGAGTGATTAATTTTGTGTATACAATGTAATAACTGGAACAGCCACTTAAAAAAAAAAAACAATGACAAAGAGATATACTCAAAAATACTATAGATAAATTGAAATGGAATTGCAAAAAACTTTGTTTTTTTTTTAGTTTATTTGACAGACAGAGATCACAAATAGGCAGAGAAGCAGGCAGAGAGGGGGAAACAGGCTTCCCACTGAGCAGAGAGCCCGACGCAGGGTTCGATCCCAGGACCCTGGGATCATGACCTGAGCCGAAGGCAGAGGCTTTAACCCACTGAGCCACCTAGGCGCCCCCGTAAAAAACTGTTTAAGAAACCCACAGTAAAAACTGGGAAAAGAAAACACAGAAATTAAAAACAAAAACCAAAAACTAAAATGGTAGACATCAGGTCTCACACATCATAACTTACAAAATGTAAATGGTTTAAATACAAAAATTAAAAGATATACATTGGCCCAGAAGGTTAAAAAATACAACCCAATTATAAGCTACCTACAAGAAACTCCATTAAATGTAGTAATATAAGCAAATTCAAAATAAAAAAATGGAAAGAAACTTATGAAGTAAACATTAACAAAAGGAAAGGCTATAATAGTATCAGAAAAGGAGATTTCAGAGCATAGAAAATTACCAGATACTGAGAAAGACATTATATAATGATTAAAAGGTAAACCTACCAAAGATACACACAATACTCAATGTGTATACCCCCAAAACCAAGCTGCTAAATAAATGAGACAAAAACTAATAGAACAGAAAAGAGAAACCGAAAAAACCCACAATTATACTGGAAGCATCAATATCCCTCTCTCAACAACTGACAGAAAAACTAGACAAATTCAACAAGGTTATAGAAGAACTCAACATCAACCAACAAAATCCAATCAACATTTAGAGAATACCCAAAAAGAACAGAATATAAATTCTCAAATGCCCACAGAATGTATACCAAGATAAACCATATCCTGAGACATAACACAAACCTCAACAAACTTACAAGAATTTAAACCATACAAAGTGTTCTCTCTGGTAACAATGAAATCAACTAGAAATCAGTAACAGAAAAATACCTGAAAAAGCTCCCCACTTGTCGGACACCTGGGTGGCTCAGTCAGTTAAGCAACTGCCTTCAGCTCAGTTCATGATCCCATGTGTCCTGGGATCAAGTCCTGCACCTGGGACCAAGTTCTCCATCAGGATCCTGCTCAACGGGGAGCCTGCTTCTCCCTCTGCCTCCTGCTCCCCTTGCTTGTGCTTGCTGTCTATTTTCCTCCCCACTTCTGACAAATAAATAAAACCTTTAAAAAAAAAATCTCCCACTTGCAAACTAAACAACACACATGTAAATAATACTTGTTCAAAGAGGAAGTCTTGACAAAAATAAAAAGATACTATATGTCAAAAGGAAACCACATATATATATAAAAAAGTAGTACAACACAGCTAAAGAAGTGCTAAGAAATTGTCACTAAATGCATACAAAAAGAATAAAAAATCTCAAATCAACAATTTCAGTTTCTCCATCAAGAACTTAGAAAAAGAAGAGCAAATAGACTAAAACCAAGCAGAAGGAAGGAAATTAAGAGCAAAAAATCAATGAAACAGAAAACAGAAAAATCAACAAAACAAAGTCCTAGTTCTTCAAAAAGATCAATAAAGTTGACAAACTTGTAGCATGGCTGACAGAAAAAAAGAAAGAGGATACAAATTACCAGTACGAGGAATGCTACCAGGGATATCACTACAGACCATGCAGACATGAAAATGATAATAAAGGACTATGACAACCAACTCTACACATACAAATTTGATAATTTCAATGAAATGGACAACTTTCACAAAAAAAACAAACAAACCCACAAACCACCATAACCAACCCAATATGAAACAGATAATATGAACAGACCTAATAACTATTATGAAAATTAAATTAATAATTTAAAAATTCTCCAAAAAGATATCTCCCGACCCTTTTCACATGTAAAGATTAGTAAACACCAATTCTATACAATCTCTTCCAACAATAGGAAAGAGACACTTCCCAACTCAATTATGAAGTATTACCCTGTATGTATATACTGACATATAATATCAGTATTACCCTGATACCAAAACCAAAGACAGTAAAAAAAAAAAAGAAAACTAGAGATGAATACCCCCCCCGCGAATACTCCCTAATAATATCAAATATAATTCAGCAATATATAAAAAAACTTTACACATGTGAGATTTATTCCAGGACTGCCAAACTGTTTCAAAATCTGAAAATCAATCAATATAATCCACCAATATTAACAGCCTAAAGAAGAATTACATGATCATATTAATTGGTACAGAAAAAGCATCTGAAATTTAACACCCATTCATGATAAAAACAGGAAAAGAGTAGAACTTCATAAACTTTATAAAGAGCATCTACAAAAAAACCTATAGCTAACATTATACTAAATGGTGAAATTCTAAATGCATTCTCCTTAAGATTAAAAAACAAGGCAAGAGTATCCACTCTCACCACTCTTACTCAACATAGTGTGGAAGTTCTAGAGAGTGCAATAAGGCAAGAAAAAGAAATAAAAGGCATACAGATTGGAAAGGAAAAAGTAAAAACTCTTGTCAAATGTCCTCTCTGCAAATGACAGGATTATCTATGTAAAAAAATTCCAAAAAATCTACAAAAAGCACTCCTTGAATTAATATTTGAGATTAGCAAGGTCACAGGACATGAAATAAGCATACATATGTGAATTATATTTCTTTGCACACTAAAATTAAAAACAAAATACCATTTATAATTGATTTAAAAAATGAAATACTTAGGTATAAGTTGAAGAAAATATTTAAAGAGCCTGTATGTTGAAAACTACACAATGCTGATGAAAGAAATAAAAGATGATCCAAATAAATGAAGAGACATACTTGTTTATTGACTGAAAGACTCAACATAGGAAAAATGTATTTCAATGAGCGAATGGTTAAACAAACAGTGGTACACCCTTACCATAAAATACTACTCCCCAATAAAAAGGAATGAACAATTGATATACACAACAACCTGTAAAAATCTCCACAGAAGGATGTTGAGTGAAAAAAAGCCAATCCCCAAAAGGTTATATGTATTAGTCAATATTCTTGAAATGACAAAATTATAGCTATGAAGAACAGGTTGGTGTTTATCCAGGGTTTAGGAAGGGTGGAAATGACAAGAACACGGGTATAGTTACACACAAGGATCCTTGTTGTGACAGAATTTTTTTTTGTTTCCTCCCTTTATTTTATTATTTTTTATTAAGATATAATGTTAATGTTTTTTATTAACATACATTATTTATATGTCAATTTATTATTATTAATTAAATAATTAATGTTATTTATATATAATGTTATTTATATATAATGTTATTTGCTTCAGGGTTACAGGTCTGTGAATCATCAGTCTTACACAATTCACAGCACTCACCACAGCAAACACCCTCCCCAATGTCCATCACCCAGCCACCCTATCCCTCCCACCATCTCCCGTCCCCCAGCAACCCTCCGTTTGTTTCCTGAGATTAAGAGTCTCTTATGGTTTCTCTCCCTCCCTGGTCTCCAGAAATGTTCTACATTTTTACTATTATCAGTGTCAGTATTCTGACTGTGACACTGTACTCCAGGTTTTCAAGATGTTACTACAGGAAGAAACAGTAAAGGTTACACAGAATCTCTATTATTTCCTACAACTTCCTGTGAATTATCTCAAAATAAGAAGTTTAATTTTTAGAAGTCTTCAGAAATACACACCGTTTTTGCTCCTTTCTGTCCTGTATGTGCATACCTGCCATTCTTCATGAAGAAATGGAACCTATTCCTTCCTTCTCCTTGAATCTGACTGCTCTTTATAATTTGATTAATTTATAGGACTCTGTAGGCTAGGTCATAGCCCTTCAGCTTCCACCTGCCCCTTGAAAACTTGTTCTGGTGGAAGCCAGATGTCACATAAGAAATTCAAGCATTATAGGGGCGCCTGGGTGGCTCAGTGGGTTAAGCCGCTGCCTTCGGCTCGGGTCATGATCTCAGAGTCTTGGGATCGAGCCCCGCATCGGGCTCTCTGCTCAGCAGGGAGCCTGCTTCCTCCTCTCTCTCTGTCTGCCTCTCTGCCTGCTTGTGATCTCTCTGTCAAATAAATAAATAAAATCTTAAAAAAAAAAAAAAAGAAATTCAAGCATTATAAAAGACTGTTAGCATAGAGTAAGTGATACTAGTCAGCCCCTAGCCCAGCACCATACATGTGAGTGAAGTACCCATTTTGGACACTGCAGCCCCAATACATTCTTGAAACAGAATTGAGACTCCAGACATATGGTCCCAGTCAAGCTTTCCTAGATATCTCCATTCATTCAAGACAACCCAGGGGCACCTGAAAGGCTTAGTCGGGTAAGCACCTGCCTTGGGCTCAGGTCATGATCCCCGTATCCTGGGATAGAGCCCTGCATTGGGCTCTCTGCTCAGCAGGGAGCCTGCTTCTCTCCCTCCTCTGCCTACTGCTCTGCCTGCTGCTCTCCCTGCCTGTGTGAGTGTGCATTCTCTCTGTCAAATAAATAAAATATTTTTTTAAAAATACATCCTATGCAAAGAAAGGAGAACCCTCCTACACTGTTGGTGGGAATGCAAGCTGGTGCAACTACTCTGGAAAACAGCATGGAGGTTCCTCAAAAAGTTGAAAATAGAGCTACCTTATGACCCAGCAATTGCACTACTGGATATTTATTTACCCTAAAGATACAAACTTAGTAATCTGAAGGGGCATGTGCACCCCAATGTTTATAGCAACAATGCCCACAATAGCCAAACTATGGAAAGAACCTAGATGTCCATCAACAGATGAATGGATAAAGAAGATGTGGTATATATATACAATGGAATACTATGCAGCCATCAAAAGAAATGTAATCTTGCCATTTGTGACGACGTGGATGGAACTACAGGGTATTATGCTTAGCGAAATAAGTCAATCGGAGAAAGACAACTATCATATGATCTCCCTGATATGAGGAAGTAGAGATGCAACGTGGGGGGCTTGGGGGGGGTGGGAAAAGAATAAATGAAAGAAGATGGGATCGGGAGGGAGACAAACCATAAGAGACTCTTACTGTTACTAAACAAACTGAGGGTGACCAGTGGGAGGGGGTTAGGGAGAGAGAGTGGTGGGGTTATGGACACTGGGGAGGGTATGTGCTATGGTGAGTGCTGTGAAGTGTGTAAACCTGGCGATTCACAGACCTGTACCCATGGGGCTAATAATATCATCATATGTTTATTAAAAAAAATTTAAAAATTTAAAAAAATAAAAATAATAATAAAAAATACATCCTATCTGATGCTCCAGACATTACAGAGCAGAGATACACCACCACCACCTCATGGCCAAACTACTGACTCATAGATTTTTAAGCATAGTAACTGGTTGCTGATTTACACCAAGGATCAGCAAACTTTTTTCAGTAAAGGGTCAGAGAGTAATTTTTATCTTTATTTTTTAAATTTTTATTTTATTATTATATTTTTTAGTAATGGGAGTTAGAGGGAGAGGCGGTGGAGGCGGGGAGAAGGAAGGGAAAGAGAGAATCTTAACCAGGCTCTGCACCCAGGGCACAGCCCGACATGGGGCTCTATCTCACAACCCTGAGATAATGACCTGAGCCAAAATCAGAAGTTAGACACTTAACTGACTGAGCAAGCCACCCATGCACCCTGGGCCAGAGAGGTAATTTTTTTAGGTGTTGAGAGCCACACAGTCTGTCACAACTACTCAACTGAGGTGTTAGCAGCACAAAAGCAACCACAGGCAATATGTAAATAAGTGTGGCCATATTCCAAAATTTTTATTTATAAATTTATTTATAAACATGTAATTTTCATGTGTCACAAATTTTTTTTTTCAAATATTTAAAAATGTAAAGAATTTCATTCTTAGTTTGTGGACTATACAAAAAAAAAAACAAAAACAAAAACAAAAAACAAAAAAACAGGTGGAAGTTTGGATTTAGCATCACGGGCTGTAGTTTCCTGACCTTTGATTTATACCATTAGGTTTGGGATACTTTTTTCTATAATGACAGATACCTGAGACATACACTAAAATATTCAGCTGTAAAGGAAAGTAATTCTGAAATTTATTCTCAAACTGTTCCAGAAAAAGAAACCATATGTATCTGAGGAGAGAAAAAGAAGACAAAGATAAAGCATTCATACTTGATGATGCTCAGTGAAAGCTACAGTGAATTCTTTAATCCCCCACCCCCAGCCTATAAGCAATGTTAGTTAACATTTGGGTATACTTCCTTCCAGCCTCACTATCAAACATAATTGCTCCTTTACCTTAGGTAAAAGCAGCCCCACCAAGTCTTTAAGCAACAAATAAACCCTTCAATATTTAATTACTTCTTCTAGTAGCCAATATTAATACCAACAAACTTATATGTGTTTAAACAGTAAGCTTTAAAAAAAAAAAAAAAAGGTCTGCGTACATATGTGGGAATATAAATGTTGGAGGTAGGGATAATAACTAATGATCCCTAATAGCTCTGCAACCTGAAACATTCATTTTTTTTTAAAGATTTTTTTAATTTATTTGTCAGAGAGAGAGGGAGAGAGAGCGAGCACAGGCAGAGAGAATGGCAGGCAGAGGCAGAGGGAGAAGCAGGCTCCCCGCCAAGCAAGGAGCCCGATGTGGGACTCGATCCCAGGACGCTGGGATCATGACCTGAGCCAAAGGCAGCTGCTTAACCAACTGAGCCACCCAGGCGTCCCGAAACATTCATTTTTTATTCTAGTTGTAAGGAATGTTAAATGATGTTGACCTGCCCTTAGGAATAATCAACCACAATGTACAGAGGTAATTTTCAGGAGGCTAAAGATTTGGACTTGCCATTTCAAAAATAAATATATTTTTTATTTTAAAAGGAATCTTGGAAGAAGAAACATCGAATACCATTACTATCTAACTTTTAAAATGATTCTATCAGTTTAAAGAGAGAAGGGGTTAAAAATGAGAATAAACAGAAGTCCACAGATAAACAGACTGCAAAGTGTATCAATATTTTAATGTCTCTGTCCTTTCTAACAGGGGAAGATATTACCCTAGTGAAACATTTCAAAAATGTTTTAAAAACATAAAGAAAAATACATTACTATTTATTATGACAAGATACGAACTCAGTACATGTGGTAGCTGCTTATGCTACAACTATAACACGACCATTGCGGTTATTTTGTTTTGTTTTTTATTCAAACCTCCACATTGTACTGACCTTTCCACCAATCAACTTTCACTGAACCAGAATCTAAAATATTCTATTTTCTGCCAATCCTCCTACTTCTTCCTAAAGCACTGGGCTACAAAGTTACAACCACAGAAGAATTTTTGAGAGCTGCAATTAAGTTTGGAGATTTTGTACAATCTTTTAACTTTACAAATGTGTTCAGCTGGACAGCAACAGGACCAGCTTAGAAACCAGGGCTTCTGGTTTAAATGTTCTTTCATTTTTGCAAGCCTTGCTTACTTAAGGAATAAGGTATTGAATTGCATGCTCCAGGATGCCACTGTCATTCTACTGAATTCCAAAACCTCAAACTTGGAAAGAATTTTAAAGATCACCTTGATAGTCTAAACAATCTACTTAATCTAGGTACATGAATCCACAGTCTATATAATAACTGCCAAGCAGCTACCCAAATCCTCCAGCAATGGGGAAACCGTTAGCTCCACCAGACTGCCCACTCTACCTTCAGACAACCCCAAGTGTTCCTCCGTATGCTGAGGGAAACCCATCTCCCCATAATTTCTATCCTCTTGGTGCCCCAGCAGTTTACACTTTACTTCCATTTCTAAGAACAGCCTTTCAGATACTTCATACTTGCTGGAGTATTTTCTCTTCTCTAAGCTAAATATCTTTAACTCCTTAAACCTAACCTTGTGTAATTTTGACTCCTCCTCCCTCCTAGTCACTTTCCTCTAAACACATTCCAACTTCTCTAAGCCATCTTAAACTAGGATGACCAGAACTGAAGACAATACCTCAAACGTGGTCTGACTAAAGGGGAACCATTAACTTCCTTTCTTAGAGACCTCCATTAATGCAGCTTATCACATTTGTTTATTTTGCTTTGCTTTTTTCACAGCCACATCACAGACTCACAATAAGCTTACCACTGACTAAAATCTTTTATTTACATGGTAAGTCAAATCTTTTCCACTATATACTTACATGGCTGGAATCTTTTAGACTAAAGTGTACACCTTTATATATTTATCCTATTCAATGTAATCTAGTTACATTCGGCCCATGATTCCAGCCAAATGAGATCTTTCAATACCCCGGTTCTTTTTTTTTTTTTTTTTTTAAAGATTTTATTTATTTGACAGAGAGAGATCACAAGTAGGCAGAGAGGCAAGCAGAGAGAGAGAAAGGAGGAAGCAGGCTCCCTGCCGAGCAGAGAGCCCGATGTGGGACTCGATCCCAGAACCCTGAGATCATGACCTGAGCTGAAGGCAGAGGCTTAACCCACTGAGCCACCCAGGCGCCCCATCAATACCCTGATTCTTGATTCACATATCTAATATCACCATAGCTCACCCTGATCTGCAAATATGGAACACATGCCTTCTATATTGCATACACATAAAGTAATTGATAAAAATAAACAGAATAAAAACAAGCACTGAGTCCTACAGTGAGGCTGTAGAAATGTCCCTTTGGAGTTAAAATAATAAAATTGTCCAGTTTCCAGAACATATTTCTTCCATGGAACTTAGCAAACCCTTTACAGAAATACAAATGTGGTATGTTTCTCACATCTGCTTTATCTCTCAAAGGAGCTGATCTGTCAAAAAAGGAATTCAGGGTAAACTAATGACTTTTTTGTAATGATACCATACTGGTCTCTTTCATTATTAACTGCTTATAAATAAAATATGGCTTTTGTTCTCTGTTTTTCAACCTTCCTAAGGCTCAAATATTGTTTCATCTATAGTTTTCTTGAAGAAAAACAAAAAAATTACTAATCTCTAGGTTTCTTCTCTATAGCTCTCCTGATCCTGTTGGTTCTTAAAAAAAAAGAATCACCAGCGCCAAAGCAGATTTTTCTTTTTCTTCTTTTGAAGTGTCTGAATAAAAAAGCTTTAGTAGAGTGATATTTCTTTTCATTTTCACACCTACTTTTCCTCTACTTATCAAATTATATTTTAAACCTGTAAATTTTTGTAGCCTTCAGTCTGGTACCAACTTGGAACTGCAGTGGTAATTCACCTGGAATCCAATAATTCTTCAATTCATACCTAGTTTGTATTCTGAACAGATTATCTTAAAATTTGGGTGTTAATATTCAATATTTCAAAATCCACTTATTCATACATGCATATACCACATTTACTTGTTTTCAATAAAAATATCAATTTTACTGCTAACAATAAAAGTATACTTTGATTTCTTTCTATCTCCAATCCTTCAATCACACATATTAAGAATACCCCCTGATGGAACAACTGGATATCTATATGGGAAAAAAACATGTTTTTATCTGGCAAAGTGTTGGTATCTAGAATATGTATAAGAATTCTTACAAATTAGAAAGCAAACAACCCATTTTTTAAAAATGGGTATAAGATTTAAATAGTTCAAAAACAAGATACATAGGGGGCCCCTGTCTGGCTCAGTCAGAAGAGCCAGGGAGGGTTGTGAGTTCAAGCCCCACACTAGGTGTGGAGCCTACTTTAAAAAAAAAAAAAACAAAACAGGGGTGCCTGGGCGGCTCAGTGGGTTAAAGCCTCTGCCTTCGGCTCAGGTCATGATCCCAGGGTCCTGGGATCGAGCCCCACATCGGGCTCTCTGCTCAGCAGGGAGCTTGCTTCCTCCTCTCTCTCTCTGCCTGCTTCTCTGCCTACTTGTGATCTCTGTCAAATAAATAATAAATAAAATCTTTTAAAAAAACAAACAAAAAACCAAAAACAAAAAGAAGATACACAGTGAACAATAAGGACATAAAAAGATACTCAACAGCATTAGTCATCAGGAAAATGCAAATTAAAATCAAAATAAGATATTCACTACATACCTACCAAAATGGCTAAAATTTTTATTAAAAATGTTAAGACATCCCTCTCTCTCTCTGCCTGCCTCTCTGCCTACTTGTGATCTCTCTCTCTCTCTCTGTCAAATAAATAAATAAATAATCTTAAAAAAAAGTTAAGACATAAGTTGATTTCTGATCATCTTAATAACAAATGGGAGGCAAATTTCAAGGCTGAAAATTACATTTCCATTCCTAAGAAAATAAACCGGAACATATAAAGTTCACCTAAGTATCCAAATAACACATTCATATCTAACAATTTGCTCAATATACCAATTAAATGTGACCTAATTTGTCACTTGTTTAAGTATAATTAAGAGCATCATATGTAACTGGGAAAACCTGTAACAGAAGAATTTTTTTCTTGTTCTTTACCAGTTAACTATTTAAGACTTCAATCATTTTTTAGTAAATATAAAAAACTGAGTAATTCAAATTTAAGTTAAAATATATTCTATTACAATCAGTGCATGAAACATTTATTAAGTGCCTTCTCTCACACTAGATACACGCTTGATTGTAAAAATCATTTCTAAAAACTTTACAATCAATGGCAGAAAACGTAAAGTACATAAAAGCATCAAATGTTGAAACTCAAATCCCTTTTTTTTAATTTTTAAATTTTTTAAATTTCTTTTTGGTGTACCAGAATTCATTGTTTATGTACCACACCCAGTGTTCCATGCAATACGTGCCCTCCATAATACCCACCACCAGGTTCACCCAACTTCCCACCCCCCCACCCCTTCGAAATCCTCAGATTGTTTTTCAGAGTCCATAGTCTCTCATGGTTCATCTCCCCCTACAATTTCCCCCAACTCCCTCTCCTCTCCCTCTCCCCATGTCCTCCATGTTATTTCTTATGCTCCACAAATAAGTGAAACCATATGATAATTGACTCTCTCTGCTTGACTTATTTCACTCAGCATAATCTCCTCCAGTCCTGTCCATGTTGATATAAAGGTCAGGTAATCATCCTTTCTGATGGAGGCATAATACTCCATAGTGTATATGGACCACATATTCCTTCTAATTATGTTAACCTCCCTCACCACAACCAACAACAAACACAGTTGCTGGTTCACATTCTTCTCTCTTTTTTTCTTTTTAGCCCTTACCAGTGTTTTTCTTCATGACAGGCATTTTAAATTATAGTAACAATGTCCCTCACTTTGTTACTATAGGAAGGAGAAGGCACACAAATTATAACACCGAAATTGTTTTATGTAGAATGGAAGCTATACACAGTCTTTGGGACCCAGTGAAACTTCTGTCACATTTCTATTATAATCCAGTTTCTTTCAAGCAAAGGTGTCATCTCCAATATACTTTATACACCTGGAAAATTAGTATTTTATGAATTTGAATAACCAATGCCATGCCAAGACAACACTTTTTCTCATTGCTGCAGAGACCTCATTCCCAGATTTCATGTGCAAGTGCAGTAGTTTCCAAATACAACAGATAATGCAAGATCTTGTCCACAACTTGGCCTAGAAACTTACACAATTTGACAAATTAGGGCCTGAATCACAATTTTAAATTGAGGATCCTGAGTAGTAGAGAGGTTACAGGATATCTAACATACAACCAGTAGTGCTTAATGTATCAGGTATTTCAATGGTTTTAATTTAGAAATAATCAAAACATTTTCATAGTACTAAAAATCCATCAAATTACTTAAAACTGTATGTAATCATTACTGAACTTCCTATAAAACATTCTGGTAGTCTTTAAAAACTATCACCATGCACCTTGAAATATTAGAAATAAGGCCCTACCCTCAATGAGTTTACAATCGAGAGGGAACCAAGATTAAGTTACAAAAAAGAGGGGGAAAAAACCAAGAAGTTAAATATTTAAATATTAGCAAAGTGGTTGAGCATGGACTCTATAATCAGATCTAAGTTCAATACCAGTTCCAATAATTGTGTGACCTTGGGCAAGTCTCCATCTCTCTAAGCCCATTTGCCCTTATCTGTTATTGGCAGATAATAATAGTACTGACTTTCCAGAATTACTGGGAGCACTAAAAAAAAAGTTCATGCAAAATACCCGGCAAAGGTCTAGCACATAATTAGTATATAAATGTTAGTTATTATTTGTTTTCACTATTCTTAGGGTTATTTATTGAGTACCAGTGATATAGATGGCTGGAGGAAGGAAAGGAGATCAATAAACAGCAAGATTTAACAAAGACTTTACAAAACAGGTAAGAATTCAGTTAATCCTTGAAGAGAGAGTAGAACTGGACAGACTGGGCAGAGATGCAAAGCAATTAAAAACTTAAAAGACTGGGGGTGCCTGGGTGGCTCAGTCAGGTAAGCATCCACCTTCAGCTCAGGTCATGATCCCGGGGTTCTGGGAACAAGCCCCACAAACGGGCTCCCTGCTCAATAGGAATTCTGCTTCTTCCTCTCCGTCTTCCCCCCATTCATGCTCACTCACACTCTCTCTCTCTCCTACCTCTCTCAAATAAATAAAAGCCTCAAAAAAAAACACACAAAATTTAAAAGACTGAATGAATAGGGCATGTTCTAAAACAGTTAAGTAAAACATTCAACTACAACAGAAAAGACATAGACCCACTTCTTATAGAAAGAAGTAAAATAACTTTTTTTCAAGAAAAAAGGTAAATACTCTCAATTAGTAGTACTAGCGTCATTCATCAACATAGATTTTCCTAAGGGCAAAGGAAAATTTAACTGTATGATAAATTACAGTAACTCAAATAATACTAAATAAAGTCACTTCAACAAAATTATAACTGACTGCAATATTTAACTAAAATCCAGCCAAGAAAAAAAAATGTCTAAAACAACCAGTAGATACTAAATAAAGAAATATTCATGTGCATTGGAAGATAAGGATGCAAAAATTAAAATTAAAAACTAGAGGTATTTGTGTATACTAAGAAATCATTGGAGTAATTAGGTGATGGGCATTAGGAGCACATGTGATGTGATGAGCACTGGGTGTTATATGCAACTGATGAATTACTGAACTCTACATCTGAAACTAATGATGTACTATATGTTGGCTAACTGAATTTAAATTAAAAAAAAGAAATGATAAGTATGAGAAAAACTAAGATGCCATTTAAGGATATACAAATAAAACTTCCTCAAATGTTTATTCATGTAACTTTATGATTCTGTTCTTGCCTATTATGTATATGTTGCAAAAAAAAACTCAATAATTTGCAATAAAGATTATTTTAAAATAATTCTAAAATAACAAAATGGCAGACTTTATAGATATGTATATATCACAACCTATGGAAATCCATTTTATATATCCGATCCTAATTTAGTAAAAGTAACAATTTATTATTATGGTAAATTTTTGTAAAATTGTTTTTATAAAATGAACTACATACCATTTTCTCTTGTAGTAAATTTCTATTACTCTACTTAAAGCACTGAACATATTATTAATTATTAAAGACAACAAACTATTAAATCCAATACCATAACCTTGACATTTACCAAATATTTCTAAATAAAGTTAAAACATTAAGAATTCACAACACTTTAGGAAACTCATTATTCACATATAGACTACAAAAGCAGGCTCTGGAGTCAGGCTGCTTTATGGGTATGAGATTCACAGGTTTCAATCTCAGTTCTAGACTCCAATAATAAACTGCATATGTTGAGAAAGTTATTTAATCTTTCTACGCCTGTTTCTTCCTCTGTAAAAATGAGAGCACTGATAGTGCCTCCCCTCATGAGGTCATTGCAAGAATTAAATGGCATAATGTATACAAAATAAATATCACAATATCTAATTCAGCACAGAATTCAGTCCTTGATACATAGAATTATCATTAACATAATCATCATTATGTATTTCTATAATACATAATGTTTAGACATTTTAAAAGTCTCTAGGGAAACCCTAAGACAACAAAAGAGATTAAAAAAAAAAAGGTACACAGAAGAAATTGTAGCTTCTGACACCTATCGCTATAGCAAATGTAAACACAGCTTACTCCTATCTAGATAAACATAAAACTACACTAAAGGTCTATTTATCTCAGTTCCATTTACTCAGTACATCACGTCTAGCTTTAAACAAAAAATTACAAAGCATACTCAAACACAAGAAACACAGTTTGAAGAGAAGAGCAAGCAGCAGAACCAGACTCAGATATGGCAGAGATGTTGGAACTATCAGAATAGGAATTTAAAACAACTACAAGGTAGTTATAGGTATCTAATGGAAAAAGTGGACAACATGGAAGAACACATGAGTAATACAAGCAGGGAGATGGAAACTTTAAGAATCAAAAGAAAATGCTAGAAACCAAAAACACTGTAACAGAAATGAAGAAGGCCTTTTATGGGCTTATTAACAGATGGAACAGCAGAGAAAAGACACATGAGCCTGAAGAAATGTCAGTAGAAACTTCCAAAGCTGAAATGTAAATTAATAAAGGAATTAAAAAGAACAGAATATCCAAGACCTGCAGGATAATTACAAAAGGTGTAACAGACACATAATAGGAATACCAGAAGAAAAAGAAAATGGAAGGACAGAAGTCATTTAACCAACTGAGCATTCAGGCGCCTCCAAATTTTTTTTTTTTTTAAGATTTTTATTTATTTATTTGACAGACAGAGATCACAAGTAGGCAGAGAGGCAGACAGAGAGAGAGGAGGAAGCAGGCTCCCTGCTGAGCAGAGAGCCCAACGTGGGGCTCGATCCCAGGACCCTGAGATCATGACCTGAGCTGAAGGCAGAGGCTTTAACCCACTGAGCCACCCAGGTGTCCCCTTTTTTTTTTTTTTAATACAAGTAACATTCAGGGGTGCCTGCACAGTTCAATCAGTCAAGCGTTTGACTTTTGATTTCAGCTCAGGTCTTGATCTCAGGGTCGTGAGTTCAAATCCCCCCACTGGGCTCCATAACGGGAGTGAAGCTTACTTAAAAAAAAAAAGTCAAATTCATATTAGGAGACAAAAAACAGAATCATAAAATGTCCAATTAAAACCAGACAAGGAAAAATGAAACAGTGAAGGCAGAAAAAGAATGGAAAACAAAAAGGAAACAAAGAATAAAAGCAAAGATTAGAAAACAGTAACTATCCAACTGTATCAGTAACATCAATGGTCTAAATAAACTAATTAAAAGATTATCAGAATGGGTAAAAAGAAAAAAGAAGACCAAACCTAAGCTGGGTCTACAAAATATATATTTTCTACAACAAACCATTTTTTATTCTTTTTCCTCCTCCCATTTCCATCTACAAAAACATTTCCATGCTGGTTACCCTCCAACCCCACAGGGACCTCTTATTTGACTAGGAGCTGATGGACCCTGCAGGATTCCAGCTGCCCTGGCCTGGAATGGCTATCAAGATCCTCTGAGAACAAACTCCATTATCCCTTGAGATTTGGGGTCATGGGGTTGAGCTCCACTGTTTTGGAATGGAATGGACTCGTTTACCCCACAGGGACCCTACAAGTCTCTGCTTGTGGCAAGAGCACTGAGTACAGCCCACCCTGAAACAGAAGATGGAGACAGGATTAGGTCTAGAATGCTAGAGACTACTTTCCTCCCTTGCTTTGGACCTCCCACCTGGGGCCTTTAGGATTTCCATCTGGGCCTGGGTGTGGTGGGGAAGCCCTAGGCCAGCCAGCCATTTCCCTAAAACTACGGGATGCCCAGCCCTGCTCTACTGCTGCCAAGAGGGAAAGATCCTATGAAGGGAGACTTTTTGCAACCCTGTGCGGCTGGCCTCATCAGGGCTTCTATGGGATACCAGTGTCCCTGATGGGAGTGCTCTGCCCTGCTTATGATAAACCAACCTCTAATATAAAGACACGGATAGATTAAAGACAGATAGATTAAAAGTGAAGAGAAAAGATACTCCAGCTTAACACTAATCCAAAAAAGCTGGAGTAGCTTTAATAATTTCAGACAAAGCACACTTTATAGCAAGGAACACTATCAGAAATAAAGAGAGCACTACATAATGACAACGGAGTCAATTCTCCAATAAAGCATAATATTCCCTAACATGTATAGGCTAACAAAAGAGCATCAAAATACATGAGGCAAAAACTGATAGACCTGCAAGAAGAAATGGATGAATTCAATCTTATAGTTGGAGATTTCCATACCCCTCAATCAGGAACTGACAGATACAGCTGGCAAAAAAAAAATTAAGGACATAGCTCAGCTGAACACCACCATCAGTCAACTGATCTATAGAACACTTCACCTAGTGAGAGCAGAGTATACATTTTCAAGTTCACATATAACATTCACCTAGACAGACCACATTCTGGGCCATAAATTACATCTAAACAAATTTAAAAGAATTGAAATCATACAAAGTATCCTCATACACACAATGGAATTAAACTAGAAATAAATACCAGAAAGATTACAGGAAAACTCATGGAATTAAACTAGAAATAAATACCAGAAAGATTACAGGAAAACTCCAAAATACTTGGAGATGAAAAACACTTCTAAATGACACATGAGTCAAAGAAGTCTCAAGAGAAATTTAAAATATTTGAATGAATAAAAAAAGAAAATACAACTTATACTAATAGCTGTAGGATCTAACAAAAAGCAGTGCTTAGAAGGATATTTAGACTGACTGCATATGTTAGAAAAGAAGAAATCAATAATCTAGGTTTCCAATTTAGGAGACTGGAAAAGGGCAAATAAAATATAAACTAAGTAGAAGGAAAGAATAAAAATTAGGGCAGAAATCAATGAAACTAGTAACAGGTTACCAATTGAAACCAAAAGTGGGTTCTTTGAAGAAAGTAATACAATTGATAAATTTCTGGCCAGGTTAACAAAAAAGAAAGAAAAAAATACAAATTGTTAATATCAGAAATGAAAGTGGGGTCAACATTGCTGATTCTGGGCACATTAAAAAGGTGATAAGGAAGTATTATGTGCAACTCCATGCCCACAAATTTGATAACCTAGATAAACTGGACCAATGCCTTGAAAAACACAATCTACCAAATCTCCTGCAATGAGAAATAACCTGAGAAGTCCTATAACTATTCAAGAAACTGAATTAACAATTAACAGCCTTCTAAAACAGGAAGGACAGATGAATTTTACCAAACATTTAGGGAAGAAATTATACTAGATTAACTCCATAGACAATGTCTTCCAAAAAATTGTAGCAGAGAAAATACTAATTCATCTAAAGGCCTGCATTAGCCTAATACCCAAACCAGACAAAGACATTATAAGAAAGGAAAACTACAGACTAGTATTTCTCATGAACATAGATGCAAAAATCCTCAAGAAAATATAAGCAAATCAAATCCAATAATGTGTTTAAAAAAATACTATACAGTACAACCAAGTGGAATTTATTCTAGGCATGCAAGACTGTTCAACATTTGAAAATCAATTAATGTAATTCATTGTAGCAACAGACTAAAGAAGAAAAATCATATAATCATAGTATTATATGCAGAAAAAGCATCTAAAAAAATCCAACAATCGTGCATGATAAAAACTCTCAGCCAACTACGAATAGAGGGGAACTTCCTCAACTTGGTAAGAAACCTATCTACAAAAACCTACAGCTAACACCATACTTAATGGTGAGAAACTATATATTTTCCCACTACAAGCAAGAATGAGGCAAGGATGTCCAATTTCACCACTCCTATTCAAATTATGCTAGAAGTTCTAACTAATGTAGTGAGGTAAGAAAGGGAAATAAAAAGTATACAGGTTGGGAAAGAAGAAATAAAACTGTCTTTGTTTACACATGACATGACTGTCTATATAAAAAATCCCAAAGAATCAACAAAAAATCCTGGGGCGCCTGGGTGGCTCAGTGGGTTAAGCCGCTGCTTTCGGCTCAGGTCATGATCTCGGGGTCCTGGGATCGAGTCCCACGTCGGGCTCTCTGCTCAGCAGGGAACCTGCTTCCTCCTCTCTCTCTGTCTGCCTCTCTGCCTGCTTGTGATCTCTGTCTGTCAAATAAATAAATAAAATTTAAAAAAAAAAAAAAGAATCAACTAAAAAATCCTAAAACAAATAAGGAATCATACCAAGGTTGCGAGATATAAGGTTAATACACAGAAATCAATCATTTTGTTATATATCAGCAATGAATAACTAGAGTATGAAATATAACACCATTTTACGCCACCAGCACTAGGTATAAATCTAATAAAATACATATAACAAGATCTATAAGGAAATCTACGAAATTCTTATAAAAAGAAATCAAAGAAGGGGTGCCTGGGGTTCTCAGTCAGTTAAATGTCCAACTCTTGATTTCAGCTCAGGTCATGATCTCGGGGTTATGAGATCACTGGGCATGGAGGCTTAAGATTCTCTCCCTCTCCTTCTAGCCCTCCCACTACCCCCCACCAATAAAAATCAAAGCAGATCTAAATAAATGGAGAGATTCTCTGTGCATGGGTAAGAAGACTCAATAATGCCAAGATCTCAGTCCTTCCCAACTTAATCTAAGTTCAATACACTCCCAATCAAAACCCAAGCAAGTTATTTTGTGGATGCCAACAAACAGATTCTAAAGTTTATATGAAGAGGGAAAAAACTCCAAAGAGCCAACACATTATTGAAACACAATCACAAAGTCAGAAGACGACCACCACCTATCTTTAGGACCTGACAAGTAAGCATATAAAAAGGTGCTCAAAATCATATGTCACTAGAAAACTGTAAATTAAAACCACAAGATACCACTACACACCTATTACAATGGTGAAGATTCAAAGCACTGACAACATCAAATCCAGATGAGGATGTACAGCAAAAGGAACTCTCATTCATTGTGGAGGGAATATATTTTTTAAAAACTAGTTCTTACTTGGGAAATCATATTACAATTTCATTAACTTTTAAGTTAATTAATTCAACAAGAATGAAGAGGTATTTTCTAAAGTAAAATACAATAAAAAGAAATAAAGTTATCTGGGTTTTGAATTAAAAATATAACCACACTGAATGCTAAAACTAATGGATAAAATTTTGATAAAGAATAGGATATTTACTGGGGCACCTGGGTGGCTCAGTGGGTTAGAGCCTCTGCTTTCAGCTCAGGTCATGATCCCAAGGTCCTGGGATCGAGCCCCGCATCGGGCTCTCTGCTCAGCAGGGAGCCTGCTTCCTCCTCTCTCTGCCTGCCTCTCTACCTACTTGTGATTTCTGTCTCTGTCCAAATAAATAAATAAAATCTTAAAAAAAAAAAAAAAAGAATAGGATATTTACATACATATACATACATTTATATGATGCAGTGAGTATAGAATCACTTTGGTATTCCTGCCAGAAATTCATAATCTGAACCTATTCATGAGGAAACAACAGACTAACTGAAATTGAGGAACACTCTCCAAAACTATCAAGGTCATGAAAAACAAAGAAAGACCAAAGAACTCTATCAGGTTAAAGGGGAGTGAAAAGATAGAACAGTTAAATGAAACATATGACCCTGGACCAGATACTGATTTTTTTTTTTAAAGTACCTTTTTGCTAGAAATGGAATTATTAGCATAACCAAGAAAAATGAATTAGATCTATAGATTAAGGAACAGTACTGTATCAATGTTAATTTCCTGATTTGATAAACTGAACTACAGTTACCTGGAAAACATCCCTATTTTCAAAAAATACACACTTAAGTGTTAACAGGTAAAGGGGCGTCATGGGTAATGTTAAGAAAAAAGTGACATAGAGAGAGAGCAAAAGAAATGATAAAGCATATACGATAAAAAGTCACCACTTGGGGAATCTTGGTGAAAGGTATATGGCAGGGGCGCCTGGGTGGCTCAGTGGGTTAAAGCATATGCCTTCAGCTCAGGTCATGATCCCAGGGTCCTAGGATCGAGCTCTGCATCAGGCTCTCCGCTCAGCGGGGAGCTTGCTTCCCCTTCTCTCTCTGCCTGCCTCTCTGCCTACTTGTGATCTCTGTCTGTCAAGAAAAAGAAAAAAAAAAAAAGGTATATAGCAATTCTTTGTACTACTTTTGCAACTTTTCTATAAATCTGAAATCATTTCAAAATCACTACTCTTTTTTAAATAGAAATGATTCAATAATATACCTCCTGTTAGAACCTTAGTACTAAAGATGGTACCTATATCAAAAGGTTATTTACAAATAACCTAAGTGAATAAATAAATGAGAAAGGTCAAATCTTCCTAATGGAATTCCAAATGTGAGAGGAATAAAAGAAACAGAATATCATCATTAGATAATAATAATAATATAATAATAATAGTAATAATTGCTGCAGCCAAAATCTACTAAAGAATTTAAAATCAGTGGTAGAAACTTGAAAGAGAAACAGGATATTTACACAACCTAAAGTTATCTCCCCTCCAAAATTTATTACTTCTATGGTGACTTGAACTTATGTCCACAAATTCTTTGATACTCCTCCTTCCAATATATGGAACTGAACTCCCCCTCTTCATGAGTGTATGTTGGACTTAGTGATTAGCTGCTAACAAGTTGAGTATAGAAAAGAATAAACAGGGGCACGTGCGTGGTTCAGTTGATTGGGTGACTGCCTTCGGCTCAGGTCATGATCCCAGGGTCCCGGGATCGAGCCCCACATGGGATTCCCTGCTCCTCAGGGAGCCTGCTTCTCCCTCTCCCTCTGCCTGCTGCTCCCCCTGCCTGTGCTCTCTCTCTCTCTCAGATAAATAAAATCTCAAAAAAAAAAAAAAAAAAGAAAGAAAGAAAGAAAAAGCAAAACCAGTAACCTGCACTGAGAAATCTGTCAGACTACCTTAACCACATGATCAAAATGACCACCACCAAAAATAACTCACACTGCTACCATGCGCCCTCTGATATGATGTGATGGCACTTCACGTCTGTGGCATCTTCCCCAAGTCCATAATCCAGTCTAATCGTTAGAAAAACATCAAACCCAATTTGAGGGACATTCTACAAAATACTATTCAGCACTCTTCAAAACTATTAAAGTCATGAAAACCAAGGAAAGGCTGATAAACTGCCATAGATTACAGAGGCTAAAATGTGACAACTAAATGCCATATGGTATCCTGGATTATATCCTCAAACAGAAAAAGATTATTAGTGGAAAAACTAGTGAAATCCAAATAAGTCTATAGTTTGGCCTAACAGTAGTGCATTAACATTAATCTCTCAGTTTTGATAAATGGCCATGGTAAATTTATTTACCCTAATTTTATCCAAAGGAAGCTGGGTAGAGTATACAGGAATTCTCTGCACTATCTTTGCAACTCTTCTGTAAACCTAAAATAATTTTAATAAAAAGTTTTTAAAAAATAAATGAATTAACCAATTTTTAAAAGATTATTCTGTGAATTAGAGCACACTTCAAATTATAGCTGAACCATTAAACTCAATTTCTAAACTGACTTATTGCATGAACAAACTCAGTTTCAATTAAGTTACTTTGAGATATGGTATTACTACATACTCATTGCATTTAATGATTTTTGGAGGGGGAGAGAAAAGAATGAAAGATAACAAGGAAACTGTTTTGTGGGATAACAACATTTTGGAAGCTTAAGGGGAATAATTGGAAAAAGACTAGTAAAATAAAATAAGGGTAGTTTTTTTTTTTTTAAGATTTTTTATTTATTTGTCAGAGAGAGAGGGAGAGAGAGCAAGCACAGGCAGACAGAATGGCAGGCAGAGGCAGAGGGAGAAGCAGGCTCCCGCCGAGCAAGGAGCCCGATGTGGGACTCGATCCCAGGACGCTGGGATCATGACCTGAGCCGAAGGCAGCTGCTTAACCAACTGAGCCACCCAGGCGTCCCAAATAAGGGTAGTTTTAAAAGATTAAAATTACCATATTAACAGTATTCTAAACAAACAGGAAATCTGGAAGGTTCCCTTTAGGAGTATAACCACAGCAATAACAGAAACAAAGGACCAGAAGGGGCTAGGAAAGTGTTAAGGGCTATCATAAAAGCCTAAAACACAGGTTCGCAAGCTTTCTGGGTTTACAAAGCCTTTAATGTGTCAATAATTTTTCCACAGGCTAAAAGTCCAAACAACTTAAGAAGAATGTATATCCTAACAACTTGGCATCTATGCTGGGCACTGCACAACTTCTCAAATCTCAGGGGACACTGCCTTCCTCTTTCCCTGTTCCATATGTATTTTCACATGGTACTTGCTTTTCAAAATAGCAACTGCCAAAACTCAGCTTTGTAAAAATATGCTATCAATGAAAGGAATATAGCAATCTAATTTTGAAAATGAACTACCTCAAGCTAGTAGTTTGTGTGGTTTCCAAAAGATGTTGCTGTATTTCCCTCAAAATTTTTAAGCATCCTTTGACATACCAATAGAGTTCTCTCCAGTGCCTTTAAGGCTCCACAGTGCAGTTTGGGAACCATGACTTTGGCAAAAGACAACAATGGATGCCACCAAGGAAGCAGCAACAAAAAAACTGGAGGGAGAAAAAAGGTATGCCTCAGAGAAAAAAAAAATCCGCAGATCCAGAAATGTTGCCTGGAAGTATAACAACAGTGCAAACACTCGAGCAGTTTCAAAACTTAAAATAAATAAATAAATAAATAAATAAATAAATAAATAAATAAAATTATTGTATTTTTATTTTTAACTATCCCGCAACAGTGCTTGCTTCTACGGACGAGAACAAACTTCTCTTTTTTAAATGAACGAATAAACCTGTTCAAATGTTTATACTAATTTGACAGCTTTATATGTGACATAACTAAACTACATTACTCTCACTTGTAACACATATGCATACACACGTATTATAAAAATGGCTGGAAAAAAGAAACAAAATTGAATTCAAATTTTCAATTCAATAAATGTTTCTGGAGTACTAATAGGAATTGCCATGCAGCATCCACCAAACCCGTACCTCAGACTGATATATGAGAAAGAATCATATGCAATAGTTCGAAAACCTGGCTTGATGAAGGAGTTTAAATGATCAGGGGACTTCTAAAATGACAGAATTGCCAGCACCATTCCACACCTACAAGCTCAGGCTTTCTAATGGACATGGAAATCTCTACATCTGCAAAGTACTCCAAAGATTCTGAAATCAGCTAGTCTGAGAGGAGATGACTAAACCAACACTGACCAGTAAAACTTTTCATGGTGATGGAAATGATCCATGTTTGCACTGTCCAGGAGGGTATTCCCTACCCACATGTTGCTAGTGAGCACTTGAAGTGTGTATGGCTAATGTGACTGAAACACTAAATTTTAAATTTCATCTAATTTAAGGTAATTTAAGTTTAGATGTGAATAGCCACATGTGGTTACTTGCTTCTATACTAGAAAGCACAGAATTTGATTTATGTTAAGTACCCATTCTTCTAAATTATCCAAGTTGTACCTCTGATTTAAATTAGATGATCAGGGGCACCTGGGTGGCTCAGTAGGTTAAGCCTCTGCCTTGGGCTCAAGTCGTGATCTCAGGGTCCTGGGTTACAGCCCCAGATCAGGCTCTCTGGTCTTCCCTCTCTCTCTCTCTCTCTGCCTGCCTCTCTGCCTACTTGTGATCTCTGTCTGTCAAATAAATAAATAAAATCTTAAATAAACAAACAAACAAGTAAGATCATCAGAAAACTAGGTAAACTTTATCCAATTTCACAGAATCTTTTATAGTTGGAGACTTTATCCAACGTCAAACTTTTTTTTCCTCACAATAAAAGTCTTCTTTGAATTAGTCCTAAGAAAAGTCTCTGCAAAAAAATTTGGATATTTTCTTTAGCCAGAAGAAATTTACCTGAGCCAGTGTGCTTCCCTTTTTGCCTCAGCTGCCAGTAAACTCAGAACCAAGTCCCGTGTCCAGTGGTAACTCCTTCTAAGTATCTAGTAACATGCACTCTCTGCTCCTCTAAGACTATCTCTGTTCTATTTATATACCTAAATTAGTCAACAAAATGTTATTTTAAATTCTTAAGTGGACAAACTCTTTTGGACATAGGCAGAGTATCAACTTCTAAAGTGATAACTTCTTTGATTAAAGTCAATGTTTTTACTGTTAACTGAGCTTTAAAGTCAACTTTTAAAGTGTTTTCTCATTTAAAAAATACTTTTAAAATAACAACACTGTGGTTAATAACAAAAAGAAATATTTTAATAGAACAAATTTACTAAAGAAAATCTTTAAGTACCAGTTAACAAAGCTGTCTAAAAATATCACTATCACAGCGATTAAATAAGACAAACATAAACTAACATCCTGCTGTAATTCTATATGAACATCCCTATTAAGCATTCAATTGAAAAAACTTGTGCAACTTTTCTTCAGAACATTGGACTATTTTTATATCATGCAGTAAACTACTTCAGTGGCTCTTTTGTTGAAATTTCCCACAAAATTAGAACAAACACATTTGATACATCAATAGCACATTTCTAAAGATGCCTAAAGTCCCTGAGCATCTAGGTGCAAAACTAACATCAAACTAACCTACTTATAAGAGTAGAATCTCTTCACATAATCCCTTAAAATTTCATTAAAAAAAAAAAAATCAACCTTTAAAATACATAAACCAAAACTTGATACCAAATTAAAGAAAAGGAATTTCACATTACTGAAGATACAATGTACTAAATGGGTTCATTAAAAAAAATCATGATAGGAAAAAATTGTTTATAAAAAATTGTCATAAAGAAATGTATCATAAATATCATACATAGTCACCTTAGGATACACACACACAAATGCTAGCAAATGAATTCTATTTTGGAAGAATTCAATTAGTTTCCTTAGCCAACTTACTTACTTGAAGTGATTATTAAAAAGTAAACAAAGTTATAAAACCATATGAATGACTTAGCTCCAGAAGCAATAATATGTTGTCCCTTTCCCCAAAAGCCAAAGTACTGCCAAAACTTGGTTAATTTCAGCACAGTGCTTCTTGCTAGCATGCTCCCTGGTTTACTTCCACCTCTTGGGTCACTCCAAACTTCTGTGCTAGTTTGTCTTTCTCTAACACTCTTAAATGTTGCAGTTACATTTTCAGGGTTCTTGCTTTTTCTACCTTATTGTCTAAATAGTTCTCTTCATCACTTATCGCTTAAATAATCAGATAATTTACAAATGTTACAATGGGTAACATTTATTGAGTGCTTACTATATATCAGGCACTATTCTACCCACTTTACAGGTATTATTTAATTGTCAAAACAACTTTATGCTGGAAGCACTGTTACTATCATCACCATTTTACAGATACAGTACTGAGAGGTTAAGTAGTTTGTCTAAGGTCGCACAAACAGATAATATGTATTTTTGTACATACACAGATATAAATGTTCCTTAAAGCTATTGTAAAGTTTCTTTCGGGGTACCTGGGTGGCTCAGTCAGTTAAGCATCTGCCTTCAGCTCAGGTCATGATCCCAGTGATCTTGGGATGGAGCCCCGTCCAGCCCCCTGCTCAGCAGGGAATCTGCTTCTCTCTCCTTCTGCTGCTCCGTCCCACTCATGCTCTTATTCTCAAATAAATAAATTAAATATTTTAAATAAATAAATAAAAAGCTGCTTTCTATAGGGCTGAAATGCAGGCACAATGGGCTCTCCTCTATTGTCTGTTTTGTTTTGTTTAAGTAGGCTCCACACCCCAAGCGTGTTCAACGGGGGGGGGGGGGGGGGGGGGGGGGGGGGTGTTTGAACTCACACCCTGAGATCAAGAGTCAGATACTGAACAGACTGAGCCACCCAGGTGCCCCTAGGCTCTCCTCTATTCTTACCCAGTTAAACTACAAATTAAACTAAAAGTCTGTAGGTTGGGCATAGTGAAGAGAAAAAGGTACTAGACTCTCAATTCCACAAACACTAGCTGCAAGTAACTCTAAGATTTAGAGCAGAGGCCAGTAAACATTCTTAAAAGGACAGATAGTAAATATCTTAAACTCTGCAGCGACCCAGTCTATGTAGCAACTACTGAACTCTGCCATTTTAGTGTGACAGCAGCTACAGAAAAATGGACATGGCCAAATTCCAATAAAACTTTATTTACAAAAGAAACAGCTTGGACCAGGCCAAAGTTTGCCAATAATCTAGAGGCATATTGAATCTGGTGTGGAGGAAATCATGATATAAGTATTACAATATCGAATTACAGCATTCAGGGGCTTCACTATTTTCCTTAAATAACCTACTATAATTGAACTTTTGTACAGCTGAATTTCACGTGAAGTAAATATTTAAAATCTAGACAAAATACTACATGTAACAATTCCAGTTTAAAAAAAAAATCATTCCATAAAACACTAACATAAAATTATTAACAAAGTAACATCAATTTATTACCTACTAAAATTAAATCTACCTTTGACAATTCATCAAATGGAAAAGACAATTTGGCTATTTCCTTTCAAGGAATAAGGTGTTTAAGATTCAGATAATTTGTAACAGGAAGTTCTACAAAGTAAAACTTTTTGCCCTATCCCCTCATTCAATAAGATTTTAGCACCTGACTATCTTAACCATTTTTCCTCCTATTATTCTTGGCAACTTCAAGAGACACAGAGATAATTTGTCCCACACTTTTCAGCCTATAAATTCCTTGGCCAACCTTTTCACTCCCCAAAATCTTTTCCTCCATTCCATCTTAACCGCCAATTGCCATTGTTATACCCGAACAGCTACAGTCTTATAGTACAAAAGATGACCCATTCAAATATAGGAAGAAATTCTACTTAATTAAAAAAATTAAGGCATACTCCTATTTAATGTATATGGCACAATTAAAAACACATTGAGGATGTGTGCTCATTTTTTTATTAATTTTTTTAAGATTTTATTTTTAAGTACCCAAGTAGAGCTGGAACTTAACAACACTGAGATGAAGAGTTGCGTGCTCTACCAACTGAGCCAGCCAGGTGCCCCATGTGCTTATTTTTTTAACCTGATAAGTAAATGTGATCCAAAGGAGACCACCACTTTTACCTTGTCATTATACCATTAACCACATCCTCCAGAATTGAACAACTCACTCTGACTCCTACCTCCCATATTTCCAGCTCTTTCACTCTGGTAACCCAACCCTACCAACTATTCAACCTCTTTAACATATCAAAATCATTGTTCTCTTCACTTTTTCATTGACCATCCTAACTTTCATGTCCTTATTTTCCTCCTTTCCCATCTCATATTCCATGGTTCATCACTATAACCAGTCCCGTGCGCATTCACTTTCAATTTCCCTGCCCTTCTTTCTCTCAGTTATACACTTCTGAAAAAAAAACTATCCCTGGTTACATCCAACTCTGCTTATTTTATGCCTGCACCCAAACAAGGAACAGAGCTGAATTAAAATTTACAGACTTGCTGGTTGCATTCACTTTAAATTTACGACCACAAAGTTAAGAAGGTCCTCAGCACTACTCATCAATCCTTCTGCATTTCCCCAGTCAATTCTTGTTTTGACAATTTAATACCTCCTCTCCCCTCAATCCTTCGACACCTCTTTCTGTCACCTCTCTCTTGGCTGATGACCAATTTTTCTAATATTATTTCCATGAGAAAACAGAAGCCAACAGAAGAGAATATCCACACCCTCATGCACCAAATCTACCAACTTAACCTGCTTCTCTGCAGAGAATTGTCATCTGCCTCAATCAACTGTCCCTGCTTCTACTTAAGTTCAACCTTTCCACTTGTGTACTAAATCCTGCTCCTGTCTTCTTATTCAAAGACTTTTCTCCTGAAGTTACCTCCTCTCCCAGCACATCATCAATCTCTTTACCTCTTTACTATTTCCATCAGCATTTCAATGTGCTGCCATCTCTTCTGTGTGAAATATATACGTTGACCTTTTGTCCCTCTCTAGCTACTACCTAGTTCTCTAGTTTGTAACAAAATTCTCTATGAAAAGTATCTACACTGACCATATTCACCACCTTCCCTCTAACCCAATCTAATCAGGCTTTGATCCCCACCTCTCTACTGAAACCATTTCTCAAAGTCAGCCCTTTCCGCCTTGCCAAATCCACTTGCTTAGCCTCTCAACAGTATCTGACACAGTTAAACACTTCTTTCCTGATACATTGTGCACTTGGTTCCTTGGAGAATACACCCTCCTAATTTTCCTCCTTACACTACGGCTTATTTTTCAGTCTCCTTTGCTGGCTCTTCAACTTCTTCCCTACCTCTATATGTTGAAGTGTCCCAAGGCTCAGTCCTTCATAATCTACTTAACACCACAGGAAATTTCCTATAGCCCCATGGTTATATATATTCTATCTATATTCAAAGAGACTCCAACCCCTTCTCTCCCCTGACCTCGAGACTCTTATAATTAACTGCTTAATTAAGATCTCCATCTGGATGTCCCAAACTTTAAGAAAAGCAAAACCAATTCTTGATTTCCCTCTCACAACAAACCTTCTCTTCTCCAGGTGTTCCCCATCCATGCAATTAACACTGCATTCACCTGCTTGTTTAGCAATCTCTCACTTTACCACCTATCTAATCCATCATTGTCTTACCAACTATAACTTCAAAAACTTTGTTTCCAGTTACATATGTGTAAACCTTTGTCAAAACCTACTGAACTATACACTTAAAAGTGATGTATTTTACTGGATGAAAAAGTTTAAGTTACACCTCAGTATAGTGTGGTGGTAGTATATGTGTGTTAGCTGCATATATCTGACCATTTCTCACCACCTTCACCACTACCTCCCTGCTACTTGGACTACTGCAATAGCCTCCTAACAAGTAAGTATTCCTGCTCCCATCTTTACTCATGACAATTCATATTCCATAAACTATCCAGAATAATCTTTTTTTTAAGATTTTTTTTTTTATTCATTTGACGGAGAGATCACAAGTAGGCTGAGAGGCAGGCAGAGAGAGAGAGAGAGAGGAAGAAGCAGGCTCCCTGCTGAGCAGAGAGCCCGATGCGGGGCTCGATCCCAGGACCCTAGGATCATGACCTGAGCTGAAGGCAGAGGCTTTTAACCCACTGAGCCACCCAGGTGCCCCCAGAATAATCTTTTTGAGATGTAAATCATATTATATCACTTCCCTGCTCAAACTTCTCCAACTGCTTCCTATGCACTTAAAATCCAAAAGCCCTTAGCATGACCTCAAGGCCATACATTAACTTACCCCTACCTACTTCTCAGACCTCACCTCTTTATCATCTACCCTTTGTTCTAGACACAATGGCCTTCCAGAAAATCCTAAAACACAATCCTAAAAAACGCTGTGTCCAATTATTCTTTAAATGTACTTCAAAAGTAGGTTCTTTACATGAAATATGATGTATCTCATTCTATTAAATGGCCAATAGAGAAATGCTTGCTTAAGCCATCCAAAGAAGTGGATCTGGAGAAGTACTTATGAATGTAATTTGGCCTTCATAAACTGAAGTAATACTCAGAGTAAATGCAACATTCTAATGTCCAACTGGAAACCTAAATTAGGATCAGTTAGAGAGAGCCTGGAATATCATATTAAGGAGTTTATATTTTATCTAACAGGCCAGAATCACAAACTTAAGCACTAGGAAGAGGTTTTATTGTTGTTGATGTTTTTCACTTTTCAAATCCTGAAATCACAAAGTCTGCAAAGAGGAGTGGAATAATAGAGAAAATGAGGAGTTACTTTCAGGGATACACACACACACCCCTTTTGGTACCCCTATAATATTGAGCCATGTGATTGTATTACCTGCTTTTAAAATAAATTATAATTAAGTATATATTTTTTAAAAATATATTTTTAAAAAATATATATGACATGGAAAGATCAGAAACAAATATATTTATGCCTTTTAGGGAAAATTTTATATTACTTTATATACTTTTTTAATGCTAAAACTGAGAATTAGATGAAATATAAAAAACTAGATTAAATATGTTCAAATAGGCAGATACAGACACATACACATTATACACATACAGTATAATATATACTCATACATAATGGTTCATAAATTAGGGAGCTATCAGAAATGAGCTCTGCAGAAATGAGCTCTGCAACTTAAATTATAACCAAAACTTGTCAACTTTCAAGTAGTTTCCTTAAAAACCTGAATAACCCCTGAGAGTTCATAGAGTGAAGACTTTTCTCAGAATCTAAAAACCCACAAATGATCAAAGAACCAGGTAACAAATAAACTAAGAAAAAGGACCACACGGTCTCTTTCCCGCAAACTCATCTCCGGTGGCCTCATTACTTGCCAACAGCTTTGTCAATTAAGTGATTAATAATTAAATGACTTGGAGACAACAATAAGAGTAGGAAATATAAACCTCTGTCATCTCCATATTTGCTAGAGCCTTAACATGACAATCAAGGAGTGATAAGGAATAGAAAACCTCGCAGTACAGTGTCCTTCTCTCAGATTAGTAAGTCATTCAGGTTTTTGTTCCTGACCTATGTTCTAGAACCACAACAACATGAAAGAATCAGGAAGTGGACTCTATTGAACTAAAGAAACTCACACCCCATCAGCGAGAGCAAAGGTGAAATACCAGAATACAGCAACAGAGAAAAGAACTTTGAGAAAGCAGAAGCCCCAAATCCTCTAATCTATAGAATCCATCCTTCGATCAAAGGTAAAGGACTGTGTTTGCTCATGCCCTAGATCTAAAAAAAATATCCTTAAACCTTACCTTCATCCAGTTATATGTCATATCCAGGCTCATACCCTATGGCCATGGCAAAATAACATGGGAAACATTCTCCTCTCCTTAATCACAGAAAGAACACATTCTCCCTTGAAAAACATTTCCTGATTCCCATGACCCTCTTCCATCAACACACTATGCCTTTCCTCAATCTCCTGAGTTTGATCTTCATTCCCTGAGTTTCAAATTCATGCAGAAGTCAGTGTATTTTGAATATACTTTATTCTAGAAACATGAATGGGCACTTGGGAAAGTTGAAAACATTATTTTAAAATACTGCTTCTTGGGGCGCCTGGGTGGCTCAGTGTTTGGTTAAAGCCTCTGCCTTCGGCTCAGGTCATGATCTCAGGGTCCTGGGATCGAGCCCCACATCAGGCTCTCTGCTCAGCAGGGAGCCTGCTTCCTCCCCTCTCTCTCTCTGCCTGCCTCTCTGCCTACTTGTGATCTCTGTCTGTCAAATAAATAAATAAAATCTTAAAAAATAAATAAATAAATAAATAATAAAATAAAATAAAATACTGCTTCTTAAGCTTTAGTATGCAAACTGTGGATCTTACTAAAATGCAGTTCTAACTCAGTAGGTCTAGGGCATGGTCTGAGAGTCAGCACTTCTAACAGGTGGTCCCAGGTGTTGCAAATGCTCCTGCTTCTCAGAAAACATTTTAAGTAGCAAGGTTCTAAAAGGCAATGAAATCTATATTCACAGGTTACCTCCAAAGACACAATACCAATGGAATGCTATCTGTTCTCTCTTTTTATAGTTTATTTCTTCTTCCCTATACCAGATCTATTTTCTTATCCTCTCAACACTTGTAATTTATCTTCCATGTTATTACTATAAAATTGAAAATTCTAGAACACCCAAATGCTTCTAGTTTTAAAGAAAGATTCTATATTTAAAGAAAGATTAAAGAAAGTTTTATCAGAAAGATTCAATTTAACAGGTATACTATAATGGCCATCCCTAAAAATGATCAAACCATCTGTTCAACTGTAATCGAATTAAATTTTCATTCTTGCTTTCACATTGAGACATATTAACAATAACTTACATCTCAAGGGGAAAAGAAATTTCAGTGATACTGCAAACTATGGGGAAGAAACTGATTTTGTAACTAAAGATAATCACCTGATATGTTCTATATCCCTTAAAAAAAGAGACTCAGATTTAACCATCTTTAAGTTGATACTCCCAGTATACTGCCTAGTTAAAAATTATTTGTAAGGAGGATATTCCTCTTTTCTTCGTTTGGTTAGTAAGTACCCAGTCTTCCAAACCAGAAACTTGGGAGGTCAATCTAGGCCTTTCCCGCTCTCTCATCCCCATCCTTTCCACACCCCTGACTGAAAGGAGCCCCCAGGTCCTAACCATTTTGTGTCCTAAGTGTGCCTCTCCATTTCCTGTGCTCTGCCTTAATCTAATCCTTTTCCCTCACCTTACCTACTCCAACAGTAGGCAGACATTGCTGTCTCCAGTCACCCTTTCCCACTATGATCCTTACTCTACACTATCATTCAAGTGATTTTTCCAAAATGCAAACCTAATGTATCTTCTGCTCAAAACCTTTCACTATCACCCACAGAATAAAGTCCAAGCCACATATAATAGTATAAGCACATAACTTTCCTTGATTGGAATCCTGCCTGCCGCTCTAACATAATATCCCACTGCCCTGCCCCCATCCTGCACTTTAAGCCCCATCAACAAACTGCACTGCTTGAATTTCCAGCACATCCCATGTTACTTAATTCCTCCATACTTTTTGCATAGGCTATTGCTTCAGTCTAAAATAGTCTTCATTTCTTCCCCCTTGGCTTTCTGGCCAACTACTATGAATCTTTCAGAACCCAACTCAGATCCCAGGAAGCCATCCCAAGACCTTCCCCTCTACCCTTAGAGAGTTATTTCCTCCAATGCCAACTTTGTAAGTGATAATGGCATTTATTGGGGATTAAATTACTCATTTAATCTTCACAATAACTCTTCCTATAAAATGGTTCCATTATTTCTTTTGCAGATATGGAAACTAAGTCATAGAGAAATAAACTGTTCCCAAGGATAACCAACTGTTAAGTGATGGAGACAGATTAAAATCCCTACATCATACACATTTGTATTACTGTACCGTGATAAGTGAATTTATTTACATGACTGTCATTACCCTGAACTGTGAGCTCCTTGAGGGTGGGGATTATGTCATATTCAATTCTAAAGCCACAGTGCCTGGTGTAAAGTAGGTAATCAGTGCATGCATTTCATGAATTGCACATAAAATAACATTCCTAACAAGTCCAAGAGCAAAGCATTCAGAAACTGGTTTCCCAATATTCAAATATGCTTTAAGAGTTCTAGAACAGAGCAAGTTATTTTTTTATCTAATAAAAAGCATGTTAAAAAGAGAGGTAATACAGACATGAGATTACAGTCCTTGTGGATAATAAAATGGGACTTATTTCCGCAGTAATACTATTTAAACACTGTAATAAGTCAAAACCCAAAGGACCATTTGCTTAACATTAACTCTTTTCCTCTTACTAAATAAGAATTCTTGCTTACCATTCAAGACAGTGAAAAGAAAGCCCTAAATTTACTTCGCTCAAGTAGAAAGAAGCAAATCGTAGGCCAGAACTACTAATTGCTTCCTTAAGTCTGGCCAAGAAATGTATCCCATTAGGCAATTAAAATAAAATACAGTTGCCTGACTAAGCATATAACAAAAGAATTTCTAAGGCTGTATTATGGACTGGCGTTCCATTATTAAAATAATGAAAAATTATTTATTTTAAACCAAGACAAATGAAAAATCAAGAACAAAATAAAATAGATTATCACCACCCCACAAGAATATAGATTTCTATATTATAACTCTATTAAAATGCATATGTTACAATAATACATATGCATGTTTACAATATTCAATAGCATTCTCTGTATCTCCTTCAAATTATAAAAAAATCAAAGTTACACTAACACTAATGATGAAAGACCTCAAGACCAAATCTACTGTACTTAGTAAGCTCTCAGAGTTACACTTCTTTGAGCCATACTGAAATGCAGTAATTAAAACCCACAGGGATGGTACCAGCAGCAACAGTGTATACCACAATACTTGTTAGAGTAATCTGTTCCCTGCCCAGTCTGTACACACTCGTGCACTACAGAAAGGTGTGTCAGCTGTCAGCTGACTTTAGGCCACAGTGAATTTAGGCCACAGTAAACTCTACCCCCAGACATCTTACCATTTCTTGGTACACTCAACCATCAACTCCTGGTAGGAGGCCACAAACTGGAACTTGGATGCATGTTTTCCCACACGCTGCAGTCTCTTCCAAACTGAAGCCATGATGGTCAGTCACTGGAGCAGTTCTGGGTTAGCAATACAGCAGCTTTAACAAAGCAGAGGGCCCAAAGCAAAGGAGCTTTGCATGTATGTCTGTACTTTAAAAAACTCAATTACAACTTGAAATGATGTTTGGGGTCCATAAGTCTTCGCCCTGTTTCACAGGGTAAATCCCATCTTAGATGAATGGCCCAGTCAAGAACAGTATGATACACATGACAGGATGAATGAGAGGAGGTTCCCTCATGGAGACATCACCATTCCACCTCGGGGACTGTATGATGTGTAATCTGGAGGACTGAAAAGCAAAACAAAGAGAGAAAAATATGAGAGAAGCATGAGGAGTGACTAACCACCCATGTTAGATAACACTGCAACAGACAACCTCAGTTCTCGCATGTTTTTCAAACAATGAAACAAAACACCAACCTCAAAAGCCAGTAACATCAAGGATGCAAGACATCAAGGAAGAAATTACAATTCACACCGAAGACGTGGAGCAACACATCAGGTAATCAGCATCAACAACAATCGAGAAACGCCAAGTCGGGGCCCTATCTCCCCCTCCTAGCATCACAGAAAGGCGAGCAGAGCGGGAAAGTCTAGGGATGCTGTTATTAATGTCCACTGCCAGTCAGAGGGAGGAGTGGAACATTTCAAAATAAACTTTGTTTTTCAGCTAATAAATAATAGCCTCCAGTCCTAGAATATGTGCTTGGAACAAATTAAGGAGCGAGGAGGAATGCTGTTGTTCAGTCGGAGGGGGAAATGGATGGGGAAAGAGGAGTGGAGGGAAATCTCAAGGCAAAGGGAGGGCAAGGTCCCGGCTCCAGGCCACTCGGGCTCCCCGCCTTCGCTGCCAACCGGAGGGAAATGGAAACTCCTGCCTGGGCGTGAAGCAATGACCAGCGGGGCAAGTGCACGGTGCGGGGTGGGGTGCCTCCCTCCCCCTTTCGAAGGGAACCGTCCACCGGAGCCTCCTTTCCTCAAGCACAGAGCCCAGACCCCTGCCCCACAGCGGTGGTAAGGCGGTGGCTCGCCTGCGGTCCCTGTCACCCAGGCGATGCCAGAAGACCCCAGCCCGGTCCCCAAGCCCCGACCCCGCCGCACGTCCACTCCCGCCCCCTCCTCACACCTCTAATCCCGCTGTCGGGCTCAGTCTGGCCCGGTTCCCTCCTCAGCGCCGCTCCTCCGTCGCCGGCGCAGCAGCAGCCGCCGCCGCCGCCACCGAGTCCTCCATCCCCGCCGGAGCCACATGGAACAGCCGAGCCAGCCGCGGCGCTCGCGGGAGCCGGGGTCTGCAGCCCCTCAGGCGGACGGCGCGCCTCACGCCCGCCCCCTCCCGGACGGAGTCGCCCCGCGACCGTCCCCCACCCTACAAAACCCTGCCAGAGCCGCCGCTCAGTGCCCACCACCCCCTCCCCCGCCTTCCTCCTCCGCCACCATCATCATTACCTCCCCCGCCGCACCTCTCACACTAACCCTACCCACGGCGGCTCAACCTCCGTCCGCCCCCGCCGCCATTTGGCTCGGCACCGCGCGTGCCCCGCCATCTCGGCGGCCGGGCCTTTCAGTGGTGGGGGCATCTCATTGGCCGACCTGGGTGCCCATAACATTGGCTCCACCCCTTAGCTCTGGAGGTGTTTTTCCCCAGCCGGAATGCTGGGCGCGCAGTCTATCCTTTTGAAAAAAAAAAAAAAAAAAAAAAAAATTGGAACCCAGCAGGGACGATCCCGCCCACTCTTCTGACTGGCTTGGAGAGGGAAAAGATAGGCGGGAGGAGTAAGGAGTGTTTATAGTGAACGGGACGATGGTTGCTTAAGGTGGATGTCGGTCAAAGGCGCGCTGGGTGCCGGGCGGGGTTTCTGGCTGGAGTCTGAAAGTAGAGCTGGGGATGGCTTCGGTGCAGCTGTGCATAGTGTGGCAGCTGTGGTTTTCCCTCCTGTACTCTCCTATCCCCACCCTAGGAGCTGGGTGCGTCTATTCCTGCGCCACTAGCAACCAGGGTGTTTGCGCACGCAGCCTTGGTTTCACCCGATTTCTCCTGGGGTTTTTTTCCCTGACAAACTGAAGTAATGACCCTGACAACCCACGCCTAGCGTTCAGTCTACTGGTCCTCAACGGGATACAATAAGCTGAGCTAAAACCGAACTGTTCATGGTGCAATTACTTTTTGTTCTGATTCTTCAGCATTTTATTTTTCTTGCTTTGCTCTTTTTCCCCTGTAAATGATTCGGGAGTGGCCAGCATATAAAAAGGATGATTCTAGGCAAAGAGGAAGATGAAATAACCCAAGGAGACTGTGAGGGCAGGGACACTTAACATTGTTAAAAAAGCCAAGGATCCTTTTGAGAATATGATGAAAGCTATAGACACTAACCCAAGGAGAGAAATTTATCCTATCATAAAACTCAAAAATCTGCTTTCAGTTTTAGGTGGTTCACAGACCTCTTGGTGTAAAGAGGGCAAAGAATGATGGGGGGAGGGGGATGGCGGTCCCAACATTTAAGGAATAAGCGAAGTAAACTGGAAAAGAGACTGAGGAGGAATGGTCAGAGAAGTAGAGCACCCTATAAGCAATCATCATACAGTTTGAAAAAAGAGAAGGTAGCTAACATGAAAGAAAGCAGGTTGGGCCACGGAAACAATTAAGGGCCAATGTTAATCTTGCTAAGGATGGAGAACAGAGTGAATGGACAAAGTAACTGGAAAGTTATCAGGGTCTAGGGAAGGATTCTTTGAAGGACAGGACAGGAGGGCAGTGGTGAGTGAGAGTTGATCCCATCTATAGACAGGCGAGCAAGAGAAAGGAGAGAGAGAGATTGGAGAATCATGAGAGATGGGAAGACAGAAAGCTGGAATCCAATATCTAATTCTATTTCCACTTTTAATAAAGTGATCAAAAAAATACCCCAAGAACACAATGTGCATTTTACAGAAAAGGACATAGATATCACTTATTTTGCTACAGTCTTAATTTTTAAATATTAAGATAACCATAATATTTATATTATTCTTATTTTCTGTACATCTTAAGAGTTCTCAAGTGTCCTTCCTGAGTGGTTTACTAAGTCACTACAACTTACACCCATTATGATCTCATATGGTGATATAGTCTGCATCATTAACAGACTTTAAGTGTATGGGGTTTTTTTTAATGACTAATTTATAGAAATGGTCATAAACAATTTTAATCTAAGTTGCCCTTCAGGAACAATTCACATGATGATCAGGAGGGTTTTTGCATCCTATTTATTGTTCTTCAGAACTTTTCAAACTTTCTTATGTGGTCAGCTTAGTTTCATATAATAGTCTTTCTCATCCTTAAAAAGAGAGAGAGAGACTTTATTGTAAAGAAACTATCTTAAAAGCAATTAGTTTGGGGCCGCCTGGGTGGCGCCCAGTTAAGCATCCAACTGGGTTTCAGCTCAGGTCATGCTCCCAAAGTGGTGCAATCCAGCCCCGCATCTGGCTCTGTGCTCAGCAGGGAGTCTGATTATCTCTCTCCCTCTCCCTCTAGTCCTCCCCCAACACCTGCCGCCCAACGCACTCTCTCTAAATAAATATATCTTAAAAAATAAAAAGCAATCAGTTTTAAATACGTCTTTTTTTTTGGAGGAGGAATAAGAAGAAGAACAAGGAGGAGTGTATAGAACCCTTAGAGAATTTTCTCAAGAGACTGACAAAGAGTTTCGTTTAAGACAGCTTTTCTTTTTAGGGGAAGTATTTTTCTTGGATGTAAACTATTTCATTCTAGCTGCACAGGAGCTAAGAAGAGGCCAAGGTTCAAAATGAAGTAATTAATGGGGCACCTGGGTGGCTCAGTTGAGTAAGCATCCAACTCCTGATTTCAGCTCAGGTCATGATCTCAGGGTCTGGGATCAAGCCCCATGTCCAGCTCCCCACTCAGCAGGGAGTTGCCTTGGTGCCCTCTCCCTTTGCTTACTCCCTTTAAAATAAACATATAGTTTTATTTTTATTTATTTTTATTAATTTTTAAAGATTTTATTATTTGTCAGAGAGAGAGAGCACAAGCAGGCAGAGGCAGAGAGAGAAGCAGGCTCCCCACCAAGCAAGGAGCCTGATGTGGGACTCGATCCCAGGACCCTGGGATCAGGACCTGAGCGGAAGGCAACGGCTTAATCAACTGAGCCACTCACATGTCCCTAGTTTTTATTTTTAAATGAAGTAGTTAAGACCAGATTGACATTGTTCTGCTGTTGAGCTCAGGTTCAAAGGCTAGCTCCTGGAGGCTCCACCAAACAACTACTTCTTCTCTCATAACTTTTTTTTTTTTTAAATAATCTGTCTGCTAACTAAATTTATTGAAGAATCTTCCATATATACTATCTTAAGATCTTTTTCATCTGCTTAGTTGAAAATTATTGAAAACCACTGAGTATTGATTATATAAATACTATTAACAGTACATTAAAGATACAATTCCTATTCTCAAAAGAGTTTTCAGAAACAGATGTTCAGCACCCATACAAGAAAATAACACAAATTACTTAACCTCTGTAAGTCTCAGCTTCTTATTCTGTCAAACAAATAACCACGCCTGCCTTTCTAGGATGTTAAGATGGAAGATGAGTAGGCAAAGAACTTAATACATCGTAAACAGTCAATAAATGGTAATTAATAATGTACACCATTGTGTTTGTTTCATAAACAGTCAAGGAAAAAAACAACCAGACCTTCAAGAATACTTGGACAATACTTCGTTGCTACTGAACGTAACTACATTAGGACTAAAGAAACAGTGCATTTAACTTTATTCCTCTCTCATTGACTCAGTAATTGCCAAGAGTGGAAAACCAATAACTTATGTGGACTCAAGATTTTATAATAATTACTAAGAATTCACTTACTCTCAGTCTTCATAACCACCTTTCACACAATGTATTAGCTGAGATCTTCTGGCATGCTGGAAGTTACATTTTTCTTAAGGCCTCCCCATTCTCTCTACCTACCAGTGTATATATCCTTCTGACCCTCCCCCCACTTCCACAGGGAAACTGCACCCCAAACCCTTTTCTAGTCCCTTATTTTCTCAGGTCTTGATTTATCACTTCATTCCATCCCAGGCTTAATCTGTGTGTAATAGACTCATGGGTGTATGTTACTTTGATTGTACTGTTCATTTGACCCAGGTGTTGAATGAGAAAATTTATAGGTGTTTCACTTAACAGAAGATTTAACATTTAAAATAATTTCAATTTTGGCTTTAAATATCATCAAGCTTATAGTGAAGATGAAATATGAAGAAACAAGTGGAAAATGCCATCTCAAAACTTCCAATCTTCTTTGCCATGACAATTTTGAAAATATGGAACTTATTTTCCATGAAACAGCTTTGCTAGTCACTGTTCCAGAAACCTCCAAAATGGAGATTCTAGTGTATGAAATGCAACCAAAGGCTTGAATTATGATCATTTCTGGTTATAAAATTTTTATATTTAGGCTTTACAGTTTTGCAGTAAAAATTGTCAGAGGTATTATTGCAGGATTTAACTACTAATATAACTTATCTGTGCTTTAGTCCTAGCACTAAGATTTACTCCCAGTAATAGCACTGCAGGCTTTTGCATTATTTTCCAGTTACCATAGCAGTTAGACTGTATACAACACTACTGCAATTTTTAACTGCTAATGAAATTATTTCTTTTTTCTTTTTTAAGATTTATTTATTTATTTATTTATTTATTTGAGAGAAAGAGAGACACAGTATGTGGGGAGGGGCAGAGGGAGAGGGAGAGAGAGAATCTCAAGCAGGCTCCATATGCAGCACAGAGCCCAATGAGGGGCTTTTTCTCACCACCCTAAGATCACGACCTGAGCCAAAATCAAGAGTTGGGCACTTAAACGACTGAGCCACCCAGGCATCCTGAAATTATTTCTTTCAAGCCCATAGTAAACAAATTTACTCCTGACGATCCTACATCAATTCTTATGTTCAAAAACAAAACAAAACAAAACAAAAACAAAAAACTCACTGTGGGGGCGCCTGGGTGGCTCAGTGGGTTAAGCCGCTGCCTTCGGCTCAGGTCATGATCCCAGGTCCTAGGATCGAGCCCCACATCGGGCTTTCTGCTCAGCAGGGAGCCTGCTTCCTCCTCTCTCTCTGCCTGCCTCTCTGCCTACTTGTGATTTCTCTCTGTCAAATAAATAAAATCTTTAAAAAAAAAAAAAAACTCACTGTGGCAAGCTAATACTTCCAAAATATTAACCGATGGTCTCTGTAGCAGCTGTTTTTCTAGGTACTTCTTTTTATCCTATTGGCCTTTCTCCTCCTAGATCCCACCCTAAGACACTCTCAGCATCTCACCCATTCTCATGTAGGCTGGTCTTTGCTCATTGTTTCAGGAAAGGAATATAACAGAATGCAGAGAAACAGGGAATTTCCCCCTGGTTTTTGAGTTCAAAATCCTAGCCCTTAGGGAGTAATGAAATGGATCCTTATAGAGACCTACACTGTTCAGTAGGATAACCTCTAGCCACAGGTGACTACTGAACACTAGTGTTCAATATGGCTAGTTGAATATGGCTAGTTCAAACTGAGATGTGCTGTAAGTATAAAATACACATTAATTTCAAAGACTTAACATGTAAAACAGAATGAAATATATCTTATTAAGTAATTTTTATATTGATTATGTGTTGAAATTATAATATTTTGGATACATTGGGTTAAATAAAAGACATTAAAAATTAATTTCACCTGTTACTTTGCTTTTTTAATGTGGCTATGGAAAAAATTTAAATTATACATATGGCTCACGTTATATTCCTATTGGACAGTACTGCTAAAGACAACAGTAAAACTTCCTTCTGTAAAGAAGAGAAATGGATTTCCTGAACTAGAAGGAGAAGAAGAGTTGGGAGGAAAGTATTGAGAAGCTCGATGCTGGTGGGTCCCTGAGAATAGGACTTACTGCACAATTCTCTATTCTGGCACCAGCCGTGGAGAGGGCCAACTGAAGGGGCAGGATCTATCTATGGGATCTGAGAGCTGAGAGAGATAACTTAATGTTCTTTTTCCTTGTTAGGGCCAAAGGGAAGAGGCAAGATCCTAAAGAGAAGAAAAAGTTGAACTGTGTGTCTAGTCCAGCCAAGACTTTAGAGTACAGTTCAATAGAACTTTCTGTGATGAACAAAATATTCTATACCTGGCTGTCAATGTAGTAGACTCTAGCCACTTGGGGCTATTGAGCACTTGAAATGTAACCGAGAAACTGGAGTGTTAATATTTAATCTTAATTAATTTAAATTTAAATAGGCACATGTGGCTGATAGCCACCATAATGGACAGTGAAGCCTTACATAGTACCATGAAGGTTCTGGAAACTCAACATGATGATTTCTAGACACCCAAAAGGGTACAGAGACAGAAGAAACCACCAGACCTAGAGGCCTTGCTGATAGGCCAAGATTGACTCAGCAGCAATTTGTGGGGATATATGCCATTGAGGAAGGGTGCAGATTAGAAATCTTGGGGGAGCCAGAGTGGTAGAGGAGGAGCAGAGATCGAATCCTCTATCCCCCTCCTCTGACACCCTGCTACTGTGTAAACCCCCTCAGTTTAGATGCAGTCCCTGCCAAATTGACCATGATTATTCTCTGTCACCCCTTGTGAAGTCAGAGCCTAAAAGAGAATTTGAGTTGAGTTATAGAAAAATGAAATTATAATTCTTGGAAACCTGAATTTTTTTACATTGATATTTGTACCCCCTATATAACCTCAAATAATAATTCTAACAAAATACTTAGCCATTAATATTTATTCTCTTAAAAGACAGCCTTTTTTTCCCCCCCTCTATCATAGGACCCAAGTTCTATGGTTGACATGAAAGCATAGAAAATCTGCATCAGAAAACAATCTTTTGGGGCACCTGCGGGGTGCAGTTGGTTAACGTCTGACTCTTGGTTTCAGATCAGATCATGATCTCAATGTCGTGAGATCGAGCCCCGGGCTCCATGCTCAATGTGGAGTCTGTTTAAGACTTTTTTTCCCTGTCCCTCTGACTCCCCCCCCCACCCCCCCATGCGCGTCCTCACACTCTTCCTCTCTCTCTCTCTCTCTCTCTCTCTCTCTCTCCTCCTTGGGTGAGCACATGCTTTCTTTCAAATCATAAATAAATAAGGAAAAAGGAAAAGAAAACATCTTTGACCTAAAAAGAGAGTATCCTTTTGTGAAACTGCTTCTGTGCTAGTTTCCCATGAACAAATCTTCACAGTTAGCCATAATGAACATTCGCATACTGAATCTGAGATGACACTAATTTCAGAACCTAACTTATATGCTAAAAATCCAATTTTGTCCAGTTCCATAGCATCTAGGAAAGGCTAACCTGGACCTGGTTGGTGGAGACACAGGAGCATCCCTAACCGCCTTGAAATTCAGATAGAGACGGAAGCAAGTCTGTAGAAAGCATCCTTGAATGATTCAATAGGCCAGTCTCTTATTGTTAATCTGGAGAAATATGTTGAATGATTAGAAGGCTCAAAAATCCTCAAGAATTATTACAGTCATGGATGATATTCAAAATGTGGATACTCCAAATGTAGCAACAACACCACAAAGACATTAACCATTTGAATGGGTGACATCCATAAACCATTGGCCCCACTATCCAATTGTGGACCAGCTAAATACAACTCTTGACTCTAGAGTATACTTGCTGGTCTGTACCACCCTCTCAGTCTGACCTTTCAAATTACTTGAAATAATCTCGGGATGGTGAAGTCCCAGTACACCGAGACTGTATGTCAAGATAGGTATAATTGTGAGATATTTATACATCACAAAAAAGTGGATCATTACCAGAACTATTGCAGCAAAGGTTTGAGTTGGAATTAAGAACCCATTCTGATAAAGTTTTTGCTTAATTCAATATATTTATCTCCTATAACATCAGTAGGGATTCCTGACCAAAGTCTATTGTTCATTTCCCATGAAATGTTGTCTTTGATAAATCGTAAAAAGTAAACTGACCTCTGCTTCCTCTATGTTTTCAAAAATTGGAATAAATTCCAGGTAACCAGACAGAGCAACCAGCCAATGTCTTCCTCTGAATAATTCCTGGATGATTATATTTAGTGTGAACATGATAATGAAATTAACATCTTCAGAAATAATAAGGTTAGACAGGAGAGGCAAAGAAAAGCAGTAAGAATTCACAGTCTCGGAGGGCACTGAATACCCACCATGTGGCATTAAATCAGAGTATTTCCATCTCAAACAGTGGGGAAAAAAACAGCAGCTAGCTGAAATCAGGTAGAATCCCACTTACGAGGGCACTAAACATGGGCCAAAGGAAAGCAGCCTTCTTGCAGGAGCTTGTCCCAGATGAGTTGAGATGGAAACTGAACCCAGGTTTCAGAGGGTAGAGCTCATGCACAGTTTGGGCAATCTGCTAAGCAAGCCAAGGTGAAGAAAAATTCCAGGGCAAGGGCAATAACATGGGAGCCAGAGAGAGTTGCAATATCATTCCAGATCTCTCTTTTACAGCAAATCACCCAATTAGTGACGGGGCCTACAAAGAGTAGAACATAGCCTGCTAGCAAAGAAGACATTGTGAGATCTGCTGGATATTTCTTCATATTTTGTAGCAACTTTTGGATGCTATTTTTAAGTATTCCCAATAATGAATCACTGATATTTTCCTCCAAAGAAAGAAAGTCAACTGTTGTGCAAGAGTTATGTTTTGTGCCATAGTTCAGTCTTCTCAAGAAATACTGGTATCTTCAACATTTAAAACTATTATATTTTATCCCTGAAGTAAATTTAGTCTATTTTAGGTATTGAACATATTGCTAAGCTATACTTGGTGAGAAATAATTATCTGGCATTATCAGTGTCCCATTTCTCACTTCTAAAACTTATATGTGCCCACCTTTTCCTGATAACAAGTACTTTTGTACTTTGGTGGAGAAAATAAGCATGTTGTACTTGTATATCTTTCTTCACACAACGCATGCTAAAAAGTATGTATTTAGAGGTCATAACTTGATCATCTTTAGAATATTCACTCTGTCCTCAAATGACCAAAGCAAAAATAGGAAACCTATTGGTGACTGCTGAACTTCTTTTATTCTTGTAATAACATACTTCCTAGCTACTCAAAGCTACTTTAAACATTCCTCTTCTCCAACTTTATGCCACAGTTCACAAAATGATCACCCAAATCCTGCAGTTTGTTGTCAGTAATAAATAACTTGTTGAGTCCTTCTTCATATGTCATGCTGGGAAGTGGATGATGAGAATAACCGCTCTTCATCATTGTGTACTATGGATACTTGCAATGCCCAGGAATGTTATTTGGCCAAATAATTTTGCCAATAGTTCATTCTGCTTTCTCTTAATTAATTAATTAATTAATTAATAATTTCAGCTGATTTTGCGAGCTTTAAGGCAACAATGGAACTTGTACCTCACTTTGCTACAGGAAGTATACCTCTGAATAATAGTTTTATGATTTTAATTTTCTCTGATGCTATTTTAGTAAAAAATCCATTCATGTATTAACACATATCTTGTAAATAACTACTAAGCCCAAAGCCCTGTGCTAAGAATTAGGAATGTAGCACATCAACAGACAACACCTCTGCCCTTGTGGAGCTCACATTCTGCATCGACTAGAAACAATTATTTAGGGGCGTCTGGGTTGCCTAGTCAGTTAAGCATCTGCCTTGGGCTCGGGTCATGATCCCAGAGTCCTGGAATCAAGCCCAGCATGGGACTGCCCAACAGGGAGCCTGCTTCTCCCTTTGCCGCTACCCCTTGCTGTGCATTCTCAATCTCTCTCTGTCAAATAAATAAATAAAATCTTTAAAAAAAATAATATTTTCCCTCAATGGGGATACCTGGGTGGTTCAGTCAGTTAAGCATCTGACTCTTGATTTCAGCTCAGGTCATGATCTCAGGGTTGTGAGACTGAGCCCACATCTTGCTCTGGGCTTAGTTAGCATGGAAGTCTGCTTGAGATTCTCTCTCTCCCTATCTCTTTGCCTGTGCCTCAGTTCATGCTCTTGTGCACTCTAAATAAATAAATAAATAAATAATAAAAGCTTTTAAAAAATTTTCCCTTAATGTTTTATGTTTTTTATAAAAATGATTAAAATTGCATAAATATCGTCTTAAAGATATTATATAAGTCTTTATGTACTCTTTAAAATGTTCTCCATCTAAAGGTTTTTCATCTATAACTTTACAAATCATATTGATAAAAATGAAAATTCTCCCTGGAATAAATCCACTCCTAGTATATCTAATGTGTTCTGAACCTAGATCCATTTTGCCCATGGACACCCTTCATATGGGGAGTGAATGAAGAGTCTTCTTTCACAAAACATTCTAGGAATGTCTTCTATATGTATTTTATATCATAAAAATAAGCATAAGTTTTCAGTTGTACTTTTTATGTGCTTGAATTGCTTTATTCAGATTTAGAACCGTGAATTTCATGGTCCTGTTAGGTATTTTACTCTTCATCCTCTGGTTGGGGCTCACATTGGACTCCCTTCTCATTTTCATATTCTATATGGAGGATTCTGTTCTCTGCTTCAGTGTCAAGTCAGGTGACTCAAATATTTGCCAGGTGCCTGCTATATGGAAGAAAGTATTAGATTAAAAAAATACATTTTAAAAATCCATAAAAACATAAAAAATACACATAAAAATACATAAATCACAGCTGAAAACCTCAAGAAATTTAAACTTACTTCAGAGAAAAAAAGTGTACACATAATAAAAATTGTAAGCTATAGCACATGAAATAGCTTATAAGATAAGAAATGGTCTAAAATAGAATTAAAAGAGATGTTAGAAGTCCAATATTGTCCCATAGTCTGAAGAGACTCAAGCCAGTTATGGTGAAGCACACAGAGTAGGATGGGGCTGACACAGAGAACAGTTTAGTGGTGTCACTAACCAAAGTCACTTACCAATGATATCATCCCAGGAGTTCACATAACTTCTCTGGATGGAAGGGAGAAGTTTATTTATACATGGACCTATATACACAACTCCATGTCAGGCCAAGCAGACACAATTCTGGGACAACTGGTAGAAGGAGAATGATTAGGAAAGAGAAGCAATTTCCTCTTAGACTGACAGTTTTAAGGATAACTATTTTATTTTGCTGCCAGAGACCTCCACTAGAACAAGGCCACCTGAGAAAGAAACCAAAACTGAGAAAGCCAAGAAATGAAACCAAGAAAACTTTGGGAGAATGATAACTTTGCTATCTGGAGGTTAAGAACTAGAAGGTATACACTCTTAAGATCCCTTCAGCCCTATTTCTGTGATTTTAAAAATTCCTGTGTTTAATAAATGGATACATGTATATAAAATTGGAAAGAGGCATTTAGAATTTCTCAACAGCTGTTTTCATTGTGATAATCCAGTTTTCATTAGCTTAAAAGGGTTTCTCCCCACCCCGAGTTGGGGCCATTATTGTTTATATTTTCCTTATGGTGTGCCTTTTATTCCTGTGACTTACTTATTACATAACTGGAAGCCTGTATCTCCTACCCCCTTCACCCATTTTTCCCATACCCTATTCCCCCTGCTCTAGCAGCCATCAGTTTGTCTTCTTTATTTTTAGGTCTGATTCTGCTTTTTGTTTGTTTACTCATTGTTTTCATTTTTGTTTTGATTGCAATATGAGTTATTTCACTTAGAATTGTACTCTCTAGGTCCATCCATGTTGTCCCAAATGGCATGATCTCATCCTTCTTTGGGTGGGTTATATATCCTTCTACAGCTACATGATATATGTGTGTGTGTGTGTACACATCTTCCTTATCCATTTGTTTATCAATAGACTCTTACGTTGCTTCCATATCTTGGCTATTGCAACAAATGCTGCAATGAACATAGGAGTGCATATACCTTTTTGAATTAGTGTTTTCATTTTCTTTGGATAAATACCCAGTTACTGGAATTACTGGACCATAGGGTTTCCTATTTTTAATTTTTTGAGGAAACTCCAAACTATTTTCCACAGTGTCTCTACCAGTTTACATTCATTCAGTTTGGGATACTTCTGATTGTATTTAACTAACTTTAATTTTCTGATCGACCAAAAATTGAAAGTTTATAGTGAAGTTTATGCCTTCCCATGAAGGCATAATGGTGTCTGTTAGGAACATGGAAGATAGCATTCCTAAATGTACCAATTCCTAATGCAATTGTTTATACCCAGCTCTAAAGGGGAGAGTAATCATCAGTCAACTGGGGTCATTTTGTAAATTATCTATGACAAATTACAAACAAAAGAAGCATTGATACAACTTATTACTCCTTCTAGAATATATTGTTTATAACTACAATGGCAATCCAGCCCAAAGAGTTCAATCTATTCCACTGTGAATTTCTGAGGTCTTTGATACCCAGGATTCACAATGATTTTATTATTGCACTAGGAAAGGTAAGAGTACAAAAACACCATATACAAAAATTAGCACAAAAAGGATTATCAACCTAAATATTAGCCATTAAAACTATAAAACTGTTAACAGAAAACAGGAGTAAATCTTTATGAATTTGGGCTTGGCAATGGCTTTTAAAGATGATAACAAAAGCATGAACAACAAAGAAAAATGGTGCTTTATCAAAACTAAAAACTTTTGTACTTTAGACACACCATTAAGAAAGTTAAAGATTGGGGCATCTGGTTGTTTAAGTTGGTTAAGTGTCTGTCTTTGGCTCCCAGGAACCCTGGGTCCTGGAATCAAGTCCCAAGTCAGGCTCCCTGCTCAGTGGGGAGCCTGCTTCTCCTTCTTCCCACTGCTGCTCGAGTTTTCTCTGTCTCTCATATAAATAAATAAAGTCTTTTAAAAATTTTTTGGAAAAAAGAAAGTTGAAGATTGCCAACAGATGGGAGAAAATACTCGCAAATCATGTATTTGATAAGGAGCTTGTGTAACTCAACAACAAACAAATAATCCAATTTAAAAATTGGCAACAGAGGTATGCCTGTGTGGCTCAGTGGGTTAAAGCCTCTGCTTTTGGCTCAGGTCACGATCCCAGGGTCCTGGAGGAGCCTGCTTCCTCCTCTCTCTGCCTGCCTCTCTGCCTACCTGTGATCTCTGTCTGTCAAATAAATAAATAAAATCTTTAAAATAAATAAATAAATAATACAAACTGGCAACAAATTTAAATAGACATTTCTCTAAAAATTATGCATAAATGATTATAAGCATATGAAAAGATGCTCAACATCATTTGCCATCAGGGAAATGGAAATGAAAACCATAATGAGAGACCACTTCATGCCCACGAGGATGACTTGAAATCAAAGACAATAACAAGTGCTTGTAAGGGTGCAGCAAAATGGAAGCCCTGATGCATTGCTGGTAGAATCTTAATAAGGAACAGCCACTTTGGAAAAGAGTTGTGTAGTTCCTCAAAATGTTAAGCCTAGAGTTATCATATAACTCAGCAATTCCACTCTGAGATATATACAAGACAGAAATGAAAACTCAGGGCTACACAAAAATTTGTGCATGAGTGTTCATAGCAGTCTGATTCATAAGAGCCATAAAGTGGAAACAACCCAAATTCCATCAGGTGACAGAAGTATAAACAAGATATGGATATCCATATGACAGAATGCTATTTAGACATAAAGAGGAATGAAGTACTGATAGGTGGTACAACATGGATGAACCTTTAAAGTAAGCTAAATAAAAAAGCTCAGTCATAAAAGACCACATACAATCCCATTTATATGAAATGTCCATAATAGGCAAAACCACAGAGATGAAAGTAGATTAGTGATTGCCAGGGGTTTGGGGAAGAGAGAAATGGGGAAGTGATTGCTAATGGATATAGGGTTTCTTTTGGGAGTGATGAAAATGCTCTAAAATTGCATAGTAGTAATGGGTGCCAACTCTGTGAATATACTAAAAAGCACTGAAGTGTACACTTCATTTTTTTTTTAGATTTTATTTTTAAGTAACCTCTACACCCAGTGTGAGGCTCAAAAGTACAATCCCGAGACTGAGAGTCACGTGTTCCACCGACTGAGCCAGCCAGGTGCCCCATGAATTGTACCCTTGAAAAAGCCGCATAATGAATCTGATGGCACAGTTGGTTAAGCATCCAACTCTTGGTTTCAGCTCAAGTCGTGATCTCGGGGTCCTAGGATCAAGCCCCTACACAGGCTCCATGCTCAGCACGGAGTTGGCTTGAGATTTTCTCTCCCTGTCCCTCTGCCCCTCCAGCTCATGCTCTCTCTCTCTCTCAAATAAGTAAATAAATCTTTTTAAAAAATTAAAAAAGATGAAAAGTCACACCATAGGTAGTATTTATGGTGTGTCATTTAAATCTCATAAAGCATATATTAAGAAAAAATAATATAGAAACAGACCGCTGACCGGAGGCATTCACCAATTAAATTATTCTGCAGTCACATTTAACCAAACATCCCAAGACAACTAAATATACTGAAGAGTTTGGCAAAATATAGTATTCTAACATAGAAATTTAAAATGTGAAAGCACTCCACACTTGGATTTAAGCGGTGTGTGTTCTAGGTTTTGCTGGACCCCAGCCAAAATTTGGAGGCGAAGATTGTTACTTCCCTCTGCATATCCATTCTCTTTCTAAATTAATCAAAGGACATTCAAGGGCTCTTGATTTGATCTTCCAAAGTTTGTTGACAATAGCCAAAAACCATAGAACTATACAAATCTGTCATCACTGCACCTGATTTGTCTCCCTAGCATTTTCATTTCAACTGAGGTCAGCCAGAAAATTCCAAACACTGTGGGTTTCGAATTTGATCAGTTTGTAGGAAGAAGGCAGGATCTTTTCTTTGAAAAGGTTTTCAGTGGTAATCAAATTTCTTTTTCAGTCTACTCTAGTTTCCTAACCTTGACCACATATATATACAGTTAGTTAAAAGCCAGACTATTTTCACAATTTTCTAGATTACTAAAAGTTGTCACAGAACATCTAGTCCTGGACATGTCTGCCTAAAAATTCTACCATATGAAGAAATACTACTAGATAATCTGATAAATAACTGCTTTTCACTTCCTAAAGTTACAAAATCTACTGCTATTTTACTAATAGCTGTAATCATTTTCTGTGTATACTTTTACCATTCATGCATGAAGGACTACAACTCACTTTAAATGCAAGGACAGATAAATGTACAATAAAGTAGTTTCATATATAGTCAATATAGTCAATTCATATAAAAAGTAGTTTCTAATATAGTCCATCTATGCAAGAGTGACAAGAATTTACTATGGGGAAAAGACAATCTCTTTAACAAATGGTGTTGGGAAAACTAGACAGCTACATGAAAAAGAATGAAACTGGATCACTGTCTTACACCACACAGAAAATAAACTCAAAATGGATTAAAGACCTAAATGTGAGACATGAAACCATAAAACTCCTATAAGAAAACAAAGGTAGTAATTTCTTTGATAGAAACATTTTTCTAGAAATATCTCATCAGGCAAGGGAAACAAAAGTATAACTATTGGGACCACACCAAAACAAAAGCTTTTGGACAGTAAAAGAAGCCATCAACAAAACAGAAAAGATCTACCTACTGAATGAGATAAGATATTTGCAAATGTTATATCCTATAAGGAAGTTAATACTCAAACTATATAAAGAACTCATACAACCTAACACCAAAACAACAACAACAACAACAAAAACAAATAATCCAATTAAAGTCATGGGCAGAGGACCTGAATAGACATTTTTCCAAAGAAGACACAAATGGCCAAAACACAGATGAAAAGATGCTCAACATCACTAATCACCAGGAAAATGCAAATCAAAACCACAATAATATTACCACATTACCCTACGATCAAATAATTCCAGTAACTAGGTATTTATTCAAAGAAAATGATAATACAGGCACCTGGTGGCTCAGCAGATTAAGTGCCTGTCTTCAGCTCAGGTAATGATCCCAGGGTCCTGGGATCGAGTCCCACATTGGGCTTCCCTGCTCAGGGGGGAGCCTGCTTCTCCCTCTCCCTCTGCCTGCCGCTACCCTGCTTGTGCTTGCTCTCCCTCTGTGTCAAATAAATAAATAAAATCTTAAAAAAAAAAAAAAAGATTTAAAAGAAAATGAAACACTAATTCAAAAAGATAAATGCAAAAAAAAAAAAAAGATACATACATTCCTACGTTTATTGCAACATTATTTACAATAGCCAAGATATGGAAGCAACCTAAGAATCTACTGATAGATGAATGGATAAAAAAGATATAGATACAGATATAATTATAGATAAATATTGCACAGCCATAAAAAAAGAATGGGATCATGCCATTTATATGGCAGGGATGGCATGACAACATGGATGAACCTAGAGAGTATAATGCTAAATGAAATAAGTAAGACTGAAATCATAAGATTTCACTCAAGTGGCATTTAAGAAACAAAGTAAAAAAGAGACAAACAAGAAAACAGACTCTCAGATACAGAGAACAAACTCATGTTATATGTTAATTATATAATTCAATAAAAAAAGAAAAAATTAAGTTTACAGTCATAATATATTTTCAAAAGTCAAAAACCATGTTTTAAAAAATATGTGCCCTCCAACATTCCCAGGTGGGCTTTTTAAACTATCCAAAGGAGGGACCCAGAGGCTCCATTCCTTAAGTACTATGTTGCAGGTAACCAGACTATTTTCACAATTTTCTAGATTACTAAAAGTTGTCACAGTACATCTAGTCCTGGATGTGTCTCCCTAAAATTTCAATTATTTATAGACACTATCAGTGTGATTAAAAAGCAGACTTAGCACAATTTCTTTGTAGACTTTTAAAACAACATGTATCTAAATTCTGCCATATGAAGAAATACTACTAGAAAATCCTGATAACTGCTTTTCACTTCCTAAAGTTATAAAATCTACTGCTATTTTACTAATAGCTATAATTATTTTCTGTGTATACTTTTATCATTCATGCATGAAGGACTACAACATACTTTGAATGCAAGGACAGATAAATGTACAACAATAAAGTAGTTTCATTAGGAAAAGTTTAGTCAGGATTTGCTATTAATGTAATCATAATATAGCCAGAAGATTTGGCCTTTTGCTCATGAAAACACATACTTGTGATTTTTTTAAAAAAATATTTTTGTCTTGTTTTCTTTTTTTAAATGGGCTCTATGCCCAATGTGGGACTTGAACTCAGGATCCCAAGATCAAGAGTTGCATGCTCTACAGATTGAGCAAATATTTCTCATTTTTAAAAATTATTAGCAGAAAATTTGTTTCAAGGAGGTATATCAAAATAGATTCTGAACTAGCCTACTTTTTTCCTCTGTCATACTTGATATTTTCTGTGTTGAGGTTATACTTACAGATATTTATTTCCACAGCTCACTGATAATGCACTGAGACTCCTGTCTTTTTTATTATTATTAGACAATCTCTATGCTCAGCATGGGGGTCAAACTCATGACCTCAGATCAAGAGCTGCGTGATCTACTGACTGAGCCAGCCAGGTGCTCTGAGACTTCTGTCTTTCTTTTTTTTTTTTTTAATTATTTTTTTTAAATTTATTTATTTATATTGTCAGGCAGACAGAGTGGCAGGCAGAGGCAGAGGGAGAAGCAGGCTCCCCGCTGAGCAGGGAGCCCGATGCGGGACTCGATCCCAGGACGCTGGGATCATGACCTGAGCCGAAGGCAGCCGCTTAACCAACTGAGCCACCCAGGCGTCCCGACTTCTGTCTTTCAATCAATGAGATTCACTTGAGTTTTATTGCAGTTAAGTTAAGGGTCCTTTTCAATAAAAATGACTACAGAACTGGATAGTTTTAAAAAATTTTTTAAAGATTTTATTTATTTTAGAGAGTGGGGAGGAGCAGAAGAAAGGTAGAGAGACTCTCAAGCAGACTCCCCACCTAGCACAGAGCCCTGAGCCTCCATCTCAAGACTCTGAGATCACGACCTGAACCGAAATCAGGAATCAGACACTTAACCAACTGGGCCACTCAGGCACTCCAAGTTTGTTTAAATTTTTAAATATTTGTGCTGGGGCACCTGGATGGTCCAGTTGGTTAAATGTCTGCCTTCAGTTCAAATTATGATCTCGGGATCCTGGAATGGAGCCCTGCCTCCGGCTCCCTGCTCAGTGGGCAGTGTGCTTCTTCCTCTCCCTCTGCCCCTCCTCCCTGCTCAGGTTTCGTGCAAACGTCTGTGCTCTCTCTCTCAAATAAATAAATCTAAAAAAATATTTGTGCTGAATTAGTAACTATTAAAAAATGACGGGCTTCAAATGTTTCATACATGTAATCCTGGGGCTCTTCTGGATGAATGGATAAGTGTGGATAGATGAAATGGGAAACATACTTCCTTAATTAGGGTTGCATGAAAACAGCCATGTCAATACTTAGACGAGTGCCCTCAGTGAATCAAGGCCAGAATAGTTATTCCGAAACTTGAATGCTCTCCTGAATCACTCCTCTACAAAAAAGGAAAATTAATGCACAATTTCCAGGTAGTTGAGAAGATGAAAAAAAAAAGATTCTACATTGATTTGTCTATTGCAGAAGTGGTTGTTTATACTTTATGAAGAAGGCTGGGTGGGAGAAAAGGCAAAGTGATGAAGAAAATAATGTGTCTGACATATGAAAACTACTCCGTAAATGCTGATTTCCTTCTTTTCTGTCCCTTCTGAAGGGAGCATATAGCATATAACTGTTGATTAAATTAACAAAGTGTAAGAGAAGAGATAGTATTGATCACTCATGCTATCTAAAATATCCAACTTATACATCTAATAATTTGCTTTCTTTAATAATTATCTCTCAAGCCAAAGATCAGAGCCTGAAAGAGTTCATTATTTTTTTTTTAAATTTGCTATTAGTCCTAACACTTCTCTGCTTTAGTGAGGATCAAGTTCCAATGAAAAGAAAGCTGAAGAGTCTTTTCCAGAGTCTACTTTTTTTTAAATGAAAGTTCCTCTTTTCTTCTTTCAAACGTAGGCACATCTGGTATTCTGTATACTTACTCTGGTAAAGAAGTCATCTACTGTTCATTCATTTGAAAATTTCAGCAAGAACTACGTTGGGACTGGATCACTTGAACTTTTCCTTGAACTTCCTTGAAAAGTTCCTTGAACTTTCTCAACCCCAGGCTTTACAAGGACACACTCACTCTTGCCTCTTCATCTTTCCATAGCCATCCTGTGCAGAGTCCATGCAGATACCATCCAGGGGTACTTTTTTTTTTTTTTTAATAAACTATGAACCCAAAATGTGGCATCAGTTCATGACCCTGAAATCAAGAGTCACATGCTCTACTGGCTGAGCCAGCCAGGAATCTCTAGGAGTATCTTAAAGTAATATTTCTATTCTTTGTGTTGGAATGCTTACAAATGGTCTCACAGAGAACACAGCTTGCCTCTTGTATTTAGCTTGGCATATGAATCCATTAAAAAAAATTTGGGAAAGCTTAATGAGAAGTTAATATGCCATGTCATAAATGTATTTTTATTGAATCTAGGTAGGAATACCCAGAAAACTAGGCAGATAATAAGTGGTTACTGTATTCCTAAAGAATTTACACTTCTACACAGAGGGGCAACCCTTACATCACACACCTCATCCATAGGTTGTCTGAGACTCTCAGGACTTCCACAGGAGACTGGGGTTCCCAACGCCCCTTTGCATTAGTAGAAGACTGCACGTAGGTCAACAGGAACTGCACGTAGGTCAACAGGAAGACGGGTCCAAGGCAAAACAGTTTCTCAACTTTATAATTTCTAATCTTTGACACAATGAGGATTTACGCCCCTCCCTCCAACGACAAGAGGATTATCTTAGAGTTTGAAGAAAGAAGGCAGTATTTAAACAAAAGATTTACTCACATTTTGAAAAGAAAAAAGGGAGGGATCACAGAGTGTTTAGAAGTTGAAAGGATCTTAGAGAATATTTCATTCAATTCCCCTAAGAATAAAGAAAAAGAGACCAAGAAAGTATTTGTGTCTGCTTTAGGTCAAAACAGCTAGAAGGCAAGAGGTCACATGGAGTAATACAAAGAACATAGACTTTGTGGCTAACAGTGTGGATTTGAATCCAGCTCTTCTCCTAACTATTTGAATGGTTTTCTTATATATAATGTGGGAATAATAGGACTTGTCTTCTAAAGTTGTTGTGAAAAGTAAATGATACAACTTACATAAACTGCCTAGAACAGTTGCCGGCAACTCAGTAAATGTTGGCAATTGTTCTCGGTGCAGGAACCCAAACCAGGGTCTTTCAATTCTAACTCTTGTACACTGCTCTGCACTATCAATACAGCTGGCTAGAAGAATTCAAACATTTGCTTAAAATACAAGATTCCAATGAAATAAATTGTGCACAACATCAAACAATGTTTTAAAAACATTCACTAATCATTAATACAAGCCATACCCTGTCCTTTTTCAGGTAAAATTAAACATCCCACTTTTCTCAGTGATTTTAGCTGTTTTCAGATACACACAGCTCAGTACAAAGAAATGACACAAGGGACTTTTTATCTGCAATGCAGAGAGCAATACGGAGATAATTTACATCCGAACTTGCCGTTAGCTCCATATGGCATGTATTCATCATTTACTGGGTTCAGTGCCCTATCTTTAGAGCTTCAGTGATCAGGGTAGAAATTGCCTACTTATTTATGCTTGGCTGGACTGGAAATATAGAGAGAGGAAGAGGTGAAGGGAAATGCCACTCCCAGCAAGAACCGGTCCCGAAGTTAGGAGTCTAGGATTAACATTGACTTGTCCAGGAATAGCAGTCTCTGTTTTAAAGAGTAAGCAAAATGCAGATGGCATGAGGTATATTATTTATGGGTTGCAATCATGCATGTTATTCCTGTCTGTCCCACAGAGGACTTGACTGTGGTTAAATGTCGCGCTGTCTTCCTTTTGTTCAAACAAAGCCTCACTCACACTGGGCAAGTGAGCATTGGCAGCAACATGTGATCAATTGGTTCAGATGAGAAACAGGAAAAATTACTTTCAAAAGCCAAGTTAGGAATTAACCCACCCTACTCCCATGCCCCTCCTTCAGAGAGGGGGAGTGAAAAGAGAAGTACTGTATTCTCTTGTCCCTACTGAGAGTAAAGAAACAAAGAGTTTTCCTCTCCCATCCCTTGGAAAGTCAAAGAATCAGTCCCTTTATACAAAAGGAATTTTGATTTTCCTCCAATTTTTGCTTCAAAAGAGATACATCTTTCAAGCTGGAAGAATCTAGTCTTTTATCCTTCAGTCACCATGATTATCCCCGTGATGGGAAAGAGGGAATTCTGAAGAGTACACCCCCCCCACACACACCTATCATAGTATTAAGCATATATTTAGTTCTAGAATTCAAACATTGTAGCAAAGTGTGCAGCCATTTATAACTTCTGCAATATTAAGAAGGATTATGGACTGTTATGGGTTGAATTGTGCACGCTCCAAAATCCATATGTTGAAGTCCTAACCCCAGTACCTCTCAGAATGTGCCCTTATTTGGAATTAAAGTCATTGACGAGGTAGTTCAGAAGAGCTCATTAGGATGGGCCCTAATCCAATATGACTGGTATTCTTTTTAAAAGGAGAAGTTTGGATACAGACAACCACATGGGGAGAACACCATGGAAGATGAAGGCACAGATTGGGGTGATGCATCTACAAGGCAAGATGTGCCAAAGATTGCCAGCAAACCACCTGAAGCCAGGGGAGGCGCATGGAAGTTTCTTCCTCACGATAAAGGAACCAACAGATTTCTACACCAATCTTCGAATTCTAACCTGAAGAATTGTGAGATGATTAGTTTCCATTGTTGAAGACACTCTGTGGTACTCTGTTAGGACAACCCTAGCAAACTAATAATATGGAATTCCCTTCCTTCCTCCCTTCCTTCCTATCTTACTTTTTTTCCTTTTCTCTCTCTTCCTCTCTTTATCTCTCTTTTTCTCTTCCTTCCTCCCTCCCTCCTTTCTTCCTTTCTTCCTTCCTTCCCTCCCTCCCTGTTGGACTTCATGGAAAAGAGGCTGGAAGATAGGAACATGATTTCCTTGTAAGCCACTGATGGACTTCATGCTTTCTGTATCATTAAGAATACAATACATATTAAAAGGCATATCCACACCTGACTGTAACTAAAAGTTTGGTAATAGTGGGCAAAAGGAGCTGCTCCAAGGGATACACATGCCAAAGTCTTTTCCATGTGCTCAAGGTCAAAATAATGGCTCCTAAAACCCAATGGCTCATTTTAAGCCCTCAGAGAACTAGAGCATTTCCCTTGTTTCTCTCATAGCGGCTTTCCCTTCCTTGACTGGAGAACACATGTTTCAACTTGCTAAAAAGCTTTACTGTGTCCAGACTTACTCATCCACCTCCAAAATGAAGCAGAAGCAATGAGATACTACCTTTTCTTCTTTCCCAAAGAGTGATTACCCTCCCTCCCCAACTCTCACATAGAGGAGTCTAGCCCAGGTTTTAACTTATTGTCTCCTCTCTTTTCTACCCATTGCCACATGAAAGATTACTTTCCAGGACCATTGGTTGGTTCTGTGCTACTCTCAGTGCTTCTCAATGATACAGCATCAAGACCACTGGCACTTGCATTTGAACATTTATGCACACCCACATACCCTCACAGAGTTGTTCTTTTTTTCCTAAGATGCCACTATTGATACGTTCCAATGTGTGTGCACTTGTGCCTGATAAGACTACTCTGGGAACATGGGATCTTCTTGTGCCAAATGTGCGACACTCTTAGACTAAAGGCCATTGGAACCCCACAGCTCGTTGGTGTTCTTAGAGCTGCTATATCCTCATCGATGGTGGGACTGAAGCTTCTATTCATAAAATGGCAAAGTCTAGGGAGCCTGGGTGGCTCAGTGGGTTAAGCCGGTGCCTTCAGCTCAGGTCATGATCTCAGGGTCCTGGGATCGAGTCCCGCATCGGGCTCTCTGCTCGGCGGGGAGCCTGCTTCCCTCTCTCTCTCTCTCTCTCTCTCTCTCTCTGACTGCTTCTCCATCTACTTGTGATCTCTCTCTGTCAAATAAATAAATAACATTTTTTAAAAAATGGAAAAGTCTAGATCTCCAGCTGCCTGGGACTATAGCCTTTAGAAGTTTCCCAGCTGTTTGTGATCTTACCACATTGCTTGAAGCTGTTCTAGGCAAATGGACATCAGTGGTTTTTGGCTGCCCAGCATTCATTCCTCCTCCTTCCCTGGTCCTCTCATTTTCTGTCCTTGTGGTTTAGGTGCTGACCTTATTCACGCAATCATAGGCTGCTGCCGTTAATAAAGAAAGTGCACATGACCAAAGCCAAACCAATGAAACTCAGGTGCTGAAAATGCTGGGAAAGAAAGAGGTGCTCTCTGTATTTGACTTGGAGTTGGGAAGAACTTAAGTCTGAAGTTTCTATGGGCCATCAAGTGAAAGGAATCTACTGAGAATGAAGCTGAGAGAGAGAGATCAGGGGATGTGGGGTGTAAATGTTGTGTGGACATCATCTGCATCCTTGAGTCCAGCCATGACTGAGCTTTTCAGTTATGTAAGTCAATAAATTTCGTTTGGTAAAGCCATTTTGAGGTGGGTTTTCTGGCATTTGCAGCTGAAGGTGTTCCAATATATTCATTGTTTCTTCTGGCTTTCTGTCTTCTTCTTCTATCTGCATAGTGTACAACAGTTGTTCTTGTGCATGGCATCTACATGTTTAGCTTCCTCATAACTGTTGGGATGAACTTCACTTCAGGGCTAATAAGGTATTCAGTAAATTTGCAATTGTTAATCTTATTCTTCCAGTTGTAGAATTTCTAGTTATTGATGATGAACTCGTTCCCTCAAATCCAGCAATGCATTGTCCTAGAGGCAGGCAGGAGAGTTGCCCAGAAGGTCAGAATACATCATAACTCATTATAAGGCTATGACCTAGTTAAGAGCTTGAAATGTGCTGGTACCATCTGTCTGTCAGATTTCTAAACATCAGGATGATCTTGATTTATTTCTAGACTTTGTCAATCAGTTCATCACATGCTATCTGCAAAACAGAGTCCAATGACATCTTCATTCCAGGCTGAGTATTGGATTTTCTTGGCGCAAGCTTGGATGTCGCTTTGGTTCTGTAGTTGCTATAAAAACAACTATTCACAGCTGTTTACAATGAACAATGATCAAAAAAGCCCAAATAAAGTAGAAAATAAGGCTATTAATTCAAAATGCACTGGAAAATCTGCTTTTTGTTTTTGTTTTTGTTTTTATTTTTTATTTTTTGAAAATCTGCTTTTTAGGCAATTTCAATGCCCGGGAAAAAGGAGAATGACAACAATCACGACCTAGACAGTATCTACCCCACTGACAATGAGGACACATAGGCCCCTTATTAGCATTTTCTGTGACACATCCTACTTAAGAATCAAAATATCCTAGAATTGGAGAGGCCACACTGTCACGGAGTTCAGCTTACTCAGAATGTAAGCACTCACCTCCACTTCCTTCTTAAATGGCAATCCAGGCTCCTTCTGAATGTCAGAATATCTCCAAGATTGGGTGTCTCTGCCCATTGAAGGAGAACTCTTATTTATGGAAAGTATTCTCTTGTGCTGAGCCATAGCTTCTCTCCTTGTAACTTTGGAATGCCAGAATTTTGTTTAAGGGAACTCAGAGATCATTCAATCAACATCTTCATTTGTGTTCAGTGATTTGTCTTATGGAACAGAGTATCTAATCATCTCCTCTGTAACAGCCCTTCCAATATTTTATGGCAGCATTCGTGTTCTTCTCTCATAACATTTTTTTCTCGGGGATATTATACCCAGTGCTTCACCTCTTCCTTATTCTGAGGAAAGTTCACTGAGGTGCTACCCTAACTTCCTGTCCTCTAATTCCCTCTTGTGACATGATACAGTCTTCCCAACATCCCACTACTATTCATTCAGAGGCTAGGTATTTCCTTCCAGGTGCAAACTAATAAGGGGGGGAAGAAAACAATTTTCAGTATCTTATGTTTTTCTAGCTATATTATGTATTTATGTAGAAGTACTATTTTATGTAGCACTTAAGCACAAAAGATTTGGTTATGAACGGCCTGTCAATATTTCTGGTACAGCCAGTTTCTACAAATGAATTGTCAGACTTCAGATCAGAGATTGTCAATAGCACACGATTGTGCTATGAAAAAAGCACTTAGCAGTTACTTAAACCAGGGCCTAATTTCAGTCATGCTAGCTTACAGGTGTTCAGGGCTTTAAATATTGTATCTTATTTGATATTCACTACTGCCCTGGCAAGAAAACTGGGCAATGTTGTTATTCTCCTTACTTTGAAGGTGAAGCCCAATGACTCCCCCACCCCCACAAGGTTAGGTTATAACTGGTCCCATGATTCTTGACTTCCAGACTACTGTTTTGTTTTCAGTATGGCCATTGTCCTTTGTCATCAAATAGCCTCACATTCACCCCTGTACAGCACTACCGTGCAAGCAGCTTTCTGGAACGTACAGGTTTAGAACACTTCATCTGTCAGCTGCTACCCAACAGTCCACACCTGGAAGAACCCAGATCTTTTGACTACTGGAGTCTAGTGATCTCTCATTAAACTCCAAGGCCTCACTCCCCTCCTTCCTGGTTTCTGCATTACCAGTTCTGAAACCAGCAAACACATTGGCGGTATTGGAAGCAATGATGATTTTTTTTTAAAGATTTTATTTATTTATTTGACAGACAGAGATCACAAGCAGGCAGAGAGGCAGGCAGAGAGAGAGAGAGAGGAGGAAGCAGGCTCCCCACTGAGCAGAGAGCCCGATGTGGGGCTCGATCCCAGGACCCTGGGATCATGACCTGAGCAGAAGGCAGAGGCTTAACCCTCTGAGCCACCCAGGCGCCCCAGCAATGATAATTTTTAAGTGCTCATTTTCTACCCCCTCCCCCAAATCTGCTGATGGGAATTCAGATTGCCAAATGTCGCAAGAAAAGCAAGATAAATTTTAAGTCATAAGCTAACAGTGAGCAGTGAGGAGGCAAAATAAAACTCCTAATCTGTAGGACTCTCCATATAGAACCTGAGGCTTGCTCCGCCCCCTTTCTCTTTCTCCTTTGCCCTGAGTGTAATTCATTTATCTTCAGGCTCAGTAACTTGAGGAATAAATGGATATGAAGCAAGGTAAAGGATGTTGAAGGTTGAAGCCAAGGGTCACTAAAAATGAGAAGGGAGGAACTCTGAATCCCTATGGGCAGCACAATGTGCCAGGCACCCTTTATAGTAGTAAGTCTCCAGCTAGGAACAGAACTTTCCTTTCCCACCTGATGATCTTTCATTAATCTAATGAAAGGGTTCATAAAGAAGAGTACACAAGGTTGGAACATGTTTACCCTTAAGATTCCTCTTTGGTTAATAAAAAAAACACATAGAAGGACTAATCCCTCAATATCTGGGGACAAAAATTTCCTCAAGCTCTTTTACTTGAATTTGGAGGGAAACAATGGAAGACAGTAATTTGTGGTGGGAGGGGGATTACTATGCTCGGTGTGCTTTGAACAAATGCTCAGATGAAGCATGCCTTGCCCCCTTGCTTCTTGGATCTGCCAAAACTACAATAGAGCCCAGGACTCAGTTTAGCTGTGGTTTTAGCTCCAGACCTCTAGACATTTCGCACAACACACTTTGCTGGTGATGTTTGAGATTTAACCTTGAAATCAAGTTGTTATATAATTCAACAATCCAAATCCCTGTATATGCTACTGGCCAATACCATTCTATTTTTTTTTAAATGTTTTTGTCAATACAACTTTTATACTTTGTATTAAAGGTCTGTTTTAAGTCTTTCATTACTGTTGAGAAATTTCTAATACATACACACATATATATACACACACACACACACACACACATATATACACACACACAATATATATATGTGTGTGTATATATATGTATATGTATGTGTGTATGTAGAGATATATACATTCACTTTCAATAATGAAAAGGCATAAAGTTTTCTAAGACCTCCAGGTGCTCATTACTTACTAGGATCTTCAGACAAGAGTCTGAATTGTTAAGAGAGCTGAATCGGGTCAGATGGGGTGAAGGAATACATGGAACAGAAAACAGAAATAATCCAAAGAAAAAATATGAATGCTAGAGTAAGTAAACTAATTATAAGGGAATGACAACGGCTGAAATTTATTAGATACAGGTACCAGTGATGTAAATTTTGCAGCAGATAAGAAAAGTCCCTAGACTGAATTGCAGGTTAACATCACCTTGGTTTTCTGGGAGAGGTTATGGTATTGTCAAACTTATCATACTTAATGTGGGTTGTAAAAACAGCAGAAGCCGACAAGAGGCTTCTGGGTTCCTGAACTGACTAATAGGTATGACGTTGATGTTAGAGTTAAGTCATTTTTTCATTATTTGGAGATTGATTAAACTGGTGTGAATTGTGGGAGGTCAAATAAAAAAGTGACACAATTTGCTTTATATTATGCTGATAAAATGCAAAGGATAGGCTTTAGGGTCAGATGAAGGGTCTTGGAATCCACGCTGTACTTGTCAAGCTGAGTTGCTTTGAGGAAGTCAGGTAGCCTCTCTAAGGCATGGTGCTCTCTGTATTAAAATGAATCTAATAATAGTGGCTATTTTGCGACTCAAATAAGCTAACATATATGGATGCATGTTATGAACTCTACAGTGCTAGTTACTGTTTTAATTATTTGTTAGTGTTAGCCCCAGGTTATGACTCAAAAGGGGGAAACAGCAACACACCTTATTCCATTTTCAGGGAAAAAAAGTGGGAGAAAATATTGCTTTTACAGTATTTTCCCCTTCTTCATCTGGGTCTTTGAAAAGCTGTGTTTATTAGTTTTTATAGCTTACCCTCCAAAGCTCTGTATTTGATGCCTGTTGGCCCTTACGCACATGTTGAGAACTGAGAAAATCAATGATTATTGTAGGCCTGACCACTCACGGCTTAAAGGGAGCAAATTACGGATCTTGACCATAGTCCCTCGCAAATTAAATCCCACCAACTACAGGTGGGGAACCATGTTTGTTTTTTTGTTTTCTTTGGTTTCGGTTTTTGTTTTCAGGTGTTTATTATTATTGTTTTTTTAATGCATTGTGGCTTCTCCCTGCTTTTCCAGCAATACAATGGCTTGGACTCTTGTGGATTGGTTAAAAAAAAAAAAAAAAAAAAAAAAGAAGTAATAATGGGTCTTGTATAATCCAACAACCTCTCAGGGGAATTTCACAACCACACAGTCCTGTAGGATCATGACTAGTGTGCCAGAGACATGGGATAACCTTCAGCTTTATTCATCCCAAATAAATAGTCACTCAGTTACCAGGGTAAATCAAATAAAGGTAACCATTGGCACTACCAGTGGAATTCTGAAACAAGAATTCTGAAAGGAATATGGCAACTCAGTCACCAAGATGTGTTTGTGAAATCGGGCAATGTCAGCTTATCTCTCTCAATAGTAACTAGGTAAGAAACCAAGATGAATCACTTGCAGGAGCCAAACTAAACACTATTTTACATCCTTACCTTTAATGATATCTTACTATTCACTAAGGTTTACTTGAAGACAATTATCACTTTATGAAATGGGACGCATACAATGATTAACAGTGGTGTAAAGCTTATAATAAAGTATTCATGAAATTATATGGCAGGACAGATTTAGAACTGCTTTTTAAAAAGGGTGGCTCTATTTTGGCCTGCGTCATTTAAGGAATTTTCAGTTCTTAATAATAACCAGATGATTTCCTTTTGTCTGAATTCAAACTCAAAGATTCTCAGGATAAGAAGACATCTCTCCATGGGTTCTTCCTTTTAAATGGCTTTTGTTGGGTGCCTGGGTGGCTCAGTTGGTTGAGCGACTGCCTTTGGCTCAGGTCATGATCCCGGAGTCCAAGGATAGAGTCCCCCACCACACACCCACCTGCTCGGCAGGGAGTCTGCTTCTCCCTCTGACCCTCCCCCTTCTCATGCTCATTCTCTCTCTTTCTCTCAAATAAGTTTTAAAAAAATCTTTAAATGGCTTTTGTTTTGCAGTATTGGAAGGCTTTTCTTGGTGGCATTTCAAAAAACTGAAGAAAGATCTTATTTTTTATCTAGGCTCTTAACTTCTCATGTTTTGACTCTGCCAAAATGTAAGCACATTATTGGACTCCTCTCTAAGTTTCAACCCTAACTTGAATGCCTGTTCAATATCCTTAGGTTACTCAGCCATCTTCCCTGGTTGGGAGCAAAAGTGGCCACCTTCAGTATATCCATGAAAAAAAAAAAGAGTCTTCCAGGATTTCCTGGAGTATCTCAAAGACCATAATTTGCACATAGGGGCACTTTTAAATTGTTTACTAAAAGTCATTCTGTAGAGGCAAATTACAGAAAGATTTCTCTTCATTGGCACTGGAGGTTTACAGTCAGTAATGAACAGCTGCATTTCAGCCTCCACCTGTCCTGGCAGGTCACATTTGCACAGTGTCCAAACCAGACTACCCTACAGGGCATCCTGGGGACACGTTCACTTTTAACTGTTCCTTCCACATCCATGCTGAGGCCAAGACGTCGGAAAAGACACTGGAGGCATAATTTCTTCAATCTCTCCAATTTCTGCCTCCCCGGCTCCCTTCCAATGTTCACTTTCTTCTGGTCTCTGTAGTTCTTCCCATCCCACTATAAAGAACCCAAGTTCTCCCTTGCCACCCAGTGATTCTCAAGACAGTTTGACTGAGTCCCACCGACATGAAGCAAAAGGCTCCAAGATGCACACATTCCAGTCTTTCCTACTTTTCAAAGAATTCTCTGATAGCAACAAAATGTTCCTGGGCAGACACATTTTATTCAGATTGTATGAATATCTGCATTAGCAATATTTGTATGGATGACTTTTGTGTGTACTACAATCCATATTTGTGTTAATGTTTTGTTGTATGTCATAAATCGTGTTGATCTACATAGATATCACTATCCTATCATAGGGTTAATCGAACAGTACACCTCAGACACAATAGATGATGATGAAGGTAAAGAAGGGTAATTTATAATTAAAAAGCAGAGACAGTAACAACCACAGGAAAGAACAAGCAACTCAGTAGAGTACTGATACTAATAACAAAACAATCTTCCCAAACTGAGCATACGTCAACAGACTGCCCATGCATGTTTATAGTGGGAGTTTGCAAATATTGCCAGTGTTGCCTGGCAGGAAGGTGAATATTTAGGTAAGCCCATCAGTAAACTTACTTATGTGCTAAATTTTTATTTATGAATACCAAATACTACCAACTCTTGACAACTCAGCAGTTATTAGTAAGTAGACTTTATTTTTTAAATTTTTTTTATTTTTAAAGATTTTATTTATTCATTTGACACACAGAGAGAGACCACCAGTAGGCAGAGAGGCAGGCAGAGAGAGAGGGGGAAGCAGGCTCTCCGCTGAGCAGAGAGCCCCATATGGGACTCGATCCCAGGACCCCGAGACCACGACCTGAGCCAAAGGCAGAGGCTTAACCCACCCAGGCACCCAGTAAGTAGACTTTAGACACACACACACACACACACACACTCTGAAATGTAGGGTATCAAGGGCCCATTTGCTAGTAAGATCCAAAGAAAAGACTCACATTTGGGGATCAGTTTGTGGAACATGCTTGTGGCCTACCAGTTGGCTAGAGTCCATACCTTGAAAATCATTGCTTAGGTGGTTGGCTTGGCTTTTTGACTCAGCTTCTCAAGATGCTGGACCGCTTTTCTTGTTTCATACTCCACGGCCACAAGGACATTCTGACCTTGGGCCTTAGCCAGACCCCTGAACCCCCAAACCCCCAGTCTCTCACTGGAGTCGTCTCTGGGAAGGAGAATCAGATGTTACCCACTAACTGGGTAGACTCCCAGTTACTACCTGGTAGCATCTGTGAGGACATAATGGGAGGCCTTGAGTGAAACATGGTAGAGGGAAGTCAGGAAAATTGGTCACAGGCCACCTCTGCCTTGGCAACTGTTTGGCAGCCAGCAAGTTACCTCACTTCTCAGATTAGATGTCTCCTCTATGAAATGGAAATAATACTACCAATCTCACAGATCTCTTGTGCAGATCAAATGAGATAATGTAAGTGGTAAAGCATAGTATAATATAAATTTATTTATAAATTAATAGGTGTTATCATTGCAGAGAGGTAATGTTCAAACATCTGGATTGTTCTATTTTCAAAGTATAACTAATACTAAGATGCTATGATGTTTAAGAATGACAAACAAAATAGACTGTCAACCATGAAGGACAAATGCAAGGTCCTCACAGACCCTAGAGACTATTGAGAAAGAGTGTGAATTCCTGATTCCACAATCCTGAAACATGTTATAAAGAAAAGTACATGTCTCAATAGTCCTGAATCTCCCTCCAGCCCTTTGTTCCTCCCTTCTCCTGGTTTGGAGAGTAGGACGTAATTCAGAGTAATTCCAAATGTTAGAAATGAAGTTTGGGTTTTTTTTTTTTTTTCCCCTCTTAACTCCCCAACCCCCCCCATTCCCCCCCCCTCCCGCCCCCCACCCTCGCCCCCCACCCCCGCCCCGCCCCGCGCCGAGATTAGCAGCTCCTGCAAGGACAGAGGACAGCGGCTGAAGAATGCTAGGAATTCTTCCCTCCACCCAGTCAGGAATGTGTCCTGCTTGGGGCGCTAAACAGGAATGTGAGGGCTGCCAGATAAGGCCCAGAGCTTGGCCATTGTGCAGCTTGCTGTGGGGGAAGAAGCCCTCCTCCAGAACCAGCCTCAGGATCCCCGGAGGCTGCACTCTGGCTGACAGTAGAGACAAGAGCTGTGTTGCAGTAGTAACCTCTGCAGACTACGAGTAAAGACAGCCCAGCTGGACATGTGAAAACAAAGACACCGCGGTGTTCTTAGTTTGAGGGAAGTACTGTCTTTGGAATCAACACAGGCATGGGCTTGACGACAGGCTCGGCTGCTTACCAGTTAGCTGTGAGACCTGTATTAGATACTCCATGAGCTTGGGTTTCCTCATCTATAAAACACAAATAATAATAGTACCTACCCTCTTACAGTCAAGGTGAGGATTGAATAAAATAATGTATATAAAACACTTGCCACAGCACGCATCCATATATTTGGGCTATAAAGTCTATTTTTATATGACTAGCTTTATTTCTATTTATTTATTTATTTGAGAGAAAGAGAGAGAGAAAGGGTGGTGGGCAGGGGAAGCACAGGGAGAAGGACAAGCAGACTCTGCACTCAGCACAGGGCAGGGCTCAACAGAGGGCTCAGTATGACTGGGACATCAGACCTGAGCTGAAATCAAGAGCCAGGCACTTAACTGACTGAGCCAACCAGGCACCCCTACGTGACTAGCTTCTAAGCAGTTTCAATATCCTGCCTTTATTCAGTGTTACAATACACAATGTATTTTCATATTTGTTACTTATTTTTTTATTGGTTCCAGTAATTTTTTATATTACAAAACAATTTTATTTGCCAATTACATCTTAATAAAACTGGAAAAAAACAAAAACATGTGCCTTCTGAAGAAGGTCCACAAACCACCTGTGGAGTAGCTTTCTCCCTCAGTATCAACCCTGAATTTGATCAAGTATCTAGAGCTTAATGTCTAGATACAATTTACAAGAGGCACAATAACATACAAATGCAATCAGTAAAATCCAGACCATTTCTTCAACTGATACATTCCAAGGGGGATAAACAAGAGAAAAAAATCCTAGAGTGTTACTTCTTTTTAATTGCATTAAGCAATAGTGTGAATTTGAGCACCCTAGGGATGATCTGTAAATATAGTCATATTTCATTTTATATTATTTTATTTTATTTTATCTTACTTATTTGAGAGAGAGTGAGCGTGCACACAAGCAGGGGGAAGGGCGGAGGGTGAGGGAGAAGCAGACTCCCCATTGAGCAGGGAACCCCATGCAGGGCTTGATCCCAGGATCCTAAGATCATGACCTGAGTGGAAGACAGATGGCTTAACCGACCTGAGCCACCCAGGCATGCTGATATAGTCATCTTTTTAAACACAAGTAATAGAGTTCAGCTTGACAGTTAACCCAAGTCTCCTCTTAGCTCTTATTCTACACTGCATCCCTAGCCCTGTTTTTTTAGTCACAGCAGGCTGCCTCCCTCCAACCTTCCCAAGCATACTGACTCTATTTAACCCATGTAGCTGCTCTCACCAGCTTTCCAGTGGGAGCTTGGAAGAAGGCACCATAGAAGTCATAGAGAGGCTCCAAGGCTTCAGGGATTCTGTCAGGAGGAGACTTGAGGAGCCCCTGAGGCAGACAGAAATGCCTACTTGATTCCCTTATGCTTGGGTCTCGAAGTTTAACCTGTGTGGAGAAGGCCTGCTGCCATGCCCTTATCCGGGTTCCCCTGGCTTGCTGCTTTTGCTTCTACCAGCCTTTCTTTCAGTCCTCTGTCCTGAGGACAGAGGGAAGGAGGGAAGACTGTCCCCCTTAGTTCTGCCTTGCTTAGGCCAGAACTCCTAGAACAATGTGGGCTGCAACCTAACTCTGACCCTTAGTGTTCCTGAAGCTGGAGTGCTGCTCCACTTATCCTGAACCCCAAATCTTGATTCCTTACAGTTTATTGTAGATCTGCCGTGTCCTTCTATAACACGCGAATGTGAATTTTTTAGTCTCCTCCTGTACAGGGGGGCTTGCGGATGGCTGTTGACCTATTCCTGAAGTCTCGTGAGGTTCCTGACAATTCTTTCTTCCCTCGGCTTGGTCCCCTATAATATCAGCCATGATCTCTGGACATGGAGTCCCATGTCCCATGGGGAGCAAGCTTACCTCTCCACTGATGGCCTTATTGTTTCCATGCTGGTTCCTGTATAATGCCATCCACCTCTCTCTCCAGGATCTCAAAGAAATTTCATCCTTTATTGGTAGTAAATATTTTTTGGGGAAAAAAAAATGCCAGGGACGCCTGGGTGGCTCAGTTGGTTAAGCAGCTGCCTTCGGCTCAGGTCATGATCCCAGCGTCCTGGGATCGAGTCCCACATCGGGCTCCTTGCTCATCAGGGAGCCTGCTTCTCCCTCTGCCTCTTCCTGCCATTCTGTCTGCCTGTGCTCGCTCTCTCTCCCTCTCTCTCTCTGACAAATAAATAAATAAATCTTAAAAAAAAAAAAATGCCAGACCACTGCTTTTATTGTCCTTCTTAAATTTGTAAGGGTATGGCCTGAGGCAAGCGGGACCACAACTTTCTTAGATGGCAGTAAGGCTTGTGAACAAGCATCAAGCAGTGGCCTCTGTGAGGGAGTCAGGATGGGGTTTGGAGGAACTGTCCTACATGAGAGTTTAAACTTGGGGTAAGTGTCTAAAGCAGAGTCTAAATGAGGTAGCAAGCTCTCTTATGGTTATGGCCTTAGCCCATGCCAAGTGAGATATTCCAAGGTATGATTAGATGGGGATGAAGAAGGGCTGCCTTCAAGTGGCCAGGCTCCAGAAGGCTCATTTATGGGAGCAGGATCCAGGCCCAGGGTGGCCAGGTGACTACAGAGAGATGGAAAACCAGGACCTGAGTCACTAGGTAAGGTCCAGAGCACAGTCAGGCATTCAATGACACCTTTTAACATGTTTCATACCATCAGGCAAATGTGTGCTTGATGCTGAAAGCAGCCTTGAGCACCAGCCTATTTTTTTTCCCCCAAACACCTTCTCCTGGTGATTTATCTGCTTTGCCTTCACTCATGGACCATGATTCAGTTACTGCTCCTTCTGAGCTATCCAAACACTGTAATTGCCTTCAGCTTTGCCAACGCTACCTTTTGCCCCCACCTCCTACCTTTTTGCTTTTTATCTCTGGATACAATGCTTTACCCTAGGGATATCTCATGTATCCAAAAACTATTATTTACCCTCAGCTATGGTGTTGAAGCAGCCTTCCCTGTCACACGGGCTGGCCCCATCTACTCTCTGTTTTTCCCAAACTAAAAACTGAAGTTTATCATAAACTTCGTTCACCTGTCCATCTGCCATGTGCTTGTTTCACTACACTGGCTATACCATCTCTATGCCACCATGACCTCGACCGTGGGTAAACATCACCAGTATTCACCAATATCCAATTCTTCTTTTCTTTCTGGCATTTAAGAGATGCTACTGTCCCATCCTACTTCTAGTTAAGTGCAGCCATATGACTAGTATGGACCAATGAGACATAAGTAAAAATTCACATCTTACTTCTAGGCTAAGGTAGTGAAAAGCTTTCTCAGCCGTCTTTACCTGAAACATCCCTCTTCTTCTGTTGTGTTGAATGCAGAGCTTCTGTCTTGAGATGGTAGTGTCACCAAGTCCAAGAAGGCTGGCTAACTGCATGACAGAGATAATAAATAACTTTCATGGTAACCCTCCACGATGGAGGGTCATTTGTTACCACAGCATGATCTATTATATCCTGACCAAGACAGTCACTGAGGCCAGCTGATTTGACTACACCTGTGTCTCTGCCTTCCATTCCCTTTGCTCTAGCTCAAGACCTCACTATCTCCCACAGGAACTATCAGGAACTTTAAAAATGTCTTCCTGTCTCCAGGTTGGCATCCTTCAGACTCATCCTCCAAAGAGATATCACAGTGGTCTTTGTAGAACTCAAATCCAGCCATGTATTTGAGCTACACTGATAGGATGAATAAATGCTGGTAACATGACAAAACTCCCTAGTCAGACTCATCTCCCATGTCTCTTCCCTTTATGCTTTATAACTAGCAATACTTAAATATTTGTGATTTTCAGAATAATCCATGCTTTCTAATGCTTCTTTGCTTCACTTAGGCTGTTCCATTTATCCAAAACATTTTTTTTTTTTTTAAGTAGGCTACCTGTGGAGCCCAGTATGGGGCCTGAACTCACAACTCTGAGATCAAGACCTGAGCCAAAACCAAGAGTTTGACACTTAACCGAATGAGCCACCCAGGCATCCCAATCCAAAATATCTTTATACAGCCTTCATGCTTTTCTTTGCCTGGCTACTCCTATTCCTCAAGACTAGGTTCTAATATCACTTTTCTGAGAAGGTTTCCTGCTGGATTTACTCTCTCTCCACCACACTCCCACAGGATCTTCTACGTATCATTGACTACATTATATTACATCTCTTTATGGGCCTCCCTGTGAGGGTAAAAGATTAACTGGGTAGGTACCTGTCACATGGTAGATCTTCCTTTGTAGGACATGAGGAAGTAATGAGATTTGGTGGTGATCTAGACACTCAGGCCTCATCCTTGGACACAGAATTCCAGGATGATGGGTTGTGAAGTCAACTTGAGGGTTCAGCCTGAGAAATTAATCACTCTAATGGGTATCCAGGTCTGACCAGAGTAGAAGATGGAGATTATGCCATGCTTAACAAATGAATCAGGGATTATTAACCTAGACAAGATTGGCTCAAGAACTGAAATGACGTTGCATTGAATGGGGACCATGAAGAGATACTACTTTGAGAATCTTGGTAAGGTAGAAGCAGAGGAAAGAGTGGAATCTGATATAATTTAGCAAAATCACTGGCACTCTTAATAGATTGGGCTTAGGCAGCAACCACATAGTTCTTGATGACTACAATAATAAATGCAGTAGGTTCTCATTATTTGTGTGCAAAGTCCCTGGGAACACTGATGAGCAAATATGAAACCATCGTTCCTAGAGAAAATGCAGGGTTAGGTACTTGTGAGACTGTGGTCACATTTTCATCAACTGATTAATATATAACTTTGTTTTATGTATGTTTCTGTTTAAAGACACTTTATTTCCTTATTGAATATGTATTATGCATTTATAAACATTGAACTCATGGCCAACAACACTGAAACTTATATCTTAATAAAGTTTATCTAACACACATAGTTCTCTAAAAGGTGCTTCTTGCGTGTAGGAAACCTGGAAAGCACTCTGGCATTGCACTTGGGAGTCATTTTAAATAACAAAATCATCAATAAAAAAGCACAAAAATGTGGAAAATGTGGCACCAAATAGATTACAAAAAGACATTTTTGTTTATAGAATAGAAACTGAAACAAAAATAGTGTTACTTTGTCCAACTTCAGCTGGGAATGTGTATATGAAGAGACTCAAATTTTTCACCGCTCTGCCCATGTCCACGAATGACTATGAAAGTGCTATGAGTACTGATTTGGGGTTTACACATAAATTTTAGGAAGTAGGTGACTTTACAGATACAGAACCCACAAACAATGAGAATCCACTGTGGTTATGATCTATTAAACATCTACCACCTGTCATTGAACAAGGTGCTTTACATATACGCATACTTTCAAGTTTATCAGTTTTTCACTGTTCAAATGAGATGACTCAGAGTTAACAATGGCATACATGTTCTTAGAGTCATAGGCTCCCACCACTGGAAAAAGTAAACCTTTATAATAAGATTAATGTCATACAATTTTTACACTTAGCTTACCGGTACATTAATGGGGCTAGACACTTGAAATAGGCTGGACTTCAGCTTCTCTTGGACATTGCTAACTCAGTAGTCTGAGTTCTTAGAGAAAACTTGGAATGCTGTGTCCACTCGGCAGCAGAGCTATTGACTGACTATGTTTAGAGACCTATAAGCTGGTGTACTAAGGTCTGAAGAGACTCTTTCTTATAGGAAAACAGGACCAGCAGTAAAGAGCACACTCGTCTTCCCAAACAACATTAGGTAAAGCCAAAAATAGTCAAGTAAACAAACTCAGAGACAAATATGTCTTTCAGGGCATTGACTGACTGAAGAGTAATCTGAGAAGTTAACAAGCTTTAGAACATACCACCTTTTGAAGCTTCATGCTTGCAAAATGATGGTCTTGGGCAATCTGGCCCTCTACAATCTTCCTATCTACTGCTTGCTTTCCATTTAGGTCAGTCTGGACTCTGTTCCAAACTACACTGTGCTCACTCTTCTCATCTTACTCTTATCACAATGCCATTCTCTTCCCAACCAAATCACCCTTGCTTGGCAAAGCACCATTTAGTCCCACATCTTCCATTCACCTCTTTTGGACCTCCTTGCCCCTCTGAATCTTCCTTATGTGGGGGAGGATGTGGACCACCCAAAATCTAGCTCACTTGTTACCCCATCTGCAAAAGAGAAATACTAATAACTCTAATCTTGGAATGCAAGCAGGAGAACATGTAAAGGCACATGGCACAGGGCCTTCCACTAAGTGGCTGCTCCACAACCTGGTGAGTCTGAATCTGAATTATGGTTTTGACCTTGATTCATGTGAATTAACCTTTTGTTAGCCCTTCTGAGGCAACTTTTATGAAGAAGAGGATAATATTACAAGAGACAAGGCAACAGTGAGAAAGAACACGCTTTGGGGGAGTGACTTCCAGATTGAGTTTAATGGATGAATGCAAGAATTTTGGGAACTGATATCACATTGCTTAATATTTCCCTTTTGCCTAAAATCTCCCTAATAACACTTTTACCTGATATAATAATTTTTACAAAAGAAACACATTATAAAGGGAAAAAGTAAGAAGAACATATTAGAAGTTCTGAAAATGAATACATTCAGCTTCAGGAAAAACTCATCCCATCTGTATATCCACTTACCCTTTTGTTTAGTTATTGGTCCGATATTTATTAAGTGATATGCCCTAGGAATTTTTCTACATGATGAGGTACAGTGGTAAACATGAAATGCAAGTTCTCTATATTTATGGAACTTACTTTGTTTGGTATCAGAAAACAGATCTGAGAAAACTCATGACCAACCACTACCAATCCAGTCACTAGACCATGCACTGGCTTTTGAGAGTGGTGACATGAGAGTGTCTAGTCACTAATGTAAGGTCCAGTCCCTGCTTCTAAGCCCTGAAAGAGGGAAGAGGAAGGTGTCACAGTGTACAGAGTGGGAGTGTAGAAGCAGAAAGACAAAAGCAGCTCTCTGAGTCAGCATCTTCTGGGTCTGGAGCAGTGAGTGTACCAACCTCAGGATTGGACCTCGGGCTGGTTACTCTTTGTGAGTACAACCCCCATAAACAGAAATCCTTCTAGAAGTTATTTTTGACTGTGAAGGACAACAGCATATATTTAGTCCAAAGAGATCTGAAATATAGGCCACCAGCAATTTCAAACAGTTGTCAAAGTGTGGAGATAAATGCTGAGGAGAGAGAGAGGTTGGGAGTGAGACCTGGCTGTATATATAGTTTGTTTCTCACCAGGATTCAAAAGAAAAGAGCTGGATGTTTCAAAAGTGCTATAGAAAACTTTTAACAGTTAAACACTTGGAACCCTCAGTGGACAAAAATAAGACATTTGCTCTTATTCTGAAATCCCAAATTAAACTAAGGTCAGAGTAACAGTTGTGTTTCATTCTAGCATGCCTTAGTGAGAAATCAAAGGAGACTCCCCAGAGACTGATAAGCTCCCTGTAACATGCTGAGTTGTTGCATCAGATAGAGAAGACATGATTTATACAGTTTACACTTGAACAACAATGGGTTTGAACGACACAGGTCCACCTGTATGTGGATTTTTCATAGTACAGTACTGTAAATGTATTTTCTTTTCCTTATGATTTTAGTAACATTTTCTTTTCTCTAGGTACTTCATTATAAGAATGCAGTATATAAAATATATAACATGTATAATATACAAAATATGTATTAATCAATCATTTATGTTATTAGTAGGGCTTCTGGTCAACAGTAGGCTATTGGTAGTTACGTTTTTGGAGAGTCAGAAGTTATACCTGAATTTTTGACTGCATGGAGGGTTGTCTTCCCAACCCTGGTATTGCCCAAGGATCAACTGTATATACTGTGCTTTCTTTCTAAGAGTCACAATTAAAGGAAGGTAGCACTTAATAAAAACCATCAGAACTTGTCACAATACTTTCCATAATGTAATAGATTGAGTCTCACATGACAATCTCCACAGTCCTGGAGCCCCAGAGTAACTCTTCAGAGCTCCAGTAAGTGTTTACTGAAAACAGGGTGCCTGGGTGGCTCAGTCGGATAAGTGTCTGCCTTCAGGTCAAGTCATGGTCCTGGGATCCTGGGATTGAGCCCCACATTGGGCTCCCTGCTCCACAGAGAGCCTGCTTCTCCCACTCCCTCTGCCTGCACTCCCCCTGATTATGCTCTTTCTCTGTCAAATAAATAAACAAAATCTTTAAAAATAATATTTTTTTAAAGATTTTGTTTATTTATTTGAGAGAGAAACAGTGAGAGAGAGCATGAGCGAGGAGAAGGTCAGAGAGAGAAGCAGACTCCCCGCGGAGCCGGGAGCCCGACGTGGGACTCGATCCTGGGACTCCAGGATCATGACCAGGATCATGACTCCAGGATCATGTCCAACCAACTGAGCCACCCAGGCGTCCCTAAAAATAATTTTTAAAAAAGTATTTACTGAATACAATATGTAAAACCCCAACTACATTTTCCAGGGCGTCACTTTTGAGAGCTCTTTGCCCCAGCAGCATTACACAGCAAGGAAGAAGGGAGCAGAAGGTGCGTGAGCACCAGCTTCTTGAACACAGTGGGAAAAGGACCAAAAAGAAAATGATCAAGAAACCATAAGCAGAAAGTTCTTCCTTGTCACAGCATTTTAGGATTAAAAATAAAAAGATTTACTAAAATTAGCCACATTGTAAAACCCTATAGCAGAAAGTTTTAAATAAGGCAAATGGCCTCAATGCTTCAGACAACTTTATCAACTTCATGCTATAAACCGTAACAAGCAAATTAATTATTCCCAGATGCTGGGGAAGAAGAATGCTTGCTGAATTGTTTTGCTTCTCAAAATCTTCAGTATAAACACACATTCACAGGATTGCATTCCCTTTTTTGGCTCCCAACATGCAAGTAATTATACAGTGTGCAGGATAATGTTGGATGAGCTCTCCTTTGAATACCAAGCAAGTTCTGGGTTCTGTCAGCCTTTTGGATACTATGTCCACAAACATTTTTCTCTGACAGTCTTTAGTAACAACTTGTAAACAAATTGTTTCAAGTTCATTTAAAAAAAAGGGAGGGGGGCTGCTCAACAGCAGCACAAACCTCACTTCCAAATTATTCCAAATCCTTAAAGGGCTGAAAGGGGCAAAATTCATCTCAAGTATGGTACAGTTCTTGTCTTGCATCAAGAACAGTTATTCTGCAATCCTTAGGAGAGGGAGGTCAAATCACATTGGAAGTCTTTATATTTTTATATTCTTTGCATTTTGCTAACATGTAAACAAAGAAGAAAAAAACATTGTGAATCAACTGTGAATTAAGAATATGTTTAGGATTAAAACATAGATTCTCTGATCATGGCCAGAATAATGTGAATAAAGGGTCATTTTTCAGTTTCACTCCCAAATTTTCACAGAACAAATGAAATGTGCCTGGTGTTGGGTGAGTCAGAGAGTTTCTGGGTTTATCTGGACCTTCGTACTTCTAGAAGTAATTAAACTCAATGGATTTGTTCTGGGGCCTTAAATAATGCGGCAAAGGTGTGCGTGTGTGTGTGTGTCAGTGTGCACATGTGCAAAATGTGTGGGGGGTGGAGGAGATAAAGGCGGCACAGGGAAAACCTCAGGAACTGTTAAAGAAAAAAAAAAAACACCACATTTTCTACAGAAGGAAAGAGAAATTCTGTCGTCCTGCCAAATGCAACACGAATGAGAGGGAAAGTTCAAGGAAAGTTGATATTTAAAAAATAAGTAAAAGGAAATTCAATGAGAAAACAATATGCAGGTCAGGTCGAAGCCCAGAGAAGAATGCTCATTCAGAACTGGGCTGTGATCCTGCTTTTTCTGAAGTGAGCAGCTGCTGGTTATTGAAACCAATCCACACAGTTGGGTCCCTGCCGCCATGGCAACACTGGGAGTGTCTGTGCTGGAGTGGCCGAGGCACAATGGGGCAGTTCCAAGGCCCAGAAGCACTTCTGGCTAAAGATTAAGGAGGTTTTTTGTTTTTTATGTGTGTTGAGAGATTTGCATTCCTGGGTTTGTGGTTGGCTTTTGGAAACTTTTCCAACCTATAATAAACCCTGACCTACGGGGCAGATTTTCATGCAAATAGCAGCATGGAAGGAAAGCATCTAGGTGTTCCATAGGCAAATAACTTATTTTTAGTCTCACTTTAAATTTTCTCTTACAAATCTCTAATAAGCTCTGGGCATTTATACCTTGTCCCTTGTTTTGCAACCTTAGGATGTTTTGGAAATAATGCTTAGCTTGTTTTTCATACTTGTAGCTTATAATAAGGCATGGCCCGAAAAGGGAAAACTATCATAGTCTTGTGAGTTGAAAAAGTTAGCTAATAATTAAAGATACAAACTATAGGGGTGCCTGGGTGGTTCAGTCCGTTGAGCATCCACCTCTTGATTTTGGCTCAGGATTATCTCAGGGTTGTGAGTTCAAGCCCTGTGTGGAGCACACTAAAAACCAACCAACCAGCCTCTGCCTTCGGCCCAGGTCATGATCCCAGGGTCCTGGGATCTAGCCCCGCATCGGGCTCTCTGCTCAGCAGGGAGCCTGCTTCCTCCTCTCTCTCTGCCTGCCTCTCTGCCTGCTTGTGATCTCTGTCAAAAAACAAAAACAAAAACAAAAACAAAAACAAAAACAAAAACAAAAAAACCCAAAACTTTAAAAACCAACCAACCAACCATAGATTATATATTACTATATGCAGGGCCTCAATAATTGGCACATTCAAGTACTGAACTCACCTTGGTTCCATTAGTACTACAAGCTAACAAATTTATCTACCAGCTAGTAATAAAGAAAATTGCAACATAATAACCTCATTCAGTAACATAGTAAGTAATAGCATAGAATTTAGAGTCAAATTGTCTGAGTTCCTATCCTGCCATTTATTTGCTGTTTACTCTCAGGCAAGTTACTTAAACTCTCTGTGACTCTGTTGCCTTGGCTGCAAAATGAGGATATGAGGAGTACCGACCTGGCAAAAAGGCCTGTTAAAGTTAAGTACATTAATATTTCTAAAGTGCTTGGAACTGAATTTAGTTAATGTTTAAGTCCTTAGAAGATAAATAAATATATACATAAATTTTTTAAAAACTAAAAGGACCATAAGGAATAACACGGAGGACATTGGGAGATGGAGAGGAGAAATGAGTTGGGGGAAATCGGAGAGGGAGACAAACCATGAGAGACTGTGGACTCTGAGAAACAAACTGAGGGTTTTGGAAGGGAGAGGGGTGGGGGGCTGGCTGAGCCTAGTGGTGGGTATTATGGAGAGCACGTATTGCATGGAGCACTGGGTGTAGTGCAAAAACAATGAATTTGGGAACACTGAAAAGAAATAAAATAAAATGAAACAAAAAAAGATTTAAAAGGACCTCTTTTAAGACACTGGGAAATACTGCCTTTGGAATTCAGGACAGCCAGTGTATTTGTGTGCTTATGTCCCTAGTCAGGAAATGTTAGACTTATTTATATCCATGGCTTTTAACTCACTTGGATCCATGCTTAAGACTCTTTGACCCTGATAAAGAGTTTGTTTATGAATTTAGCCAGTTTGTGTGTGTATGTGTGTGCGTGCATGCATGCACAGAAAGGAGTGCTTTGACAAGTATATACTGCATCTTTGATGCATTTGGATGTCTACAAATGCTTAACTTTTGTTTAAAACACAAAGCACAGTGCTTTGTTAAACTGAGCCAGCATGAGATGCAGCTCTCAAACTGGGAAGCCTATCACTGTATCTAGTTATTCTAGCATCAGTCAAGTACTTACCTTTCCCCAGACTCCTGGAGATGATAACCCCAGTGCTGCTTCACCTCCTTAAGAGGATGAGGTACACCAAATCATTTTCTAAAAAAATTATTTTTGACAAGTAAAAATTATATATATTTAAGGTACACAGTATGATATTATATACACAGATATAGTGAAATGCAATCAAACTAACATACCCTTCACCTTCTATGGTTATCTTTTTTAGTGTGTATGGTAGAAACACTTGAGACTTACTCTCTCAGCAAATTTCAAGTATGCAAAACATTATTATTGATGATAGTCACCATGTTATATTTGAGGTCTCCAGAACTTATTCATCTCATAAGGGAAGTTTATATTTATACCTTTGATCACTATATCCCCCTGTCCCCAGGCCCATTCTACTCTATTACTATGAGTTGAACTTTTTTTATTTTTTTTTTTTAGATTCCACGTATATGGAAGATCATGCAGTATTCATCTTTCTGTGTCTGGCTTATTTGATTTAGCATACTGTCTTCCAGGTTCATCCATGTTGTCTCAAATTACATGATTTCTTTCTTTTTAAAGGCTGAATATTATACAACACACACATGCACACATACACACCACATTTCCTTTATTCATTCATCTGTCAAGAGATTCTTAGGTTGTTTCCATAACTTTGGCTATTATGAATAATGCTGCAATGAGCATGGGAGTGCAGATATCTTTTTGATAACCTGTTTTCACTTCCTTTATCTACATACATAGTAGCAGTATTGCCAGGTCATATACAAGTTCTATTTTTTCATTTTTGAACAATCTTCATACTGCTTTCCACAGTAACTGAACCAATTTATATCACCACCAACAGTGCACAAAGCTTCCCTTTTCTTCATTTCCTTGCTAACACTTATCTCTCGTCTTTCTGTTACTAGCCATTCTAACAGTGTGAGATGATATCTCACTGTGATTTTGATTTGCATTTCTCTAATGATTAGTGGTGTTGAGCATCTTTTCTTGTGCTCTTGGCTTTCTGTATGTTTTCTTTGGAAAAATATCTATTCTGATCCTTTCCCTATTTTTTAATTGAGTTGTTTTGTTGTTGCTATTGTTGTTTTACTACTGAGTTGTGTGAGTTGCTTATACATTTTGGATATTAATGAGGTGCATCATTCCTACCAGACCCTGTTAAGGGTTTCCCACTTTCATCCCAGAACTCTTACCCTGGAATTGCAAAGCCTACTGACAGGTTCAGATGCACAACTTTGAAGGTATCCATCCATCTTAGGCCACATAATTCCTTATAAATTGTAGAATTGCACTATCTCCTACAGTGGGACCAAACCTAAAACTGGTCCTATGCAAACCTGTTCTTCTGTTTACACTTTCTTACTTAAGTGAGAGAGAAATATCTATTAGGTATCTATAGCTGCTGAGTGTTTTTACAGATCTTGTTGGGATATATGGATGGTTTTCACACAAATATATTATTTCACCAGCCAGGGTATTTATAATTTTTGGAATCCAGTATAGCTGAGGCTAAGGGCTTAGTACATTAACCAATGTTCTCAAACTAGGTCACATGCCTTCAGATCTAAGTACAGGGACCAGAAGTCATTCTGGGACCTCAAAGAAAGAAATGAATGTCTATTTCAGTTTGCAAAATGGAAGAATCTTATTTTCATAAAGTTTTTTTTTCGTTGTACAACTGTTAAAGTGGGGCTACATATCTGGAAATGTGGTACACTTGAGTATAGGGCTAAATACTGAAAGGACAAGGACCAAAATACACAAAATTCACTTAAAAAATTAAGATCCCCCTGCAGTTCAACACAGATACTGTTTTCTAGAAAAAACAAATGTACTATCAGCTCAAGTGTAACTTTCTATGCAAAGTTTTTGGATGCCAGAAACAAAATTAGAGAAAGGTAGTATTCCCTTGTTGAAAGAAAGAGAAGCTGCTGTCTAGAAGAAAATCAGACTGAGCCAAGGGCTATGACACTTTGAAAGGATACAGAACTGAGCAAATTGACTTCATTGTTTGGGGAAGTTTTAAATGAAACCTTTAAAAAGGAGTCTCCTTTGTCTATTTTCCTACTCAGGGAATTGAAATGGTCTTAAATAAGAAGTTGCTCTGGCAGTGTTTAGCTGTACTCCAAAGAAAAGGGAAATTATCAGGTGTGGGGAAAGCTGCCCTGGAATAACGGTTGGGAGACCTGAGCCCCAGTTTCACTCTGGTCACTTGTCAATGTAGGACAGGTTACTTTCCTTCTCAGAGATATTAATAACCATGGTGCTGGTGATGGTAGGAGTAGTAGCAGCGGCAGCAGGAGCAGCGGCAGTGGTAGGAGGAGCAGCGGCAGTGGTAGGATTAGCAACGACGGCAGCAGTCTAGTATTAGCAGTACCAGCAACAGTGGTATTAGTAGCAGAACAGTGGCCATAGCAACATAGCAGTAGTAGTGCTAGTAGCAGGAGTAGCAGTGGGAGTGGTAGCAGCAGTTTCCATTTATCTAAAGTCTCCAGTCAGGCACTTGAGTAAGAACTATACAAATATTTTCCTTTTTCTTTTCTTTTCTTTTCTTTTTTAAAGATTTTGTTTTTCTGAGAGAAAGATAGCTAGAGGGAGAGTACAAGTTGGGGGCGGGGGGGAGGTGTGAGAGGGAGAAACAGACTCCCCGTGGAGCAGGGAGCCCGATGTGGGGCTCCATCCCAGGACCCAGGGATCATGACTTGAGCCAAAGGCAGACGCTTAACTGACTGAGCCACACAGGCACCCCCAAATATTATTTCTTTAAGCTCCATGGTTACCTACATTGGCAGTTTATCCCCATTGACCTATAAAGAAATTGGAGGATCTAAGAGGCTGAGTAATTTGCTTAAGTCCACTTTGCAAGTCAGTGAAAAATCTGGATTTTGAATCTGGAACAATCTGATTCTGAAGTCTTGTCCTTCTCTTGGGAAACAATGTGGTGTGGGGCAGCGTTTCTCAAACTTTAACGTGCTCAAGAGCACAAACGATCTTGGAGACCTTTAACTGGAGAGTCTGAAGCAATGGGTCCCCTGGGACGCCTGAGGTCCTGCATTTCAAATAAGTTCAAATAAGAGATGCTGCTGGTTCCAGGAAGCGAGGCCTTGGCTTACTCATCTGCAGCAAAGGACTTGGATAAAATGAGTTTCAAGGTATATTCCAGCTCTGAAATCCCAATATTCAGGGTATACTGTAGTATTAAGAAACCAGATCACACTGGAACGACTCTTAGCTGCATGAATTTTTAAACTGGCTTCCGATGAGATTCTGACTGATTTATGTATCTTCCTGCAGCATCTTTGACAGGTAGGATCAGACACCCTCACTCAAATTACATTGTTGTTAAGCTTTCGACTGAGCTAAATCTTACTGAAAGAGTTCAAAGCACTTCTTTTCATAAGCATCTTTGAAGATTATAAATGTAAAAATAGTTTCTTATGAGAAGCTTAGATGGCAGGGTTTTTCTCTTTAATAACAGAAATGAGAAGTCTCCAAAACCATCATGGTAGCACAATCCATAAAAATATGTTAATGCCTCATCTTAAAGTCTTACAGAAATTGAGGTTTTCTGAGTTAACAAATAGACTTCATCACAGATGGTCCGAATGATAAAAGGAACCAGCACACTAGTGCAGCAAGACTAAAAACACTGCTCTTAGCTGAGCATGCTGAAAGTCTTTCAGGAAATTTTTCTACATATAACTCTGTTCAGTGTTGAAGGAAAATGGTTTTGATTGGCAAGGGCACTTCAAATGCTTTAAGCAAAGCTCAGGGCCATAAGATGTGCAAGTTTTATGAAGAAGCCATTTCGATTTAAAATGGATGCCCTTGTTAAGATGCATTTTCTTATCATCTTGTACCTAACACAGGATAATGGCACCAAGGAAGTAATTTTTGTTCTCTCCTAAGACTATGGTCCAGATCACCAAGAGAGATGCCAAGAACTCCTTTTCCTGAACTCAAACAAGGGCAAATGCAGGAGCAGGGGGCATAGTCCATAGTCCATGAGTCTCTGATGAAAAACAATTTCCCACTGGTGAAGACTGCTAGAAACTGAAATCAGAACCCTTTATCAAGGGCTTTAAAAATCAGATAAAAAGACACATCCATCTGGAATGGCCTAAGTATATCTGTGTCTAAAGAAAGATACCTTTGAAGGGAAGATTTTATTTTTTTTATGGTCCTCAAGGATGGTCCATATGTATTTACCCAATTTTTAATTACCCATGGCAGTGGTGTCAGATCTTATAAAGAGGTAGAGCCACTCTTTATTTATTTAAAATAAAAAATTTTAAATAACTTCTTATGAAGAATCCTAAGACGTAAAATAGATAAATACAGAGCTACTTCACTCAGTGTTTGGAAAGAAGGGTTGCCCTTAGACACTGCTTTGGCCATCACAGGTTGTGTTCCAGCTTCCAACTGCTGCTTAACAAACCACTTCAGAACTTAGTGGCTCAAAACAAAATTTTATCAACTCTCAAAATTTTGTGGGTTGATAAGGCTCAGCTGGGAAGTTCTTGCTTGGGGACTCTCATGCTGTTATAGTCACGAAGTCCTCCGAAGGCTCTGCTGGGGTGGACATCCAAGATGACTCCTTTGCTCTTATGTCCAGAGCTTCAGTGCTCCTTGGCTTCTTTCCGTCTGCACATAGCCTCTCACCTTCAGGGTCTTCCTCTGTGGTTCAGGATTCTCCTAGGGTGGTTTCTGGGTAGTTACACTTCTTATATAACATCTGGCTTCTAAGACGCAGGATTTGAAACTGCCAGGTCTATTAGTGGCAAAGCCCAGAGCTGGCACAAGATGACTTCCACTATATTCTATTGGCAGAACAATCATGGGGCTTTCCCAGATTCAACGGGGTTCTAGAGAAATAGTGACCTCCTAATGGTAAAGTAGCAAGGTCATATTGTAGAAGAACACGTGGGATAGGATATATTGTTGCAGCCACCTTTGGAAAATGCTGTCCGCCATAGTCAAGAAGCACTATGGTAATAAGGACCCGATAATGTGGAGAATGGAAATTTATAAATAATCTTAACATTTTTAAAAGTAGGGTTGATACGCAATGTGACATTCATTTCAGGTGTGCAACACAGTGATTGAACAACTTTATACCTTATCCTGTGCTCACCACAAGTGTAGCTACCATCTGTCACCACATCACACTATTACCGTACCAGTGACTACACAGTCACCTTTAATTCAGTCTTAAGGTCTTCTTAAAAAATCCCTTCTTAGAGATTTTAATTGTGATCTTGTGCAAAGTTGAAAATAGTAAGTTTGGTTTTATTTTTGGATCTTCTTTACTGGCAGAGATATTAATGTTACATCCTATTGGAAAGTGCTATGAGTTGCTACTTACTTGGGGAGAGAGGTGTGGGTAAGAGGAGGTAAGCATACAAATGGTGTTAAGCCAGAGCCAAATCCTCCCCCTTACTATTTTCTATATCACAGAAAGTGATGAGAACAGACACAACGTGGCCTCAGAACACTCAGGTTAGAGAGACAGACAGAAAACTGCAGCAACCTGTAGCCATTTCCGGTCATCAGTAAGGCAGGCAGCTAGCATTTTACAGAGCCTCTTGAGAGAAAGCAAACCTATAGAAAACAACTGGTAAAAACCGCACTTTGAGGATTATGTAAACAAAGCCTCTAAACCTGACACTAGAAATAAGGGTCCCGAAAAGAGAAGTGGAATTCCAGTCCAGGAAGGTAAGACAAAAGGTTTTTCCAGAGCCTGGAAGAAAGAGAATAGTTCTTGGGCCACATTAATGAGGAGTTTCCCCTACTTCCTTAGTAAGAAAGGGAAATAGCAGAATCCATAATAAAGATGTATTAAATGCAAAATATTCTTTGTTATCTATGACAAAACACTTAAATATTAAAATTCTCATTTCAGAACAAAGATTCAGTTATTTGCAACAAATCCATTGGTTGCCTTCCTAAATTCCAAAATTAAAGTGCCCTTCCAGGTTTTAGTTATTTAGTACCTGAACTGAAGGCACACTAGTTGCACATTATGGCCAAAATTCTTGTGCCCAAAGTGGAAAAGATCTTTCACAATTATTCCTTCCCAAGGTTTATCTATGTCAGGTTGTGGCACATGTTGCATTAGCCTGTCCACAAAGATGAGGAAAAAAGAGTTTAGCATGGTCTGATACTCAGTTTGGGTTCTATGAATTAGAGCTCCAGTTGGAGCAACTAGTTTGAACTTATCTAAAGACCAAGTATGAATTATAAAAGCAGGTTTGACATATTTTATTACCTAGGGAAATTACCTCCTAGAAATTGCTCAATTTGTTATTGGCAGTCTTCTATCGTTGGGGCAGGATTTTTGGAGAATTGTTCTCAAAGAGATGATGTCTAGTCAGTCTTGGTGAAATTACATTGTAAGTTTGGCCTGATTCTAAGCTTTTAAAAACAGCTCCAATAGTCATGAAATGCTATGCGTGTATGTATGTGGAGGGGGCAGTTGGTAGTGAGCTATTGGTGAGAAGGGTGTCAGTGGTCCCCAAGGGAAGAAGGGAGAAAACTGTTGAGCTTTGAAAAATAATCCCCAGAAGCTTTTTTTTTTTTTTTTTTTTTAAGGTTCTGGTATGTAGGAGTTTAACACATAGAACTTATTTTTGGAGGCGCCTGGGTGGTGCAGTTGGTTAAGCGTTGGGCGCAGTTGGTTTCAGCTCAGGTCGTGATCTTATGGTTGTGAGACTGAGCCCTGTGTCAGGCTCTGTGTTCTGTATGGATTCTGCTTGAGATTCTCTCTCCTTCTCCATCTGCCCCTCCCACTCGTGCTTACACTCTCTCTCTTTCAAAAAGTTAAATAAATCTTTTTTGGAAAACCTTATTTTTTAATTTTTAAGTCTTCTGTGATAAATTTATTCAACATCAGTCTTCATGGTGAGTTTTTCTCACTAACCTCTACCTTATCAATTCCCAGTGCATCCTGAAGGTATGTGGAATGAGACGTCCTCGTATATTGTATACTCTTTTACAAGTTTATGTCTCTGTGCCTTGAATATCTTTCTTTTCTTTTCTTGATAACCAGGCAAACATTTACTATTCATCTTTTTTTTAAAAAAGATTTTTTTTTTATTTATTTGACAGAGAGAGATCATAAGTAGGCAGAGAGGGGGGCAGAGAGAGAGGGGGAAGCAGGCTCCCCACTCAGCAGAGAGTGGGGTGTGGGGCTTGATCCCAGGATCCTGAGACCATGACCTGAGCTGAAGGCAGAGGCTTTAACCCACTGAGCCACCTATGCACCCCTACTATTCATCTTTTAAACTCAAATATCACCACCCTTATGAATCCTGCCTCACATTAAAACTTACCCTACTCCCTGCCAGGGATAATGGACCTTTTTTTTTTTTTTTTTAAGATTTTATTTATTTGACAGAGATCACAAGTAGGCAGAGAGAGAGAGAGGAGGAAGCAGGATCCCCACTGAGCAGGGAGCCTGATGCAAGGCTCGATCCCAGGACCCTGGGATCATGACCTGAGCCGAAGGCAGAGGCTTTAACCCACTGAGCCACCCAGGCGCCCCTGGACCATTCTTTTTATATAAGTGTCTGTCTCCTTCTACTAGGAAGCAAGCACCCTGGTGGCAGCTCCATTTAGAGACCTAGGTTGTCAGTGTTTCATTCAGTTTTTTTTTTTTTTTTTAATTTTTTTTATTTATTTATTCGACAGAGAGAGATCACAAGCAGACGGAGAGGCAGGCAGAGAGAGAGAGAGAGGGAAGCAGGCTCCCTGCCGAGCAGAGAGCCCGATGTGGGCCTCGATCCCAGGACCCTGAGATCATGACCTGAGCCGAAGGCAGCGGCTTAACCCACTGAGCCACCCAGGCGCCCCTGGACCATTCTTTTTATATAAGTGTCTGTCTCCTTCTACTAGGAAGCAAGCACCCTGGTGGCAGCTCCATTTAGAGACCTAGGTTGTCAGTGTTTCATTCAGTTTTTTAAGAGTTATCAGTTCCTTCCAATAAATTCCACTTTTGGGCTCAAAGTTAGCCAAAGGAAATTTCTATTATGTATAATCACAGAATCCTAATGGTGGTAGAAATACAGACACTGAACCCACTGTCTGAGTGGAAGAGACTCAGGAAGCTCAGAACACGGAGAAAGGAAACCCAGAGTCAGAAATTGGCAGTATTTGTCTAGCACTCTTCAGAGAGTGGGCCACCTTTGGGAACTCCCTGAAGCTGGGTACTAGAAAGATACTCTCTATTGTGGGTCAAGGATAATTCTTCAGACCTCATCATGACCTGGAGAATATTACCCAAATCACCCTTCACTTTTCTCTCTGATTCTATGCTTATTAGCCACCTTTATAATCACAAATTCAATTCTCAGGGTATTATGAGATCAGGAAGGAAGTAACTTTGGTAATTGGAAGGAATATTCCCCAATGTAAGTAAGTAACATCTGTAAGTGAATAACATTATGTGACCATCTTGACAGTTTGGACAGCCCAAATCAGTTGTCTCACTCTGATGAACCACAGAGCCCTGCAAAAGTGAGTCCTGTAAGACCAAGACCAGCCTGAGGTGACCTCACCTAGGTGGTGCCACACTTGAGGCTTAACTGGGATCCTCCTTCCTACCGTACCTCATTTCACTACAATAATCAGTACTACACCAATGGAAGGTAAATCTCCAAGGTCTGCATTCTTCCTTCTACGTAGGTTTACACAGAAGTAAAATCTAATTCTAACCATCAGCTAGAAGCAGAAAGGTAAGTGAGCAAAGTTTAGCTAGAACTTTGAATGATAAAAGTATTTATTAAGAAAATTGATGATGTAAAGCAGTAGTTCTCTTTTCTCTGTGACATATAAGAATGGTGTTGGCATGAGCAACACAACCCCACATGCGGTTCCTGGCTTCATCTCTATAACCCCACCCTTGCTTTTCTCTCAAGAAAGCATTTTGAGATGCAAATGTATGACCATGATATTATTGTGATAACCTTACATCATCTCTGGCTTATTTTTTTAAATAATTTTTTATTTTTTATTAGCATATAATGTATTATTAGCCCCAGGGGTACAGGTCTGTGAATCACTAGGTTTACATACTTCCCAGCACTCATCATAGCACATACCTTCCCCAATGTCCATAAACCAACCTCCCTCTCCCTACCCCCCTACCTCCAGCAACCCTCAGTTTGTTTTGTGAGATTAAGAGTCTCTTATGGTTTGTCTCCCTGGTTTATTTTTTAAAGTCAGTCACTCGCAAGCCTTCATACGTCTTCTATGATCAGTATTAGGCTGCTTGAAACACATCAGTGTGTCCTGTTGAAACCTGCCGATGTAAATATTAAAGGGAGATTATTAACTAAGTTGTTTATAAAAATGGTTTAGTGTTTGTAGAATTAACATGTCAATTTCATTCTTTCTTGTCAGTTCCAGCAGGAGGGGCAGAACAATAATTTGGTAGTAGTGAGAACTTCAACCAAAGTAACCTACGCTGGAAACCAAGAAATCACCTCTGTGACCTAGAAGTTATTGGTCTTGTGCTCATCTTGCAAATTCACGCAGACCTTCCCCATTAGATTAATCAATCAAGATTTTACTAAATATGAGATGTGCTAGGTAGCTTAAGTCACTTAACTCTGATGCTCTTTTTATTCTGAGATTCTTGATTTAGATCCCTCACATCCACAGTGCTTAATCCCTGGCTGGAGGTTCTTCAGGCTACTTGGGGATTTATCTAGTACCCGGCCTGCAATTTTTACCTCTAGAATGATAGACCTATCTGGAGAACTTGCAAAGGCAAGTGATCCTTAATGAAAGGTCATCATGAAGTGTTTTTCATGTCAAGGTCACACAAACCATTGAATGAGGCCCTACGTTTTAGAGTCATATGCTGTGCTATTAATGCCTTGCACTCCTGGTCTGGGTACTGCAGAGTTTGTTTATTTTTAAAACGCAGCCGTGAGCCTACATCCTGCATGCGTGGAATTGCCTAGGAACAGAGCAATGAATTAAAGATGGCATAGCTCCCTTTGCTTAACATTTCCTATTTTTCAGGGGTTTGTTTTGCAACTTTAATATTATTAATCTATACAACCCTTTACTTTTCATTCAGAATTTATATCAGAATCAAGCTAATAAATTAAAGATGAGTTAGTTCATTGTTGGGTGGTTTAACATAGACCTAGTATGTTAATCCTGATGTGCTTGTTACTAGGGTTTTAAAATTTTTATTATTATTATTTTTCTGCCTCGTAGCTGTGGTTAGGCAGCAGCAATAAATCAGAACAAAGGAATGAAGGTATTGGGGCTTTAGGGAAAACATGTATTAGAAAAAATTGGTTTGGCACTAAGGGCTGTATTGCATTAAGATGGATTTTAGAGATACAGAGGTAAGAGAATGTAGACAAATAAATTGTATAAATAATCTGAGAAATAGCAAGTCTGTACAGACCCCAAGTAACCCTGTAAGCTACCATCAACAAGACTTCCTAATTCCTGCTCAAACAGAGCAAACAGGTACATTCTACTTAAATAAATAGCCAGGAGAAATGGGCACATGGTTAATGCTAAGGAAAGTGGGAGCACCAGATAAAGCTCTTTAGAATAGCCCAAAGGATTGGAATAATAGAAGTCAGTGTACGAGTCTGACATAGCATCTTCTGTGAATAGGGCTTTATTGCCACTCCGGGCACTGATATTGCAAACACATGCTAAGACAACCAGAAACTGGGAGCCTCACAGTGAAACTCATGCCTGAGAATGCAGTTCTCTGCAGTAGGGAATTCACGTGGCAGCCTGAACGCAGAGGAGACAGGAAGGAGCATTTAGATAAGGCCCAGCATATGAATAAAAGATCGCATGTGTAAGGTGGAGTTGACAGGAACTAGATAGGACCATTCCAGGCCGCCCCACCCCCACCCCGCGCCCCTTAAAGAAGTGCAAGGAAGCCAGGAAGTACAGAAAGACTAGAAGGAACAAAAGGGACTTTTCCTATTAGCCTAAATGGTACCTGAACTAAGGGACCCAGATGTTCTGGAACAGATTTTACTCTCAACTAAAGCATAAAAGCTCTGTAGATATGGAGACACAGTTTGTTTAAAGCCCTGAATTGGCTTTTTTTTTTTTTTTTTTAACTTTTAGCCCTGAATTTGCTTTTGTGGCTCACATATATATCTGTTTTGTCTCCAGTTCTTTAATCTAGGTTGGTCCAGGCATTCATCACTGTGTAGGGAGCAGACCTGGTCCCCATTCTTACCTTTGATATTCACCTAGATCGCTTTCCTATTTGTTCACTGGACCAGCCCTTCCCTGGCCCAGCATCCCATCCCCTGGATCTGCTTCAGGCCCTGCTCCACACTGAGCCACAGTACTGCCCCTTACTGACCTTTCTTTATCTTATCCTTTTTTTATTCACCTTCCCTAGCAATGTATATTTGACAGGATGTGACTGCTGAACCACCGGCAGTTATCTCCAAGATAATAGTAATCCTAATAATAACAACCATGCTATCCTATACTGCCTGGCTGAGTTCTGTATGCTGTCATTAAAAAATGAGTATATTTCTCTGGCTTCATGGATTTGCAGAAACTGAGAGTCCCAGTGCAGGTAGAGATTACCACTTTTTCAATTCCCTTCCTTCCCCTCTTATTCAAATAAGACTAATACATGGACCCTGATGTCAACTGACTTATAAACTACTCTAAATGATTAAATATAAATGTTGAAAGTTCAACAACAGGAAAGAAGTAAATAATTTTTGGCGGAAAAACAGTAAGGGTTAAAGTCACAAATTAGCACCTGGTTACTTGGTGAATGAAAGGGTACTAAGTCGTACAAAAATTCAAAAGCAAAGAAAGATTATTTTTAGCTGTCAAGGTCAGGGGGACCTGCCAGGTGTATCTGTCAGGGAAAGTTGAAGGTTTAGACTGGAGCTCTTGTGGACCCTCCAGGGTTCTAGCAGAGGCAGGGGATAAGAAAGAGAGGACATTTCAGAGTTTGGGGACCAATGAGCATCTGACAAGAAAGGACACGGACAGATAAACCTCACCCTTCACACTGAACTTTGACTGCAATCTTTTATATATATCTCCGTGTGAAGACACAGGTATCCCTATGATCTTGGTGCACCTAAAACTTGACTGTGTGTTTCTTGGGAAAGTCTGTGAAATGTGAATTGACAAGAAAATTCTATCTGCAGGCCAGCATGCGCAGCCTAAGAAGTTTTTTGCTCTTGAACCAGCCTAAAGCTAACACCAGGCTATTTTTCACTCTTTGGTTAGCTAAATTCATTTTAATACTGCACTGTCAGTATTTTATTTATTTGTCTGGATGCCACATTTCCTCTCCCAAATCTCTCTTGCATAAATGATTTACTATTTGCTCCTAAAGCTGAAGATTTTATGCCTTGTCTCTTTTTTCTGATAAGAGAATATTGCAGCAGCTTTCCTTTTGTGTTGCTGATGGTTTTTATTTTGTTAATTCAAAGTTCAGCAGAGTAACTAGTTTAGTACGGTACAGAAAACCAAGAGGTTCAGCCCTCGAAATGACTAAGACAGTAAATCTTCACTGGCCCATTATCACATAGAACCTTGTTGAATTTGCTTTCCTGAAAAGTAAGTTAGTAAAGTGTGGTTCTTAAAATAGGTTTTATATTTTCTTAACTCTCTGAACTAAGCATATTTAACTACAGGACACTTAAGGTCCTTAAGATAAAATTATGAAAAAACAGTTTTACAATGGAAACCCATAAACCTTGAACATTTAAAAAAAAAAAACTTGGGGGGAAAAAAGAGCAATTCTTTCTGAGAGTATCCTCATTAGGTCTTCACATAGAAATGTAGAATGCTTTACATTTAAGACAGGGATTACATGGTTTACATTTTTTCCCCCAATTTCTTTTAACGTAGCACTTGGAATGTTAATTTATAATAGAAAGTTATATGCCATAGTTCTTTATGGTGCCAGTCACTAGACTAAGCTAAAAGATTTAAAATAAAAACATCAACAAACAAAATTGATCACAAAATTAATTCATCAGGTGAGTAATGAACTCCTGTCCAAACTCTAATTTTACAAAATGCAATTCAATACAAAGTATTTCACACTAAAAAGGCTGCAAGCAAATTAGAGACCTGACTTGAAGAAGCTACCCTGAGTCCCAATTTTCCTTGCTTGGGATTTGGGGACTAAATTGGTTATAGACACCCCACAGAGCTTTCAGAACGCTTCACAGTTTCTTGAATTCCTTTAGTCTTTCTAGCCTGTAAACCCTGGAAAGCAACAAACACTCTATGTTCAGGAAAACTGATGAGAAATAAAAAAGAATCAACCAAAGGATTGGGTATCCATAGAGTCAGTACATTAAATGTAAGGACAGGAAGTGGCAAAAACCTGTTGGGATGTTTCTGTGATGCTATGTAAACAGATTTCTCCAGTTTTAATTGGATACATTAATTGGTTATATTTAGGTATGGTGCTTTTTCACTCACAGAAAATTATAGAATAATTCACAATCTAAAATAAAAAGCCCACAATTTGTTATATCAAAAATGATAGAGGGACGCCTGGGTGGCTCAGTTGGTTAGGCCGCTGCCTTCGGCTCAGGTCATGGTCCCAGAGTCCTGGGATCGAGTCCCGCATCGGGCTCCTTGTTCTGTGGGGAGCCTGCTTCTCCCTCTGCCTCTGCCTGCCGCTCTGTCTGCCTGTGCTCGCTCTCTATCTCTCTCTCTCTGACAAATAAATAAAAAATCTTTAAAAAAAAATGATAGAGCAACGTATTAAGAAAAAAGATGTATTTAAAATTCTAATGAATCGTCTTTTCATTTACTAACATGTAAGTTAAATTTAAAGCTAAATGAAATAAAATAAGGTGCACACTTGAGTACATCTCTAAAAAAACTGGCAGTCAAGTCAATGAAAACAAATGAGGATACAGAGAATTGATTAACACGGTTACAAACTAAAACTTATAGATACATAGGATTTTATAACAAATAAACAGAAATATATTTTTCCAAAACCTGTGGAACTATTATAAAAAGCAGTCACGTATTAGACCACAAACACATTTCCCATAACATTTCTGCAGTTGAAACCGTAGATATTACATTCTCGGACCATATTGCAACACACAAACACCACACACACCATAGCCCTGAGTTCAACCATACGGAAATTTTAAAATAGGATTCTAAGTGAACCCTTCGATTTACAAGAAAAAACATGATGAAATTATAGAACCTTTGGAAATGAATGATGACAGCTTCACATATGAAAAGCTATGAAAGAGATGTGATATGAGAAGCTGCCTTTGAGAACTTTGAAGATAGAGCAAGATAATTAGGAGTCAAGAAGTGCTGTGGCTTCTAGAAACTAGGAACAACCTTTGGCATTACAGCCAAAAAGCAAATGGGGACCTTAGTCCTACAAACACAAGAAACTCAGCAATAATATGAGTAAGCACAAAACACATTCGTCCCTAGAGCCTCCAGAAAGGAATGCAGCCCTCTAGATTATATTGATTTTTAACTCAGAGAGACCAATGTCCGACTTCTAACATATAGAACTGCAAAATAGTAAATTTGTGCTATTTTAAACCAATATGTTTGTGGTGATTTGTTATGGCAACAACAGAAAATGAATACAGGGGCGCCTGGGTGGCTCAGTGGATTAAAGCCTCTGCCTTCTACTCAGGTCATGATATCAGGATCCTGGGATAGAGCCCCCGCATGGCACTGGGCTCTCGGCTCAGCAGGGAGCCTGCTTCCCCCTCTCTCTCTGCCTGCCACTTTGCCTACTTGTGATCTCTCTCTCTCTCTCTCTCTCTGTGTCAAATAAATAAAATCTTAAAAAAAAAAGGAAAGAAGGAAAGAAAGAAAGAAAGAAGAAAGAAAGAAGAAAGAGAAAAGAAAAGAAAATGAATGCAGATTCGGTACCTGGAAGTGAGGGACTGCTGTGACACCCAACTGTGTGGAAGTGGAATCAGGTAGTAGTAGATGGAAGCTGAAAGAATGTTGGGAAACATGATAGAAAAGTCTAGATTACATTGAATTGACTTTTAGTAGAAATATGTGCTGTAAGAAATTATACCCCGCAGTTATATGGAAAGCAGAATTTATAAATGATGGAATTGGACATTTGGCTAAGATTTCCAAGCTAGTGCTGAAGGTACAAATGGGTTTCCTCTTGTTGATTACAGTAAAATGGGAGAGGAAAGAGATACATTGAGTAAAGGACTATTAAGCAAATAGGATCCAGGATTTGATGATTTGGGGAATTCTCCACCTATCCAGATTAGAAAAGACACTAAAATTAAGAGATTCACAGTCGGGGGAGGTATACTCTGGGAGAAAAAAACTGAGGGTAAGGCTGGACAAACTTTTGCTGATACCTCAGAAAACCCAAAAGGTCAGAGTATTCAGTCACACAAAAGGTTCTTTGAAGAGATTAGGATGTGACTCTCAAATCCCCTCAAGCAAACCAAAGAGCTTCTAGGAAGCTTTAAAGACTTTGTCCCTCAGACATCTCAGCAAAATCCAAAAATAGATATGGAATTATCTAGAAAAGATCTGTGGATGAGCCTATTATCTAACGGAGTAATCCCTGTGGCATACATGGGAGACCCACAAAGTTCTTGAGAATTTTATATCAGCAGAAATACTGTCATCTTGGACCAAAAGAGAGAGAGAGAGCATGAAGAGAAAGGAGGATGTGAGATTCTCACTATTCTACAGGCAGGAAACAGGCTGATAAAAATCACACAAATCACACAGCTGCAAACACATCTTTCTTTCATGAAAAGAAAGAATGACTCATCCTATGCACCATAGAGGATTATTCCAGACCTTGAAACTTAATGGAGTTTCCCCAGCTGGATTTCGAAATTGCTTGGAACCAGTGACTTAATCTTTTTTAACCTCCTTGCATTTTTCCCTTTTTGAACTGGAATATGTTAAGTGTTATCCTAAGCTTGTCCTACCAGTGTATTTTAAGAACAGATAACTTGTTTTCTGGTTTCACAGGTCCACAGATGGAGGGAAATTGTGCCCTAGGATGGATTATACCCTGAGCCTCACTCATACCTGATTTAGATTATGAGAAATAGAAAACTAATGTAAGATATAAGAAAAATGTAATAAAATATACAATTAAAAATTATCTTTTTACTTAGCAGGCATTCAACAGATTTTCTCACATGCTTACTTATTCAAAGCATTATACTTAAATATAAAGTTATTTATTTATAGGTAGTAGCTACTACTATGATTTTTAAAGATCAGTATAAATGCAAATCCAAAAATTACCAACTTTATGGAGTTTCATTTTCTTTTCAGAATAAAAATGAGGATCTCAATAATCTTTTCCCATAAAAAGATTATGCTGTAATCTCACATTTTACTAAAGTTATTCTTACCACCCATTAGTACAAGTAATATACATATAAATTCTAGTATAGTATAGTCTCATAAGACCTCAGGGAGATAAAATGAATCTAACAATATTATCACATTTCATAGAAGGGGAAACAGATACTACTTGGTGGAGAACAAAAGCTTGCTTAAGGAAACATGCAAATTAGTAACTGTCACGAGTAGAACATGTTACTGAGTTTGAGCTTTTGCTGCATAGATCAACTACGGCCATATTTTTTCTCTAATGACCTTGATTAAAATTGTGACTGGTCCTCAGTCTCAGGGAATGTGTGCTAATATCTTTTCCTCTAATTAGGTATTAAAACAATACAATTTAATACAATTTCAGAGTTAAATGGTGAAAACCTAAAAGCTTTCCCTTTAATATTAAGAACAAGGGAAACGGGGCTCCTGGGTGGCTGTGTAGGTTAAAACCTCTGCCTTCGGCTCAGGTCATGATCCCAGGGTCCTGGGGTGAAGCCCTGCATCGGGCTCTCTGCTTGGCGGATAGCCTGCTTCCCTCTCTCTCTCTGCCTGCCTCTCTGCCTACTTGTGATCTCTGTGAAATAAATAAATAAATAAATAATCTTATAAAAAAAAGAACAAGGGAAAGATGCTTACCACTTCTATTCAACAAAGTACTGGAAATGCTAGTCAGAGCAATCAGGAAGAAAAAGAAATAAAAGGATCCAACTAGGAAAGGAAGAAGTAACATTATCTCTGTTTTCAGATGACACCTTTTATGCAGAAAACCCTAGCTTCCACACAAAAACTTGCTAGAACTAATAACTGAATTCAGCAAAGTTTAAGGGTACAGAATCTACACACAAAAATCAGTTGCATTTCAACCCATGAGCAATGAATAGTTTGAAAAGGAAATTAAGAAAAGAATCTCATTTATAATAACATCAAATTAAGTAAAATACTTAGGAATGAACTTCACCAAGGAAGTGAAAGACTTGTACACTGAAAACTATAAAATATTGCTGAAAGAAATTGAAGAAAAAAAATAAATGGAAAGACATTCCATGTTTGTGGATTGGAAGGCTTAATATTACTAAAATGTCCAAATCATACAAAACAATCTACAGATTCAATGTAAACTCTATCAAAGTCCCAATAATATTTTTTGCAGAAGTAGAAAAATACATGCTAAAATTCATATGTAATCTCAAGGGACCCCACATAACCAAAACAATCTTAAGAAAGAAAAACAAAACTGGAGGCCTCGAACTTTCTGATTTTAAAACATATTGCAAAGCTGCAGTAATTAAAATAGTATAGTACTGGCATAAAAACAGAGGTAGACCAGTGGAACAGAATAGAGAACCCAGAATGAAGCCCTCACGTATATGATCAAATAATCTTTGACAAAGGTGCCATGGCTATACAATGGGGAAACGATAGTCTCTTCAAATTGAGTTGGGAAAACTAGACAGCCACAGGCAAAAGAATGAAGCTGGATGCTTACCTTATATCATATATAAAAATTAACTCAAAATGGATTAAAGACCTCAACATAAGACCTGAAACTATAAAACCCCTAAAAGAAAATATAGGAAGAAACCTTCATGACATTTGATTTGGAAATGATTTCATGGACATGAATGACAAGCATAAGAAAAAAAGCCAAAATAAGCAAAAAGAACTGCATGAAACTTAAAAACTTCTGTCCAGCAAAAGAAACAATCAACAGAGTGAAAAGACAACCTACAGAATGGGAGAAAATATTTGCAAACCATCCATCTGATAAGGGGTTAATATCTAGAAGATAGAGAAGACTTCTACAACTCAACAACAACAAACCAACACAATTCAGAAATGGACAGAGGACTTTAGTAGGCATTTCTCTGAAGAATATACACAGATGGCCAAGAAGCATATAAAAAGATACCTAATATCCCTAATTATCAGGGAAGTGCAAATCAAAACCACAGTGAGATATTACCTCACACCCATTACAATGGCTACTATCAAAAACCTGAAAATAAATTAAGTGTTGGGAATGATGTGGAGAAATTAGAACACTTGGGCACTTTGGGTGGGAATGTAAAATGATGCAGTTGTTATGGAAAACAGTATGGAGTTTCCCCAAAAAATTAAAAATAGAATTACCATATGAGTCAGTAATATCACTTTGGTGTATATGCAACAGAACTGAAAATGGGACTCAAAGTGATATTTGCAGACCCATGTTCATTGCAGCATTATTCACAGTAATCAAGACATACAAGTAAGCTAAATGTCCATTGACAGATGAATGGATAAAGAAAATATGGTATATACATATATACACACAATGGAATATTATTCAGCCTTTAAAAAAAAAAAAAGGAAATCCCCCCCCAAAAAAGGAAATCCTGCCATATGTTACAACAGGATGAACCTTGAGGATGTTATGCTAAGTGAAGTAAGCCAGTCACTGAAAGACAAATTCTGCATGATTCCACTTATATGAGGTATCTAAAATAGTCAAACTCTTAGGAAGCAGAAAGCAGAATAGTATTTGCCAGGGGCTGGGGGAGGTGGGCAAAGAGGAGTTGTTCAATGCATATAGAGTTTCCATTTTTCAAAATGATTAAGTTTTAGAGATCTGTTACATAACAATGTGTATATACATAACACTATTATACACTTAAAAATGGTTAAGACAGGGGCGCCTGGGTGGCTCAGTGGGTTAAGCCGCTGCCTTCGGCTCAGGTCATGATCTCAGGGTCCTGGGATCGAGTCTCACATCGGGCTCTCTGCTCAGCAAGAAGCCTGCTTCCCTCTCTCTCTCTCTCTGCCTGCCTCTCCGTCTACTTGTGATCTCTCTCTGTCAAATAAATAAATAAAATCTTTAAAAAAAAATGGTTAAGACAGTAAGTTTTATATATGTGTTTTTTTTATCACAACTGTATCCACATACAGTGTAATTACAAATCAATCCCTAAGTTGAAAATTCCAGAGAGTTCCAACGTTCATTGAAATGGAATATTTAAATTTAATTGTTAGAGTACTACTTCATTATTGCATTCCTAATTACAAATTCAATATTATTGAAGTACTAATAAATACATTAAAAGATTGTTAAAAAAAAGTACTTCCTTCTGAAGAATGATCATCCAAAGAATAATGGTTCATTTTATGATATACAGAGAATGATGTTTCAAGCTAATTAAATCCAATGTATTTTTACAGCAATTAACAGTATGTGGTTAATTATTATGCAGGATATGCTATATAATATTAATTATGATTAACTCATTTTTATAAGAAGAGGAAATATGTTTGGGAAGTATAGTATTTGTTATGTTTTATTATAAGTTAGACTTTAATAAAATTTGAAATTGTATATGAAAAACAAAGAGCTTTCTTTTTTTTTTTTTTTTAAAGATTTTATTTATTTATTTGACAGAGAGATCACAAGCAGGCAGAGAGGCAGGCAGAGAGAGAGGAGGAAGCAGGCTCCCCGCTGAGCAGAGAGCCCGATGCGGGGCTCGATCCCAGGACTCCGAGATCATGACCTGAGCCAAAGGCAGCGGCTTAACCCACTGAGCCACCCAGGCGCCCCAACAAAGAGCTTTCTAAATAAGTTTTAAAATTGAGTCAAAAGGGCGCCTGGGTGGCTCAGTGGGTTAAGCCGCTGCCTTAGGCTCAGGTCATGATCTCAGGGTCCTGGGATCGAGTCCCACATCAGGCTCTCTGCTCGGCAGGGAGCCTGCTTCCCTCTCTCTCTCTGCCTGCCTCTCTGTCTACTTGTGATCTCTGTCTGTCAAATAAATAAATAAAATCTTTAAAAAAAAAAAATAAAAAAAAATAAAATTGAGTCAAAAATATCTTTTAGGGAATAATCTTTGTAGATTTGACATCTACGTAAATAACGTCTGTTATTTTACATTTAAAACATATATTTGAAGCATCGTTTTTATGTAAATCATAATGTATGTATACTTGGCATTGTGAGAAATATAAAAATGAATTGATTCAATCCCTGGACTCAAGGTTCCTGTGTTACCAAGGTAATTTAAAGAATTTGAGATTCCTGGGGCGCCTGGGTGGCTCAGTGGGTTAAAGCCTCTGCCTTTGGCTCAGGTCATGATCCCAGCAGGGTCCTGGGATCAAGCCCTGAGTCGGGCTCTCTGCCCTGCAGGGAGCCTGCTTCCTCTCCCTCTCTCTCTGCCTGCCTCTCTGCCTACTTGTGATTTCTCTGTCAAATAAATAAAATCTTAAAAAAAAAAAAAAAGAATTTGAGATTCCTTAAACTGTGTTCCAGTGAATTATTTAACTTTGCAACTCTCCTTGATTACTTCCTCCTGAAGCAGTTTAAAAGGCTTTCTTCTCATATAAAGGTGGTTCTCAAAGATGGGTCAAAGTTGAATTACCTGAGGATATTTTGGAATTCACACATGTGAGGACCACATTCTCAGATTTCTGACTCATAGTCTGAGGTGGGATTTGAGCATTCATGTTTTAAAAAATGACCAAGTGGCTGGGGCCAGAGGTGGGGACTAGGGAATGGCTGCAAAAGGGTAGAAGCTTCTTTTTAGGGTAAATGGAAATAGTCTAAAAATAAAATGTGATGATGATTGCACAGCTCTATAAATTTGCTAGAAATTACTGAATTCTACATTTCAAATGGTGAGTTTTATGGTATGTAAATTATACCTCAGTAAAGTAGATAAGAAGAAAAAGAACTTGTGGGATATGGTCAAAATATTACTCAGAGGAGTTTTATAGTCTTTTTAGGTGTGTCTATTGGTAAGAAAACGTTTGAAAAGAAATGAACAGAGCATTCAACATAAGAAATTAGAAAAAAACCAGAAACAACAAAAATAGAAGGAAGGAAATAATAAAGATCAAAACAAATTTAATGGAAATAAAACCTTTAACCCTCGGGCACCTGGGTGGCTCAGTGGGTTAAAGCCTCTGCCTTCAGCTCCGGTCATGATGCCAGGGTCCTGGGATTGAGCCCCATCGGGCTCTCTGCTCAGCAGGGAGCCTGCTCCCACCCACCCCGTCTCTCTGCCTGCCTCTCTTGTGATCTGCCTACTTGTGATCTCTGTCTGTCAAATAAATAAATAAAATCTTAAAAAAAAAAAGGACCCCATTTGTTTTACCGACAAAACTAGCAACTACAGTGGAATAAACTTATCCAAAAATACACAAGAGATGAAGAAAACTATAAAACTTTTTAGAAAGTATTCTAAAAGACCCAAAAAAAGGGAAGAACATGCTATGATTCAAGATGGGAAGATGAAATGTTGTAAAGATCAATCACGTCAAATTTAAAAGCAGGATTCTTCAGTATGGAAATCGGCAAGGTAATTCCAAGTTTATTTGGATGAATTAGCAATGATTACCAAGTAAATTATAAGAATAAAAATAATGAGAAGGAGCTGAATCTTTTAACAAAGTTTACAATAAAGCTATTGTGATTAAAATAGTGTAATATTGGTATAGAAATAGATCAATTGAATGAAATAATGTTCAGAAACAGATACATATGAATTTTAAATTTAGTGTATGAAAAATATGTCATTTCAAACCATTATGGAAAGAATGGATTAATCAATAGTTTGAGGTAAACTAGATACCCATTTAGGAGAAAAAATTAGAGTTCTCTTCATACCATACATTTTAAAAACTAATTCCAAAGGAATTAAATAGTGAAATGAAAAAAGGTAAAACTGTAAAAGTTCTGGAATAAAACATATGAAATATTTAATAATATTGGGGAAGATCTTCCTAAGTAAGAAACAAACCTCAGAAGCCACCAAAAAATAAATAAATAAATAAAATAATGTGGAATAATGATTGCATAAAAATATAAACCTTCTGTAAAAGACATAACAGAGAAAATATTCCTATCCCTAGTTTAAGAACAACTCCTATAAGCAAATAAAAGGCAACACCCAATAAGAAAAGAGCGAAAAATATGAACAAGTAGTCCACAAAAACCTAAACTGCTAACACCTAATAAACATATGAAAAGATGTTCAGCTTTGCTGGCAATTAGGAAAATGCAAATTAAAAATGAGATCCTGAGGTACCTGGGTGGATTAGTGGGTTAGGCCTCTGCCTTGGGCTCAGGTCATGATCCCAGGGTCCTGGGATTGAGCCCTGCGTTGGGCTCTCTGTTCAGCAGGGAGCCTGCTTCCCCCTCCTCCTCTGCCTGCCTCTGCCTACTTGGGATCTCTCTGTCAAATAAATAAATAAAATCTTTTAAAAAAAAATGAGATCCTATTTTTTTCATCAAATTACAAAAAGTTAAATATATGGATGAAGTTCAGGTTTGCCTAGGATATGAGGAAAGAAAACTCATACTTCATGAAGTGTCACAGTGAATTATGACAACCTATTTGGAGTGACAAATAATTGTCATATAATAAATGTCATCACAATGCAATAACTATCAAAATTTAAAAATATATTTATATATTTTATTTTTTTAAGATTTTATTTATTTATTTGAGAGAGAATGAGTGTGAGAGAGAGCATGAGAGAGGAGAAGGTCAGAGGGAGAAGCAGATTCCCCAAGGAGCTGGGAGCCTGATGCGGGACACGATCCTGGAAGTCCGGGATCATGACCTGAGCCGAAGGCAGTCACTCAAGCAACTGAGCCACCCAGGTGCCCAAAAATATATTTATATATTTTAAAGATTTATTTATTTATTTGAGAGAAAGAGAGTGAGAGAGCAGGGGGGAAGGAGCAGAGAGAAACAAACTCTATGCTGAGCACAAGCATGATCCTGAGATCACGACCTGAGCGGAACCAAGATTCTCACTTAACTGACTACATCGCCCAATCACCCCTCAAATTTAAAAACATTTTTATCTCACAGTTTTAGGTTTATGTTCTGTAGAAATACTTGCATAATTATACAAGGTTATATGTATAAGGAATATTATTTGGAATAGCTCAGACTATGAGACCTTGATGTCAACAGCAGAAGAAAGGTTAAATGGATGCTGAAATAGTTATAAAATGGAAACCCCTTGGCCATTTAAAAATCAGAAGTCTGAATTATGAATTATTAAGTGAAAAAATTATGTAATAATATGTAAAGTAGGGCTTCATTTTGCAAAAACAATGTGTATGCCTGAATATTCTCAAAAAAAGTCTGGAAAGATACCAAAGATTTAATTGTGTTTATGTTTACTTCTTTAGGATAGGTGTGGAAAGAGGTGGGGCTATATTGTAAGTGGTTGGAGATTTTTACTTTCTACATTATAAATTATTTATATATGTGTATGTGATCTATAAATAATTTTGTATTCATTGAGTTATTTTGCAATAAAAATAATAAAAATAAAATGAACATATACAAAAGAAAATGAGAAAAGGGTCAATTGTACAGAAATATATTTCACAGAAATTCCAATTTACAGCTAGGTAAATGGAAATAAACTAGAACCCTCCCTAAATCCTAAACAAGAAGTAATTTGAATCCAACTCCATTTTTTATGTATTTGTATGCATTTGTATGAATAGCAAAACTACTGCAAAACTTAGGGACTTAATTGATACCAGACTCACACCTATATATTTTCTAAACAGTAACAAAAAATAGCACAGCATTCAAGGATTCAAGCATTCTGTTTTGGTTCTGGGCACACCCACACAAATGAGTAACTCCAGACATTGATGCCTCCACCTCTGGAGTTCATCTAGATTATCACCTACTTTTTCATTCCAGAGAAGCAATTCTTCACTCTTAGCTGAGTTGGGAGACAAAGGAGAAGAAAAAGGGGTAGAAGGAAGAAAAGAAGTAGGAGGAAGGGGAGAAGGAAGAAGAGAGCTTTGACCTGTAATACAAATACAGTTCTAAAACTGAATAATCATTCCAAAGCACATACTATAAGTCGAGAGATCTAGCCTAAAACTGCAAGTGTATTTTATCTTAAATTGGATTCCAGATCAACATTAAATAAAGTGGCTTTTGCTTTCATTTTGATGCTGGTAGGCTGGGTCCGAGGACCTGGAGCGGTCCTGCAGGACCAGCCAAGAGGGTCTATGTCTTCGTGAAGGATGAAAATCAAATGTGAACCAGCAGGAGATGAAAGCAGAGTTTAGTGAAGATACAGAGAGAGCAGATAACAGAGTGAGTATCCAAGAGACTCAAAAAGGAAAGGAAGGAGTCTCTCCTATATTCAGAGTCTGGGGTTTTTACCGGGGACAGTGGTCTAGTGCACATGTCTTTTCAGGCATCCAGGAACCAGTTAGAACAAAGATGAGAGCTCAGGTGTCATTTGTTGGAGCCAGGGGTCTTGGTGTTGAAATGTTTAGCTTCTGGTGGTATGGAATTAGCATATGATGGCTTCCTTTGTCATTTTCACTTGGTCATTCTTCAGATGTTATTTATCCTAGAGAACCATTTACTCCTTGTCTCTTACAAGGATGCTGTTTACATGCATGTGTAAGGTGGGGTGGGGGTGCAGATCCTAGCAAGAATAGAAGCAGGAAAAAGAAAAAAAAAAGCAGATTTTTATGGAATCCTTCAGTTTCCCTGTCTCAATTTCAATAGTTTCTTTAAAAGGGGATATACCTTTTTTACAGCTAGATAGATCCAAACAAAGGCCAGAATTGCTAGAAAGCCATAAAATTTAGTATAAAGACAAGATTAATGTACTAGTCTCTAAAATAATCAGAGATTTGCCATTGCTTTCAATTCAATGAACTTCTCTGAAAACTGAACAACTTGGCTAGAGATTTATTAATTCGGAGTTTGTATTCTAAGGGCAATTGAAGAAACTTATAGCAAGAGTAATGTTCATCAAAATTTATGAATCCCTTTTGTAACTGTGCTTTATTTCTATCGAACAGTCAAATAGTGTTTCAAAATCTGATTTCACTGAGCCAAAGGCAGTTTCTCAATGTGAAATTAATGACTTCAGGTAACATCCGCAAAATCCACAGGGTCATTTTGAGTTTCAATACTTGTACCTCCTTGAACAAACGTGATATATTTGTTTTTCCTTTCTCACACTTAAGTTCCATTTCCTCACTTCAGTAAGAAAATATAATCCTATGAGCCACCATGGAGATTCTCAAATCATATCTTAAAGGCATTTAATTCCCAAAGACCAAGAGCCAAGAAAACTTCAGTTAAAAAAACAAATCAACTAAGTTTCCTTGATTTAGCTATTTAACTGCTTTAAAATAAACAAATGTTGTGGGGTCCCTGGGTGGCTCAGTTGGTTGAGTGTTGGACTCTTGACTTTGGCTCAGGTCATGATCCCGGGTTGTGAGATTGAGCTACATATATGGTTTTGCACTCAGTTTGAAGTCTAATTGTCTCTCTCCATCATCCTCTGATATTCCCACCCTGCGCCATATCCCACATATGTGCTCTCTCTAAATTAAATAATATCTTTTAAAAAAAAATTAAAAGAAATTAAAAAATTGCTTCACCTGCCTTCAAATATCCCATACCTTGGTGACAATGAAAGGCACTGAGATGAAGGCACTGAGATGTTTGCACATGCCCTATCACATGGGAAAACTGTAACAAGTTAAAAGCACAAATATCCAGAGACTGAAACAAAAGAAAGAATAAACTGATGGACCATCTTTTCCTTTGTCTTATGGGAGTCCTATATTTGCCAGATAAGGTCATCCTTATCTGGAGAACATGTAGAACTAAGATGAAGCAAAGGGAGATGGAAGAAAATATAATAGTTCAAGAGAATGTCTTACAAAGTAATAGGTTTCATACTTGCCAATGGCTGGAGATCTCTGCAGGCAATTACAAAAGGGGATTTCTAAAATATTTGATCCGCAATGGCCCAAAACATATGCATAAGTAGTCAAGATTCCAAGATGACTTTTATTTTTTATATTTTTAAAGATTTATTTATTTGACAGAGAGAGACACAATGAGAGAGGGAACATAAGCCAGGGGAGTGGGAGAGGGAGAACAGGCATCTTGCTGAGCAGAGAGCCTGATGCGGGACTCGATCCCAGGACCCTGAGATCATGACCTGAGCCGAAGGCAGCGGCTTAACCCACTGAGCCACCCAGGTGCCCGCAAGATGACTATTTTAAAAGCTAATATTCCTGTTGAGTAAGATTATCTTTAAAATAGCATCACTATTGTATCTTTGCCTGACAAATCTAATTCTTTAATATCCTTTAAAATAACTGAGAAAAGGGAAAAACTCAGAGCCATAGTAATAATTACAATTCATTTTTTTAAAGTTTTTATTGTGAAATAATTGCAGATTCCCAGGAATTTGCAATTGTAGTATAAAGAGTCACATGTGCCCTTCATGATGTCCTCTTCTATAGCTGTAGCATAATACTAAAACCAGGAAATTGACCTTGGTCATTACCGCTGATGTACTAATCATAGGTAGTATGTTACTCAGTTGCTGCCATTTTTGTGACCGCATGCATTTGTGTGTGTGTGTGGGGGGGGTATATTTCTATATAACTTAATGTCATGTATAGATCTGTCTAACCATAAGTATACGAAATTCAGCAAACTAATTCCCTGGTAATAACACTTGGTGTGAATGCACCCCCATCTCATTTCCTCTGTGTGTGTCATCTGGTTACCACTAACCTCTTTTCAATCTCTATAGTTCTGTTATTTCAAAAACATAATAAAAATAGAATCTTACCACATATAGCTTTTGAGATTGAGTTTTTGCACTCAGCATAATGCCCCTAAGGTCCACTCAGGTTGTTTTCATGTACCAATAGTTTATTCCTTTCTATTGCTGAGTAATATTCCATAGTGTATCATATAGTTTGTTTAATCATCACCCACAAAAAGAGCATTTGGGCTGTTTCCAGCATTTTGCTAGTCAGAAAAAAGCTGCAATGAACATTCTCGTACAGGTTTGATGTGAATGTACTTTTTCATTTTCCTGAGATACACGTCCAAGAGTGTAATTGCTGAATTGTATGTTTTGTTTTGTAAGAAAATGCCAAACTGTTTTCCAGAGTGGTTGTACCATTTTAAATTCCTACCTGCAGTATATGATAGATTCAGTTTCTCTACACACTGACCAGTAGTATGATCACTTCTTAAAAATTCTAGTCATTCTGATAGGTGTGTGGTGAAATCAAATGCCTAACGATGTTGAACATCTTTTCATGTCATTATTTGCCATCTCTATATCCTCTTCTGTGAAATCCTTTCATGTCTTTTGCCCATTTTATAACTTTTTTTTTTTACTGTTGAGTTTTGAGAGTTTAAATACACATACATACTCACACACACATTTACTAAATGTAAGGCTTTTAGCAGATAAGTGGTTTGCACATATTTTCTCACCCAAACTCATTTTTATAAGACAAAAATCAGAACTGGTGAGAGGTGGAAGGACATTTGGTTTTGTAGATTCAGGATTACATTTAAAGCTACATGACTTTGATGTTAAATCTCCCCCAAGAGAGACAGGCACTCCCACATATAGCTGGTTAAAGTATACACTGGTTCAACCTTTCTGAAGGGTAGTTGGGTAAAATGGGTCTCAAAGTATATGCTATAGTTTCTCTTTTTAAAAATATATGCATAGGGGTGCCTGGGTGGCTCAATTGGTTGAGCATCTGATTCTTAATCTCAGCTCAGGTCTTAATTTCAGGCTTGTGAATTCAAGCCCTACATTGGCCTCCATTCTGGGCATGGAGCCTGCTTAAAAAAGGGTTTGGGGGAGGGGCACCTGGGAGGCTCAGTGGGTTAAGGCCTCCGCTTTCAGCTTGGGTTGTGGTCTCAGGGTCCTGGGATTGAGCTCTCATCAGGGCTCTCTGCTCAGCAGGGAGTCTGCTTCCCCCTCTCTCTCTGCCTGCCTCTCTGCCTGCTTGTTATCCCATTCTCTGTCAAATAAAAAAATAAAATCTTAAAAGAAAAGGGGGGGGTGAGGGGACACCCTCAGTACGTTAAAAAGGTGACTCAGTACGTTAAGCACCTACCTTTGGCTCAGGTCATGATTTCAGGGTCCTGGGATCAAACTCTGCTCAGCAAGGAGTCTGCTTCTCCCTCTCCCTTTGCCATTCCTCCCCACTCGTGTGCTCTCTCTCTTGCAAATAAAAAAAAAAAAATCTTAAATATATATATACATACATACACACATATATATACACACATGTTTAGAAAAAAAATCTAGTAGTAGTATTAAAAATAATAGTTCTTTCTAGATAATGATTTAAACATTCTCTTTTTCTGTAATGAGTATTTAAATTTTTTTTCAAAATTTTCATTAAAAAGCTTTCTTTCAGAAGTTTATCTTTAAAGTGTGAAAACCAGGAGCACCTGGGTGGCTCAGTGGGTTAAGGCCTCTGCCTTTTGGCTCAGGTCATGATCTTAGGGTCCTGGGATTGGGCTCTCTGCTCCGTGGGAGCCTGCTTCCTCCTCTCTCTCTGCCTGCCTCTCTGCCTACTTGTGATCTCTGTCCATCAAATGGATGAATGAAATCTTAAAAAAAAAAAACTGTTAAAGTGTGAAAACAAGCTACCATTTATTTTTTTGTTTTGTTTTCTGGTTTCTTTTTTTTAAGACTTATTTTAGAGAAAAAGAGAGTGAGCATGAGGGGAGGGCCAAAGGGAAAAGGGGAGAGACTCTCAAGCAGACTCCCTACCAAGAGTGAAGCCACATAGGGGGCTTGATCTCAGGACCTTGAGATCATGACCTAAGCTGAAACCAAGAGTTGGTTGCTCAGCTGACTGGGCCACACAGGCAACCCATGTTTTTTGTTCGCTTGTTTAAGATTTATTTATTATTTGAGAGAAAGAGAGAGTGAGCTTCAGCAGGAGGGGCAGAGGGAGAGGGGTGAGGGAGATAGAGGATCCCAAGCAGACTCCCTGCTGAGAGTGGACTCCCACATGGGGCCTGATCTCATGACCCCGAGATCACAACCTGAGCCTAAAACAAGAGCTGGATGTTCAACCTATTGTGCCACCCAGGAGCCCTTGGTTTTTTGGTTGTTGTTTTGTTTTGTTTTGTTTTAGGTAAACTCCATGCCAAATGTGGGGCTCGAACTCAGGACCCCAAGATCAAGGTAATATGGTCTATCATTGACCAGCCAGACACCCCCCAGTACCACTTACTGAGTTGTGATATGTGCTAGGTGCTTCATAGACATTAGCTAATTTATTTTTTCGAAATGACCTTATGAGGTAGATGCTGTTATTCTTACTTTACAAATGAAGAAGTTGAAGCCAGAGATGTTAAAAACAAAACAAAACAAAACAAAAAAAAACTTTTAAAATGTCATGGCCAGGGAGCTGGGTGGGGAATGGGCTATATAGGTGATGGGTATTAAGGAGGGCACTTATTATGATGAACACTGGGTGTTGTACGTAAGTGATGAATCACTGAATTCTATTCCAGAAACCAATATTGCTCTCTTAACTGACTAGAATTTTAACAAAAAAAATTTTTTTAATGTTATGGCCAGAAAGTGGTACTAAAATGTAAACTCCTTTAGAGTAAGGATGTTGTCTGTTTTGTTCGCTGTTGATCCCTAGGATCTAGAACTCACTAAATATTTTTAAATGAATAATGGGCAGAATCAGACCTTGTACCCAATTATGTCTTATTCCAAAACCTCTGTCTAAACTCTTGCTCTAAACCAACACTCCAAAGAATCCCTTCCGTAATTTATGACCTTGATAAATATGTTCCTTCACCTTTAATTTACTTCATTTAAAATAGGAAGAAATGACCCCCAAAATGAGAAATGTACTTAGAATATGAGGATGCTATAGGAAACATGAAGTCACATGATGGCTAACTGTGTTGCCCTAGTCAATAAACAAATTAGCTTATAGATAAGCTTAACAAACTTTATAACATTTTTTTTAAAGATTTTATTTATTTATTTGAGAGAGAGAGACAGTGAGAGAGAGCATGAGTGAGGAGAAGGTCAGAGAGAGAAGCAGACTCCCCGTGGAGCTGGAAGCCCGATGCGGGACTCGATCCTGGGACTCCAGGATCATGACCTGAGCCGAAGGCAGTCGTCCAACCAACTGAGCCACCTAGGCGTCCCACTTTATAACATTTTTTAAAAATTTTTTATTTATTTATTTGACAGACATAGATCACAAGTAGGCAGAAAGGCAGGCAGAGAGAGAGGGGAAAGCAGGCTCCCCGCCAAGCAGAGAGCCCGATGTGGGGCCCGATCCCAGGACCCCAAGATCACGATCTGAGCCAAAGGCAGAGGCTCAACGCACTGAGCCACCCAGGTGCCCCTATAACATTTATATTTTATTTAACATGGTGTTTGTAGGCATTGCTAGGAAAATTTAGATATTTGACCCTTATGTTATGAATTCAATTCTGAATTTATCATACTATTATTTCTATGGAGAAACTCAGCTTATCTCATATAATTTTGACTTCTAGTAGCTTTTCTAGAAGCATAGCACGTTGGAAGAATGAATATTTTTGATATTGCTATTCAAAATCATAATTTCTTAGTAGCTACATAGGCTTTTAAATCAGCATGAGATACTATTTTTGGAAGAAACCTGACATCCAAACTATAATTTTGTGATAGGTGTAGCACTGATAACCTGAATTAGAATAAAGCTTCAATTTATGACAAACATCTTATTTCCAGTTCCTGATTAAATTTCACTAATAGAACCATAATATCATAATCACTAGATCTCAGCCCAAAGTCCAAGAAGCATAAGTTAGTCACAGTTATTAAATTTATGAAAGGCCAAGTTTTTCATACAGCACTGTTAGATCCCAAACTTTGTCATTGCTGTTCCCCCACTCAGTGTTGCTGACTAGGTTAAGGCATGAAGAGAGTATTTAAGCTGATCTTACTAGAGAGACATGCCCTCTACCATCATTTTGACTGAATGTTGTTTTGGGAGTTTAGGCCAATGTAGGGAGAGAGAGATGAAACAAAGCTAAAAGAAAGAAATAGTGGAAGAAAAAAAAAATCCCTATTAGAAGACAGTTGATTATGTATCTAACAAAATGCCCAAGGAATCTTCTAGAGTTTTTAGACCTAATAGGATAATACATGGCCAGATAAAAGATAAAATATAAAAAAAGCCATTAAGATTCTTGAATACCAATAATTACAAACTAGAAAAGCCTAATTTAAAAGAGAGATCCAATTTACAATAGCAATAAAATATAAAGAGAAATAGACTTAATAAGAAGTGTTTATTAAAATAATAAAACTTATTGGGCAGTAACATCTGGAAAGAATAAAATACTATAAAGATGTCGATTCTTAATATTATTTTTAAATCTAGCCCAATCCCAGTCAAAATAAAAATGGACTTTTCTTTAAATTTAAAGAAAGTTATATTTAGTTAGAAAAATAAAGAGGTGAGGATAAGAAAAATATTCTGAAAATGAAAAAAGAAAGAGCAAATGAAACAGAAATATAAGTCAGTGAAACAGAAGAGAAGCCTCAGAAATAAGCCGCATTTTATGAAATGACCAAGTGTAATACAAAACAATGAGATGATTTTTTAAATACACATTTGTGAAAATCATTCATTTAGAAATTTGAATTAAATTATTTCATATCAGGGGCGCCTGGGTGGCTCAGTTGTTAAGCATCTGCCTTCGGCTCAGGTCATGATCCCAGGGTGCTGGGATCGAGCCCTGCATCCGGATCCCTGCTCAGCGGGAAGCCTGCTTCTCCCTCTCCCATTCCCTCTGCTTCTGTGTCCTCTCTCGTTGTGTCTCTCTCTGTCAAATAAATAAATAAAATCTTTTTAAAAATACATACACATTTATTAAAAAAAATCATTTTGTATCAAATATTTCATAACACCCCCCAAATACATTCCAGAAGTCTTAAGTAACTAAATACCTTTAAACTCATAAATAAATGAATAAACAGGAGTGAGTGAATGTTGATCAGATCTCAAGAGATAATAATTTTCTTTGACTTTGAAGCAATAAAAGAAGTTAGAAGGGGAGGGATCATGGTTTCATACCTAAGTTTAAAAACATTTATTCAACTTAAAAATAGGAAAACTAGGTAGAAATTAAAGAATTACGTTAAATTTCGGTTACTGGAACTTGCATGGCCTGTTGTATCTTCTGCACCTTGCACAGGGCCAGGCACATAGTAAATGTTCAATAGATATTTGTTGAACAAATATTGTAATAATTAACTAAGAAGAGGTTGATTAATTATATAAGACAAGGAAGTGACTCTGGAGTCCAATTAGCCAGCTGCAACTAGGAATGATGAGGGCAAATTAATTTCTTTGGCCTAGATGCATAAGAATCACAGACAGCAGGCTGCCTAATCAACTGTGGAATGGACAAGAGATGGGAACAACAGGTGGACTGTGGAGTGCTATCAGGCCAAATCATGTCACACTATATACATTAGCTGTTGGAGGATGATAGCAGCCAACAGACCACACTGGTCTGGAACAATCAGCAAATGAATGGCTTGACTCAAGAAATCTTGTTCAACTTAGGAGCTGAGAGTCAGGGTGCTGAATGACAGGACTACAAAAAGCAGACTGAGCTGCTAAACAAAGGGTGTGATTGTGTTTAGAGAGAAGAGAGGACCGCATACTTCTTGTCAGTCTTTTTGTAGGATAACTATTCAATGGAGTGAAGCACTCAGACTTGATGGTTGCTGTATTTTCCATGTGAGATAGAGGGATTTTAACATCCGTAGATGATTGTTCCCAGTGTATAGTGAAGGAAACATTCATTCAAAATCGTTCAGTTGTATGAGTGTCTGAGCAGTAAGGTGTTCTGCGTCATTTTCAGTCTACTTTGTGCTGATGGCTCACAGCATTCAATACATTTCTGCTGAATCAGTAAATGAATTGAGCATCATTTGGATAAGGCTAAAAAATGATCATTGTGGTTTGTCAAGATCTTGTTTTCCTCTTTGTCATTGGAAACTAGTGTTGGAAACATAGAGAACTAGTGTAGCGTTTGCTAATGTTGTGAATCTATATGTGTTTCCATCTTTTCAACCCTGTTTTCCCAGGGTGATGAAAATCAACACATTGACAGAAATTAGGAGCACAGAGCTGTCCACCTTCATGGCATGTCTGGATCCAGGGTTTCTCTGCTGTAATGATTCCCCCAGAGACCTCTCCAGAACAATTGTCTATCTGTCATCTAGATTGAAAAATAGTAAGTCCTTCAAGATGAGTAGTTTTTTGTTTTGTTTTGTTTTGTTTTGTTTTTGCTATTATCACTTAACCAGCAAACAGGTTACTTGATGGAATGTCCAAATAAGTTGGCAAGCCATTCATTTCCTAGCTCTCCAGATATATATATATATATATATATATATATATATATATATATATATATATCTGAGTACAAGAAAAGGAAAGCAGATTTAAAAAAAAAAACTATTTGTGAAATAGCTGATAACGACAGGACAATGTTTAGCAGATGTAGTATAGATATTTCTATGTAGTGGCAGTATGAGAGAAACTGTTATGTCAAATATTTTTAACTTCATGATCAAATGGGAATAATATCAAAAGTGATTGTCATCTGAGGCAGTAGAATTCAATTTTCCTTGCATTATGGAGATTTCTCTGAGCAGACCCAGGTTACATGATTGCTCTGAGGTTGATGACACACTGATTCCTAGTGCCAACAATGACTTCAGCCTGATGGCAACCTTTACAAATCACTTCCTGTAAATTCTTTGTGAGAATAACAAGCAATTCATTTTGCTTGAGAGTCACTTTTTAGCTAAGGGACTCCACCCAGCAATCTGGATTTAATAAAACAAAATACACTTTGGTATTACAACACATTTTTTGAGATGTAAATTCACCACATAAGTTTTTGTAAAAGCAAAGCATTTTCGTTTTATACTTGGTGAGAGCCAGATGGGTCCTAATGCAGAGCCCGCCAACTATTACTTAGTTTATCTGATCAGTGGGTGGGGAAGAGTGATAGGGGAGGGAAGGCCACTAAAGAGCCACATGTGTGTGTATTCATGGAAGACATTCAAGTTAATATTTACAAAAGTTTTTAAAGCTACAACCAGAACAATGCTTGGTCATTCAACCATTTATTCATTCACTTATTCAGCACACAGGACTTACTGAGCTACAGGAACTGTTATAGGCTCTGGAGGGTACGATAGTTGAACAAAACAGACAATAGTTTTGCTCTCATGAAACTTACATTCTAGTGAGGGAAGACAGAGAAAAAGCCAAAAATAATTCAAAGAAAAAAATTTTTAAAGAGAACTCCATGTTTTTAATGGGCAAGGTACAGGAATTATTTGTTTCCATAGGAGTAGGTATTAGGAGAATGTATGTCTTTGTGACTGGTAGTAGATTAAATCATATTAGTCAATATTTAAGCTTGGATTGCTCAGACACGGTGTATATAATTTATGACCTTGTTCCTGAACTCAGAGAGCTTACAATTCCAACTTGCAAGGTGTCCCCATACATCATGTAGACAAAGGGAAAGGAAGAGCCAGCAGGTATTTTGTATACCATCTGAATCAGAACTACCTTGCCTTCACGGTCACAGTCAGTGTGAAGTAGGTTTAGAGTCCTTGGGCCCCTTGAAACTTAAGTAAGAACAGGAATTCTTTGACACTGTATATCTTCTCCTATTTGGTAAAAAAATAAAACAAAACCCCCATAATGGCATCATTGGCATGACAGGGTAACTATGTGTGTGTGTGTGTGTGTGTGCGTAAGAATGTCCAATCCACTTTGCTCATTCTACTAAACTCACTATGATTAAAGGCTTTTTTTTTTTTTAAGATTTTATTTATTTATTTGACAGACAGAGTTCACAAGTAGGCAGAGAGGCAGGCAGAGAGAGAGAGAGGGAGGCAGGCTCCCTGCTGAGCAGAGAGCCCGACGCAGGACTCGATCCCAGGACCCTGAGATCATGACCTGAACCGAAGGCAGCGGCTTAACCCACTGAGCCACCCAGGCACCCTGATTAAAGGCTTTTTAGTGAGCCTGGGTGGCTCAGTGGGTTAAGCCGCTGCCTTCAGCTCAGGTCATGATCTCAGGGTCCTGGGATCGAGTCCCGCATCGGGCTCTCTGCTCGGCAGGGAGCCTGCTTCCCTCTCTCTCTCTCTCTCTCTCTGACTGCCTCTCCATCTACTTGTGATCTCTCTCTGTCAAATAAATAAATAAAATTTAAAAAAAAATAAATAAAGGCTTTTAAAAAAGTTTTTCTTTACATTGCAGTTAGTTAACACATTGTGTATTAGTTTCAGGTGTACAATATAGTGACTTAACAAATCCATACATCACCCAGTGCTCATCACAATAAAGGTTTTGTTGATGTTTTTAACAAACATAAAAGAGGGTCCTTGGCCCTTATGAGATAAAGACCATAAGAACTCTTTGGAACAACACCTCTGAAATATCTGCTCTAAGTTCTATTCCCACTAACTATTTGTTCAACTTTCCTCTTTTCTTTTTTTTTTTCTTTTTTCTTTTTTTTTAAAGATTTTATTTATTTGTCAGAGAGAGAGAGTACACACAAGCAGGCAGAGAGGCAGGCAGAGAGAGAGGAGGAAGCAGGCTCCCTGCTGAGCAGAGAGCCCGATGCGGGACTTGATCCTAGGACCCCAGGATCATGACCCAAGCCAAAGGCAGTGGCCCAACCCACTGAGCCACCCAGGCATCCCAACTTTCCTCTTTTCAATGTTCTCTCCCAGCTGGAATCATAAGTCAAAGTTCATGATCCTCTCCAGATATACTAGCCACAGACTTCATGAAATCAAAATCACTTTATGCTTCTGTGGTCCTTCTGGAGTCCACCAGAACTACAACACTCACCGCCTCAAGCTGGTTACCTAAGAAGTAACACTCTCAAAGACAACCATTCTCATGTGCCCGACAACAGTTGCTTATTGTTCAAAACTATGCCTCCAAGTCTTTTGTCTCTTTCTTTTTTTTTTTTTTTTTTTTTTTTTTTTTTCTTTTTAAAGATTTTATTTATTTATTTGTCAGAGAGAGGGAGAGAGAGTGAGCACAGGCAGACAGAATGGCAGGCAGAGGCAGAGGGAGAAGCAGGCTCCCTGATGAGCAAGGAGCCCGATGTGGGACTCGATCCCAGGATGCTGGGATCATGACCTGAGCCGAAGGCAGCTGCTCAACCAACTGAGCCACCCAGGCGTCCCTCTTTTGTCTCTTTCTAAGAACACTTATTCATCCAACAAACACATGTTTGTGGTTAACATGGAGCAACTGGGGCCTACAAAGATATTGAAGGTACATGGTTCCAACTTTTACAAAGCTTATGGCTGAGAAGAGGGCTAACTACACAGATAGCTCTAAAACAAGATGAAAGGGGCCAAGCACCATAAAAGAGAGACCAATGAAGCACCAGCTACTTAGAGGAAGCTTCTGGTAAGGAGTCTCTGGATGGTAGTGCTGTAGCAAGACTTTAAGGGAAAGGTAGAATTGCACTAGATCAGGGATGGGCAAGCAGATGCGAGTTTATATCTTTATTTTATACTTTTTTCTCTTCTTAGTACATTATGCAGTCCTTCTCATTTTTATTTATATTCTTCAAATGAGGCTTTCCTAATAAAAAAATCTTTTTTAATCTCATAAACCTCTATTTTTAATTTTCTTCCATTAATAACTTTGAATCTCTAATAAGTTTGCTTTTAATTGGGTATTTAATCAACCTTACAATGGAAATTAAATAGGACTATCTAAGTAACAATAGCAACATGAACTTCCTTTAAAAAATCTCATCTAATTTCCAGATTTTCATAAACCTTGAAGACTTCTCCCATTCAACTGCTGCATAAAAAATAATTGTGCATAATTGTGAGAAACCAATATTTATCATTCTGAATTATACATTTTTTTCTTATCTGCTATTGCTTTCTGTAGTCCTTAACCCATTGTTTATGTTTCTCATATTTATCATTCCTTCCAGCAATATAATGTATTATTGTCTCAATGTAACACATTTGACTTGCTCTGTTATTTCCCTATAGACATGTGTGTGTGTGGGGGGGAGGTGCTTTTCTAGTTTTTAGATGTACTAAGGAATACTTCCACACACATCCATATGCCTTTTCTTTCCTTTGTATTACCTTTGCAGTCTATGATACATTTTCCAAAGTAAAAGAGGGTAATCTATAATGTCTGGCTAAGGGTGTGGGTGCTGGCAGCCCTGCTGTGCTTGAATCCTGGCTCTGCCACTTGCATTCTGTGAGAACATGAGCAAATTACTTAACCTCTCTAAGAGGTTTCTTCATATAAAAAATAGGAAAAATATTGGACAACCACATGCAGAAGAATGAAACTGGACCATTTCCTTACACTACACACAAAAATAGACTAAATGGATGAAGAACCTTAATGTGAAACGGGAATCCATCAAAATCTTTGAGGAGAACACAGGCAGCAACCTCTTCAACCTCAGCGGCAGCAGCTTCTTCCTAGAAATATAACCAAAGGCACGGGAAGCAAGGGCAAGATTGAACTATTGGGACTTCATCAAGATAAAAAGTTTTTGCACAGCAAAGGAAACCATCAACAAAACCAAAAGACAAACAACAGAATGGGAGAAGATATTTGCAAATGACATATCAGGTAAAGGGCTAGTATTCAAAATCTATAAAGAACTTATCAAATTCAACAACCAAAGAACAAAGAATCCAATCAAGAAATGGGCAGAAGACCTGAAAAGACATTTCTCCAAAGAAGACGTTCAAATGGCCAACAGAAACATGAAAAAGTGCTCAACATCACTCAGCATCAGGGAAATACAAATCAAAACCACAGTGAGATACCACCTCACACCAGTCAGAATGGCTAAAGTTAACAAGTCAGGAAACGACAGATGTTGGCGAGGATACAGAGAAAGGGGAACCTTCCTACACTACTGGGTTGGGAATGCAAGCTGGTGCAATCACTCTGGAAAACAGTATGGAAGTTCCTCAAAAAGTTGAAAATAGAGCTACCCTATGACCCAGGAACTGCACTACTGGTTATTTACCCCAAAGATACAAATGTAGTGATCCAAAGGGGCACGTGTACCCAAATGTTTATAGCAACAATGTCCACAATAGCCAAACTATGTAAAGAGCCTAGATGTCCATCAACAGATGAATGGATAAAGAAGATGTGGTATATATATCTACAATGGAATATTATGCAGCCATCAAAAAACAAAATTTTGCCATTGCAATGATGTGGATGGAACTAGAGGGTATTATGCTAAGCAAAATAAGTCAATCAGAGAAACACAATTATCATATGATCTGACTGATATCTGGAATTTGAGAAACAAGGCAGAGGATCATAGGAAAAGAGAGGAAAAATTGAAACAAGATGAAACCAGAGAAGGAGACAAACTTTAAGAGACTCTTAATCTCAGGAAACAAATTAAGGGTTGCTGGAGTGGAGGGGGAGTGGGAGGGAAGGGTTGGCTGGGTGATGGACATTGGGGAGGGTATGTGCTATGGTGAGTGCTGTGAATTGTGTAAGAATGATGATTCACAGACCTGTACCCCTAAAACAAATAATGCATTATATGTTAATAAAATAAATAAATTAAAAAAATAAAAAAATAGGAATAATAGTCATACTCATCTCACATGATTAATGGGAGAATTATATGAGATAAAGATACATATAAACCCTTAGGACTGTGCTTCACACATCATAAGTGTTCAATAATGGCAGGGGTTTTTAAAAAATATTTTATTTTTAAGTAACCTCTATGTGGAGCTTGAACCCACAACCCTGAGATCAAGAATCACACGCTCTACTGACCAAGCCAGCCATGTGCCCCTCAGTAATGGTAATTATTACTTATATACATTTCTTGGCATACTGTTTGTTGCATTCTAAAATTCAGTAAATGCCAATTTCCTTGTTTTCATGTACCCAAATTACTACAATTTGGACAAAGTATTTGATCATTTCTATTAATCAGGGAATTACAAGTCAGGATTGTGAATAATTTTAAAGATTTAGTCTCTGCTTCATGTCAGGTATGTTCAAGATGCTTTCCAGAAAAAGAACATTAGCTTACAGGATCATCAGATGCTTCCAAATATTCATCTTTGTGAATTGTTGTTATTTGATTGCTGCAAGGATCCTACCTTACATTTATTACATTTTTATTTTTCTACTGTAATAGACAGAACCCTTGGTTTCAAGTAAAACACCTCAACCTTTTACAAGAAGGAAAGGTAGGAGTACAGCTGGGTGCTTGTTTCCTCCCTCTGTCTCTGGCATCCACTTTTCTCTGTGCATTGGTTTCATTTTTCAACCTGGATTCTCCCCACTCCAGAAGGAAACCTGGCCTCTGGGAGCTCCCAGGCTTCCTTTAACAGTGACTGCATGTCTTTATCAACTCCACCGTCCCAGGAAAGGGGTCTTATTGGCCTGCCTTGGGTCAGTTCCTCACTCCTAAACCAGTAAACTGTGGCCATGGAGTTTGGCCACTATAACTGACCAGGTGGTCCTGGTCAGAGTCATTTATCTGGAGGGCAAGGAAAAGCACTAACCCCAAGGTAGGGTGCTAAACAGAAGGGCTCTGGCCAGACCAAATGACAGATTCATTCAACTCAAGTTATTAGAAGGGCTTGATATGTTTTCCATCTGTTTACTGTTCTTGTGTGAACCTCTTCCTCTTATGTAAAATGTTTACATTTTGTCATCAAAACATATCTTCCCCTTACATATTTATATCATTATGAGGCGCCTGGGTGTCTCAGTCAGTTAAGTGTCCAACTCTTGATTTTGGCTCAGGTCATGATCTCAGGGTTGTACGATTGAGCCCCAGGTCAGGCTCCATGCTGGGTGTGGAGCCTACTTGAAATTCCCTTTCTCTTTCCCTTTGCCCCTCCCTGCTCTCTAAAACAAACAAACAAACAAATTTATGTCATTTCCCTAATGGTTTTGGGAATACAACTGTGCAAATACTAAAAAATTCAGAAAAGCATCAAGATTATTGAAGAACTACTATGTTTAAGAAGTTGTTCTTGGGCACCTGGGTGGCTCAGTGGTTAAGCCTCTCTGCCTTTGGCTCAGGTCATGATCTCACGGTACTGGGATTGAGCCCCACATCAGGCTCTCTGCTCAGCAGGGAGCCTACATCCCCCCCCCCTCTCTGCTTGCCTCTCTGCCTACTTGTGATCTCTCTCTCTGTCAAATAAATAAATGAAATTAAAAAAAAAAGTTGTTCTTGGTGCTATGAAAAGTTCAGAGAGTTGCATTACTACAGAAAATTTAGTTTCTAATGGGGTTGAATATACAAATAAAAAAACGAAATAAAAAAGGCTATACACTAGTCGCTCCTCAACTATGGAGACCACATTCTTAAGAACTCAGAGAGAAGGCCTATGGTTCAAGAACTTAAATCCCTATGACAGAAATCATGTTAGGTGAAATGATACTTGGAATAAACTTCTGAAAGCCATTAGAATTATGTTCTCTTGTACTAAAATAAATATGACTTTTATTCATCTTACCTTAGTAATCATGACTACTACATGGATATTTAATCCTTCACCATTTCATACTCACCAGCAAGATACTTTTCAGGACCTTTTTTCCTATAGTTTCATTAGGATAGCTATAAATCGGGGCACCTGGTTGGCTCAATGGGTTAAGCCTCTGCCTTTGGCTCAGGTCATGGTCCCAGGGTCATGGGATCGAGCCCCGCATCGGGCTCTCTGCTCAGAAGGGAGCCTGCATTCCCCCCCTTCTCTGCCCGCCTCTCTGCCTGCCTACTTGTGATCTCTCTCTCTGTCAAATACATAAATAAAATCTTTAAAAAATTAAATTAAATTAAAAAAAAGATAGCTATAAATCATTTTGTAGGCTTGTTTAAAAAATATCTGTAGCGAGAAGAATTCTTTCTGGGGTTGGTCCTCCTCTGAATGTTCAAGGTCTTATTTTACAACTTGGTGGTTTCTATCAGACAAGCTAATATCCGGTCTCTATTCTTATACACCAAGGGCTTCCTAACAATCATGTGAGGCTTTGCCTGAGGGCTTCTTCCGGTGGGAGAAGCAGATTTGGTTAGGGACTGGCTAAAAGTGCAGTAGATATAATACCTCCAGGAGCAAAAGAGAGTTGGTAGAAAAATGTACCAGTTTTCACCTCTTGGGTGGGAGGACTCATGATGGGAGCCATACAGTGTCCCAGAAGTTTCCAGAAGGATCAGGCCCTAGCTGACCACAGTAGTAATGTGTAAATTGACACTTTGTACTGACCTCCTCAGAAGACATCTAAACAAATGGCGCCTTAAAATCCTTGCTTCAGGTTCTGCTTTTGGGGGGAACTAAACCCAAGAGGAAGTTTGGCTCCCAGCTCCTGGTCTCTCCCTCCTAAAATATCTGGGTTCCCAAGAAATGTTGAGGCTTGAGAAAAACCTCTGAAAACTGATCCCTCGCCATTTCCCAGAGTTTTGCAGTCCTGGAGCTGCCCATTTTAACTTCATGGCAGGTACATGCATTTCTACCCCTACTCTCCCCACTGAAACCACAGGAAGTGCTTCCAAAGCCCTGAATTATTAGTGCTTGTTTTTCTTGGTCCTGCCTAATCTTTCATTTCAAAAATCTTTACTTTGTCTAGCTTTAGTTCTCCACTTTCAACCTCAATTTCTCTCTTTCCCAAGCTATCCATGGAAGAACAAGTGATCTGTGACTTCATGTTCCAGGACTGAAATTCTACAGTTGCTGATAAAATATACATCTGTACGTATTAAATAAGAATTATGTCTAAGAGAATATCATGGTTGAGGTGTTTAAAATGATGTATCAAAAAGGAAGTGGAAATACAACCTGAGCAATCAGAGAAGGCTTCACAGAGAAGTTTGGGACCACTGATCTAGTCCTATCACCCATTTTACAGATGGGGAAACTGCGATCTATAAGGCTAAATGACTGACTCAGAGTCCTACAGCTTATAATTTGTGACCAACCCTCATTTCTCACCGCTCAATCCCTTCTGTGCTTGGCTCCATGCTGGTCACTCACCAGTTGTCCAGAGGCAGCCTTGCTTCTGCCTTTGTCTTTTGTTGGCCTTGAAGTTTGCCATGAGGACGAAGCCTGGAAAAGGATGAGAACAAATAGCACATTCTTCAAAGCACTCTCCACCATGCACAATATCAGTTGTCCTGAGAGGGTTTTGATATGGGTTGAAAATATTGTTTTGTCTTAAATCTTGGAAAAAATTCTAGTCGCATGGAATTTTTTTCTCCAGAATTAATCATGGGTAGCATACTCTTTATCCTTGTTCTTTGACGAAGCACAAAACAAAATAGCCATTGAAGGCGCCCTTTGTTTCCACCCAGGGACTAATGACGTTGTGCACCCCTCCCACCCAGCAGCCCTCGGGTACTGGTCTCTCTGAAGAGTGCTGAGTGCCCAGGGTGCTGACTAAGCCCATCCCAACCCCAGCTTTTGCCAAGGAGACAATTCCTCTGACTGTTTGTTCTTGAGCTTGGTCGTATCAAATATTCTCAACAAGTTCTTCCAATTTCTGTTTTTAAAATAAAAATCAAAAGACCAGCACATTCCTTTTACATTTGTGCAAATGAAGCAGAGGCAAGAAGCTGGTGAAACTCCAGCTAAAGACTTCTGATATGTAACTTGAGAGACTGCCTACTGAAGTCATAAAATATAAATTATTTTTAAATGATTTTTATGATATATTTATATGATATATTTTATAGTATAAATATATTTACCTATACAATACAAGATTATATTTTTGGTACTTCTATAGACTGTGGAATATTCTAAGAACGAGTCTTAGCTCCAGTAATGACGACTCAGGCATAACTGGGGGTCTTTAAAATACAACCTTCTCTTGCTACATCATGCTTTGTTTTAAAGCGGGAGGTGGGGGCATCATTAGTACCCTGAGTGTTCACTGGAGACAGTGCTAATCACATGAACTCATTTCGGGCAAGCCAGCGTCAGCTGAGGAACACGCTGACACGATTATCATGCACACCCTATGGCTCTCATTTTCGGCATTGATTCATGTTTGACTTGGATCTAATCAGGCATGTCTCATAACAGGAAACATTCCTTTTCTGCAAAGATGTTTAGGACCTGGACTATGTCCTGCTGCAAGGCACAAATATAGGATATCCACGTAAGGTCCTCAGGCTGCCTCAGAACATGCCTTGGATGTAGTATGTATGTCCCCAACTAGAAAACAAACACAACCTCTATTCCATTCCTCCCTCCCTAAGATTGCCTCCCCCCAACCCCCACCAGGGTCCCTGCTTCTCCTGCAAGGGAGTCACTATAGAAAAAAAATTAGAGCCTCTAGAAAATCAGGAGTACATCAGGGGAAAGACAGAAGAAATTCTAGGAAACAGGAATGGCTTGCGGGAGCTGTTTCCAGGAGCAAACATACAGTCACAGATGGGCCTTGTTTTTGGTAAGCACCGTTGAAAACAAACATAACAAATATTTTAAAAGGGGAAGGGGAACAAACAACTTCTAGGAAAGCGTTGTGATCATCTGTCATCCTCATCTTAATATGGCTTGATTCAAATAGATTGTTTTCCTTCTTACAAACCAGCTGCACCAGGAAGATGGAATTTTGTTTGCTGGAAGAAAAGTAGATAATTCTAGAGCACGGTGACCTTCTGGAAGAGGGGCAGGTAGGTGTGTGTGTGTGTGTATGTGTGCACGCACGCACACGTGTGTGTGCATGTGGGCATAGGATACCCTAGGGGAAATAATAAAAAGTAAAAAAAAAAAAAAAAAACAAAAACCCAAAAAACAAAAAACAACCAAAGCAAACATCATTAATTCAACATGTCCCTAAGAAAGACATTAAATCTCCTATGTTCCTTCTTCTTCATCTCTTCCTCTTCCTTATGCTCTCCTTTCTCCCATTTGAGTTTTAAGCCTGTGGCCCCTGTTCCCAGAAATCTGAACCAATATTTTAGTATAAGAATCTAGCAACATTATTCATTAAATTGGCTTGTTTGGGAGCATGCTATAAATCTAATTGCCATAGTAAGTCATAATCATAATATTATTAATCACTAATAACTAATAATTATAATTCTCCTCTGCCTCCTCCTCATTGACCTCAAAGACTCTTTGGGGAATTTTGTGTCAAGTTCCAAACTTTTGTATACTGCAGCCCACAGGCTGGACAATGAAAGAATTCAAGGAGAGTGGGAAAACAGACAGGGGGCCAGGGTGCTGGGTTTGGCCATGCAGATCAGGTCCTGTAGCTCAGGGCTAGGCCAGGAGTGTGAGTGGAGGCTGAGATCTAGTCTGCACTCTGCTGTCCAGGCTGAACATCTCGGCTGGTGGCAGCATCTGCAGAGAAGATGGGATATCTTTTCTCATTTTCACGGAAGCAATGGGCTGACCATGGCCCTGAGCCGAAGACAGGCCTACCGCTGATTACCAGAGTCAGTAACAGCAGGCACAGGAGATGCTACACCTTTTTTGGAAACGTTCCAAAACCAACATTTGGGAGTGTCAAGGCCAAGTTGAAGAATAAGCATTTCGGAGAATGGCGAGGAGGAGACGCACAGTCAAGCGTTGAGGTTCAGGACAATGATACCAGCCGAGGGGCTCCTTTCTTGCTGCTCTCAGGCAGTTTTCATCACATTGCCCTTCCCTCCGGTGTCATCAAGGTACTCTTTGGCTTGTCCCATTAATATTTTACCTAATAATTTTAGAAATTAGCTTTTGATCAAATGCTGAGTCCTACCTGCATTGAAGGAGCATTCAGAATTTCCTCTTTATCTCCATTTACCTCTTTAATTCTCTCATCTTTAATGACCAGAGTAAAATTTGGTCCTTTAACAAGTCATCAGATTTGACCTGAGAACAGCTTTAAGCAAAGCTTGTTAGAAAGTGAGCTAAAGTGTGGCTTGTTGGTTTGGAGCCTGGGAAGGACGATACAGCTGCCACAGTGAGACAAGCCGGCTTTGTCTGGGCTGAACCATGGCAGTGTCTCCTGCTCTTCCTTGCTCTTTGTTGAGCACTTCATCTTTATCTAATCTTTTACAAAGCAGAGTCTGTCAGGCAGTCTGTGGGGAGCCTAGTGAATCAGCCTCTCCTTCTGGAATGTGGCAGCCGTGAACTGTGCCTAAATATTTATTTCAAATATCATCTCTCCTGTCGTCCTCCACATCCAAAGATTTTTCCAGTTTAAAATATCTATGGCCTATAATAACAGGGCTTTTGCAAGGAGAGGCCCTGTGAATGGACTGGAGCATCAGAGTCACTGCCAAGCCAGCAGGAACTGTGCCGCTGACCCTCCCAGGGACGGCACAGAGAAGGCAGAGGACCCGGCTTTGAGCAGTCTTCCCGCATAAGATTGTGCATATTGCTGGGAGGTCCATGGTGCCAGGGATGGCTTGTGAACCGAGCTATGGCAGGCAGAATGGACTAGGTTGTTTACAGTACCAAATGGTCCCAAAGTCTCAGGGGCTCAGCATACCCAAAGCTGACTGTTTGTTCATGCTAAATGTCCAGCACAGGGAGGCACGGGGATCCAAGCTGAGCAATTCCATCTCAGCATATGTTTTTATAGTTTCCTCAGCAGGGAGAAGAAAATACAGTGACTCATGCACTGGTTCTTAAAGCCTCTGACTGCGAGTGACACATGTCATTTCTGTTTCTACTTCATTGGTTCAATAAGTCATACGTCCACGTCTAATTTATAAAAAAGGAAAGGAAGTGCACTCTTACCACATATCCTGAAGAAGAGAATGGAAATATTTGAAACAAGCCTTATGACTACAAAGGGGGGTCCAGTTGGAAGGACTCCAGGGCTACCTTTGTGTTCTAAGAGCTCTTAACTAGATCAGGGAGAACTATTTCCATATTTCTACGTCTGATAGCTGCTCTTACAACTCAGGTGTCTTATTTTCAGAGGTAGGTCTTATAGGCAATTATCTAGCAAGAAAAGCACTAAGTCCTAGTTCTTCCAAGTAGGTTCACTATATTTTTATCATTAAAATAAAGAATTCCATAAAATTCCACAGATATTATTATTGAGACCTAGCTTAAGGGAGTGACTAATCCTCAGAGGCTTCAGAAATAAAACATGTCTCCAGGTAGTGGACACTGTTTTCCAGAAAAACCTACTCTTACTGAGTATTGTCCTTCCTTTCTACATTTGAGTCACACACAGTGCAAGTGGCAGGAATCTGGCAACCATTATATTCAACATGAACCACTCTCCCAGGCAGAGCGTTTTGGATCAGAGTGGACTTCTGACCCAAGCTGGGCCAGAGTTCTTCTCTAGGAATGTGGAGTTTGGGCTAACAAAAGCTATGAGGAAGCAGGGTTTTGACTAATTGGTCTCAAACTATCCATACTCTTCTCCATTTCCTGGTTTCCCTTGCAGTTAGAATGGAGCCAGGTGACTAAGTTCTGGCCAATGGAAGATGGACAGAAATGACAAGCCACATTTAGGGTTGGCTGTTGAAAATACCCCTCATATCCCTCCACCTTCTTTTCCCCACCACAGTGACCTTGGAGGTCACATGATTAGACAGCATAGTTATAAGATGGAGAGGGGCTATCCATCGCATAGAAAATTGTGACATGAATAAGCAAAAAAATTATGGACTAGGATGTATTTTTTCCTTCAACATATCCTAGACTATCCTGACTAACATAGACACAACAGAGGAGTGGCTTTGTTCTGCCAAGTATCTAAGAAAAGCTGATTCACAAAGAGGGAGAAAAATGATGTACATGTCAGAATAGAGAAAAAGAGTCCCTGGGTCCTAACTCCTGTTTCTAATCCCTTCTTAAGGGGAAATCACATTTCTGTCCTTGGCTTTTGTAATGCCCTTGTGTCTTTATTATAGTAAATGTCCTGTTTTTTAATAAGTTTGTTCCAGAATTTCTGTCCTTTGCAACCAAAAAAGTTATAACCTTCTAATCTTTAAAGCTGTTAATACCGCTCATATCTCAGTGTTCAGCATGAGAGTACTCATTATACCATGAAAACAACTAACAAATTAATAGGTATGATGCTGACTTAGATTTTTAATTCTTTCCCACCAGAAATGCCAAGAACTACAGCAAAATCTTATCTAGATGTAATTCCATAGTACAGTCAGCGTTTATAACACAATTCCAGAATTATTGATCTTGCTTACTTAACCAAAATTCAAATAAAGGTGGATAATCTTTTCAGTTTTATTGGTTACAAATGACCAGCTGACAAGTTACTCAACTTCTGCAATTGTAATAAAATTCTAGAGCTATCAAGAAAGGGTTGCTTGTTCAAGAACAGCTAAGGAATTGATTGGCTCTTCAGAACCTGTGCCAACTTCCTTTCTGCAGGCAGGCTAAATAGTGGATACCTTTTATAGAAGGAAAGCCATCATCCTATGAAGAAAAACTCTCTGCCATGAACAAGCTGAATGCAATCACAGAAACTGCAGACAAAAGAGCTTTTGATGACAGATATTACTGATGCCTGGTGCCTTCAAAGGCATTCCAGGAAAAGTGAAGGAATAATTGTGACAAATAATAACTCATGCTTCTTCCAGGATGTTACTCATTGGGCCAATGGATCACTTGAGAAATATGTCAGTGAGTCAGTTCATACTCAATTTGGCAAAAAGATTCCAGGTCCTAAGCTCTTTGCATTGAACAAATGGATACATTAACCAAATAGATACATTCTCTGGGACAAGTGATGGCATGAGAGCTTTGATAATAAGCAGTTTGCTCCTTTAGTATCCCCATCCACCACCCCAGGCCATATATCTGAGCAAAATGAAATTATCAAGGCTAATGAAGAAAATCTTGAGTACATCTTTCAAAAAGATAAAGTAGGGGCACCTGGGTGGCTCAGTGGGTTAAAGCCTCTGCCTTTGGCTCAGGTCATGATCCCAGGGTCCTGGGATCGAGCCCCACATCAGGCTCTCTGCTCCATGGGGAGCCTGCTTTCTCCTCTCTCTCTCTCTGCCTGCTTCTCTGCCTACTTGTGATCTCTATCTGTCAAGTAAATAAATAAAATCTTAAAAAAAAAAAAGATAAAGTACCTAAGGGAAGGAGAAAGCAGAAACACCAGTAGAAAGTCTAATAATTCACCAAACATTTAAAGCAACATGAATTTATAGGTATTCCAACTTATATATCATATATCAAAGGCCAGTTAAAATAATAATGGTTACAAACAAAAAGGAGGTTGGACCAGATGGTCTAAGGTCTTTCATTTGAAATTCCATGATGAAAGGACTATGTGGATTTTTGTAGGTCAAGGGCCAAATGTGGCCACTGATTAAATTCATCCTATGATATTGGCATTGACATTTATTATTTTTTCTTACTGTGTCATGCATTCATATGAGTTTATTAAAATATACAGTTTAAAGGCAAATGAAACCCAATACTCATGTACTTACTGTCCAGGCTAGTCTAAGAATAAAATATTAACAACACTTCATAGTCCCCCTGAGCCTATGACCGGTTGCATCTTCCTCCACTTACTCCCCATCAGTGGCCACCTAAAGGTTGCTGCCAGTTCACACTCTTAGATATAATATGTTTTAATTATATATATATATATATATATATATATATATATATATATATATAATATAAATAATATATAATTTTCCCCATCTTTCTTTATGGCTTTACCACCTATGACTCTAGGCCCATACAACATATTGTTTAGCTTTGAAAATTTGGTACTTGCAGAAAGAAAGATCGGAGTTAAGCTATTAATTGAAAATTCAGGGATAAATGCAACATTATCCCTTAGTGTCAGCTCCCTTGAGAGTTTGCAAGAACCCTCTTCTGGGGAAGTCAGTGAGCAAGGTTGGAAGCTGGTCCTAGCAGACACAGGCTCTGCACAGTCAGGGCATGTTGCAAGGTCTTCAGGTGAGCCTGATACTGACATCAGGCAGAAATATGTGAGAGGGAATGGGATGCTCTCTATTTTCTACCTTACCTCCAGCTCTCAGATAGAAGGTTAAACAGAAAGTTTGGTGATATGAAATGAGTATCCTTAGGTGATCCAGATAGCAAGGCATGGAAAAGAGAGCAGGAACTTTATCAACAAATGGTCATAACACAGATTAGAATCTAAGCAATGTTCATTCAAGCATTCTGTCTTGAGGTTGGAGAAGAGGGTAAAACAACAGTGGAAACTTAGCTGTCTCTAGAGTCTCATGTTTATCTCTGGGTTAGTTGTCCTCTCTATCTATTGATAGCTGTCCTAGAATCTCCGTTCACTCTCTTCATGAGAATCTCCTTTGCCTTCCTCCTGGGTTGGATCACCTGTTTCTTGTATTCTGGACTGGAACACATAATTTGTGCAGTCCAGTGAAAAGTTAAAATGCAGAGTCCCTTGTTAAAAAATTATTGAGAATTTCAAGATGGTGACAGCAGAACATCAAAAAAGTTTGGGACCCTTCTATGTGTGGGACCTATGTAACAGCATAGGCTGATGCCAGCAACACCAGCCCTGCCTATATGCTATGTTTTCTTCTTTCCCAATTTTTTCTCTTATTCTAAGACAGCACATTCCCTGATAGTCTTTTTGTATGAATGTATGGGAAATAAGCTTTTGAGACTCGCATGTCTGAAAATGTCTTGGCTCTCTCTTCATACTTGAATGTAAGCCACTTTATTATACAACACTGTATTCTCAATGTTGCTCCCTGGAGTTGTATAATACAGGAGGCCTGCTTGATTGATGGTTTGGCTGGGTATAAAATTCTAGATTGCAAACAATTTTTCTTCAGAACTTTAAAGATATTTCTCATTTGTCTTATTTATAGTGTCACTGTGGAGAGGTCTGAAGTTATTGGGTTCTTAATGCCCTTTATCTGACCTGCCTATTCCTCTCTAGAAGTTTATATAAATTCTCTGTGCCCCAGAGTTCTGAAATATTACAATGTGCCATTGTGAGGGCCTATTTTCATTCACTGCGCTTGGGACTCTATAGGCCCTCTTGATCTGACAACTCAGGTTCTTCAGTTGGGAGAAATTTTCTTAAATTATTTCATTGGTGATTTTCTCTGCTCCATTTATGTTGTTCTCTCTTTCTGGAGCTTTTAGTATTTGGATAGTGAGCCTTCTAGAACAGAACTCTCTCTCACTCCTTTACTCTTTCCTCTTTGTTTACTCTGTTCTACTCTCTGAGAAAATTTTTACTCTTACATTCTGGTTATTCTGCTTTTTTATTTCATGATTATAGCTTTCATTTCTAAGAACTCTTTTTATTCTCTAAATGTGCCTCTTTTGGGGCATCTGGGTGGGTCAGTTGGTTAGGCATCTGCCTTTGCTCGGGTCATGATCCAGGGGTCTTAGGATGGGCTCTCTGCTTGGCAGGTAGTCTGTTTCTCTCTCTCCCTCTGCCCCTCCCCCTGCTTGTACTTGCTCTGTCAAATAAATAAATAAACTCTTTTAAAAAATGTTCCTCTCTTATAATGTCCTATTCTTGTTTCATATATGTGGTGTTCTCTTATCTGAAGATATAGGAATTCTTTGTTTGTTTGTTTTGTTGTCCCCTCCCAGCATAATCACTGTTGCTCCATGTTGCCTTTTCTTTTTCTTTTTTTGTGTTTATTTGGATCACTATTTTTTTTGTTGGGGACTGTCCTCGGATATCTGATAATCCTTATTCTTCAGCTCTTAATTAATAATAAATAATGGGGAACTAAAAAACTGAACAAGTGGATAGGCTTACTGACTTTGAACTTTATTCTAAGGTGACCTGAGTGGGCTCTTTCAGTATTCAACATTGAAGTCAGTATTTTTACATTTTCCTCTTGTTCTGGTCAGATTCCCAGAAAAGAATATTCCTGTCTTCTCCCTGGTGAAGGAGAGCCTGGCTGAGATACAAGTGAGCAAAGAAGTCTGGAGAGTCAGAATATATGAGCTCATTTTCCCCTCAATAAGAAGCCCTGCTCTCAACTGTGCTTGGCATCCCTCAGTCTCAGACCATCTATATTCCTCTCTACAGAGACAAAACCTCCAGATTGTCAGCATGGGCGAAGGACAGTCATCTGGTATCATAAAGAGGGAAAAGGCAGTTAGGAATGCAATTGCTTCTCAAGTAGCTTTTTCTTCCTTATTTGAGGCACCCTTTATCCCAGTCCTAGGCATACCTGATGCTGCAAATTCCTGAGCCTCCTGAAGATTCTACAGTTCGAAGCCAACTTTCTTGGGGATGTTATTAAATCAGTTACTACTCATTCATATACTTTCCAGCTTCCAAAATTTTGTTGCTCTTACCATCTCTCTTATTTTCCCTGTACTTGTACGTTTATATCTTTGGTAAAGAATCTCTTCAATGTGGGGTACCTGGGTGGCTCAGTGGCTCAGTGGGTTAAAGCCTCTGCCTTCGGCTCAGGTCATGATCCCAGGGTTCTGGGATCGAGCCCCACATTGGGCTCTCTGCTCAGCAGGGAGCCTGCTTCCTCCCCTCTCTCTCTGCCTGCTTGTGATCTCTATCAAATAAATAAATAAAATCTTAAAAAAAAAGAATCTCTTCAATGTAAGCTATAGGATGCTTTAGGAGGAAATTTCAAATGAATTTAGATGCATGCATTCAATTCACCATTTAAACTCAGAACACCACCTACTTTTTTTTTTTCAGGTTTGTTTATTTGTTTTAAAGTAAGCTCTATGGCCCAGCATGGGGCTTGAACTCATAACCCTGGGATCAAGTGTCGCATGCTCTGCCAACTGAGCCAGCCAGGCACCCCCCATGATCCCACTTTCTTTGAACAGCCTTTTCAGAACTTACTGTACTTTGTTTTTACTTATTCAAATGTATTGATGATGGAGCTGGTACATCAGCATGGCAAATGACAGCTAAACTTCAAATCCCAGCATGGCTTTGGCTAGTGGCCAAATGCAGGAAACACTGACAGGATTACCTGCCCAGCACTCACTCCTCTTTTCCAGCACCTCCCCAGTTTAGCCACTCAGGAGCCAACATGTTCCTACATAATCTCACATGCAGGTTAGAGTTGATTGGCTTAGGGAAATCCAACCTAAGTTAGACCAATAACTCACTTCTCTGAGATTCTTGGATATCAGCTAGAGAAACCATCCTTTGTGGAAAACTCTAAAATATAAGTTCCTCCCCTCCTGCAACCCAAATTTTGTTGCTGGGTCAAATTTACCTGCACCAGTCTTTCTTCAAGATGTATGATCTCCTAGAGAGGCAAATTGCTTTGCCTTCCACCATTGCAATCCAAAGCCCCTTCTTCCTGCCCACCTGAAGTCCCACACCTCCAGCATGGAACTGGAGCATGAAGAGAGGGAACTCCAGAAGAGCCCAGACTACTGGGGGACAATTGGGAGTTCAGAGCTCTCATCCCCTATAATGCTGATGATTTAGGAGACAGTACACCTTTTTTTTTCCCCCTCAAAGGAAGTGGAGTTTAAAATTGTTTTAGTATTAAAATGCAAATTTCACCAGTAATTAAAATTTTTCTCTCAGGAAACTCTTAGTGCAATAAAAAAGATAGTGACTTTGGATCCCAAAAGTTTTGAGATCTATGTTCTAATGCTGTGACTTTGGGAATGTTATTTGATCTCTTTTCCCTCAGTTTCTTCCTATGTGAAATGGGATTAAAAGCACAGGGATTTAAAAGGACACAGTTTAAAAGGTGCCTGGCATGTGGTTAAGTTCTGTAAATGTACAGTCTTCCCCATTTTCCTCATCTGTTAGCAAGAGCACTAAGATAATAGGGGCTCCTTCTGTTTGGCAAATATTCCCAAGAGTGTTAAAGGAGGATACAACAGCAAAGGCAAAAATTATCTACCTGAGGCTTGGGGGACCTCTGAGAAGGCTAATCCTTATAGATATTTCAAAACGGGGCACCAGGCTGGCTCAGCCAGTAGAACACATGACCCTTGATCTCAGAGTTGTAAATTCGAGCCTCACATTGGGGGTAGAGATTACTTAAAAATAAAATCTTAGGGGCTGCATGGGTGGCTCAGTGGGTTAAGCCTCTGCCTTTGGCTCAGGTCCTGATCTCAGGGTTCTGGGATCAAGTCCCACATCGGGCTCTCTGCTAGGCAGGGAGCCTGCCTCCTCCTCTCTCTCTCTCTTTCTCTACTTGTGATCTCTCTTTCTGTCAAATAAATAAAATCTTTAAAAAAAAATAAAATCTTAAAACAAACAAACAAAAAAGGAACTGAAACCCCCCTATATTTGTCAGGCATGGTGGAGGGATGTTTAACTTGGACATTTTTTTTTTACCTGTTTATTTTAACCATGAAGTCCTTGATCCAAATGCATACGAAATACAACAAACACATGATACCAATATTATTCTGGTAACATTTTTTGATCCCTTTGACACTTTTCCCAGAAAAACACGTGTGTGTATTTGTACTCACACAACTACTCTCTCCAGGTGTTTGCCTATCTCCTAAGCCAAGAACATCCCGTGAATAAACTCTGACCTACAGAGACACTTTGCACGGCAGTCCTCCTTGACACCCCCATACCACCTGCTGCCCAGCAAGGAGACTGGCAAGCCCCCCTGGACACCTCGGAGTGAAGCTGTGGTGGGGATGTTGCTGGGAGTAGAATGCAGTGGAAGTGTCAGGTCAGTGCAACCTCCAGCTGCTCCCATATCCTCACAGAACATGTAGTACTGGGGTGAGTCACCCAGGCCAAGCTGTGCTGGGGACACAGGGTGTGGGCAGTGCCCCAGAGCATGGAGGCTCCCACCGCCTAGTGTCCTGGCCAAAGAGGAGGGGAGAGGAGAGAGAGCAGGAGGAAAAGTAGAGGGAACACCACTTTCAGGAGAACTGCCAGAAGATAGTAACCTTACCTCCCCACCTCAGAGACAAGATTTTTCATCGGAACCTGAATGATTTCCTCCCTCCTCTGGAAGAAGTGTCCTGCCAGGTTTAGCTGAGGGGCCTCTAGGGCTGGCAGGGATAGGAAAAGAGCTGAGAACCCCCATATTTGTCAGGCATAGTGGAAGGAGTTTTAACATGGACTTTAAACTGCCAAGTCCCGATCCCAGTATATTTGAAATAGAACCTAACACCTAACAGCAGTATTAGGTAACAGTTTTTGGAGTCACTGATTTCTTTGACACCTGCTCCATGGTCCATGCCCACCATGGAGATAGTGGACCTTGAGCGGTGGGTGGAAACAGCCTCACCAAGCTCTGGAATGACCCCCAAAGACTACCAGGGTGCAGCAGGGCTGGGTGGATTTGGCGGCCCAGGCCAGCAACTCTGAAGCCTTTGGGGGTATGTTTGAGGTCCAGACTCCTGTCAGAGTCAGGGCTGAGCTGGCCTCCTGGGGGTGAGAGCAAGGATGGGCATGCTCCACTATATAGGGGGTGTGGGCTGGTGGCTGTCGTCCCTCTACATGGCCCCCAGCCCCGGATCTAAAGGGACAATGCAGACCAACTTTTAATTCTGCAAGCTATTCAGCGTACAAGGGCCTAAAACAGACACCTCAGGCTACCTGCACTAATAAGTAACAACTTCCTCCCTAAGTCTTTTGAGGGTACAGAGTGGAATATTCAAAAGCAAGATAAGAGATAAAGGTTATACTCTGTTCTTAGAATTAACTTACTTATCCTCATTTTACCCTCACACCCACAGAAATGGGTGTTTTTACCTCCCCTCTCACAGAGGAAGAAACTGGCTCTGAGATTGCTCAAGGTCACATAGTTAATAAGTGACAGAATCAAGGTCTGAGCTAGGTCTGACCCGGGACTGGTGTCCTTTAGTACTGCACTCCCACCTCCCAGGGGAGGCAGGTGGATCGTCATCAGGCTGAGTGAAAAGAAACTCATCTCTCAACAGATGAAGGTGCCACTGCCAAGGGATCTGGGAAAACCACTGCCTTCCCTTCGTTTCTAACCACAAGGATGTCTTTGCTCTGAACAGCTTATGAGACCCCCACCTTTATGAAATGGCTTGCTGAATTTAAGACTGCAGACTGTGAAACTTGACCTTTTGTTTCCTTTTTTGAGTCTAACTGGACCTATGATATGCCTAACTGGCCCATGTTCAGACCGAGTGACCCAACCAGATAAACTGACACATGGTGCCCAGTTCCTTCCAATAAATGCATCCTTTCATGTTGGTATGGTCATTTAACCATCAACTGTCCAGCCTCTCTATAGGTACTCAGAGAATAGCTTTGCCTTTCCCTACACCCATCTACTTTCTTCTCTGCCCATTATTTTTTTCAAACATGGTTAAGATCCACTTACTCCTTTGCTTAAAAATCCCCCATGATCTCCTACCTGTCTACAAGGATAAAGACAAGACACATCACAAAAGGCTCCTTCCTGTCCCGGCAGCTCTTAAATTTGAAGACAAAGTGAAATTCCAAAGTAAAGCCAAGTGTTCTCCAGGGCTGCAAGCATACTGAGTTGTGCCCTCAGATCCTACATGAGAATAATCAGATTGTAAAGTGTAAGTAGTAAATAAAATCTTTCATTCAGTCCATACCAATCCTACAGAGTTTGGTACTCAGAGAAATGCGGGCTACTCAGAGCCAAGGGCTCAGAGTTTTCTTTTCTTATAACTTACTCCTATCTCTTCTGAAAAACAAGCCTGGGAAGGTTTAGAGAAAAGTTAGATAATTGGAAATAGAAAAAGCAGGATCAAAGGGAAAGGGAAAAGCAAATATTCTAGGTCTTAATCTTTATGCTTCAGAATTGACTCTGGATTTCCTGGTAGGCAGGGCAAAATGGGAAGCAGGGAATATTATTTGAATTTTATTGATAGAAAAAAGGATACTTGCCATTTCTTAAAAAAGGCAAAACATTTTATATTACTGTTTTTATCTTTCTTCATTGTTTATTTATAAAATTAGTGCATGTCTCTTGTAAAAACTCAAGTAACACAAATGTCTCCACAATAAAAACTATATGCCCCCTTACGTCTATCTCCAGTCTCCTTCTCCAGAAGTAAACCTTAAGCCCTGAGACTACCCATTTATTTCTAGAGGCTTTTTTTGTTTTGATTTTAGGGTTTGAGGGGTTTTGGGGGGTGCATTTTGTGGGGTTTTGTTTTTTGCCATTAGAAGTACGTACACAGGGGTACCTGGGTGGCTCAGTCATTAAGGGTCTGCCTTCGACTCAGGTCATGATCCTGGGGTCCTAGGATCAAGCCACACATCAGACTCCTTGTTCAGTGGGGGGTCTGCTTCTCCCTCTCCCTGCCTCTTCTCCTGCTTGTGCTCACTCTCCCTCTGTCAAATAAATAAAGAAAATCTTAAAAAAAAAAAGGAAAGGAAGAAGAAGCACTTAACACAGCTTTCATAGAACGTAAATTGCTTGTTTGTTTTATATCTATATCTATATATAACTATATTCTTTTGTAACTTGCATTTTCACTTCACAGTGTACCAGGGCCATCCTTCTATATCAGTATCTATATCTGTATCTGTATCTATATCTGTCTATATCTTTCATTTTAATGACCACAATATTCCATTATATGGAGGTAGCATAATTTATTTAACTATCCCCTTATTTAAATTATTTCTGATTTTATAGTCTTATAATGGGCATCCTTGTATGTACACTTTTGTACAGATATGAGTATTTCCATAGGAAATATTTCTGGAAGTGGAAGTGAGGGACCACATGTTTCGCTCATAGATTTAAAATTTTGATGAATTCCCTTCAAAAAGACTGCACCAATTTATAGTCTCACCAGTAGGGTTCAAAAGTGCTCATTTCCCCATTTGCTTGCCAACACTAGATTTTATTGACCTTTTTCATTTTCTGGCACAAACTGTTAAATGGAATTTCCTCTGGCAAGATCTGTATATTTTAAGCTAGAAAGGAGACCAATGAGACGGTCTCATTTCTCTTGTTCTGGGGCAATGGTTTTCAGGCTGTACTCTTTGGAGCCCCAGGAATTCTCAGGGGCTGCAGGGGTGTACAAAAGTACAAAACTTCCACCCTTTTAACCAGGGCAACTGAGGTTTTTATCTGTTTTACATTTTGCACTTGGGGTGAGATTTTATTTGAAGATAAAATTCTGTTGCTGTAAACAAGCTTGCAAACCACAGACCTGGGCCGTTTCTTCCTGAACCATTAGTAGCTTGAAGAGGAATTGAAAACATATTCCTTCAAGGCAAAAAAGAAGGGATGTTAAACATTGAATATCTAGATGTAGCCAAAATATTCTCATTTGCACATTATGTGTGTGTGCATATGTGTCTGCTATTGGTCTTGTTTATGCTTGGCCTCACCCTATAATACCCAATTGCTATCTTGCAACCAATCCTATAACACCATTTCTTTCAAGATATGGATTAAAATTCCCTTTCTCTAACTACCCATACCCCTCGCAAAACACACTCACACACACATACATACATACTCACACAAGGCTTGTGTGGATCATGTCCCTTTGTGAAAACTGGATGTCAACTGAGGGTTCCTTTCCCTACAACTTGGGTAAAATTCCATGATTCTCTGAGACGTCTGTGAGCTCCCTGGTGCCTTAGATTCTCATGGCCTCCTCTGCCTCCTACTTGTCTGGTGCTGTGTTTGAAATCCATCATGTAAAACTTCAGGTCATTCTTTGATAGAGCACATGTCAAACACACACACACACACACAGCAACACACACACACAGCAACAATGTGCTACTCCACTGCGCAAGGAATTTCCGAGAGGAGTTCAATTTACTATTGAAGGCATACTGGGAAAGTCAGAGAAAGAGAAGTTTGAGTTGCAAGGATACAAACAATTTCAAGATGCCATGGTGAGCATCTTGTGGCCTTTCATGGGCTAACACGAGCTCCTTTTGATCTCATTAGCTCCTCTCTCCACTATTTCCATTCTTTATTTTTACCCACTACCCCCTGGATTGAACCAAGAACTTCAAAATAATTTCCTCTCTTAAGCATGGCAATTCAACTCTTTCTAGCTTTTACTCTCCACCTCACATGGCCGACCTCTTCATAATGTTCATCTTTGCAAAGGGGCTTTCCATTTTGCATAATCAATCCTCTCTAGGAAGCAGTTTTCTTAAAAAAAAAAAAAATAGGAATATTGTTTTCCTTCTTCTATATCTGTGCTATTTCTTCCTTACTAAAACACTGTCACTGTATTTCTTTTGTCCTCTTATCATTTTATATATCTGGACTGTAAGGACCTATTTAACCAGAGGCTTCCATTAAGGTTAAACAACAACCTCGTTGTTTTTGTTTGTTTGTTTGTTTTAAAGATTTTATTTATTTATTTCACAGAGAGAGAGAACACAAGCAGGTAGAGAGGCAGGCAGAGAGAGAGGGAGAAGCAGGCCCCCGCTGAGCAGAGAGCCCAATGCGGGGCTCGATCCCAGGACCCTGAGATCATGACCTGAGCCGAAGGCAGAGGCCTAACCCACTGAGCCACCCAGGTGCCCCAACCTCGTTGTTTAACCCTTAAACTCTCCCTGCTCCCTTTCCCCCAGGGGACTGACTTAAAAACAAGTCCCGGAAAACAGCCCCAGGTAAAAAGCCCAGATACAAGGGTGGGCCAGGCCAGGTGGAGACATCCAATCAGTGGGGGGATGCATACCGTCTCCCTAGCTACCAAGGAGTATGGGCCCTGCCCTTTGGGAGCCTTTTGGGCGCCAATTCTAACCAAGGTGATAGGCTGGGTCAAATGTCTACTTTTGGGTAAATTGTAATTCAATTGGTCACCTAGCATCACTGTGCAGCTTTCTCTGTGTGTTACAATTTCATTGGCCACCTCTGCGTGGCCAGGCCCAACTGCATGGCCTTTGCCCTTAAAAGCTAGCCTGTGAAACAGAGAAGGGTTGCCCTCTCTGTAAGAGCGTGGCCCTGGCCAGTCAGTTTGATTCTTGATGCTTGGCACAAAATAAAGCTTTGTTCGACCTTCGCTTTATATCAGTCTCGCTCCTTTAATCACGGACCCATTTTTGGGGGGGCATAACATGGACTTTCCAACCAACTGGTAAGCAGCCCAAGGACAAGAACTCTGCCTGTTCGTAGCTTTTTAAGTGCCCAGTCTCTAGTTCATACCTCACAAATGTATAATGAATAAAGCAACACTAATGTACAATTAAAAGAAGAGTAAATGATAAGTGAATGTAAGAAGACCCTTAGATATTTTGTAAGATGTGGTAGATATCTCCTTGCAAATGCTCTAAAATCAGCAATTCTTAGAAGTTCAGTTCAAACATTCAGACATATCGTCAACTTATATTTGTCTTTTAGGAGATCCATAACGTAAGGTTATCCTACTCAAAATATTCACTACTTCACATTTCTTCTTCATGCTGGCCTTTGCTCTTCTAAAGTTTCTTTCCTACTTTTCCTATGAACCAGATAGTATTTTTGTTTATTCCCTTCCCACCTGGCTAGATAGAAAGGAAGCAGAGATGATTATCAATACAATATCTCCTCTTGCTGGGATCCTAAGAAGAAAAAAATACTATATAAAGTAGCATGCTATGTAAACCAAGGCTTAAACATCCTTTAGTGAACCATTGTAAAATATCACTTGAAATTCCTACAGGATCTTCAGCCTGCTATGTTTAATTCCTAAATCTCATGTTATTAAAAGAAGTCTGTTTGCTCTTTTACCTACACTCACATTATACAATTTTTTTTTTTCATCAAAACTGGCTTAGTTTGGAGTGAGGAAGCAGGAACATATGACAAGTTAGAATTTCTGATATTTGACCCTTCGCTATAAATTTAAGCCCATAAATAGCTCAAAGCTCAGAAACCAGGTCCAATCCCTCCCATTGTGGAGATATATATAAAGTAAATATATACCTATATTCTGTCATACTGACAGAATAAAACGGAGTCTATGCTTTCTGTAGAAAATAAAATAAATTTTATTGGATATTAAACTGGATAACCTATAAGAAGTAGAAACATTCCTAGAAACATTCAACCTACCAAGACTGAATCAGGAAGAAATAGAAAATCTGACAAATGAATGAGCAAGGAAATTGAATACATAATCAAATCTTATTTTCCACAGAAAGCATAGACTCTGTTTTCTTCTGTCTGTCAGTATGACATAATTTTTGCCAAAACATTCAATTGAAGAAAGGTTCCCCCAACTCTATGCTGCCTAAAAAAGACTCACTTCAGATTTCAGGACACACATATGCTCAAAGCGAAAGAAAGGAAAAGATAGTCCAGGTAAGTGGATATTAAAAGAAAGTGGCGGGGGGCGGGGGGGCGCCTGGTTGGCTCAGTGGGTTAAAGCCTCTACCTTCGGCTCAGGTCATGATACTAGGGCCCTGGGATAGAGCCCCACATCGGGCTCTCTGCTCAGCGGAGAGCCTGCTTCCTCCTCTCTCTCTCTCTGTATCTCTGCCTACTTGTGATCTCTGTCAAATAAATAAATAAAATCTTAAAAAAAGAAGAAGAAGAAAAAGAAGAAAGCAGGGGGAACTGTATTTCTATCAGACAAAAGAGACTTTAAGCCAAAAACTGTATCAAGAGACAAAAAGATCATTATGTCATGATAAAGGGGTCAATTCATCAAGAAGATATAACAACAGTAAATACACACACACCCAATGTTGGAGCACCTAAATATATTAAGCAAGTAATAACAGATCTGAAGGGAGAAATTCACAACATGGTAAGAGTAAAGGACTACCCCACTTTCGGCAACAGATAAATCATCCAGACAAAAGCAACAAGCAAACATTGGACTTGAATCATACATTAGACCAAATGGGCCTAATAGACACTTATAGAACATTCCATCCAACAGCAGCAGAGTACACATTCTTCTCAAGTGCACATGGAGCATTCTCCAGCATAAATTATATGTTAGGCCACAAAACAAGTCTTGGCAAATTTCAGAAGACTGAAACTATACCAAGTATCTTTTCTAACCACAATGGTATGAAACTAGAAATAAACAACAAAACGAGAGCTGGGGGCGCCTGGGTGGCTCAGTGGGTTGAGCTGCTGCCTTCGGCTCAGGTCATGATCTCGGGGTCCTGGGATCGAGTCCCACATCGGGCTCTCTGCTCAGCAAGAGGTCTGCTTCCCTCTCTCTCTCTCTCTGCCTGCCTCTCCGTCTACTTGTGATCTCTCTCTGTCAAATAAATAAATAAAAAATCTTAAAAAAAAAAAATGAGAGCTGGAACATTTACAAACATGTGGAAACTAAAAAACACTCCTGAACAACCAACAGGTCAAAGAAGAAATCCAAAGAGAAATTTAAAAAAAAATCCCCAAATGAAAATGGAAACACCTGAAAAACTATGGATCTATGGATGCTGCAAAGCATTTCTGAGAAGGAATTTAGTAGTGATAAATGCATCTATTTAGAAAATAAAAAGATCCCAAATAAACAACCTAATTTTATGCCTCAAGGTACTAGAGAAAGAAGAAACAAACTAAGCCGAACATCAGCAGGAGGAAGGAAGTGATAAAGATCAGAGGAGAAATAAATTAAATAAAGACCAGAAAAACAATAGAAAAGATCAATGAAACTAAGAGCTATGTTTTTGGAAAGATAAACAAAAGTAACAAACCTTAAGCTAGACTAAGAAAAAAACAGAAAAGTTAAAAAAAAATAAAATCAGAAAGAGGTGACACTACTACTAATTGCAAAGAAATACAGAGGCTCATGGGTGCCTGGGTGGCTCAGTGGATTAAAGCTCTGCCTTCTGCTCAGGTCATGATCCCAGTGTCCCTATCAGGCTCTCTGCTCAGCAGGGAGTCTGCTTCCCTTCCTCCTCTCTGCCTGCCTCTCTGCCTACTTGTGATCTCTGTCTTTCAAGTAAATAAATAAATAACCTTAAAAAAAAAAAAAGAAATATAGGGGCTCATTAGAGACTACTATGAACAACTGCATGACAACAAATTAGATAACTTACAAGAAACATGTACTTGTTAGAAACATACAACCTACTGAGACTGAGTCAGGAAGAAAAAGAAAATCAGAAAAAAACAAGTAACAAGTAGGGATATTGAATATGTAATCAAAAACCTTCCAACACGGAAAAGCCCAGGACCAGATGGCTTCACTGGTAAATTCTACCAAACATTTAAAGATGAATTAACACCAATCCTTCTCAAACTCTTCCAAAAAACTTGAAGAGGAGGGAACACTTCCAAACTCATTTTACAAGGCCAGCATTACTATGACACCAAAGCCAGATAAGGACACTATAAGAAAAGTGTAGAGTAAAACCTCTGATGAATATAGTTGCAAAAATTCTCAACAAAATAATAGCTGAATTTAACAACATATTAAAAGAACCACACACTATTACCAAGTGGGATTTATCTCTGGGATGCAAGAATGGTTCAACATATACAAATCACTAAAGGCATTATATTACATTAATAGAATGAAGTATAAAAATCATACAATTATTTCAATAGATGCAAAAAGTCATCTGACAAAACACAACATACTTTCATGATAAAAATTTTCAACAAATTGGGCATAAAAAGATCACACCTCAACATACTACACAAATCCATCTATAGATTCAATGCAATCTATATCAAGATTCAAATGGCATTTTTCATAAAAATAGAAAAAACAGAACCACATAAGACCCCAAATAGCCAAAGCAATACTGAGAAAGAACAAAACTGAAGCCATCACACTTCCTGATTTCAAACTATTCTACAAAGATGCAGTAATTAAAACAGTTTGGTACTGGCTTAAAAATATGCTGCCTGGGTGGCTCAGTCATTAAGCGTCTCCCTTCAGCTCAGGTCATGATCCCAGGGTTCTGGAATCAATCCCCACATTGGACTCCCTGCTCAGCAGGAAGCCTGCTTCTCCCTCTCCCACTTCTCCTGCTTGTGTTCCTCTCTTGCTGTCTCTCTCTCTGTCAAATAAATAAAAATCTTTTTTAAAAAATAGACACAACACATAGACTGATGGAACAGATGGAGAGTCCAGAAATAACCTCTACATATCTGGTGAACTAATATTTGACAAGAGAGTCAAGAACACTCAATGTGGGGGCGCCTGGGTGGCTCAGTGGGTTAAGCCGCTGCCTTCGGCTCAGGTCATGATCTCAGGGTCCTGGGATCGAGTCCCGCGTCGGGCTCTCTGCTCAGCGAGAAGCCTGCTTCCCTCTCTCTCTCTCTCTGCCTTCCTCTCCGTCTACTTGTGATCTCTCTCTCAAATAAATAAATAAAATCTTTAAAAAAAAAAAAAAAGAACACTCAATGTGGAAAGGGTACACTCTTCAACAAACGGTGTTGCAAAAAATTAGATAACCACATGAGGAAAAATGAAATTGGACTTCGACTTTATACCACTCATAAAAACTAACTTGAAATGGATTAAAGACTTAACCATAAAACCTGATACCATAAAACTCCTAGAAGAAAACAAAGGAACAAGCTCCCTGACATTGGTCTTGGCAATGATTTTTTTAATATGACACAAAAGATCAAGCAATAAAAGCAAAAATCAACAAGTGAGACTATGTCAGATGAAAAAGCTTCTGCACAGCAAAAGCAAAAATCAACAAAATGAAAAGAAAACTTACTGAATAGAAGAAAATATTTGCAAACCATAGATCAGATAAAGGACTAATATCCAATATATAAAGAACAGGTACATCTTAATGACAACAACAACAACAACAATAATAACAAAAAACAAACAAGCAATCTGATTAAACATAGTAGAGGGAAAAAAAAATGAGCAGAGGAGCTGAATGTACATTTTTCCAAAGAAGACATGCAGATGGCTAACATGTACACAAAAGGATGTTTAATTTAACATCACTGATCATTGGGGAAATAAAAATCAAAACCACAATGAGTTATCACCCCACATATGTTAGAAGAGGTATTACCAAGAAATCAAGAGATAATAAGTGTTGGCAAAGATGCAGAGAAAAAGAACTCTTGTATACTGTGAGTAGAAATATAAATCAGTGCACCCAGTATGGAAAACAGCATGGAGATTCCTCAAAAAATTAAAAATAGAACTACCATATGATCCAGAAGTCCTATTTCTGGGTATATACCCAAAGGAAATGAAAAGAGGTTATTGAAAGGATATCTGTACTCCTATGTCTATTGTAGCATTATTCACAAGAGCCAAGATAAGCAAACAACCTAAGCACCCATCAACAGATGAATGGATAAAGAAGATTTAATGGGCACACACACATATGACACATGCACACACACACACATACGCACACTGGAATATTATTCAGCCAAGAGAAAGAAAGAAATTCTGCCATTATGGACCTTAATTAAGGGCATTATGCAAAGTGAGATAAGTCAGAGAAAGACAAATACTATATGATATCACTTATATGTGGAATCTAAAAAAGGCTGAACTTTAAAAAACAGTAGAATGGTGGTTACTGGGGGTGGGGATGGGGGAACTGGGGAGATGCTGTTTAATGGCACAAGTTTGCAACTAGTAGATAAATAAGTTCCGGGGATCTAATGCACAGCATAGCGATTATAGGCAACAATACTATATTATAAAAGTTGCTAAGAGAATGGATCTCAATTGTTCTCACCACAAAAAAAGAAATTATAATTACATGAAGTGATGGAGTGTTAAGTAATGCTATGGTAATAATCACATTGTAGCATATAATGTATCAATATAATATCTAATGTATAATGTTTAAAAAATAAAGTTCCTATAATTTAGCAAACTTATTTGGTATCATGTAAATAACACAGAGAATGATCAGAACCAGATGTTTTACAGCTAAAATATTATGCAGTCACTTCTAAAACTAGTGAAAAAGTTGACCTGCTTACTTGCTGACATTCAGCTCTTATCTGTAACATCAGCTGTTCAGCCAAGTCAATTATAGTAGGAAAAAAGTTTCATAAATCAAAAACAACACACAAAAGAAAAGGCATATTTGTAAACAAGGATGTGTAGGCAAAATAAATTATTTTAAACACTTAACATTTTCTGTGGTTCTCACAATAAATGTGACCAAGAAAAAGACTGCAGATGTAAGCAAGTTAATTTAAAATGTAGCTTAAGAGTTGGCCACACCTGGGTTTGAATCCTGATTCTACCACTAAGCAACTGGGACCTTGGGAAAGTTGCTTAACTCCCTTACGTCTGATTGCTCAGCTCTAAATTGCAGGTAACAATAACCTTCCCATATTGCCAGTGTGAGGACAAAATGTAAAACGTAAGCTTAATAAGTGGTAGCTGTTTCACTGTAATTATTGTCACAGAAATTTTGCTATGGAGCACTTTGCCATCCTAAATTAGTTTTTGTTTTTGTATTTCTTTTTTGAGCTTCTTCAAAAATACTTTTATATGCATCATTTTATTTGAATCTCATAACAACTGTAAGTGAGATAGAAGAGACAAAATTAATCTCACTAGAAAACCAAGATCCATGCTTTGCCTCAGTCATCCAACATCTGATAAAGTAAAGCTGGGACAAGAATCCATGTCTTAGCCTTATTTTCAGGAGCAATCCTCCAATCTGGTCTCACAGCAACAGGAGGGAGCTTTTAAAACACTACCTGATCGTGACATCCCCCTCTCCCCACCTTCTTGTCCCTTTCCCCTCTTCTTCTCTACCCACCCTGCCCCCCCCCCATCTTTTTCTCCCTCTCCTTTTAAGTTTCTAATTTGGGACAGGTCCAGGAAAAAAAAAGTCCTGACTTTAGCTCAGCTGGGTGAATCTCCACGTAGGACACGAAAACCTACGGTCCTGGGACATGGATCCAGAAAAAGAAAGAAAGAAAGAACAGATGAACAACCACCTACCTAAACTGTAAGTGAATACTTACCAGCTCTCTCTGGCCTCCTTCCTTCTACTTAACTCTCATTCTGCTCTGAAAAGGTCACAGGGCCCTCCACTTAAAATGCCTCTGCCAGTAAACAGAAAGCAAAATAGCGGGAGGAAATTCTTGGGGCAAAAACGTTTATATTCATTTTCTTGTCAAAAATGTTGTGGGCAGGGGGGTGCCTGGGTGGCTCAGTGGGTTAAGCCGCTGCCTTCCGCTCAGGTCATGTTCCCAGGGTCCTGGGATCGAGCCCCACATCGGGCTCTCTGCTCATCAGGGAGCCTGCTTCCCTCTCACTCTCTCCCTGCCTCTTCGCCTACTTGTGATCTCTCTCTATCAAATAAGTAAATAAAATCTTTAAAAAAAAATGTTGTGGGCAGAAAGTATGAGAAGAAACTACAGAAATACATGAGGCATTGCAAGTATGCATCTAATATCCTAATATAAATTTGCAGTAGGTCAATGATTTCTCAACCGTTTCGGGGTTGGAACGTTATCCTTTAAGAGGTTCATACTGTTTTAAAAATTAAATTCAATTAAGTCAATTTGAGTAACTCTGACCCCTCTTTAACTGATGTTACAGGACCACCACTGCTTTAGACGTAGACGAAAAAACTTGTAGGTTTCAAAGTAGCATAATTGTCTGTGATTGAGGCATAATGAGGATGGGATTTATCAGGTCGCTTTTATCCACAGAGGAAGCAGGTCGGCCTCTGTATTATGTGATTCATGTCTATGCTGAGGGGAGAATTTCCCCTCAAAACCCATTTCTCCCTCTCCTCCTAACTCTGTCTCTAATGCCTTCAATTTCATTCTTCAAGGTTAATTTTTCTAGGGAGGCAATATAATGTAGTACCACCTTTGTCAAAACAAAGATAGAAACAATTGTAAGATGTACCACTCTTCTATGGGCCACTGAGAAAGAAAAACCAATGCCACTTGTAATAAAATACCATCAGTATTAGAGGCATCCCAATTTCAGAGACACTGGAATATGAAAACTGTGTGTGTTAAACTCTATGAAATGCAGTAATTAAGAGGATGGACCTTAATATCAAATACATCTGGATGGACATAGTGATTCTGCCATTTGATAGATGGACTGCTTTGGGGAAGTTACTTATCTGAACTTCTCCCCTCCGTGAAATTAAAATATTAACATACACCTCCTTATTTATAAAGAATTACCTAAAATGAGCTATTAAAAAAAAATGTGCTCAATGCAGAGCCCAGCCCTCCGTTAAGCATCTAAAATGAAAACTACAGTGATTACAATAGGGGAAAGTAGCATACAAAGTCCCCAGTGCTCATGATTCCTTACTTCTCAAAAGAGTTCGTGAGATTTGAGATAGAACAGAGCTCCACAGATGGAGGTATTTGACAAGAGCTTTGTTTGTGGGAGAGGAGATAAGACTAGAACTGGGAAACTGCCTGGGGAGGGAAGGGCTGGGGGTGGTGGGGAGGAGCTCGATGTAGTAGAAGAGGGCAGAGGACATCAAAACCAAACACTATTATGTCTTCAAACTTTTGACCAGGATCGCTTCTGATTTCAATTTTATTTTAATATCAAGAATACACTCATACCCCCCCCCCAAAAAAGAATACACTCATACCCTTAAAAACTATCTTAAGTGAAAGAAGCTGGTCACAATCAAATGTTACACAATTCCATTTACATTAAGTATCCACAATAGGCAAATCCATAGAGACAGATAGAAACTTAACTTAGGGGTTGCAAGTGGCTCCTGGGAGGACGTATGGGAAGTGGCAGCTAACGAGTACAGGAATTTTGAGGGTAATAAAATTAGATTGTAATGATGGTTGTGCAACCCTGCAAATATATAAAAACCAATAAATAGCACCCTTTATTTATTTATTTATTTATTGAGCGAGAGAATGAGCCCGGGGAAGGAGCAGAGGGAGAGGGAGAAGCAGGAGCAGGGGGGAGGGGCAGAGAGCGAGGAGAAGTGGACTCCTTACTAAGCAGGGAGCACAATGCAGGACTCCATCCCAGGACCTGGAATCATGACCTGAGCGGCAGATGCTTAACTTACTGAGCCACCCAGGCGCCCCCTGAATAGTACACTTTAAATGGGGTGGATTTTATGGTATGTGATTTACACCTCAATAAAGATTAAAGAAAAAAGAATACATTCCCTTGTCCTGCTATTTTGAAGTCTAGAACTAAGCTTTTTAAAAAATTCACTTTACTTTCTAAAAAATGATAAAAACAACCGAACACATTTAGGAAAATAAACGTATCAACTTTACCTTAATTTACATGAAGGTTGCTAAAATTTCACAAAGTTCACTTAAGGTTCTCACTTTATTTTCATCTTCCACATACAAGAATGGCCCAATTCAAACACAGTCTACAATTCTGTGAACTTCAGAGGATTTAGTCACAGGGATAATGATTTAACTCTATCATGAGCCACACACAGTGTGAAGTGGGGACGCAAATGAATTTATATCCAGAGGTGATGTTCAAAATAGTTTAAAACCGGATAGGTCAGGCACTAAGCAAACATGATGGACGCTAGCTAGAGGTCCCGGGAGTTGCTAGAATTTGAACGAGTTTGAGGATCCAGGAGGAAGGACCAGGTAAATGGAAAGCTATGGATTTAGGGAACAAGGGTACTACTTTGAAGCACCTGTATTAATTTTAATAAGTGATACAGAAGGTTCCAATATTTTAAAAACTAATTAGAGCTGCTCCAGGGCAAATCTGTCTACCTTATCTCCGGTATGCCATCAGAATGTTCACCCAGCTCTCCAAATGTGGCCTTAGAGTGATGTCTTCTACTCTTGACCTCTTACAAAGAAGAAAACCAAGGCTGCGGAAGGGTGAGTGGCTTGCCCACCATGCATGAATAGTCACAGAGTCAGAAGGAGAACCCACATCCCCCAAATCTCAATCCAGGTCATACATGATAGGCAAAAATGGGCAAAATATCCTCACGCCAAATTAACTTATCCAGTTATACATTTTAACCATTTCTAAAGCAGAGTCGCAATTTATTTTCTAGTTGCGTACACAGAAAAAGCATATATATTCATTATGGGAAAACAAAGGGACAGTGAGTCCAGACTTCAGGATAGTTATTTTTAAATTATGTTAATGGGAAGCATCCTGATATACATGTAGCCTCTCCCAACCGAATCTACACATCATTGCCAAAGCAAACTTGAGGAGAATAAATCAAAAGCATTTAAAATAAAATACACAACTTTCATCTTCCTAGGTATTAGAAAGTAAAGACCAGAAAAGAAACAAGAAACAATAGACAAAAACGATCTTATTCACCTGAAGCATGAGTTAGAGCATTGTCAAAAGAATGCTACAGGATGACTTTTTGGATGCTTAGGGTTTTGTATATATTGAGGGAGAGATAAGTATATTCATTCATTTATATTTTAATAATAATTACTCATATTTGAATGGCCCTTTACAGTTTTAGAAGTGCTTTCCATAAATAAATAAATAAATATGCTTTCCTAAACATGTAGCAGATGACTATTGACATATTGACAGAATATATTGCTCAGTGGAAATGTAGACTACCAAAAAAAAAAAGTATGCACAGTCAAAATGCTATTTTTTGTATAAAAGAAAGTGTGTGCTATATGTGTGTATGCATACATATAAAAAAAGATAGAAAACATATTGAAATACTATCTTTTCTCACTGGTGTTTGGTATTTTCCTTTGTCTTTCTGTTCTCCTGGTTTCTTGCATTAGACATGTATACTTTTGTAATTAAGAAAAACCTTGGGGCACCTGGGTGGCTCAGTTGGTTAAGTGTCTGCCTTCGGCTCAGGCTCTGATCCCAGTGGGGTCCTGGGATTAAGCCCCACACCAGGCTCCTTGCCCAGGGGAGAGCCTGTTTTGCCATCTTCCTCTGCTGATCCCCCTGCTTGTGCTCACTCTCCCTCTCTCTGTCAAATAAATAAATAAAATCTTAAAATAAAATTTAAGGGGTGCCTGAGTGGCTCAGTAGGTTAAGCCCCTGCCTTCAGCTCAGGTCATGATCTCAAGGTCCTGGGATCGAGCTCTGCATTGGGCTCTCTGCTCAACAGGGAGCCTGCTTCCCCCTCTCTCTCTGCCTGCCTCTCTGCCTACTTGTGCTCTCTCTCTGCCAAATAAATAAATAAATCTTAAAAAAAAATTTAAAACTTCTTCCATGTGTATCTTATATTCATTGAGCCTCATAATAGTCATGTGACATATTTTATATAAGAGGATATTGAGTCTCAGGGGTGCTCGGGTTGGTATAGTCGGTTAAGCCCCAGACTTTTTGTTTCGGCTCAGGTCATGATCTCAGGGTCTTGAGATCAAGCCCCCAGCTGGGCTTCGTGCTCCGAGGGAAGTCTTCCTCTTCCCCCTCCCTCTGGCCCTCCACCCTGTTCTCTCTTTCTCTCTCTAAAACAAATAAATAAATCTTAGGGGTTAAAAAAAAAAAAAAGAGGATATTGAGTCTCAGAAGAACTAAGTGACCTACTACTAGACAGGTAGCAAGTACCAGAACTTGGCTTTTCATCTAGGCAATTTGACCCTAAATCTTAATTATGTTCTTTCCTCTACATTATAATGCTCAATTTTTTGAGTTGGCTCATGTGATGACTCACTGTGGCGCGTTCTGGACTATCTTTATATTATCCTTGCTGTAGCGCTCCATCCACTCATTTGTACCTGTTAGTCATCCTACAGAAAGCAGTTGTCCGATTAAAATAGTAGCTGTTCTAGAAGTGGCGGCAATTGAAGCAATGAACTTCCCACAACACATTCCTGCAGCTTTGTTCATTCGAGTAGCCATTATTTCAAAGCCGTGCACTGCACACTGCTCTCAGATCTTAAAACCTCCCGGACTCTCTCCTCAACTCTGTCCTCTTTAATCTATATCCAATTTCCACTCCTATCAGTTTTTCAAGGCATGTATTTTCCTGTGATCTTTTCCTTAAAAGCTACTTCTTCCCAATAGGCCCCGTTCTATTGTGGAAAAGCAAAGAGAACTGTGGGGAAAGTAAGGCAATGGAGCCGAATGGGACCACAGACCATTGGAAGCTCTGAAAATCTAGCCCATTACCCCATCACCTCACAATGAGCTCCAAAAACTGCTGCTGATTTTCTGGACATGGAGAGAGTTCCCAATAATCAATTGAAAGTCTCTGCCTTAGGATTTCCTGAATAGTGTTTTATTCTTTGACTTTTCACACAAATTTTGCAGCATCAGGTACATATTCTGAACAAGTGATATTGTCCAGATCAGGAAGATGTGGAGTGGAAGTTCTATAACCCTTTGTAAGATACATAGGGAAGTTACGGATTAAGCTGAAATATTCTGGATTTTGTGTACCTTGCCAGATGAAACTCTATTCTCATCCTTCAGAGCCGAGCTGTGTTGTTCTGGACCCAAGGATGATTGTTTCCAGGTGTTTGTTCCTACATTCTGCTTTAAAAAAAACAAAAACAAAAACAAAAACAAAAACAAAAAAAACAAAAAAAAAACTGCATATCTTCAGCCAGAGGAGAAGTTGCTGATTTTTAAGTATTGTGACCCACATATGCCTGGGCCTCAAAGACAGCCTTGTCCTGGGCTTACAGACACCTCGAGTAGGACTCAGCCCTTCCAGACTCAACAAGTACAAATTTAACTTCCTAAGACATTATTGTAGATTTCATGGAGAGATGCATGAAATGTTTTAATCAAGTACCACTTGGCAAACTTTAATAGAAACTGCTATTAAATATCTCAGTTCTCCCCTCCCACCCCAAAGTTTCCTCTTGGTGATCTCTTCTCCCTTTTATCTTGCCCTCACATATCAGAGCATTATTAGATATCACAGCATTATTCCTTGTCCCTGCCTCCCCCTCTACTTCCTGCAAAAAATAATAAAAATTTTCTAATGCAGAACAATTTAGTGACCTCTCTTAATCTTGTACCTTCACATCCATCACTTTGTTCACCAAACAGAGAACTTTTTTTGGAATCAGTTGGGTATTACTATAAATTACAAGTAATCTTTTCTGTCACAAATAATTTTTCTCTTGTCACAAGAGTGCTGATCATCACTAATTATTTTTTTAAAGATTTATTTATTTATTTGGCAGAGAGAGAGAGAGCACAAGTAGGCACAGAGGCAGGCAGAGAGAGAGGGGGAAGCAGGCTCCTTGCTGAGCAGAGAGCCTGACTCCGGGCTCAATCCAAGGACCCTGAGACCATGACCTGAGCCAATGGCAGAGGGTTAACCCACTGAGCCACCCAGCCACCCCTGGTCATCACTAACTATTAAGGAAATGCAACTCAAAACTGCAATATTACCTCACACTCGTAAGAGTGGCTATCATCAAAAGATAAGAAATAACAGATGCTGGTGAGGATGGGGAGAAAATAGAACCTTTATGCACTGTTGGGGGAAATATTAATTGGCATAGCCATTATGGAAAACAATAAGCATGTTCCACAAAAATTTAAAAATTTGGGGGGGAGGATGAGTGAAATAAGTGAAGGGGATTAAGAGTACAAATTTTTAGTTATAAAACAATACGAGATGAAAATCACAGTATAGGGAATATAGTCAATAATACTGTAACAATGTTATATGGTAGCAGATGGTAACTATACTTATCATGGTGAGCACAGCTTAATGTGTATAGAACTGTTAAATCACTATGTTGTACACCTGAAATTAATATAACGTGGTATGTCAACAATACTTCAATAAAAATTTTTCTTAAAAATTAAAAATGAAACCATCAAATGACCCAGCAATGCTACTTCTGAGTATATACCCAAAGAAAATGAAATCAGTAACTCAAAGAAATATCTTCCCTCTGCACTCCCTGCCATGTTCACTGCAACATCATTGATAATAGCCAAGTTATGGAAAAAGCCTAAGTACCCATCAACAGATGAATGGTTTAAAAAATTGTAGTATATATACACAATGGAATACTATTAAGCTATTTTTTAAAAAGAAGAAAATCTTGCAATAACATGGATGAACCTTGAGGGCATTATGCCAACTGAAATAAATCAGAAAAAGACAAATACTGTAGGATCTCACATGTATGTGGAATTCCCCGAGTTCCCTGTCTCTGAATGGCTTCACTATCCACTCAGTTGCCTGAGCCAGAAAACTGAATAGCATCCTTGACACTTCCTCTTCCATACCCAGCTCCCAACCCATCAATCATTAGGCCCAGTGGAAACCAATGCTGCATTATCTCTGGCCCCATCTCACTACACATCCCTTAACCTGGGAACCCTCATATCTCAGAACACTCTAATACCCTTCTCCTCTAGTTTCCCACTCTGCTCCTCTTCATTCCACTCTCCACCCTACAGAGTGTCTTTTAAAAACAGAAATCTCTTTTAACCTGCTATCTCCCATAAGTTAATTATTTCCCATAAGTTAAGTTAATGTCTATGTCCCTTAAGATACCTTATAAGGTTTCTCTAATTTGCACTCTACACTCCAGAATTAATACATTTTCCCCCCAATTCTTTAAGAGAGCCATGGTCTCTCTCACTCACAGGCTTTTACATATTCAAGTCCCATTTCCTGAACATTCCCACTTCTTTACATTTGCTTTGCTAACATTCAGAAGCTTTTCTTCACTCCCTCCTCCCCCCACACACCTAGTTATCATAATGCACACTAATTACTTGTTGTCCGTCTTTCCACTAGACTACACAGTCCATGAGGCAGGTACATGCCTATTTTTGCAGTTCTATTCCAGCACTTAGCACATTGCTTTGCATAGAGGAGAAGTTCCACGGTTATCTGTAGTATAATGAGTAAAAAAATAAATATGTCACTGCTTTGCAGTAGCAGCAATATCAGTGTCTTAAGCCTACTTTATCTTCATGCAGTGTAAGCTAATTACTCAATCCAGAAAAAGTCTTCTAGTTCTGTTTTCTTTGCAAACCTATCTTTAACAGTAGAACTCTTTTTTCAAATATGTGTTAGAGCCCAATTTATATAAAATGGACAGAAACAGAGCTGCTCCTATTGAAACTGGAGTGGGAAGACCCATCTACTTAGCTCCCTTGATCCTAAGGGATTTCCCTTAGGACCCTCAGAACTTACTTTGAGAACCGCTGATCCAACCAATCCTACTGCAAATAGGCAGAAACATTTATATCACCTGAGACTTTGTTTTTAAAATCTTCTGAGAAGTATCCATTCATAGGAGGAGGTGCTTATCTAGAGAAATAAGGAACCTAGCGAGAGACTTTCACCTTATTTCACCTTTCCTGATAATGCTTTTCTAACCTGCAATGAAAGAGTAAAATACTCTTTCAAAGATTTAGAGGCTGAAAGCACTTCAGGGCAGAGACTGAACACATTTTACCATGAACCTTGACACCTGGGGGGTGGCTCAGAGTGAGTTAAAGCATAAGAGGATTTACCCTGATGCCGGCTTTGCTTTGGTTGGAGGCTGAAGTCGACCACACATATAAAGTTCTAATCCTCACAAAGTTGTCCTTTTCCTTAGGCTGCTGATACTAAGCACTGAAGTCTAGGATTCTTTCCATTAGAATTTTTTTCTCATGAATAGTGTTTCTGCCAAAGGGAACAAACTTCCTCCAGACAGAAAAGTTTAGAAAAGCACAAGACAGAAATTTGTCAATAGGAAATCACACAACAAAATATCTCGTGGGCAGATGAGCCACAATGTGAAGGGGTGGAGAGGAAAGTCTAGTTGAGGCCCACATGATACGCTGGGTAAGGCCACGGCACACGCTATTATCACAGGGCCATGAACACTTAACATCCGGTGGAAGCCTTGGCCTTAAAACCAGGAAGAGAGAATTTCCTCTAGCTATCTTGGGGAGGGGAGGAAAGGGGCTACTTTCATGCTTATAAATACTATTTCTTTGGCTCTAGGCAAAACTTGAAGTCTCAATAAAATTCTGAATATTTTAATGAGTATATAATTGGGAAGCTTATGATTGTAAAGCATGGAACAGCCTCTATTAGACAAAGGCATGATTAAAAAATTTATTACTTTCTTCCACTGACTATAACATTAAGAAGGAATCAAGAAACATAATGTAGGTAATAGTGGTTAAGTTTAGGAGCTGGTGTCACTGGAAAGAAGCTCCATCGAACTTTGCTTATGTTTAGCACATGGTTGGCAATAAACTCAACATATTTGGACTATGAGAATTTATTCTTGGCTGAGGCAGATGAGGTAAATAGATCATTTTCTTAGTAGCACGGTTGAAGCACAAGTACTTAAGAGATGTTCAATTCAGTTCCTAGCTCAAGAGCTAACAATCCAGCTTTAGTCGCTGAAACAGGCAGGTTATTGAAGCACCGTAGAGTGTAGTGGGCATTGCGATAAGCAGTAAGGACAGCACAGGAGAGGAGCACCTAACCTGGGAAGGTGCTCAGGGGAGGTCTCTACAGTGATACCTGTGATACCTGGGCTGAGTCTTGAAGGATAAGTAAGATAAGTAAGCGAGGATGGAATGGGGGAGGAGTTCCAGATGAAGAAAGCAGCATGCAGGCAGAAAGTGTTGCTTGCTTAGTTGTGTCTGTGGTTAGAACACAGAGTCTTTGTGAGGGGTGGCAAGAGATTGGCTAAAAAAGTAGGCAGGGTGGGACCCCTGGGCGGCTCAGTCAGTTAAGGGTCCGCCTTCAGCTCAGGTCATGATCCCAGAGTCCTGGGATCGAGTTCCACATCGGGCTCTCTGCTTAGTGGGGAGCCTGCTTCTCCCTCTGCCTGCTATTCCGCTGCTGTGCACTCTCTCTCTCGAGAAATAAATAAATAAAGTCCTTTTAAGAAAAAGAAAGGAAAGAAGGCAGGGCCCAGGGCATGAATGACAAGAAAATAGCAAGCTAAGGAGTATCAACATCAGTCTGTAAAGCTCCAGGAAGCCAATAAGGTAAATAACCAGAGAAATAACATGATCAGATCAGTGATTTGGAAATAATTTATCAGTAGCAGCATGGGGTCAAAGCATAATTTTTAAGTCTCATATTAATATAGAATGAACACTGGTCAAAGATTTTAACTTATTAAATAATAGGGAACCAGTAATTTAGTTAAGCTGGTTCCAAGAGACTTGAGGAATAGGGGGTTTATAGAGGCCATCAAGAGAGAAATCAAAATTAGCTTTTTATTCTTTCAAGTTAAAGACAGATCTGGTAAGTGTTAAGAGCAATAAAATCTTGGGATTACCTCTTCTATGGGACAGAACTGTTGCATCTCTACCAGGCAAAAATTTCAAGTTAACATGTAACTGCAGAGTGTGAGCCTTTAATTTCTAAATTTCAATAATAATAAAAAACTACAATGGTGGTACATTCCCCAGTAAAATAATTACTGGGTAGACTTTTTTTTTTTACTTTACTTTACTTTTATTTTATTTTTTAAAGTCGTCTCCATGCCCAGAACAGGGCCTGAACTCAGGACACTGAGAGCAAGACCTGAGCCCAGAGTCAGATTGCTTAACCCAACTGAGCCACCCAGGTGCCCCCTACTGGGTAGACAAGTTAAACAACATTAACCATCACATTGAAAGGACCTACTGCACTGTCACTGTCTTGAGTCTGGTTTAGAGAGTGTTCATATGAAGGGACAATCAGCCTGTAAAGGGGATTTCCAGCCTGGGGGCCTTGTTGCAGAAGACCAGACTGAAGATACAGACAAGAGAGTTGTTTGTGTACAGGTAGCAGAGTATACATGCATATTTTGCTTATGCAAATCTAACTATATATCTTTGGGAAAACAAAAAGGATAAAGAAAATCGATAGTTAAAATGACAGAAGGACTTTTCCCACCATTCCTGTCATACAGCATATATCCCAAAACCAACACGATATGAGAGGCAGAATTCTTAGCAGATTTCAGATTCCCTGTGCTGAACATTCCCCTATACTGACTGTTGGTCTCTTATTTAAAGAGACCAACTTTTTTAAAGTCATCTCTACACCCAACATGGGGCTCAAACTCATGACCCTGAGATCAAGAGTGAGATGCTCTATGAACTGAGATATCCAGGTGCCTCAATATATATATATTTTTTTAACATTTATGGTCCTAAACCCAAATTGAGTTCTTAGCTAAAACTCAATAATCTCTTCCAAAGTTGAAGGAAAAACTATCTGAACTTACAGGAGATGGTGCTATATACTGTGCTCATGGACTATTCAAAGGGTAAATTATATTATACCTTCACTAGACTTTAGAATCTTCCTCTCCATCTCCTCCCCAGACCCCCTATTTCAAAATGTGACCCCACTATAGGAAAGCCAAGCATTTCCACTATGTCACCCAAGCAAACTGGAAAAGGTTTAGAGGGATAGAGATTCTAGGACATAAACCCAGAGAACACTGAGATCCTAACCGGGCCCAGGGGACCAAAGTTCTTGAAGGAATTTGAGGAGGACTGGCCAGCAAGGTAAGATGAAGTAAAATTAAAAGAGGATGAAAGTTAAAGGAGTTTGAAAAAAGTAATGGTCTACAACTTCAAATAACCATGGGTTATTAAGATAAAGGCAAAAAAATGTCCATTTGATTTGATGATAAGAAACCATTGGCCTGAGCATGAACTATTACAGAGAGGTGGTCGGGGCAGAAGTCAGATTACAGACAGGTAAAGGGTGAATAGAAGATGAGGAAGAAGAAACAGCAAGGAGAGCTTCTCTCCCTTTTTCTAAGAAGAATGACCATAAGGGAAGGAGATAATTTGAAGGGGGACACTGCAGGCAGTTGCTCCAGCTGTGCAATAATCAATCCTCAGAGACCTTACTCATCATGCTGATTCTGTGAATGGTGCTGCGGACATGTGGTTCACAAAAGGATATGGTGGCATGGTTTTGGGAGGGACACTGGATTGAGGAAGAGTTGCTTGTTTGTTCATTTGTTTAGTGTTAACATTTTTTAACTTGTTATATTGGGAGGAGAGAATATTCAGAGAGGGGGAAGTTGGAGACTGGTGTGTCTGAGAAAGAGAGAGAGAAAGAGAGAGAGAGATAAGGAAGGAGGGAGGGTGGTTGAGAACATGAGGTTCCTCATTAGGCAGGAGGGGATTTAATCAGAACACACTGGAGTATTTAATCATAGTGAATCACACACTACTTACAGGGAAATGGAAGGAAAGAGTAGGAAAAGATAACTGATGGTGATAAAAGTTGGGGGTTTATCAGGATGTGGGAGTGTATGTGTGTATATATTAGGTAGGAGAAAAATTCACTTATTACAAATGGGGGAAGGGAATAACTTTTAACCAAAATATGAGGAAAAGAGCTTGAAGTTTAGAATAGCTACAGAAGATAATGAGAGAGGGGGAAGTACTCAAGACCCCAAAAAATAAAGTGGTTTTGAGGGTCTGGCTGATATAGAAGACCAGAACTTTGTAGTGGAAGCAACCCTTGACAGAAACTTGAAAACAAATCCTGATCTAGTAACAAGGAGTAAATGATGGAAAGATTCCATTGAAGCCTTTCTATTGTCAGGGTGGGGCAGTAGGGGGCAGGGCAGAGAGGGAGGAAAGGAAGGAGGCGGGGCGGGGCAGGGCAGAGGGGGAGGAAAGGAAGGAGGGAGAAATGACTGGGGTCTGTAATCAACTGAGAGACAAAAACATATAGAAAAAAAATTACAATCATTTGTTATGTCCATAAGCAGACTATTTAAAGGCAACCATAAAAGTAAAACGAGGAATAATGGTTTACAGATGAAGATTAAAAATAACTGACAGAAAAGATATAAAGTATTTGTGTGTTGTCCAACAGTGCAGATGAAGATTCCTTGTAGAGTCTGGATACCATCTTTTCATGTTTTCTCTCCTCAACTGATTGGTTCCTGGTTAATTTAATATGTCCCGCAGCAGGAAAAGGGTAGCAACATTGTTACTATTCACAATGCCATGGCTCTTTGGAACCTGCTAGTAGTTAAGCTACCGGGATTTCTTACCTCTGAGGTTCCCTAGGACTATTTACTGTATTGAATACTGGCTATACAATTATTCATAAGGCTGCATCATCTATCATGTCATTTGTGAATACAGGCTGCTAAATAGTTGTTTCTGTGTTTTGTTGATGATGACCACAAATGTGAGACAGAGTATGAAGAAAAATGTGAACAGAAATTTGTTTCTATAATTCGTTTACTGACAGGAATTTTTGGGTGAGAGCATAGAACATCTCCTGATCTTGTCTTCTCTTAAACTCATTAGGCTTTAAAGACCACATGTGGCCCAGAATCTGTGGTAGAAGTGGGGTAACAGTGAGGAGGGGAGAAGGGTATGCTGCAGGGTATAGGAAACCCACCACTCCTGTCTACCCTTGGGTTCTGTATACTGGGTAGGAACACACTTGGGTGAGAACAGGCGCAGGGCTGATACATGCAGCAGAAACCCAAATAAGTGGTGGACCATGAATACTTTAAAGTCCCAATCTTGTCCTTAGTTCAACATGAGTGTGAATCTTCCAAAACCAGCACTATTCTGGTGGCCCTGCCATCCATGAAATGGTTTATCTCTTCATTTCTTCAATGTTTCTTTAATAAAAGTTTATACTTTTTTCCATAAAGTTTTTGTACTTCTTTTGCTAGATTTAGTTCAGATACTTGATATTGTTGATAGTGTTTAAGTGGTGTATTTTCAATTACGTATTTTCAAATTATGTTGTTGCTAGTGGATAAAAATATAACTAATTTTTGTCTTGATTTTGTAAGCAATAATTTTGCTAAAATTTCTCATTAATATTCATCATTTGTATATTTGTGGGATTTTGTATGTTTGGTCATATATCATTTGTGGATGGCCATAAATCATTTGTGAATAATGAGACTTTTGTTCCTTTTAAGCCATGCATATACTTTGCTTTTATATATACATATATATATATTTATATGTTTTTAAAGATTTTAGTTATTTATTTGTTAGAGAGAAAGAACACCAGCAAGGGAAGCAGCAGGCAGAGGGAAAAGCAGGGTCCCCTCCAAGCAGGGAGCCCAATGTGGGGCTTGATCCCAGGACTCTGGGATCATGACCTGAACCTAAGGCAGACGTTTAATGACTTAGTGACCCAAGTGCCCCTTTTGGTATTATTTTTGGAAATTTTCAGTAAGTCTAAATTTATTTCAAAATAAAAAATTAATTAGAAATAGAAATACTATATGGTCTAGTAATTCTACTGCTAGTATTTACCCAAGCAAAATGGAAACACTAATTCAAAAAGATATATGCACCCCATGTTTATTGCAGCATTATTTATAATACCCAAGGTATGAAATAAACCCAGTGTCCACTGATAAATAGATAAAGATGTGATGTGATATCTATCTATCTATCTATCTATCTATCTATCTATCTATATAATGGAATATTGCACAGCTATAAAAAAAAAGATGAGATGGTGCCATTTGAGACAACATAGATGGATCTAGAGGGTATTATGCTAAATGAAATAAGTCAAACTGAGAAAGACATACACCATATGATCTCACTTACATGTGGAATCTAAAAAAAAAAAAAGAATAAATAAACAAAAAGTAGAAACAGATCCATAAATACAGAGAACTGATGGTGCCAGAGGGGAGGGGGATGGGAGATAAGCAAAATGGAAGAAGGGGAGGGGAGCCTCCAGTTATAGACTGAGTAAGTCCCAGGGATAAAAGGTACAGCATAAAAAAATGTAGTCAATGGTATTGTAATAGTGTTGTAAGGTGACATATGGTCATACCACAACCTATAGACTTCTTGACTCACTATATTATACCTGAAACTAAGGTAACATTGTGTCACCTATACCTCCATAAAGATAAAAAATTAACAAAAAGTTTCTTTAAAGTTGGGGGGAGGAGTTTGAATGAAAAGGAAAAGTAAATGCTGATAACTATTGAAGTTTCCTTCCTTTTTGCATGATTGAAAATTATTACAATAAAAAACATTCAAAAAGGAAAACTGCAACCAAAAAATTGATCTGGTCATGATTTTTACTTGATGGGGCAGTTTTTAATAACTGATTTATTTTCTTTAAAAAATGTTTTTGACTATTATTTTCTATTTCCTCTTGAAAAAGTTTTGGTAAGTTATATTTTTCTAGGGACTTATACATTTCTCTAAATTTTCAATTCATAGCCTTAAAGTTGTTCATAATCCTTCTTATTAACCATTTGTCTGCCTCAACTGTAATTATGATCTCTCTCGTTTTAATACTTATCTATAAATGGCTTTTCAAAGGAAGAATTTTGGCCTTTGTTAATCCTTTTTTGCATTTTTTCTCTATTTCATTGATTTCTGCTGTTAAATTTATCAATTCCATTCTTTTATTTATTTTTTACTTCATTATTGTTTTTCTAGCTTCCTAGCTTATTGTTAGGCTTTCATCTTTCCTAATACATCTTAATTTATAGTACTTTTGTCAATACACATTCTAAGTATTTTCTAATTTCTATAATTCTTTGACCCTCAAATTACAAGGTATCTTAATTTTCCACGTATAGGCCTTTTCTAGTTATCTTTTTTTTTTAAAAGATTTTATTTATTTATTTATTTATTTATTTATTTATTTATTTTTAAGGATTTTATTTATTTGTCAGAGAGAGAGGAGAGCAAGCGAGCACAGGCAGACAGAATGGCAGGCAGAGGCAGAAGCAGGCTCCCCGCCAAGCAAGGAGCCCGACGCGGGACTCGATCCCAGGACGCTGGGATCATGACCTGAGCCGAAGGCAGCTGCCCAACCAACTGAGCCACCCAGGCGTCCCCTTTTCTAGTTATCTTTTATTGATTTCTAATTTAATTGCATCATGGTCATAAACTGTGGTCTGTAGATTTCAATCTTTTGATAAGTGTTGATATTTGCTTTATAACTCAGCGTGTGGTCAATTTTCAAAAATACTCCATAATACTGCTTGAAAAGAATGTGTATTCTGTAGTTGTTAGGTGCAATGTTCTAAATACTTACTCAATTAGAGCGAGCTTATTAGTTGTATTGTTCTAATCTTCTACCTCCTCACTAATTTTGTCAGCTTGATCTAAATACTTCCAAGTTTAGAGAACTTCTTACATCTTCCTGTAGAACTGAACCTTTTATCCTTTTTTTTTTTTTTTAAGATTTCATTTATTTATTTGACACACAGAGATCACAAGCAGGCAGAGAGGCAGGCAGAGAGAGAAGAAGGGAAGCAGGCTCCCTGCCAAGCAGCAAGCCCGATGCAGGGCTTGATCCCAGGACCCGAAGGCAGAGGCTTTAACTCACTGAGCCACCCGGGCGCCCCTGAACATTTTATCCTTAATGAAATGATTCTCTTTAAAGCCTTTGTCTTAAAGACTATTTTGTCTGATATTAATATACCAACACCAACATTTTTTGGTTAGTGTCTGTATGGTATAATTTTTTTCACACTCTTATTCTAATTTTTCTGAATCCTTATGTTTTAAATGTGACTTAAATAGAAGAATATAGCTGAATTCTTTAGAAGGCATATGAATACAATATATACAAATACCATCTGTAAATATTTGTTCTTATAAGTTGGGCAGGTAGTCTATTTTTGTTTATTTTTTTAATTCATTTATTTATTTGAGAGAGAAGTTGGGGGGGCACAGAGCAAGAGGGAGAGAGAGAATCTCAAGCAGCCTCCAAGTCCAGCACAGAACCCCACTCGGGGCTTGATCTCTTGATGCTGAAATAATTCCCTGAGTTGAAATCAACAGTTGGACACTCAACAGACTGAACGACCTAGATATCCCTATTTTGGGTTATTTTAATTCCTGATATATTTGAATTTATTTCTCCATCTTATTTTGTGCTTTTTATGTGTCTTGAACATCCAATATTTTTTTCTGTCCTCATTTACTTTTTTGGTATGGATTGCATTTTTCTTTCTACTTTTTTCCTTTTTAGTTAAAGTGGTAGTTATGCTACTTTGGATACTTAATATCTTTAGCATTCTCCCAAACAATAAAAAATACAGAATACTTTAACTCTGATCACTCTTCCTCCAAATTTATAGGCAATAGATTGTTGTGTATTTCACTTCTAGTTATTCGTTAACTTCTTAAGAGATTATTCTTGTTGTCGCTCTTATTAGCTGATATTTACAATTAACTACATATTTAGCACTTTCCTTGGTCCTCATTCCTTTATTCATCTCCAACCTTCCATCTGTGCTCACTTTCTTTCTGCCTTTAGAATTTCCTTTAGTGAGAGTGTGTTGGGGGCAAACTCTCAGTTTTTGTTAGCTTATTTGAAGATGTCTTCTTTTTCCATTGTTCTTGAAAGATCACATACAAATTTAGGTACAATAATTTTCTTCCTGCACACTGAAGATTTTAAACTTTTTTTGGCTTTCATAGTTGTTAAGTCTAATTGTTGTCCTACCAAAAGTCATGTGACTCTTTTTCCTCTGGCTACTTTTACATTTTTTCTCTTTGCTTATAGTATTCGGAAATTTTGCTAGAATGTATCTAAGTATAAATTTCCTTTTATTTATCCTTATTAGGATTGTTGGGCTTTTTGAATCTGTGGTTTGTCATTTCTTGGAAAGTCTCAGCCACTTTCCCTTCAATTATTGCTTTTATCCTTTCCATCATCTACTGCCTACCTGGAATTCCACTTAAATGATTGTTATATTTCCTATATATATCTCCATGATTTATAACTTCTTTCATATTTTCCGTCTCTTTGGACTACATTATATATAACATTTTGTGGTTCTATCTTTCCTAATCCAGTCTCCAGCTATGGTTATTCTGCTATTAAATCCATCCATTGTGTTTTTATTTCAAATATTGGGCAGACCTTGCTTTACTGCATTTTACTGTATTGACTTTGCAGATGCTGTGTTCTTACAAATTGAAGGTTTATGACAACTGTAAACTGAGCACATCTACTGGCACCATTTTCCAGTAGCATTTGCTCACTTCATGTATCTGTGTCACATTTTGGTAATTCTCAGAATATTTCAAGCTTTTTTATTATTATTGTGTTTGTTATGGTGATCTGTGATCAGTGATCTTTGATGTAACTTTGATGTAATTCTTCTGGGGCACCATGAACCAGCATGTGTGCTCTGACTATTCTACTGAACAGTCATTCCCCATCTCTCTCCCTCTCCTCAGGCCTCCCTATTCCCTGTGACATCACAATATTGAAATTAGGCCAATTAATAATAACCCTACAATGGGCTCTTAGTGTTCAAGTGAAATAAAGAGTCATATGTCATCACAAGCCAGAAATGACTAAACTTAGTGAGGAAGACATATCAGGGGCTGAGATAGGACAAAAGCTAGGCTTCTTGAGCCTGTTAGCCAAGCTGTGAATGCAAAGGAAAAGTTCTTAAAGGGAATGAAGAGTACTACTCCAGCAACACACAAATGGTAAGAAAGCAAAACAGCCTTATCATTGATACGGAGAAAGTCTTAGTGGTCTGGATAGCAAATCAAATTAGCCACAACATTCTCTTAGGCCATCATTCTCTTGGATTCTATGAAGGCTCTGAGAGGTGAGGAAGCTGCAGAAGAAAAGTGTGAAGCTAGCAGAGCGTGGCTCATGAGGTATAAGAAGCAATCTCCATAACGTAAAAGTGCAAGGTGAAGCAGCAAACACTGATGTAGAAGCTGCAGCAAGTTCTCCAGAAGATCTAAGATCATTAGTTCAGGCAGCTACAGTAAACAGCAAATTTTCAATGTAGATGAAACAGACTTTTATCAGAGGAAAATGCCATCTAGGACCTTCATAGCTGGAGAGGAGAAGTCAATCCCGGGCTTCAAAGCTTCAAAGGACAGGCTGACTACCTTGTTAGGGGTTAGTGCAGCTGTTGACTTTAAGATGAAGTAATGCTCATTTGCCATCCTGAAAATCCTAAAGCCCTTAAGAATTATGCTCAATCTCCTCTGCCTGTGCTCTAGAAACGACAACAAAGCCTGAATGACAGTATGTTTACAACATGGCTTACTGAATATTTTAAGTCCACTGTTAAGACTCACTGCTCAGAAAAAAAGATTCCCTTTAAAACATTACTGCTCATTGACAACATACCCAGTCACCCAAGAACTCTAATTGAGAGGCACCTGGCTGGCTCAGTTGATAGAGCATGTGACTCTTAATCTCAGGGTCAGGCGTTCAAGCCCCACATTGGGTGGGGAACCTACTTTAAAAACAAACAAACAAACAAACAAAAAACCTCTAATTGAGATGTACAATGAGATATACATGTACATGTTGTTTTCATGCTAACATTCATTCTGTAGCCCATAGAGCAATGAGTATTTTCATCTTTCAAGCCTTATTACTGAAGAAATACATTCATAGGGCTATAGCTGGTACAGATACTGATTATAATGATGGATCTGGGCAAAGCAAACTGAAACCTCCTGGAAAGCATTCACCATTCTAGATGCCATTAAGAACATTCATGATTCATGGGAAGAGGTCAAAGTATCAACATGAATAGGAATTTGGAAGAAGTTGAGTCTGACCCTCATGGATGACTTTGAAGAGTTCAAGACATCATGGAGGAAGTAGCTGCAGATGTGGTGAAAATAGCAAGAGAACTAGAACTAAAAGTGGAGCCTGAAGATGGGACTGAATTGCTACAATCTCATGATAAAATCTGAACTGATCAGGAGTTGTTTCTTATGGATGGCAAGGAAGTGGTTTCTTGAGTTGGAACCTACTCCTGGTGAAGGTGCTGGGAAGACTGTTGAAATGACAATGAAGGAGTTAGAACATTACACAAACTTAGTCAAGCAGTGGCAGGGTAGAGAGGTTGGACTCCAATTCTTAAAGTTCTAAAGTGGGTAAAATGCTATCAGACAGTATTGCATGGTACAGAGAAATTGTTCATGAAAGGAAGAGTCCATTGATGGGGTAAACTTCATTGTTGTCTTATTTTAAGAAATTGCCACTGTCACCTCATACTTTAGTAACCACCACCCTGAGCAGTCGGCAGCAATCAATATCAAGGCAAGACCTTCCACCAGCAAAAAGATTACAACTCACTCAGAAATCTCAGATGATGGTTAGAATTTTTTAGCAATAAAGTATTGTTAAATTAAGGTATGTACTTTTTTAAAGACATAATGTTCTTGTACATGTAATAGATTACAGTATAGCGTAAACATAACTTTTATACATACTAGGAAAACAAAAAATTCCTTTGATTTTTTTTTATTGCAATATTCATTTTATTGAGGTGGTCTGGAACCAAACCCACTATATCTCTAAGGTATGTCTATATTTTAAACTTCTAGAAGTTCTTTTGAGTCTTTTTCAAATCTCCTGGGTCATGTTTTATGTATATTTACAATTTTTTCTCTTACTTCTTTAAACATATTTGACATATTTTATATTTCATGCCTGTTAATTCCAATTGCTAATGTTTTATAGTCTGATTGTGTTTGTTGTTTCTGCTGGCCCTGGTTTGTGGTTTATAGTTTTCTTTTGTATTTTGTGATTTGACCATGAGCACATATTTCTTTTCTTTTTTTTTTTTTTAAAGATTTTATTTATTTATTTGTTAGAGAGCAAGAGCAAGCACAGGCAGACAGAATGTCAGGCAGAGGCAGAGGGAGAAGCAGGTTCCCTGACGAGCAAGGAGCCCGATGTGGGACTCGATCCCAGGACGCTGGGATCATGACCTGAGCCGAAGGCAGCCTCTTAACCAACTGAGCCACCCAGGCGTCCTGAGCACATATTTCTTTAGAATTTACAGATGGGAATTCTTTGAAGCCTTTGTTTTGGAGATGCGTTCCTTTGGAACAGATTTGTATCTGTTTCTTCTAGGTGCCTAGATACTACACATTAAGGTTTACTTTAAATTTAATTCTTGACTTCATGTTTTTGGACTCCCAGGTATAGTGTAAATTTGGGCTACAAGCCGTGGGCATGCTGGCTATGTTACAAATTCTCAGTTTTTTCTCTCCTGCAATTCACAGTGAACTCTCAAGGCAGGTAATTTTCCTTGCAATTTGCTGGGGAATGTTGGGTGATGGAGCAGGTTTCTTTGGAATTTACCTTTACACAAAAGTAGTTTGGGGGGGGGGATCCAGATTTAAGCAGAGTGGTCTACGCTTAGATTTCTCACTTTGTGCACACCTTAACCTTTGTATTCATTTGGCAAAGACCTCACCAGGTTTTTGCTTACTTCCTGGGTCCCCACTTGCATTTAGTTCCTGACCTCTAAATATTTTTTACTTTGCTGTCAGCATAAAATGCATTTCAAAGGACTAAAAAATACTTGGTCAGCTATTTTCAGTTGTCCTCAGTGAGAGGATTATTCAGGATATCTAGTCTGTCATATTATAGAATGGGAATTTTGGGAAGTCTGTCTCTGAAGGTTAAGAGTTGATCTCCAAGATCCCTTCTGGGGTCCTTCTAGCTCCTTATCCTACATGCTCTCTCTCCCTAGATGATTTTATTCTAGGTGCTTCTTGCCAATTATTCCATGAACTATCCCTCTGTATTATTTTCCTTTAACTGCTGAAACAAGTTTACCACAAATTTGATTGGTTAAAGCAATACACATTTATTTTCTTAGAATTCTGGAGCAAAAGTCTGAAGTCAGTTTCACTGAGATAAAGTCAAGATGTCAGGAGGGCTGTTTTTCTGGAGGCTGTAGGGGAGAAATCCCTCCTTGCTTCTTCTAGCTTACGGAAGTTTCGGAAGCTTCTTGCATTCACTGGATTATGATGTCTTCCTCGCACACTCCAACATTTTGCTTCTGTCATTGCTTCCTGTTCCCCCTTCTGTAGTCACATCTCTTTCTGCCTCGCTCTTATAAAGATCCTTGTGATTACATTTAAGGTCCACCTGGATCTCAGAATCCCAAACTTAATGGCATCTGCAAAGTCCCTTTTGCCATATAAGGTAACATTCACAGGTTCCAGAGATTAAAGTCTAGATTCCTTTGGGGGCCATTATTCAGCCTCCCACAACTTCCAATCCTAATCTCCAGACTCAAATCACCAGTTTCCTTCTCAACATCTCCTGCTGATTGTCTCCTGAGCACTTTAAACTCATTTTATCTAAAACTGAACTATATTCACCAGTTCAGTTAGTGACATCATTATCCTCCCTAGCATCAAATTTCAATGTTGGTATACACTGCTTCTCTTTCACTGTTTATATCCAGTTGGTCACTGAGTTCCTGTCCAGTCCACCTCTAAAAGGTCTCTCAAATCCAGTCCTTTTCTTTGTCCCAATGGCCACTTTCAGACCTCATTATCTACTGTAATTGTGACCTCACTGAACTCCTTACTTTTGTTTTTCTCCCACCTAAAATTACTCTGTTGTCATGAATTATTTAAAAAGTTGTATTTATTTATTTAAGAGAGAGAGGGGAAGGGGCAGAGGGAGAGGGAGAGAATTCAAGCAGACTCCTCACTGAACATGGAGCCTGAGGTGGGGCTCCATTTTATGACCCTGAGACCATGACCTGAGCCAAAACTAAGAGTTGGATGGTTAACCCACTCAGCCACCCAGCTGTCCCATGGATTATCTTTCTAAAACCTAAATGACTACACTACTTTCCTGTTAAAATCTCCTCAATGGTTCCATCTTTTCCTACTCATTTAAACCCAAAATCATTCAAGGTCCTTAGCAATCTGGCCACAGTGTATAATAACAGCCTCATTGTTACCAGGCCCTACCAAGTACTATGTGCTCTCACCACTGAAACTATACTCTGTTTCCTGAACAAGACAGGCTGCTCCTGCCTCAGGGCCTTTACAAATCCTATTCCCTCTGTCTTGTGAAAGGATTTAAATCTATAAAAGAACCACAGAATATGATATGGAGAATCTTACTCATGCACCCTCAGGAAAATAAAACTTAAGGAATGAGTGACTGATTTCCCATAAATGCCTGATATATAGAAAACTGAAACCTATCCCTTGACCAATGAACATCCACCAAGAACCCCTCCCTCCCTCAAGCCAGTGAGCTTGCTACTTGGACTCTAGCTAAACTCCCCCTTCTTTGCACTCCTTTCCCATAAATATAGCCTGCCTTAAACCCTCAGTGGACTCGCCTGAAGATTGCTAGTTTGAGTGTCCCAAGTTGCAATTCCACTGTTATTCCTGAATAAACTCAATTTTTGGTTATTTGAGCTTGCCTCAGTTTACCTCTTTTATATAAACTGACAGCCTGGAAAATCTTTCCTCTTCACCATCTAAGAAGTCTTTCCAAACCCTCAAGAACTAGTTGAATTCTTTATTTTTCTGGGAAGTATTATAGGACTCTATCACACAGTTAGGATTAAGGCTCTGTTAACACTTTAGTTTAGATTAAGGCTCTGTTAAGGCTCTATTAGATATTGATTCAATGATTCACAGTATTTATTGAGAACCATATATGTCAAGGACACTATGGAAAGCATTGGGTATAAAATGGTGAATAAGGCATAAATAGATCTTTCACAGGACTCATAGTCTATAGAGGGATACAGATGAATGAGTAAATAGGCAGCTATAATATCATGTAAGTCCTCTCAGAGGGAAAGCATAAGGTGATGCAAGAAAAGACAGGAGGGAAACGTGCGGATACAGATAATCATCAAGAGGTGACATCTAACCTGAAACCAAGGCCTGAGTAAGAATTAATGAGGGAAGGGGGTTGGGGACAGAAAGAATGCCATCATGAAGACAACGCACTGTGGTCTAAATGTTTGCCCCCACTCCTTCATATGTTGAAATCCTAACCCCTACAGGTGATAGTATTAGTAGGTGAGGCCTTTGGGAAGTAATTCAGTGATTCAGGGCTCAGGGTAGAGGCCTCACAAACAGGACTGGCACTTTTATAAGCGCTCAGTCGTTAAGCGTCTGCCTTCATTCAGCTCAGGTCATGATCTCAGGGTCCTGGGCTCGAGCCCCGCGTCAGGCTCCCTGCTCAGTGGGGAGTCTGCTTCTCTCTCTCTGTTCTCCCTCTCTCTCTCTTTCTCAAATGAATAAATAAAATCTTAAAAAAAAAAGAAAAGATCCCACAAAGTTCCCCAGTCTCTCCCACCATGTAAGGATACAAGGAGAAGTCTGTGACCCTGAAGAGGACCCTCACTAACCATGCTGGCACACAGACCTTGGACTTCCAGCCTCCAGAGCTGTGAGCCATAAATTTCTGTTGTTTAAACAAAACTGACACAAAAATATCTAAACAGTTGTCAGAATGGAGGAACCCCAGGGGGATGGAAGCAACATGCCTGGGCAGTCCAGCTTTCTTTCCAGGGTGGTCACAGGTGTTTCTGCAGGGACATAGAACCTGCTTTCTGGAGGACTCTGGGGAGGTGCTGAGGAGCCTACGTAGCTCGTGGGGGCCACAGTGGTCTCAGAACGAGAACGGCCATGGAACTTAGAAACCCATCTCCTCGCCCTCGTGTTTCAGTCTATACAGAAAACTTAAGTGGATTTTCTTTTTTGTTTACACTATAAAGTGATTATAAGTTTTCCTGTTTGTTTATTCTTTGGCTAGCTGGGTTGTATTTTGGGGTTTTTTTTCCCTTTTTTCTTTCTTAATTATCTCTTGGATGACATTTACACTGATAACACCAGGCTGCTGTAAGTGAGAACACTGGGACAGTATTTCTCCTCACAGGCTGTACACGAATGTCATGTATGAAAATAAACAAGGTATACCCTCCTGTGCAACCTGTCCTAAATGTTTCTGGCTTTATGCACATCCCCCCTCCCCATTTTTTCTTGCTTTTTAACTTAAACAATTTCCGGAGAACTCTGCGTGACCCAATCGAGTCCATCCCAGGCCTGCTGTTCCTGGGATTCCAGACCTTGTTGCTGTGAGGGTGCCCCTGTGCCAGAGTTTGGACAGAATCCAAATTCTTTATTTTTGGTAAGATGTCACACTTTACATGGATGCAGTAGAAATGTGTGTGTGTTGTGTTTTTGTTTTATAAAGATGAAGTTTTCTATTTTATCTAATGTTACCAGTTTTACATATATATAAATATAAATTATATATATATGTGTATACATACACACACACACATATATATATAATTATGTTGATTACCAGCCACCCAGTGTGTGGTATTTTGTTACAGCAACCCCAAGAGACTAAGACACAGAAGACATAAAAATCTAGATATAAAAAAACACATGGCACACCTGCAGAGCTGAAGAAAAGGTCTGGGAGGCTAAAATGTAGACAATGGGGTAGGGAATGTCAAAAGATGAGGATGGGGTATAGGCAGGAGTCAGAGCAGACAGGGCCCTGAGGGCCATATTCAGAAGTGAGTTTCAGGCATGCAAGTGACATGATCCAATGAATGTTTTAAAAGATTATTCTGGGGGTGCCTGGGTGGCTCAATGGGTTAAAGCTTCTGCCTTCAGCTCGGGTCATGATCCCAGGGTCTTGGGATCGAGCCCTGCATTGGGCTCTCTGCTTGCTGGGGAGCCTGCTTCTCTTCCTCTCTCTCTCTGCCTGCCTCTCTGCCTACTTGTGATCTCTCTCTGTCAAATAAATAAATTATTGTTTAAAAATAAATAAATGAATAAAATTAAAAAATAAAAGATTATTCTGGTTGCAGCAAGGGTAATGGATGTAAATAGGACTGAAATATCAATGAGGAGGTTATTGCAGAAAGCCAAGAGCTCACAGCTAAGCAAGGCAGTGCTAGTGGAGATGAACAAATATCAGATGGGTTTGAAAAATGTATAGGACATTATGAAGAAGGCAGAGTCAAAGATGCTGCTCAGGTGACAGGTTTGGGCTGCTGAGAGGACGGCGGAGCCAGTCCCTGAGAATGGGACACAGAAAGAGGGTGAGTCTTGGAGGAGTCCATTCAGTTTTAGTGCTCTGGAGCAATGGTTTTTGGGCCCTGCTTTCTTGCTTTCCTTCTTTCTTTCTTTTTTTTTTTTTTAAAGATTTTATTTACTTATTTAACACAGAAAGAGATCACAGGTAGGCAGAGATGCAGGCAGGGGGTGGGGGGGTGGTGGCAAGTAGGCTTCCTGCTGAGCAGAAAGCCAGATGCGGGGCTCGATCCCAGGACCCTGAGATCATGACCTGAGCCGAAGGCAGAGGCCCAACCCACTGAGCCACCCAGGCGCCCCTGGACCCTGCTTTCTATCTCATTGTCTCACCTTTGATTCCTATGCAGCTGGAGGGACCACGTCCCTGCATTCTGATAGAATCTCATCTCTGCTTTTCTGCCTCATGGCTTTCTCAGGAGCTGGGGAAGTCCATTCAACCTAGCAAAGGTACAGCCCAGAAATGCCTCAAGTTACCATTTCCTGGGGAGCGATCTTCACCCAATGGGTGCTGGGAGCTGGTGGATAATGCCCCAGCTTCCCTTCCTTCTGAGTGACAATTCTGAGTCACAGGGACAGTGATTACTAGTCTATGTTCACAGTTATTACCAGTCAGTCACATATCCACGTTTCCTCCTTCTCTTACTATTTGTGCTCCCCCACTCCTTTTTTTTTTTTTTTAAAGATTTTATTTATCTGACAGAAATCACAAGTAGGCAGAGAGGCAGGCAGAGAGAGAGGAAGGGAAGCAGGCTCCCTGCTGAGCAAGAGAGCCTGATTCGGGGCTCGATCACAGGATCCTGGGATCATGACCCGAGCCGAAGGCAGAGGCTTTAACCCACTGAGCCATCCAGGCGCCCCATCCCCCACTCCTTCTTTCTATAACTATCCTCCCAAACAAACTTCATTCATGTAAGCCTTTGTCTTAAACTGTACTTGAGGGAGGGCAAACCAAACTGAGATAAGTGTCTGGAGAACTTCAAAGTGAAGATCCAAGTCAGACCTTGAGGAGAAGAGATATGAAGCAGAAACATAAATGTGTGTTTTCTTCCCAAAAGAGTCTGCAAACATAGCACAGATGACTAATCCGATGAGAAGAAAAAGGAGCCTATGAAGGAAACTTGAGGAATAGTAATATTTCAGGCTTGGGAAGAAGAGACAAGGAGACTGACAAGGGGATGACCAGAGTGAATGGAGAAGAACCAAAAAGGCTTGCAGACATGGAAGCAGACAAGGGAAGAAAAAGATTCAAGAAAAAGGGAGTCCTCACTAATGTTAAATGCTATTGAGAAGGAAAAAAAAAAAAAAGAAAGAAAGAAAGAAAGAAAGAAAGAACAGAGAAGTAGCCATCAGATTTAGCAAACAAAGGCCAGTATTAACTTGGTGAGAAAACAACTCTGAAGCACGATGAGGCTTAAGCTAGATTACACAGAGTTGAGTGTGTGTAGAGAAGTGAGAAAATGAAGAGAGTGAATATGGGGAAACCTTTTAGGAAGTTTGGTTTTAATGGAGGAGGAGAAAGTTGAGGAGACAGCTGTTGAATGAGGTAGGGGTGTCTGTGTGTTAAGATGAGAGAAACTTGAGCCTGTCCCAACTGTTTAAGCTCATAAGAAACTAGGCAGAGAACGAGGTTAAGGTAGGGGAGAATTAGTAACAATAAAGATAATGAGTTTCTGAAAAAGAAAGCTAGGATGAATTCCAAGTAGATAGATTAGATTTGGTCTGAAGGAAGGACTTGCCTTCCATTGAAATGGTATTGCAGTGACTTGCGCATTTTAGAGATGATATGGATAGAGAACTCCAAAGCATGGCCACACTCCTTTTGCGCTGAACTGTCTTAATCCAAGAGACCGAGAGAGCAAAAGCAAGGGGAGAGGCAGCGAGAGAGGGAGAAGCAGATTCCCTGCTGAGCTGGGAGTCCAACAACGTGGGGCTGGATCCCAGGACCTGGAGCTGAAGGTATAAGTTTAACCATCTGAGCCACCCAGGTGCCCCTTAATCTAATTGATTTTAACTGAATTTAGCCATTGATAATACTTGATAACAAATACATATGCATATATATATATATATATATATGCCTATCAACTAATTTACTGGATGTTGTCATGATATTAAGACCAGAGTCCCTCAGATGTTACATGTATATGTGCTTGACATCGGTGAAAAGCCCATGTTTCTCAGGTGAGGGAGAGAAAGGGAAGCATCATTAAAATTCAGTCTAGCAATCTGGCATCATGTGACCTCATCTGTGTAAGGGCCTATTTAGCCAGAGCAGCCCCACCTCGGTTGAACAGCCATTTTGTTGTTTATGCAGTAAAACTTAAATTGACCCTGCCCCCCCACCCCAGGGGAACTTATTTAAAAGCAAGCTGGGAAAACCAGTCCCAGGTAACAAAGCCCAAATACAAGGGTGGGTCAGGTCAGGTAGAGATAACAGGCAGAATGCAGGGATGAGTCCAGTCAGGTGGAGACATCCAATCAGTAAAGCGCACATACTGTCTCCCTAGCTACCAAGGAGTGTGGGTCCCGCCTTTTGGGCGCCAATTCTCACCAAGGTGATAGGCTAGTTCAAATGTCCACTATAGGGTAAATTGTAATTCAATTGGTCACTTATGTGTGACCTAGCATGACTGTGCAGCTTTCTCTGTGTGTTATAATTTCATTCGCCACCTGTGTGTGGCCAGGCCCAACCACATGGCCTTTGCTCTATAAAAGTTAGTCTGTGAGGCAGGGAGGTGTCGCCCTCCCTGTAAGGGGCCCCAACCAGTCTGTTTGATGGTCGGTTTGATTCTTGATGCTTGGTGCGAAATAAAACTTTGCTTGACCTTCGCTTTGTATCAGTCTCACTCTGTTGACCATGGACCCATTATTGGAGGACCCAACATTGGGGACCCAACAATCTGCTTTTACCTAAGGGAAGTCAGCAAGTCATGTATTGCTTGATGGTCTGTTCCTCATTTCTAAACTGAGACTAATATGGTAATATTTATGATGCAAATTATTCCTGGTTATTGAAAGGAAGATAGTGTTCCTGAAGTCCCATTTTATACAATAAAATACCAAATCAATCATGAAAAGACAACTATAACAATGATTCTCCAAGTTTGTAAAGAAAAGGTCACAGTTTTAAGTGATCCTCTTGGAGAATTTGTCTTTATCAGCTGGCTGAGGCTTCTTAGAATACAAATCCAAAGAAGTTCTAACTAAAGGTATTTTATTTCTCTGATAAATCTCCCTGAAGGAAGTAAGTGCTTCAGTGCTCTGAAGACTTTCAAACTGTGATCAGAATTAGGGCCATCTGTCTAAAAACTATCATTGCAGATTCAGTGGGTAGGAATTTCTTTGATTATTAACATTTTCCTTATTGTGCATTCTCTTCCTTTTTTCTCCTCCTGCATTTCCTCATCCTCTTCCATCTCTGTTCCTAATTTTATCATCATTAAATACCCATAGCACACAGCAGCCTTCATTTTACTAGACTTTGTAGAAACATTATTTGATGCTACTCTACTGGTTCTTGTAGATTCTTTGAATGTTTTGCCAGCTATCCTGTGAAAGTGATCCAACAAGCTTTTACTTGCAATAAAACTTTGATGTCTTGATGTGGCTCTTTTTCAATATAAATGAACAATGCCTTTGCAAGAGCACTTGCTAATTCAGATGCATATGAATTTGCTTCACCTACACCAGCATCCATAAAATCAAACGTTTTTTCTAGTTTACTTCTAAGTAAAAACCAACATAAAAGCAGCTTCAGTTTTCTTGTTACCTGGGATGAGAGTCATAGGCAATCGCATGGCAAGATTTGGCCAATATGAGTGGAGTAATACTTATAATAATAAAGGTCATAGAAGCAAAGGCCTAAAGGGAGGCAACTGTGAGACAGGAGCCATCTGTACCCTTCTATCAGTGTTGATTGTGAGGATTAAGAGCAAAAGTGCTTTAAAAACTCAAAACCTTATACAAGTGGGAGGAATTACTATAATCCAAACGTGTGTCATATACACAAAAACACACAAACCAAAAAGCACTCATGTGTGGCTCATACAGTTCAGTGTAGTTAGAATTTGAAGCCTTTTCCATAAAAATCGCAGGCTTCTTCTCTTTAGTTTAATAAAGCATCTTGGTTACCACAGAAGAGGAACACCAAGTGAACAGCGTACCTATGACTCGAAAGGAACCGATCGTCCTCCAGGCTCCTCCCTTGGCTCCCTCCATCCGTATACATCAACCACTATCTATCTCTCTGGCCTTTTGCAAAGCTTACTCTCTGCAACTCGGGAATGACATCTCTCGCCTTGGAGTCTCCGGGCTTGAAAAATTCTGACAGACACCCATGAAAGCACAAATAGCACTGTACCATTCAAATCTGAACCAGTCTTCTAGCTCAGTGACAGCCGGTTAAATAAAAAAGTGTGCCCCTCCCAAAAGCTTTTAAAGGATCAGTGTTCCCTTTGTTTAAATACAAAAGAAGGAAAGAAAACTGAACTAACTTGCTATAAAAAAAGCAATTTGAAATTCTAGTCACATTCTGAAAAAAGTCAAGGGATCATTTTTCCACAGGAACCCCCTATTAATGCTTCGTGTGACTTTCGGGAAGGCTTCAGGCAGCAGAATGCCTCAGAAATTCAATCTAGGTTTTGCTGTCCCACCTACTCCCATTGTGCCAAACTACCAAACGAGGTCTGAGAAAGGAAGCCTTCAAGCAATTGCCAAGCCATTTCTCCCTTAAGGTTCCAAAAATTAACATAACATGGGGATATCGGTTACATTCGTATGCATGAATTCAGTAATGTTTATTAAGTTCCAACCACACCTGCAGATACCGTCCCCTTCTCTTAGCCGCCCATGATTTGCTTCTAGTGTTTCTTACATCACTAGAACAACAGCTATGATAATAACCACAGGAATTTTCATTGGAATAAACATGATCAGCAGCCCTTACAACTTTCCATGAACGTTTAAATAAGAAAAAAACAGAAAACCATGAAATATGATTCCCTTGAGTCCTACCACGATTCATTTCCATGCTTATTTCCGTTGTTAGTTACTTGAAAGACAGTTTATGTATTTTTTTGAGTTCATATCAAAGACTAAACTATAAGAAACAGACTTTTGGACCTGACTTTGCTATGATGCTTCCTAGTTCACAGAGTACCTTTGTATTCTTGATTTCCTTTCATCTACACAATAACTGTTGGGGAGGCATTATTGTAGGTAAAGAAATAGAATCTCAGAGAATTCGACTGCCACAGCTAGAAGGTAACAACACTCAAAACAGACTGACGGATGCTTTCCACCACCCCACGTTTCCTTAGGTAGATGAATGCAAAGATAATAAGAGTTAAGGAGCGCTACTATGTTAAAAGCTCAGCTACAAAAAATATGAAAGATAAAAAAGTGAGAGCATCAGAAAAAACACCTTAAAAAAGACAATCCTGATATTCTTATACACACACATCACTGCTTATAATTTTTTAGATTATGATTTTCTAACAGCTCTGGTGCTGTTAATACATTGAAAAGAAATGAAGCAAAACCATTTTAACTAATGTGTGTTTCTATTGATTTATTTATGGTGGTGTTAACACTGGAGCTGCTTGTAGGCTATCTTCTCACACATAATAATTATTATTTACTGATGGCAAAGCTCTGTGGATGCAACCCAAGTGTCAGTGACATAAAGAAAAGCCTGTTTAAATGATCTGCAAAGCAGGGCCACAGCTGTAACTTTGCCCGGGCAGAGGCTGTCAAGTAAATAGCATGATCTTTTCAAACACAGCCATATTATTTTCTTCCTGGCATTTGTAATTTGTTAAAATGCTCAGTGTACATGCCTTTCTTCCTAATAACAATGGCAAATGGCCAATCTCTGCACTTATCTCTTGCACACACATTACTTTTATGTATATTTGATCTAGTTTCTCTATTTGAAGGAGATATGTATACACACACACACACACACACACACACACACACACACACACACACGAATGTACCTAGCTGCAAATTTTAAACAACATTCTGTGGCTGGTATGATTTAACCTATAACTCAGTGATGTAGCACTCCAAAATGCCAAATAAAAAAATTTCATTGAGATGCTATAAAAGTGGCCCAAGATCAACTGCTGGATCTGCTTAGAATTAAAACACACACACACACACACACACACACACACAAAATGATGCTTCAAAACTGCTGATATTTGATTTTTTAAGACATACTCCATCTGATATTTATAGGCTTAATCTTATTGCCAGAGCCCCAAGAGCGTCTGTCTGGGATCCCAGCCATTGTCTACCAACTTATTTGTACCTTGGTAGATATGTGAATATCCAACAGCTTTCTAATTTAGAAATGATGGGTGGATTTTCAGTAACTTTTATTTTATTTATAACTCAGAGATTAGATACTAAAACAGGAGCCACCTAACATCACTGCCAAAAAATTTGATCTTCAATATAAATCCCTTAAGGCATGACTTTTTTTCCACATAGAATTATACAATCTCAGGATTTGACAAAATCTTGAAGGTTACTGAAGCCAACCATTCTTTCCAGCCAATTCAGTGCATTGGTTAAGAGTTGGGGCTCTGGAAACAGATTGCCCAGGCCTGTCACACTTACCATCTATGTGATACCAGGCAAGCCTTCAGACTCTCCAAGCTTCTGTTTCATTTGTTAAATGGGAATAAAATAGAATGTCCGTCCTTGGGTTGCCATAATTCAATGAGAGAGCACATGGCTAGGTACATGCACACAGTGGATGCTCAAGAAATGTGGGCTTTTTAGTTCCTATGACATGCCACATCACTCAACCTTTGGTTGAAAACCTGCAGTGACAAAGAATTTTCCACCTTCTATGCTATACCTTTCTCAATTCTGAATCACTTGGACCCTTAAAAGTTCTGCCAGAGGGGTGCCTCAGTGGCTCAGTCGGTTAAGCTCCTGCCTTTGGCTCAGGTCATGATCTTGAGGTCCTGGAATCGAGGCCCACATCAAGCCCTGCATCAGACTCCTTACTCAACAGAGAGCCTGCTTCTCCCTCTCCCTCTGCCATCTACCTCCCCACCCCGACTTGTACTCTCTGGCTCTCTCTCTCAAATAAATAAATAAAATCTTAAAAAAAAAAAAAGTTCTGCCAGAGCTTATCTCTCTCTTCCTCTTGCCTCTCAGTGACCCTAATTATGCTTCCTTGGACCTTGGGGGGGAAAAAAGTCTGTTCTACATAACAATTTTCCTTTAAGTAGCTCAAGACAAGGTAATTTGGCTCTTTTTTCATCCCACAAGTCTTTTCCCCCAATTAAATATTCCCAAATCTCTTCTTCATGTGTCATGTTTTCCAAAGTTCCCTCCTCATCATTACCATGATTACTTCCATATAAATCTCTTTTGGATTATGTCCATACAATGTTCATAAAAGGTGATACACACAGTTAATTAAATAGCCCAGGTAAGGACTCAGTTAAAAGCATATGAAATTCTGATTCTGAATAGTGACAGCTTTATTTCTTCATTCCTAATCCTTATATCTTTTATTTCTTTTTTTCAATTGGGAGTGGGGGCAGGCAGTAGTAAGCATCCTTGTCTTTTTTATTTTATTAATTCTTTATTTATTTATAGTAAGCTATACATCCAACATGGGGCTTGAATTCACAGCCCCAAGATCAGGAACTGTATGCTCTACCGACTGAGCCAGCCAGGTGCCCCTGCCTTTTTTATTTTGAAAGGAAAGCTTGTATCAGCAAGTCCTACTATGCAAAGCACATTTTGGCAAAACCTGTGCCAAGGCCTACTGGAAATGAAGATGAGACCACAGGAGGCATAAATGTTCTCTGAAAAAGGTATAATGCCTGTGATGTTTGTATCAGACAACCTCAAAGAAAAACAAACTGTTGAAGCTGTATTTTTTCACTGTTTCACTATGAAAATTGTCTACCTTATCTTGAGGATGAGGATGTATTTTTGATACAGAATCCTCAACAATTGTTGAAAATATGAGCCAATAAAATAAACAATCTCAAGCACATCTAAATCAAACGTACACTGAGGTTTGATTCTTTTGACAGTGTTGTAAGACTAGAGCTTTACTGGTTCTGGACCCTAAACTTCAGTAACAAAGCCTAAGACTCCCAATAGTTTTTTGGCAGCCAAAGCATACTGCTGCCAGCAGCCTCAAAGCTCCCCCATCCAGAAATTACGTAATTAGTATTCAGAACCCAAGAGCTGGTCTGTAGTCTATTCATATGACATTAAATATCATGATGGAAGATGTAGATAAATGTAGATAAATAGTTATACAACTGGAGGATATCTTTGTAAGTAGATATCTTTGTAAGTAGAACATGAAAAGCAAAAACAATAAAGTGATTGACAGATTTAACTTAAAAATTAAAATCTTCTTTGTGTCAAAAAAACAAAGTTCAGAGTCGCCTGGGTGGCTCAGTGGGTTAAAGCCTCTGCCTTCGGCTCAGGTCATGATTCCAGGGTCCTGGGATAGAGCCCTGCATCAGGGCTCTCTGCTCAGCAGGGAACCTGCTTCTCCTCCTCTCTCTCTGTCTGCCTCTCTGCCTACTTGTGACCTCTGTCTGTCAAATAAATAAATAAAATCTTTAAAAAAATATATGTTCATAAACAAAATACAGATGACAGACTTGGAAGAAATATTTGCAACATGTATTTCAAAAAAAAGGTTAATGTATTTAATATATAAAAGCTCTTTAGAAACATTAAGATACATACTGAAATTGAAAAATGCACAAAAGACATGAACATAAATGTCCCAAAACAATAAATACAGTCAATATAGATATGAAAAAATGTTCAAAAAAATAATAAATAAAATAAACAAAATAAAATATTAAATTAAATTAAAATATAAAATAAAATAAATAAAAATAATAAATAAAAAATAATAAATACAGTCAATATAGATATGAAAAAATGTTCAAAAAATAAAATAAAATAAAGCAAGACTCTAATTTGTGCTTATAAAATTGGCAGGAACTTTGAAAATCATAATATCCAATGGTAAAGCAACAGAGAAATAAGCCAAGATCCTTATACACGGCTAGAGATTTATCAGAAAGAAATAACTATAACATTTTTTCCAAAAATAATGCCAAAAGAATATTTCTAGTAATATTAAGGATAAGAAGTGGGGTGGTGGGGTAAGCATTCTAATTGCCTAAGTAGAGCATATTGATTAAATAATAATGGTATAGTCATCCAACTGAGAGAATAATATTTAATGATTTGGAAAAATGTTTATAATTTTAAGCAAAAAAAGTTAGAAAACAATATTAGAGCATTATCCTGAGAGGAGATGGGTAAATAAATGACAGTGTTCTAAAATATTGTAAAATAATATTTAATGATTTGGAAATGTTCATGGCTTCTAAGTGACAATGTTTAAAAAATAGTATTAAATTATTACCCTAATTATAATTTTCACAAAAAATAGACTGTAAAAAAGAGAATCGTTTTCTCAATATTTGGCAATATGCATGTATTATTTTTATAATAAAAATGTTTTTTAATGTTATCTTCTTAGACTTAGCCATTGTTCCAGGTAGTAGGATCCTTCTAAACAATGCATTTTTCCTCACTGAATTTATAAGCATGCTTTCAACAAAGGTGGTGATAAAAACATTAAATAGAACAAGGTCAAAGGGAGAACTTTACATTAAAAACAAAAGCAAAAAAAAAAAACAAAAAAACAAAAGCAGGGGTGCCTAGGTGGCTCAGTCAGTTAGGCTGTTTAAGCTAAGCATGCCTTTGGCTCAGGTCATGATACCAGAGTCCTGGGATTGAGCCCTGCATCAGGCTCCCTGCTCGGCAGGAAGCCTGCTTCTCCCTCTCCCACTCCCCCTGCTTATGTTCCCTCTCTCGCTGTCTCTCTCTCTGTTAAATAAAGAAATAAAATCTTTTTTAAACAATAATAAATAAATAAATAAATAAATAAAACCAAAAGCAAAAGTAAAAATAAAAATAAGAACCAAAAACAACCTCTCTCAAGGCTTAAGCAATTCATTAATTAGTATCCTTTGGGTCACTTCATAAGTTTCTAATTCACTGATTTACACTCACATTTAGTGAACATTTCTCAATCTTGTCCAAAGGCATTAAATGTCTTCATGAAACAGTTTGCTGAGCTCAGATACACATTTAGCCATATTTCCTGATACATTAGTCTCTTGATTAAAAGAAAGACTCATTTAGTTCACCTTAAGAAATGAAGTTCCTTATAAGATTACATGCCCAGTACATAAAACTAAATAGATCCCAGAAACCAAGGTAGTTCTGGTGAAAATATGCCCTTTCCATCTATCTTTTGCTTCTGTACAGGATTTGCTTTGCTCTCCTTTTGAAACTGATTAATTAATCCCTTCTACATTGTCCCACTCCAAAATCACAGAGATAATCTGATTAGCCACCACTGCAAAGAATAGCCCAACTCTGTTTCCCTGAGCAGGATGCTGTGGGTGAGTCATTTTCATCTAGAAGGAAACAAGGGGTAAGACAAGCACTGTGACTAATGTGTCTGATATTACTGCTTTGCTAGTTCCTACAAAGAAAGTGAGTTTCAAATCACATGATTTATTCATATTAAACACACTCTGCCTAATAATCACTAATTTTGTTTTTAAATATACTCATACACCAGAGCATAGGGAGAGGAAAAAAAGATAGAAACATGAGGGATATATGGAATGCAGTGAAAAAGTCTTATTTTAGCTATGAAAGAAAGAAAGAGAAAATAGGAAGAAGTAATATCTGAATAAATAATGGCCAAGAATTTTCTAAAAATCTAATATATATCAGCCATAAGACATGCTATGAACCATAAAAGATATGAACTTTATTTTCTTAAACATTTTTTAAAATATTTTATTTATTTATTTGACAGAGAGAGACACAGAGAGAGGGAGAACACAAGCAGGGGGAGGGCAGAAGGAGAAGCAGGTTCCCTGCTGCATGGGCAGCCCAATGTAGGACTCGATCCCAGGACCGTAGGATCATGACCTCAGCCAAAGGCAGATGCTTAATGACTGAGCCACCCAGGTGCCCCAAGAGGTATGAACTTTAAAAAGTTACAAATTCACCCCTAGACACATTAGTCAACACTGAAAACCAAAGACAAAGTAAAAATTTCGAAGTAGGGAAAAACATACAATACCTTCAAAGGAATAAGGATGAGACTGACAGTTGGCTTCTCATCAGAAATAATGGAATGGTATGAGAGGCAATAGTATGTCATCTTTAAAGATTCTACCAACCTAGAATTCTATACCCAGAGAAACATTCTTCAAAAATGAAAGCAAAATAGACACTGCAGACCAACAAAATCCAATAGGATTTATTACTAGTAAACAAATACTGAAAGCAAAAGGGAATATAATCCTAGAGAGAAGCATGTTGGTGCAAGAAAGAATAAAGAGCTAAAGAATAAATACCTGGGGGCGCCTGGGTGGCTCAGTGGGTTAAAGCCTCAGTGGGCTCAGGTCATGATCCCAGAGTCCTGGGATAGAGCCACGCATTGGGCTCTCTGCTCAGCAGGGAGCCTGCTTCCTCCCCTCTCTGCCTGCTTCTCTGCCTACTTGTGATCTCTGTCAAATAAATAAATAAAATCTTAAAAAAAAAAGAATAAAAACCTGGGTAAATCTAAATGAATATTAAGTACATAAAACAATAATAGTAACATATTATGGGATTTCAACTGTTTGTAGGATTAAAATATATGTCAATATTATCACAAAAGGCAGGACTCTAAAGTCCTTACATTGTCTGGGAAGTGGTAAAGTATTCATGTGTATTAGATTCAAGGATGCTTTTTTCTTCAGGATAACTACAAAAGGAATAATAAAGAATGTATATTTAACAAGCTAATAGAAGGAGGCATAAAGTAATTTAAAATAAATCCAAAGAAAGCAAGAAAGGAGAGGAAAGGGAACATAGAAAAGTGGGAAAAGTAGAAAACAAATAAGGTGATTGATTTACCCAGATATTTTAGTAATTATTTAAATGTAAATGGACTAAAATATTCAATTAAAAGACAAAGATTATCAGACTGGACTGAAAAAACTTATATGCTGCTTACAAGAGATATATCTTGTTGGATTTAAAAAGATGAAAGAGGGGATGCCTGGGTGGCTCAGTTGGTTAAGCCTCTGCCTTTAGCTCAGGTCATGATCCCAGGGTCCTGGGATCAAGTCCCATGTCAGTCTCCTTGCTCAGTGGGGAGCCTGCTTGCCCACCTCTGCCTGCTGCTCCCCCAGCTTGTGTGCCTCACTGGTTGTGCACGTGTTCTCTCTCTCTGACAAGTAAATGTATAAAATCTTTTAAAAAAGAAAAAGATGGAAGCGGTTGGAAGTAAAAAGATGGAAAAAAAATAAACTATCAAACACTTACCAAGAAACCTAAAAGAGCACACTGTAAAGCAAAAGCATTTCTAGAGTTAAAAAAAAAAAGACATTTTATACTGATAAAAGGTCAATTCACCAGGAAAGCATAACAGTTCTAAATTTCCAAGTTCTTAAAACATCATTTCAAAATATCATAATGAACATTGACAGAACTAAAAGGAGAAATGGACAAATTCACAATCAGAATGGAAGAAATTTAACATAGCTTTTTCAGTGACTGACAGAACAAACAGAATATCAGGTTTTGGAAGACTTGACTAATATATTTAATAAACATGACCTAATTGAACTGACATAGAATGTTTGTATTAGTCAGGGTTCCCCAGAGAAAAACCAAAAGGAGACATAGAAATAGAGATATATATGGAGATTCATTATAGGAATTGGCTCACTCAGAATTATGGAGGCAGAGAAGTCCCATAATCTGCCATTTGTAAGATGGAGACAGAGGAAAGCCATGGGTATAATTCAGTTTGAGTCTAACATAATTCATGGGATAGAAGTCCCAGAGTCCAAAGACCTGACGTTAGAGGACAAGAAAAGATGGATGTCCCAGCCCAAGAACAAAGAGAGAAAAGTCACCTTTCTGTCCCCCTTTTTGTTTCATTCAGGCCCTAACAGATTGGTGAAGGTAGATCTGTTTACTCAGTCTACTGAATCAAGTACTAATCTATTCCAGAAACACCCTCACAGACACACCTAAAGATAATGTTTTACCAGCCATCTGGACATCCCTCAGGATAGTGAAATTGACACATAAAGTTAATTAAACATCACAGTACTACATCCAACAACTGAAGGAAATGCATTCTTTTCAAGTGTACACGGACCTCTCTCAAAATTGACCATATGCTGGGCAATAAAGCAAGTCTCAACAAATATCAAAGGATTGGAATAAGTACACTGAATATGTTTGCCAACAATAATGAAATTAATCTAGAGATCAATTACAAAAAGATAACTAGAAGTTTCCTAATATTTGGAGATTAAAAACAATATACTTCTAAATAACCCATGGGTCAAAGAGATCTGTATGGAAATTGGAAAATGTTTTCAACAAAATTATAACAAAGTACTACATATCAAAATTTGTAGAGTGCAATAAAAGGAAACTTAAAGGAAAACTTATAACTTCTAATGCATATATTAAAAAATGAGAAAGTCTGGGGTGCCTGGGTGGCTCAGTGAGTTAAGTGTCCAACTCTTGATTTCAGCTCAGGTCATGATTTCAGGGTCATGAGATGGAGCTCTGCACAGGGCTCCATGATTAACGTGGAGTTGGCTTGAGATTCTCTTCTTTTCTTTCTCTCTCTGCCCTTCCCCAACTTGTGCTCATGTGCTCTCTCTCTCAAATAAATAAATCTAAAAAAAGATTTAAGAATCATATCCAAAGAAAAAAACAGAAAATTATAGAAAGTAGAAATAATGAAATAACAAACAGAAAACACATAGACAACAGAGAAAACCAACATGCCAGATATTGGTTCTTTGAAAAGACAAATGCAATTCTAAAGCTTTGCCAAAACTGATGAAAAAAATAAAGAAGGTAAAAAAAAAAAAATCGTTTCAAGAAGAATAGGAGAGACACAGATATAGATCCTACCAGCATTAAGAATATACACCTCACACACACCTCACATCAGAATAGCTATTATCAAAAGACAAGAAATAACAAGTGTTGGCAAGGATATGAAGAAAAGGGAATGAATCCTTGTGCATGGTTTGTGGGAATGTAAGCTGAAAAGCAATATGGAAGTAACTCAAAACATTAAAATAGAACTATCATATGATCCAGCAATTCCACTTCTAGGTATTTATTTAAAGAAAACAAAAACACTAAATTGAAAAGCTATATGCACCCTCATGTTCACTGCAGCATTATTTATAATAACCAAGACATGAAAACAATCTGTATGTTCACTGACGGGTAAATGGATAAAGAAAATGTGGTAGATAGACAGATAGATAGAAAGAACAGAATATTATTTTGCCATAAAAAAGAAATCTTGCCATTTGTAACAATAAGAATGGCCTTTGAGGGCATTGTGTTAAGTACAATAAGTCAGAAAAAGATAAATACCTTATGATCTCACTTGTATGTGGACCCTAAACAAATAAATAAACCTAACCAAGCTCACGGGTATAAAGAACAGATTGGTGGTTGCCTGAGGCAGGGGTAGGGAGTGGGCAATATGGGTAAAGAGGGTCAAAATGTACAAATTTCCAGTTATAAAATGAATAAATCACGAAGATGTACAGCATGGTGACTACAGTTAATGATACTATATTGCATATTTGAAAGTAGCTATGAGTATAGATCTTGAAAGTTTTCATCACAAGGAAAAAAATCATAGCTATGCATGATGATGAATGTTAACTTGTTAACTGGACTTATTGTGGTGATCAATTTGCAATATATAAAAGTATTGAATCTACATTATACATCTCAAACTAATAAAATATCAATTATACTTCTATTTGAAAAAGGAATATAGGGGCACCTGGGTGGATCAGTCGACTAAGTATCCACCTCTTGATTTCAGCTCAGATTATGATCTCAGGGTCCTGGGATGGAGACCCTTGCTCTGGGGCTCTCCACTTAGTGTGGAGTCTCTTTGTCTCCCCCTGCCCCTCCCTCCTGCTGGTGCTCTTTCTTTCTCTCCCTCTCTTTCTAGAATAAATCTTTTATTTAGAAAGAATAGAGTAAGAGGAAATTATAAACAACTACATACCAATGAAATGAACAAATTCCTAGAAATATATAATTTACCAGAGTGGAAAAAGAGGAAATACAATCTGAGGATTAGCAATAGATAGAATATTAGCAATTAAGTACAGCAGCACTCTTTCTAATAGCCCCAAACTGGGAAAAAGCCAAGTGTCTGTCACCATTTGTATAAATAAAATTCGTGGTATATTAAAACAGCAAAATATTATGCAGCAATGAAAATGAATAGTTTTTATTTACTTCTATGCACAACAACATGGACGCACCTCACAAATGTAATGTTAAGTGAAAGAAGCAAACACAAACGACATAGAATGTAGAACTTCATTTACATAAAAATAAAATCAGACAAAATTAACCTGCAGATACAGAAATCAAGATAATAGAAATGTTAGGAGGAGGAGGGAGATAATGACTGAGAGGTGACTTTTGGGAGGTTTCTGGGTTGCTGGCAGTGCTCTATTTCCTGATCTGGGTGCTGGTTTCCCAGGTAGGTTCACTTTGTCAAACCCTACACTTAAACAATTTTTTACTTTTTTGTGTGCCTGTTACATTTCAACTAAAAGAAAAAATAAGGGGCGCTCAGGTGGTGCAGTCAGTTGGGCACCCCACTCTTGATTTCTACTCAGGTCTGATCTTGGGGTATTGGGATCGAGCCCCATGTGGGGCTTCGCCCTCAGCATAGAGTCTGCTTATTCAGAATCAACCATCCCACTCTCATAAAAATTATAGCTCTATTTTATTTTGTAATTACTTCTTTAAGGACTCTCAATTCACTGGGATGTAATATGAAATGGCTTTATTTTTCCAATAATCCCTCCCCACTAATTGTACTGTGGCCCTGCCATTTTCTTGCTGAGTGTCAACTCTCTTAATATCACACTTTGGCTTCATTCCATGTACCAGCCTCTTCAAGTTATTAGGATCATCTCATTCTGGCAAGTAAGGTTCAGTTCTGTTCATTTTCAATTAAGCTTCAAACCGAATTAAAAATTATTTTTCCTTCCTTCTCTCCAGAGAGAGGCAGACACGTTTGTTATTAGTGGCTTAGAGTAGATGTGGGGGTGGGGGTGGGGTGACTGTGAGGGCAGGAGTGCTCAAATCTTTATACCCTTCCGTCGCCTTTCTGACGTTTCCCTTGTGATGTGAGGGCAAGACTAGCAACAGGGAAGTAGATCTCTTATATGGTGCCTGTACAGAAATATCACAATTCCCTCTCAATAAGGTGCTGCGCTTCCTTAGTCAACACTGTCAGACTTCTGACATCTCAAATGGAGAGTATCCATTTTTGGCAAGTGTCCCTGGGGTGTCTGCCTGTTGTCCAGTTCTTTGAGGCATATCTTACACCTACTTGACCTCTTTCACAAGGGGTCCAGCTAGCAGCCTGTCTTAGAGAGGGCAATGTGGGCGCCTGTCATGTCCCTTCCCTCTTCTAGGCTGTCTCTCTGCTGGCCCCTCTCCTTTCTCTGGAGCATTAAGCTCTGGGGTCCATGAGAGGTAAGAAGTGACACAGTCACCAGTCTCTAACCAAGTAAAGTGGGAAAATTGAGCATCTCTAAACTTTAAAAGTAATTGTCTTGAGGGCTTTTCTCTAGACTTTGAGAGAAAGAAGAAACTCCATCCCTTCCCTTACAGTGAGAATGGGGTGAAGGGAGGGAATACAGTATACTTACAAATATTCTGCTTCACAAAAGACTTCTCTACTCACTCTTATACTTTAGGGAGTATGGATGGGGTGGTTTGGGGAATGTCTGATGGTAGGGCTGTTTGACTGTACTAACATTTCTTAGTAGGCTGGCCTAACCATAGGAAGTCCCTGAATTTAGAATATGTGAACTTACCACCTTCTGTGCACAGCTTTGGGACTTAGCCAAGCCCAGGGAATATCTCTGTTGACATCCTATTACACTTGTCTCCAACCACCTGGAACTTCTGTTAATCATCACAGTATGTGTTGGTGAAAAAAAAAGAAGAACAATTCTGTATTAACTTAAAATACAGTAGGAAAAGGAATGAGATACAGGGATAATTGCAATGATTTCCTATTTTGCAAAGCAAATTTACCTTCAAGAAAATTTGGAGAATTGTGTTATTCATCTACATAAATAAAAAATTCAAATTTATTTGAACTCTTTATCTATGTGTACAGTTTTGTTTTAATACTCAATTGTCCATTTACAGGATTTCTACTCTTACAACCTTGATGTGTTTGGAGGTCAAAATTGAACATGACTAAGCAATGTGTAGAATGTTCTTACAGACAAAAGCACACTATGTTAAAAGCACAGAACCAGGGGCGCCTGGGTGGCTCAGTGGGTTAAAGCCTCTGCCTTCGGCCCAGGTAATGATCTTGGGGTCCTGGGATCCTGGGATCAAGCCCTGCATTGGGCTCTCTGCTCAGCAGGGAGCCTGCTTCTGCCTCTCTCTCTGCCTGTCTCTTTGCCTACCTGTGATCTCACTCTCTCTGTGTCAAATAAATAAATAAAAATCTTAAAAAAAAAAAAGCACAGAACCACAATTTATAATAAGCAAGAGGTTACAATGTATCAATATTTAGTGCAGAGAGAAATATTTTATTATAGTCAACAAAAGGTTAAGATTTTCTTCTAGAAAGAAAAACATGATGTGACTTTTTACACAATGTAATATAAGATATTATTAGTATAGTAATACTATCATTACTAAAAACAGAATTCATTACTTATTCAAGAAAATGGCCACTTGCTTCTAATCAGTATCATAATTCACTTGACAGAGCTAAGGTTTCCTGAAGCAGGATTTGCTTTGCTCACCTTCCCAGGTCTGTCATTCCCATGTCCCACATAGTTTGATGCATGGAACAGCTGTTTGCCGTTTGTCTAACATGAACAAATGCCACAGAACCAAAAAACTGTAATATACACAGCATCTTAAAAGGGAAATAATTTTCTAATAAATATGTTCAATGTGGATGCCTTCAAAGGCAAAATATTAAAGTCAGCCTTCAAATACCACTTAATATGGTAAGAAAAATTCCTTTCATGAGATTTGACTTTCTGTGTGATTCATACATAACCTGATTCTTTCTTAAAAATTTTGAAAAATATTATGAATAGAATATACTGTACTTGAGATTCAAAAAGCTTTTAATTATCTGTTAACAACTTCAATAATTATAAGATTACATTTCAGGTAATTTACAGTAAGATTTTTTTAATCTTTTTTTTAATGTGGATCCTAACACAGAATCATATCAGAAGATGTTATACCCAAATATATATTTTTTAGGTTTATACAAATTCTTAGAAATGTCTCACAGATCATGTTAAGGCAATAAACTGAATAACATGTTCACTGTACAATACTGTTCCTGAAGTCTTTATTAGCAACAAAAGTAAGAATTTATATCTTTATTATGCCAAGGAATGATTTAAATAACTCCCTAAATCAGTTTCCTGTCATGTGAGATAATACATTATTACCAGACAACTGTGCTTCTTGTCAAAGAGAAAGAAACTATTCCACTAGACTCAAAATTTTTGTGAAGATAAGTATTTAGGAAAGTAAACCATACATGTAATTAAACCCCAGTGAAAAACATTAAGCAACTATTGAAGAAGAAGTTATTATTCTGACCATCAACATTCATATAAAAAGTAAACAGTTTAACTGTATAGGGTTATTTATTAATCTTTCTGGGAATGAGTCCCATGATTTTAAGAATGAAGACTCCATAATTCTCTTTAGATCGTGAGTAATAGATCTAGGATATGGGAAACTCAAATTATATTAGTCTCTTGATTCCATGAAATTGAATTCCCTTCTTTGTTCTTCAGCATTTCACTAATGTTATTGCCTATAAATATTGTGAGGATCAAGTAACAAATTATATTTGAAAGGTTTTTTCCAATCCTTTGGACCATTTGCAACATCAATAACGACAGGATTCTTTTTAAAACACAACTTTTTCCTCTTAAAACTCTCCTCTAATATATTTTTGTGCCATCATTGTCTCTTCCTTTCAGTTGTTTTATTTTTATTTTTTTAAAGATTTTATTTATTCATTTGACAGAGATCACAAGTAGGCAGAGAGGCAGGCAGAGAGAAAGGGAGGAAGCAGGCTCCCTGCTGAGCAGAGAGCCCAGATGCTGGGCTCCATCCCAGGACCCTGAGACCAAGACCGGAGCCGAAGGCAGAGGCTTTAACCCACTGAGTCACCCAGGCGCCCCCCTTTCAGTTTATTTTGATAAAATTTATTTCAAACTATGAAATGCATGATTATGGGAAATTTAAATAATAAATAAAATTTAAAGGGAAAATATCTGTAATTCTATCAATTTTTCCTCCAGGATTTTGGTGAAATAATTGTAATCTGAACAAGGTGCTCCACATCTTTTTTTTTTTTCCCCCAGATTTTATTTATTTATTTATTTGACAGAGAGATCACAAGTAGGCAGAGAGGCAGGTAGAGAGAGGAGGAAGCAGGCTCCCCGCTGGGCAGAGAGCCCGATGCATGTCTTGATCCCAGGACTCTGGGATCATGACCTGAGCAGAAGGCAGAGGCTTCAACCCACTGAGCCGCCCAGGCGCCCCTCCACATCTTTTTTTAATGCTAGGAAAAATCTTTAAGATAATTCACTCGGGCTTTTGATAAATTTGGTTAACACTCATGTACTGTTTTGTGGTTCATCACATCCAGTCTTTACTAGGAAAGCAGTGGAGATATTGCCTCACAGGCACAATCAAATTCAGAAAATCAAATGCTGACATGATTTCACTCCACTGTAGGAGTTTCCTCTTCATTAATATCATTTTAATAGATGTGTCAATGATAGCTATCACTAAGAGAAAGCCTTTTCTATTGATATGATCTTCACATCAACCATAACAGTAAGTTACCATTATTCTCACTTTATAAAATAAAAATCTGAAATCAATTGCACAGCTCTCAGGGGGTAAAGTGAGAATTTTAGGTGATTTGATCCCTGCTCTCTCTGCTTGCAAGGGTATTTTTTTCCATGATAGCCCAAAACCTCACCATGAATATTATATTCTGCTTAACTAGGCCTGTGGTTGGGCACTTCAGATGCTCCCTCACCTTCTTTTTTTGTTTAACTAATATTGATAATGTTGGAAGTAATATCTTGGTATATAAAACTTTATTTATAGTGTTTATGATTATATCCCCAAAACAGAGCCTTAAAATTGGGATTATTGTGTTAAAGGCAGAAATATTTTTAAGACAATGTATACATATTATCAAAAGCTTCCCTCAATGAGACAGTTCAAATTATAATTCAATCAGCAGAACATAAGGCTTCCTACTTTACTGTGCCCTTTATAAAAATCTAGGCTATTTTAATAAATGAAAATTGATTCTTTATTGCTAAGTTTAAATTTTGAGGGAATGCTATAACTCACTGTATTTTAATATATTAATTCTTTATTCTATAGAATGAACCCTATGTAAGGACTGGCTAAATCCTTGAACTAGACATGGGAAGATATGGTTCTCCAGATCTTTTATTCCCTTTATTCATTCAGTAGTCACCCAGCTCCCACTCTAGGTAGGCACTGTGCTAGTGTTCAGGATATAAAGGTGAAAGGTCATCCCCGACCTCAAAGAGCTTGTGAACCAGCAAGCAAAACAGACACAGACAATTCTAATACAGCATGACTAGCACTGTGACCAAAGTAACACAGAAAATCCTTTGAGAAACACCAAGAAGCCACTTAAGCCAGCTTCAGAGAAGTCCTAGAGCCTTTTGGAGACCTAAAGGCTTAGGTTCCATGCTGAAGAAAAGCAGAAGTTAGCCACCATTTTCCCTGACATTCCCAACCAGCATTAATTCCTTCCTCGTCTCTGTTCCTTTACTAATGTATACATAATTATTCGCTTCTACATCTCTCATCGTGCTGAGCTACTTGATGAGGAGGGACCATATGCCTAATTAGCCTTGTACAATGTCCCCAAAATAGTAGGAATGCATTAAACATTTGTTGAAGTATTTTGAAATTCTAGCTATGGTGCTCGCTTCGGCAGCACATATACTGAAATTCTACCTATGTAACTATCTCCTCCCATACCTTCATAAATATACCTTGACATTTACATAAATGTGTGTAGTTTTCCTTTTGATTATAAAAGTAATACTGCTCACCACATACCAATCAGAATGGCTAAGCAAAAAGAATGGAAGATAATAAGTGATGGTGACGGATTTGGAGCAACAGGAATGCTCAGACATTGCTGGAGGCAGTAGAAATTGGTACAACCAAAAACCACTGGCAGTATCTGTTACAGCTGAGTCATACGTAAGCCAACAATTCTACTCCTAGGAATAAGCTCAACACAAATGCATGCATATGTTCACTCAGAAGAATATTGTCATCAAAAGCAGCATTATTCACACATAACACCTTCAAACTAGAAAATACACAGATGCTCTTCCACAGTTGAATGGATAAACACTGTGGTATGTCAAAACAGCAAGGAAAAAGAACCTACACTCAACAATAGGAAAGAATTTTTTAAAAATTATTTTGAGGACAAAGAGGCAGATTTTTCTTTTAAAAAGCATTTACTATATGATTACTTTTGTAAAAAGCATACAAATAGGCAAAACTATTCTATGCTATTAAATGTCAGGAAAGGGGGGCACATGAGTGGCTCAGTCCTTAAGCATCCGTCTTACAATGGGGTCATGATCCCAGGGTCCTGGGATAGGGATCCCCGCTCAGAGGGAAGCCTGTTTCCTTCTCTTCCACTTGCCTTGCTTCTGTTCCCTCTCTTGCTGTGTCTCTTTCTGTCAAATAAATAAATAAAATCTTAAAAAAAAAAAAAAAAAAAGGTCAGGAAAGATCTGTTACAGTCACTACCTTAAGGGAATAGGAAGGGGAAGCTGCCCGGATGTGCTAATGTTTCTGTTTCTCGATCAGGGTGCTGGTTACACATGTATATCCAGTTTGTGTCCTTTTCTCTAACTATTCTATACTTACATACCTTTTTCAAAAAAAAAAAAAATTTTTTTTTTAATTTATCTGAGAGAGCGAGCAGGGGAAGGGGAGCAGTGAGAGAGGGACAAGTGGACTCTACGCTCAGCTCAGCGCAAAGCCCTACGCTAGGCTCCATCCCATGACCCTGAGATCATGACCTGAGCAGAGATCAAGAATCCCAGGCTTGAGCCACGCAGGCGCCCCACTTAAATACTTTTTTAAAAAGTAATATATCTTGGGGCGCCTGGGTGGCTCAGTGGGTTAAAGCCTCTGCCTTCCGCTCAGGTCATGATTCCAGGTTCCTGGGATGGAGCCCCACATCGGTCTCTCTGCTCGGCTGGGAGTCTGTTTCCTCCTCTCTCTCTGCCTACTTGTGATCTCTGTCAAATAAATAAATAAAATCTTAAAAAAAAAAGTAATATATCTTATTTGAGAAAAAGGTTATTTGATAAAAAGATATAGAAATTTTTGAAGAATTTTAATCACCCATAATCCAGAAATAAATATTAACATTTTGGATTATTTCCTTCTAGTCTTTTTTTTTAAGCCACAGCACTTGTGTCACTTCCTCCACCTCTGCTCCTCACATATTCACACACATACACACACATTTTGCAAAATTAGGTTCATTTCTACTTAGTTTTTCTTATTGTTTAATTTTTACTTAAAGCTAAACCATTTAATCAAATATTCGTTGCATTTTTTAAAGATGCAGCACTATATCCCATCAAATGTGTGTACACATACACACAGTTCCAGAAATATATATTATATATTACTAAAAATATCTTATTTACATACCTACACAGTATATGTTAATAATAATAAAAATTTAACAATATATATTCCTAGGAAAGGAACCACCAGGTCGTGAACATTCTTTAAGCTCTACATTCGTTCCGTATTTCCTTCCAGAAAGCCTGCATCCCACCGGCAAGGTGTGAGGGCTCCTTGTATCACACTCCAACCTCAGGTCATTCATTATTACTTCTATTTGTTTTTAAGATGGTGGGGCTCACAACAGTACTATGGAATCTGCCGTCCCTCACCCGGCTGAAGCGCTAGGCAGGACGCGACTCTCACGCCACCTCTCCTTTCCTGGCGCTTGCGCCCCCCGCCTCTGCCCCGCAGTGCGGCCGCGCGTGCGCCTAGGCCCCAGCATCTCGCACCGCCAGTTGCCGTGGAAACCGCAGAAGGAGGCTGCGTCCGCAGACCTAGCTGTAAGCTGTACCGAGGCCCGGGCATGGAGCTGCCAGATCCGGTCCGCCAGCGGCTGGGAAACTTCAGCCGGACCGTGTTCAGTGACTCCAGCCGGACCGGGCCAGAGTACAGCGAGGGTCCGGGTGAGTGGGCGAGGCCCAGCGCAGCGGGTATGGCCTGCGGAGGTCTTGGCGCCGGTTTTGGAGCGGCCAGATTTTGCCCGGCCCTAAAATGGCGGTCTCGCCTTCAGCTGGTTCTCCGCAGTGCGGGAAGCGCCCTGGAGGAGAGGCCGAGCCTTGGGCTGGGGCGGGGGCTGGGACTGGATAACTCCAGGCCTCTATCCCAGACAGGTCCTAAGCTGACGGTGCTGCGGCCTGTCGGGCGAACTGTAAGCCGAGCAGCTGAGGTGGCGCCAACCTTCTTCAAAAACTAAAAATATAAAATCCGCCTTCGCAGCACATGTCCGGTTTCGCATCCTCTGCGAAGGCCGACGGTTTTTCCCTCTGCGACTTCCGCCCTGGCTTTTCGGGCAGGAATGGAGTGAAAACAGCCTGTCTCCCCTTCCCACTCCCCACCCCAGTTAAAATATCTTCTCCTTTTTTCTTTTATTAGCAAAACAAGTACATTCCACCGCAAGTCCGTTTTCTGATGGAAGAGATGGGAAGAACTGCTTTTATAAATGAGTCCTTTTAAAACCGCTATCCACTTGGGCATGGCAGCTGCCACATTAGCATCGATTTCAACAATCTCGCCCCTTCCCTGCAGTCTCCAACCTCCAACCCCTATGCCCCATGTATAACTCTTACCCTAAATCTGGTAACAAAATACCACGATGCTGCATTCAACTTGAGGGCAAGTGATCACTCAGTTTCCTCTAAAACCGTTTTTCCTTTCTTAAATCATGATAATAGCATACTGTCAACCAGATCCATGTGGTTTTTATCACTGAACTCTGCTAGGGAATAGAAATTTTCCCCTCTTGCTTAGTTTAGGATTTTTAAGAGAGCAGAGGAAAGTAAAGTCCCATAATTGCATTGTTTTCACCCTAATTTAGGCCTCTTCAAGATTTAGGATGTACAAAGAAAAACATGATGTGAAAAATGAGGTTAAGTTTCTAATTCTAGAGCTAAGGCTTAACAGGCACTAAAATGTGATGATGCACGGTATCAGGGGTCAACAGACATCTTCTGTAAAGGGCCAGATAGCAAGTATTTTAAACTTTGCAGACCTTAGGTCTCTGTAGCATCCATAGATAATGGTAAATGCATAGATGTGGCAGTGTTCCAATAAAACTTTATTTATGGACACTAAAATTTGAATTTCATATGATTTTCAGTGTCACCAAATACTATTCTTTGATTTTTTTTCCCCCCAACCATTTAAAAATGTGAAAAACCATTTTTAGCTCACTTGCTATACAAAAACAGGCAGCTGGCTGGTAGTTTGCCTACCCCTGATTTATATAATGTTTTAATTTAAATTCCGTTTACAGAACTCAGCTTGTACTTTTGCAAAATTTAGTAAATTCATGTCTTGTGCTTTCAAGGTTCATTTACATATTAACTTGATTTTCAATTGCATGATTATAAGTTTGAAATGCTGAAATATAGACATAGCATAACTCTTAAGATGCTCATGTACACAATTTCTAACAAAAACTTCTTTGCAAAATTTGACTTGTTTCTGCTCCAAACATATTAAAATTTTCAGCTTAATTAATCATTTTTTCCCACATTTTTGTGAATCAGAAGTTTGATTATTTGCACTGTATTTACAAATGTACACCATTACAGTATCCACTGACCAAGAGTTTTACTGTTGTTATGAAAAAAAAAAAAACCCCTAGGTTAGTGAGTTGCCTTCAAGTTCAACAAATTTTAAGAATTCATTCTTTTATCAGTGATGATCTAAGAAACAAGAATAAGCAAAGTAAAAAAATAAGTATTATCAAAAGTATATCATAATAACAGAAAAAAGCTAAAGGAAACCTTGCTGTGAGGGACAATTATTTCTTATATTTTAAAATTATTAAATGATAGATATACTCAGCTGTGGAGGAAAAAATCTGTTTTTAAGAAATTTTAGAGCCTTTATCAATTCTTAACATTTAGGCCAATTGATTTCAAAATACATATGTTTTTAAATTGTTAAAATTTAGTCAAATTTAGGATGTATTTGTAGGGCTTGATTTAAAAAATCAAAATTTTAATTTGGGACCCTTCTCCCTTACATAGAAGCATAAGGTATCTTGCAATCAGCCTTAGATAAATGGAGCTCATGTATCACAAATGGCTACATTGATGTCTTTATGACAGTACGTTTCCATTAATTCAGCCACTCTGCTTGTTATGTACCTGGTATAAAGATTTTAGGTTGTGTGAGGGTCTCAAATTTGGGTAGAATGTAGTCTGTGCATACAGTGAGGCTGTGTATTAAGTAAAAAAGAAGGAAAGGGGACTAATGTTATCGAGTGCCTGCTAAGTACCAGGTATGGTGGTACGGTGAAATATCTGACACTGTCACTAATCCTCAACCTGTGAGGTACTTTCATGTTACCATTTTACAGATGAAGAAATTGAGACCATTTCTGATTGAGAAATTAATTTAAAAGGTTCAATAACTTATCCCAAGTCCGGCATCGAGGGTTACAAGGGTATTTGAGGAGTCAGGAGTTTACTTGGACTCCAAACCTCAATATCTCTTCAGCACACCAGACGTGTCTAGAGTGAGCACTTGTGGTTCTTTGCTAACACTTTGTTATACACAGGTTAGAGATAAGTACCTAGAGGGGAAGAGATTTCTGTGGGGATGGGACAATAGGATCAAGAAAGGATTTGTGGGAAAAGTGGCATTAAATTGGATATTAATGAATGGGTGGGATTAGGGTATGCTGAAGAGGGGTCTGTCTATAATTTAGGGGGATTAATTTTTGTATAAGATTAGTTTATATGTGAGAGATTAGTTTTTATGTATTTTATGTGTTCATTTTATAGGCTCTTTACATAGAACTCCACAAAAGAGGTAATGATCATTATTATCTGTTCAAAAGGATTCAAACTGATAGTCCACATTTAATCTGTATCAGTGGTAGTGCAAAAAAGTCAACAGGCTGTAATGGCAAAAATGATAAAGTAAGTGAAAAATATGAAACATACCCCCAGGAACCCAGTATATGAATTAAATAATATTATGATGAATATTTCCTTTCACTGTCAGTGATTATTAATAGGCTTAAAATTTGGAGTTTTGTTAAACCAATACTGTAGTTATCAATTTTAAGAAACTAAAGGACTTACAGGCCAATGACCAGGATGAAGAGTTTGTTCTTTTTCTTTGTTTCTTTTGTAGATAATGAAATGGTGTCCAGTTTGGGATTGCAAATGTCACTTTATTTTAACACTTACTTTTTCCCACTTTGGTGGATAAGCAGCATTATGATGCTTCAGATGAAGGTAAGTCTATGCTTTAATACTTCCACTGAGATCTCTTCTGCCCATCCCTGGCATTGTGACGTTGTCAATAAAATTGATGTTCTTAATATTTGTTTTCTATTTCAGGTCAGTTTTACTGTATGTGAAATTTTACAAACATGTTTATTTTTGTGTGCTTTTTATTTTTTAGTATTCAATCTTGCCTGATTACTACAAATTCATCGTGGTCACTGTTATCATCCTAATAACCTTAATTGAAGCTATCAGGTTGTATCTGGGCTACATGGGGAACCTACAGGAAAAGGTAGGCTCTTCTTCCCTTTGTCTCCGGACTACATGTTAAGGCAATATGGTTTTCATACTGAGGAAAAGGCAGACAGAGGTGGTAGAATGAGCAAAGGCCTGCCTCCAACTTTACTATTTTTTTTTTTTAAACATATTCTTTTTTTTTTTTTTTTTTGATAGAGAGAGAGAGAGATATCACAAGTAGGCAGAGAGGCAGGCAGAGAGAGGAGGAAGCAGGCTCACTGCTGAGCAGAGAGCCCGATGCGGGGCTCGATCCCAGAACTCTGAGATCATGACCTGAGCCGAAGGCAGAGGCTTAACCCACTGAGCCACCCAGGTGCCCCAGCCAACTTTACTATTTTTGTCGCCATAGTCTGTTTGCTGAACCTCTTGAGCCTTGGTTTCTTTGTACATAAAATGGGAAAAATATTTATTCCAAGGTTTATTGGGATTAAATGAAATAATTTATACAAAGTACCTGAACATAGTAAGTTCTTAAGAATTGACAGTTCTCCCTCTTCTCACCAGTCTTGAAAATACTTGGTCAACTGCACATGTTTAGATCCTGATTATGGAAATGGGGGAAAATTATAAATTCAGGAATCCTGTGCCAGGCACATGTTTTCTGAATCATCATGCTGCCTAAGCGTTTATAGTTACCAGAGCTTAGGGATAATGCCTAAAGATTTCTCTGGTTTTCTAGGCCTTTCATAATTAGGTCCCACCCATGAGCCTCACTGTATTTCTTGCTATTTCCTAACCCAGGCATCCATTCCCGGCTGACATGTTGATTCCTAGTCATGCTCATTCCACATTTTTGCTTACTTACTTTCTTGTTTCTTCCTCCTTCTACCCAACCTTAAAAGCCTACATCCTTGGATTCTTTCTTTTATCTACCCTAATCACTCTCTTATTTCTCGTAGTATTTAATTCATACCTCTAAGTGGCGCATTTAATAATTCACTAAGGCCTATCATTCTAGCATTGCTGCATTAGCTGCATCAATTCGTTTTCACTTTTAATCTAGATGGTAAATTCTTTGAGGACAAGGACCATGTTATACTCCCTTTGAATTACAGAGCTCATAAAGCAGGTTCATAGTGCTGATCTGTGTAAACAGAAGACTGTCCTTTACTGATCTGATTACTCTTACTCTGTGTCATTGCAGGTTCCTGAGTTGGCTGGCTTTTGGCTTTTGAGCCTTTTATTGCAGCTGCCATTAATTCTCTTCTTGCTCTTTAATGAGGGCCTAACAAATCTGCCCTTGGAAAAAGCGATACACATCATCTTCACTTTGTTCCTTACTTTCCAAGTTGTTTCAGCCTTTCTTACCCTGAGGAAAATGGTAAATCAGTTGGCAACTCGTTTCCACCTCCAAGACTTTGACCGGCTCTCTGCATATAGAGGGGGCATGAGAAGAATGAGATCCTGTATAGAAGAGATTTGACCCAATGCTGTTGAGTGAAAAACTGCAAGATCAGCTCTTCTACCAGACTGTAAGAGGAAAACCTCAGAGTTCTAGCAGGAGAAGGAAGACAAAACAAGTGTTTTGAACTGTATATTCTCTAGATCTGAAATTCCAAAGTTGGGGGGCAATGATGAGACTGTATATGAAAGTAGTAAGTCAACCCTAAATACCTAAATACCTAAAGCCTAGATATTGTCCACATGGTGCCAATTATCTTAATATTTTTGTTGTTGACTTTTCAGGTGTGTAGATACCAGTGCTGGTAGTCACAGGTTACCAGCTTTACAGGACTATTTCTTGTTAGCACCTAAAACCACAAATGTGTATATTTGTTTTAAACTTGCTGGCTGTCCATGTCTTGGCAGTACATCTGAAGCATTAGGCAATTCTTGTCAATATTCTGGTGTATTAAAACTATATTTGTAAATCAAGGCACCAAATTTTCATGTCTGCTAAGATTAAATTCTAACCCTCCTCTTAGCTTTTATGTTGAAGTTTAAAAACAGGTGGATTATCATGGTATTTTGAAAATCATAAAATTGTAATTTTCATAAAATGATGTTCAGTATTTATAGTGGTGGTATGCAAGATATCTTTATAATAAATTATGAAATATTGATGTTAAAGTATTTGCAACAAATCATTCCTGTCTTGTATAATTCTGTTGGGCTGTGGGTTATTTTTATTACAGAGTTGTTAGGGAAGAAAAGAGAAAAATATATCCATTAGAGAGCCGTTTATGTAGTGAGCACTGCACTAGGCACGTTAACCCTTGTGATCTCATCTACTAAATCATTGTTCACTGAAGAACTCATAGCCAGTAAATACACATGAGGCTTGATTTGAAAAGCAGGGTTCCTCTTAATACACAATGAGAGCGGAGATGAATAAGGGTACTATACTCAAGACCTTAAATCAGGATGTCCCCTTGCTAATGGGAGAAATCTATTTAAGGAAGTTCTGTTGAGAATAAAGCTGCATGGGTGTATCTGAACATTATTTTCAGTGATTATTGGATTGTCTTCAGGATATAATATTTTCTTCTTTCCTACAGAGAAATGTGCCTTTATAAGTAATGTATTTTACTGAGAGACAGTTGTGGCTACAATAAAAAGTATTCCTTTCAATTTTCCTTTTCTATAATTCAGGCTCGTCCTAGTATCCCCCTGTTTTGCCTTATTCATTCTTTTATTACCTACTTTTTGAAAAATTTTTTGAAAAATTTGAGAATGTTTTTACTTCTATTAGTTACACCTGACTAAACTAATTATGCTAATTTTATTATTTCTGCTTCCTATTATTATATATGAAGTTCAGTCAAAGACTTCTCCCTGGATGCACTGGCCGTTTAACTTCTCCCTTCTACTAGAGTTGTTACTAAGTATACTCCAATAATTTGAAATTCAAAATACAATAATGTTTGGATATTTTTTTAAAACTTACATTTATTTGCATTTGTTTTCAGTTGGGAATAGATAGGTGATTCTATAAGAAAATACAAAATAAGAACATTAAGTCTATCTAGCAGATAAATCAAGGGATGATCAAGAAAGACTAACATTTCTTTACAGAGTTTTATCTTAAATATCAGAGCCTCTGATATATTTAAACTTTAGTTTTAAAAGATTAATACTAAAATATTAGCATCATAATCAAAAAAAGTTAAAGCTATAGAGATTTTGGTTAAAATGAATTTGATTTATTAAAATTCTCTACAAATTTTTGTGTTTTTTGCTGTAGCAAATATATTGCTTAAAATGCAAATATATAATAAGGGTGGGGAAAAGAAAGTAAGAAAATCAATTGAGAACATGACCAAGTCTTTTGTTCTTTCCCTCTAAACAATGAAAACATGATTTTGCGTCAGGCTGAACCAGTATTTCCCGTTGGAGGATACCTGGTTCCCTATGGAAGCATATGAAAATTGAGGGAGAGAAGATATTTACATGTCAGCACTTTGGGAGTTCATGCAGTCCTTGTTTTTATTTTATTTGAATAAGTTCGTCTCTTCTTAATTCCTACTACATCTTTCTCTCTAGGGGTCCATAACACTCTTCTGAAAATTCCTAGTTAGGATGTTGACCTTCAATATGTTGTCTTTCACATATTTTTTTATTCCAGAGGCTTTTTCTCATCACAGACAAGGTGGATGCAAATTTCTGTAGATCAGAATGATTTTTAAGAACTGGATTTTCATCGTCATATGTTTGAAGTTCTAGTATGTGAAAGGGCATAGTTGGAAACAAACAACTAAGACCACTCCTGGTGCTCAGGTGTGTGATGTAGGAGGTACAATATTTGCAAGACACCCTTAAGTTGGCCCTTCATCAACATTACTTAGCAGATGCCATTCCTCCCATGGTCAGAGCACAGGAAGAGAACGTGGTGAGGACTGCTGGGGGTGTAGTTAGACACATACATGTTCGTGCTTGCCTGTGAACAAGAACAAATGTACTGTCAGGTAGGAGAGGCAAATGAGCAAATGAGTGATAGCACAATATAATGGGCACTGCGGGATTACAGAGAAGGGACATAGAGAAGATGGAGAATCTGGGAACCCTTCCCAAACAAAGGAACACTCAAGATTTGAAGAATGTGTGGGTAATAACTGTTCATTTCAGTATGAAGAGATAGAAATAACAGTGACTTGGGGTACAGTTTCAGGTATTCCATGGAGTCTGCTGAAGCTGGGGGAGAGGGTACATGAGAAGAAAGAACACAGAATAAGGTAGAGAAGCTGGGGAGCCCCTCATAAAGATTTTTAATACTCTGAATTCCTGAGTGTTTTTTTTTTTTAAGATTTTATTTATTTATTTGACAGAGAGAGATCACAAGTAGGCAGAGAGGCAGGCAGAGAGAGAGGAAGGGAAGCAGGCTTCCTGCTGAGCAGCGAGCCCGACTCGGGACTCGATCTCAGGACCCTGGGATCATGACCTGAGCCGAAGGCAGCGGCTTAACCCACTGAGCCACCCAGGTGCCCCTCCTGAGTGTTTTAAACAGTGGAGTATCACAAACAGATTGAGGTTCCAGAAAGATCTCTCTGAAGACTGTGGAAATGGTTTGAAAGGTGGGACCAGATGTTGATTTGATGAAGTAACTTTGGAGAAAACAAAGTTTTTTAAAAAATCATTTGCATTTTAAAATAGGTGTTGAAAAGTTTTTCCTAACGTAATTTTTTTGTGGATTACACACAATACTAACCACAAGGACGCCCTCACTGTGTTATTGCCCCTCTGCCTGTTGTTAGTTTATCACTGGACTTAAATAGACCTCTATCTGAAAATAGCCTTATGCATCTTCTTTGACATAAGCTAAACAGGTTCTTAATTTGCATCAGTTAAAATTATAGCTTTTCAGGGTGCCTGAGTGGCTCAGTCATTAGGCGTCTGCCTCCAACTCAGGTCATGATCCCAAGGTCCTGGGATCAAGCCCCATGAGCAGGGAGCCTGCTTCTTCCTTTCCCACTCCCCATTTATATTCCTTCTTTTACTATGTCTCTCTGGGTCAAATAAATAGAATCTTATATAAATAAATAGATAAATATCATAGCTTTTCAAAACTCAACTTTTAAAAGAAATTTAATCAAGATTTTGAGAGTAAAGAGAAATCATCTCTAATTCCACCACCCTAAAATAAGAACTTCAGCAAATGTCATGCTTCCTTGCTGTTTTCCCTTTGTACATTTTAAAAACACACCGTGATCACTGGCACTTACAATTTTGCACTCTTGCTTTTCTAAAAACGTAAATATTTACCCATCTTTCTACCTGGTCACATAGCCATCACCTTAACTCATTGCACAATATTCCATCAAAGAGATAGATGCTAATTTTTAAACTTCTATTATATATTTGCATTGTTTTCTTCTTTTGCTTTAATACATAATATTGTAATGAGCATCTCATGTATGTTGCTTTTTCCACATCTTACATGATTCTTTAATAAGCTAGATTCTCAGGAGTGAAATTGCTGGATCACAGGGTATGAATATTTTTAAGGACTCTTGGTGCATGATGCCAAATTATAATATCCACTTTCTGCCATTTACCCCTCAGATTTCTAAAGATAGCACAGCGAAAATTTGATAAGGACAGACTTATGGACCTTTGTTACACATTCATCTTTGTATTTCTAAGTAACTACCACAGGTACACTAAATCTCCTAAGGAGGGAAAAAAAAAAAAAAAAAAACAACTAAAAGCTGTGAAAGAAGAAGTGCAAAGAATTAAAAAAAAAGGATTTTTGAATTAAGGGAAAACTGATAAGGGACAGGAAAAGGATTAGGCAAGCTGGTCACAGTCAGCAACAGACAGTGAGATGTGACACAATAAAAACTGGGTCATTGAGTTGGGACAGCCCTAGGACATAAAAAGACTGAAATGAAGTAAAGCTCTGGATTACTTTGTTCTTGAATATTGAATTTTTTCAGAAGCATGGAGCATGAAATATTATAGTGATAAGCCAAGATTGGAAACATAGCCAAGAAAAAGAGGTCTTTAAGGGATTGTTTAAAATGTGCTGAAGGAATAATTTGGTTTAGTCTTAAACGGCTCAAAAAGTAAATTGACATAAAGCTTTTGCATAGCAAAATAGGCATGGAGGCAGAAAACAAGGAGGCAAGGGGAACAGTGTACCCTATTTGTAAATTTGTTACAATGTAAAATATTAGATTTTGGTCCTAGAAAATGCTCCTCAGAAAACTTCAATGCTGCATTTTTTAAAAGTGCAACCAACACTAATTTATTATGGATATACATCTTTATTCCAGTTTTAAAAGATTGCTAATTTGGAGGCTTTAACTCAATTTAAAAAATAGTTAATTGTAAGAATCATTCTAAAAATCTTTTCCCCCCAGTGTTGAAGCATTTAAAAACACTCAGGCCCTGGAAAGATGTATTTAAATACAATGTTTTGTATTTAACACCATGTTTAAATTTGTCCTGGTGCTATCATAGATTTACATCTTTCTAAAAATGAGACCAGTCAAGAGAGTATAGAACTCTCAAAAACAAGATAAAAACCTGAGGATAAACAGAACGTATATTCTATGAAAAACCAAAGACACTCGGAAATTGATCTTATCAACATGTTCAATCTAAGCAAGAGGCTAGAAGCAGCTTTTTAACCTCATGAGGTATATGAAATCACAGTGCATGTATCACGGCTATTAGTCCCTCCCTGCTCTGCAGACCCAAGTGTTTAGCACTAGGTTACATTAAAAATGCAGATTTTTAAAAACACCAAGAATGTTCTCTTAATTTTTCAGAACTGTAATAGCACTATATTCGTCTGATAGGGAAATGGTATCATTGATTAATTTTTAAAGGTTTCTAGTTCCTGACCCTGAGTTATTCTAATTGAAATCATGTTGGAGATACTGCTCAATATTATAGCTTAAAAGAGAAAAAATGTTTGATAGTCAAATTCAAAATCAAAATTCAAACTCCAAAAAAATGTTTGATATGTACATTTACTAATTGTTTTTATAAATGCTTGATTCACTAGTGCCTAGAAGGACTAAAATGATCACTGGAGAGGGTGGAAGTTTAGGACTTGGCTTCAATAGTTTTCAAAAAAAAAAAAAAGAAGAGCTGGTAAGAGTCAATTTTTTGCTGTTCTGAAAACTAGAGCTCCCTATGGTCAATAAACCCTTGCTAAGGAAGGCAGCTGACCAATTAACTGTTGACTCTTCAGGAATTTACAAAGCAAGGCAACGAAGGATGTTCATCCTTTTTATTTTTAGTATGCTGTGATTTCATTCTGCAAAGTAAATGTAATTTATTTAGCTCCAACAATATACCATCTACTATGTTTGATATTTCAGGACAAAAAGAGAAATAGGAGTGAGTCCTACCCTTCTAACCAAGGCCCACAGGAGACAAATTTAAGGTGATCATACTGGCTTAGGATAATATTGCATTAGAGCAATATAAAATATGAAGATAAGTGAGGAATCCTGTCTAGGAGGCAGGATGGTCTTTAAGATAGATGGAACAGCATGGGCAAAGGTACAGACATTTGAAAATCTAAGGCCTGAACAGAACCAAAAATACTTTGGTGTGAATAAAACATAAGGTGTGCAGCAAAGGTCTTGAGATGAGCTGGAAATATTGGCATCAAGAGGTTATCAGTCTTTTATATATCATAAAAGTTTGAACTTTTTACTATGGACAGTGAATAGTGCATCTATATTAAAACAGAATTAGAAGGCATTGTTGCTGTATTTGAAAATGATCGAAAATTGAAAGGGAGAGCTAATTTGATAGGTGATACAGTATCATTTCAAAAGAACCTCCCGTAGTACCTTCCCTCCAGTTGTGCTTATTGAGAAACCTAAAATCAAATCTAATCATGTTGCTATTCTCCTCAGAATTCCAGAAGACTCTCCATTTCCTGCCACATAACACCCAAACTCCTTAGTGTGGCACAAGGGGCCTCCTCCCCCTGTCCGGCCTCCTCTTGCCACACCTCCAATTCAACATCTGCAGTCCCTCCAGTGCACCACTCTGGATTTTGCCTATGAACCTCGTCCCTGCACACATCAATCTTAGCTGGAAGTAATCTTACCCACATGGTGAAAGTCTATACCTTTTCATGGCCTGGCTCCACTGTCATATCCTCTTTGGAAATTTCGCATTGTCTCCTACCTACTTCTAGGTAACACTTGTACGCTTTTTTTTTTTTTTTTATCTCTGTTGCTCATATTTTATGACTGCATCTAAAATAATTTATTATATGTATTTTTATATTATACTTCTGCTACTTAATTGTAAGGTCCTCATGGCAAATGTTTTTATTCATCCTTGTGTTTCTAATGTTCAACACAGTATAAGTGTCCAATACATATATGGTAAGTGAATAAATGGACTTAGTTGATGGAGTCAGTGTTGCACAATGGTTAAAAGGTGGCTTGAAAGGTTAAAAGTGGCTTCAGAGGCAGAATGACTTATGCTCAAATGTTTTTCCATTTATCAGCTTGGTCAGGTTAGTTAACTTACCTGATCTTTAATTTATTCATCTTTAAAATGGGTGCTCAAAGGGCTTTTGTAAGAATTACATGAGATAAACATCACGATAAGCATTCATAAATGGTATATATTCTTATTACAATTTAATATTCTAAATTTCCTGAGCAAATGAGCTTCTGCTAATTCTTTCAACTCACTTTGTTGCTTTATAGGACCATAAGCTTTACCCTCAGGCTTCATTAGGCTTTGATTACCTTCCTGTAAACTGATAAGAGACTTAGTGATATTGTATAATTGGAGCTATATCAGGTCTGAGTACCCTAAACACTGAGCATAGGCATAGAGCTTGCCCTTCCTATAGAGCCAGGTTCATTTAGGAGATCAAGTTATAGTTGTAGAGATTGCTTGGAAAGCCTCAAAAGAAAGGAAATTAGATATTGTTATGTTTGTTTTATTTCAAGCTAAAAAAATTTTTTTTTAATTTAAAAAAGTATTTAGAACACAGAAAACAAGGCAACAAGGATGTTTTAAACAAGCAAATATATATCTATTAGGGACATTCCACTAAAATAGGTCACATTCCAGCTTTTGGTTGTTGTTTTTCTTTTTCTTTCTCATGAGGCAGTGATGATCTCAAAATTGTAAAAGTCTTTAGGAGTCATTGTTGATGTAGGGAGGTGAGATTAAATCCATTGTCTCAGGAGGACAGCTAATTTCTTTGGTGTTCTCAATGTGGGCTTAGCAGTTTTATCCTGGGCTTTTCTGTCCAGAAATTCAATTTTAACTAAGAGACTCAGAAGGAGTGACCACACAACTAAACTCATAGAAGACTGATGTATAAACCAGGGTCTATCACTTTATAAGGCAAACTACCAATGCCAGTATATTTCCTTCCTATAAGAAATCTATTTAAAAAGCCAAATTATAATCAAAGTTGCTTATTAATCACAAAATGGAAGAAATGGATGTTCATATCATCTAGCTATGCTAATTTGAGGTACTCACCTCTACTCTAGAGATGTGTCTGCCTAGAAACAAGCTACTTGAATCCATGCTGATCACGGCTTCCCCCCTTCCCCCTTCCACAGGACTGGGTGTTGGCATGAGCAAAGATGTCATGGTGTGTGTAGAGAATTGCAAGCAGTGTGTGTAATGCTCAGTGTATGGAGACAGAAGGGAGATACAGATGAGGCTGAAGAAGTAAACAAGACCAGATCATGGGATGTAAAGACCAGTAAAAAGGAGTGGCGAGGACCACAAGGATTTAATAAGTGGCTCTGAGAGCTGGGCTGGGCTATGTGCAGCGATTCCAACCTATGTAATTGCATCATTTTCTATAGCTATCTGGGTAATCTTGGACAGAAGGTAGATGGTTACACTGATCCAGAGTTAGACATATATAAAGTAAATGCAGTGGGAAAACAACAACACAGAGATTTCCAGGGGTTGCTGAGGGTGGTACAAGGAATGAACCATGGCATCTCTACTAGACAGACGGGTAAGTGGAATCATGAGAGATAATCGGCAGACAAGGGTAGGGCAGAGGTTTTGATGAGTACCTGTCTCAAAAACCATCTTGAGGACAAGAATCAGGTCTTTTTCACTGTATCCCCAGGGTGGGAGACCATGCTTGGCACATTGTAGGCTTTGAATAACACGTACTGAACACACAGATAAATGAATAAGCCAAGCATGGTAGAACTCAGAGCTTCTGCCTCCTGGTCTTAATATACAGTAATTTCTTTAATCGGTAAACTCCCTAGAAGTTAGAAATGCCACATTTACTCATACCTATTTTGGGGGCATGAAAAATAATTCTAATTTTAAAACCAACAACCACTCTCACACTAAGAATAAACTTGCAAATTTGGCTGGACTCCCAAAACTAATACAAGCAACAGCCGTCATTGAATTGAAGGCCTGCTATGTATCTGATGCTGCGCGCTAGGGCTTTATCATAATCTCATTTGATTCTCCTCACAACTCCGTAAAGCAGGAATTATTCCCATTTGATAGAAGCTGAAACTGGGACTTGGGAAAGGTTAAGGAACTTGTCCCAACTCACACAACAAGCAAACAGAATACAGGATTTAAACCTAAGCCTGTTGGGCTCTAAAGACCATGCTTTTTCACTAAGCAATTCTCCCTCTCTCCAAACACATGCTCAGAAGATGTATTTCAGTTGACTTAGGCCTGTCCAATCTAGAAGCCAAAGCAGGAACAATGACACTATTTCTTAGCCTTGCACCCCTAGACCTCAAGGGGTCAAGGAAAGTAGTTTAAAAAAAAGGTGGGGTCCACAAATTACTGTCATTTTTTTAAATCAAGTAACATGTTTACCTATAGAAAGGTTGATTGAGCAGGCCAACTAAAAATCTGGGTTTTAAAATGTTACTTAGAATTGCACTCAGGGTACAGTCTTGATCATTTCAGGACAAAGTTGACTGCAGTTACAGAGATGAGTATTTGATTAATTTTCTTTTAATGAGGAACACTTTTTGGTAGATGAATTAAAAGAACTGTCATTTTCTGAAGTAGATCCTTGTGAAAGCACTTTTCATGTGCTATCTTTTTTTAAGGTTTTATTTTTTTATTTGATAGAGATCACAAGTAGGCAGAGAGGCAGGCAGAGAGAGAAGGGGGAAAGCAGGCTCCCTGCTGAGCAGAGAGCCCGATTTGGGGCTCGATCCCAGGACCCTGAGATCCTGACCTGAGCTGAAGGCAGAGGCTTAACCCACTGAGACACCTAGGCACCCCTCATGTGCTCTCTTATTTACCCCTCCAAGGGATTATAAGAACTGCATTATTGTGGGGTGCCTGGGTGGCTCAGTGGGTTAAGCCACTGCCTTTGGTTCAGGTCATGATCCCAGAGTCCTGGAATGGAGTCCCACATCAGGCTCCTAGCTCTGCAGGGAGTCTGCTTCTCCCTCTGACCTTCTCCCCTTTCATGCTTGCTCTCATTCTCAATCTCTCCCTCAAAATAAATAAATAAAATTTTAAAAAAAGAACTGCATTATTGTATTGTTACATTATATAGTAATAATACCATTTTCCAAATAAGAAAAATGTAGTATCAGAGAAGTCTCATAAGTGAACCAAGATCACATAGCCTGTAATTAGCACAACTGGGATTCAAATCGCGGGACATTTGATTCCAAAGCTTTCTCACATGGTTCTACGGATCCGCTGTGGTCCTGTTGTTGGGCAGGCACAGAGGGCTCTGAACAGTTAGACACTGTTCAGGATACTTAACAGTCTAGTACTAGCTTTCAACACTTGGAGTGCAAGAAAGTAATCAAGAGGTGCTTGGTGGGTGAAACTCTGGGCCCCACTGGAGCAGATTCTATCCATTTCAAAGGGTCAAGGGGGTCCAGAGCAAGAACCCACTGTTGGAGCCAGAAAGCAGCAGGGCTTAGAAAGCAGCAGGGCTTTTAAAGCAGCTAATAATGAACATTGGCTTCCTTTTCTCTCTTCCCTTAGAATAAACCTGAAAGCTACATTTTATAAAGCAAAATTCCTACCAATGCAAATTAATGAAATACAAACTTAGAGCTCACACAGATGCTGACAAAGAAGAAAAATGGTCATATGGGGCAGTCGGAAATGGATTTTGAAAGAGGCAATCTGAATCATTGGTGGTTCTGTGCCAGTCAAGGGACCCACGTACTTTTCTGTTTCTCTGAGTAATGGGTTGATTATTAAAATTAACTTGAGTCTTACAAATTTATTACTCAGAGTGTTTTTAAATTATAATCTTAAAAATATGAGGAGTTGCCAGATCTTACTCAGTGTTCCTACCGCAGCATTTATGAGTCTGTTTTTTAAATATCAGAGTTAAATATTTTCTGACAATTTTTGGTCCTACAGAAACAAAAAAGAACTCACCAGTCTTAGATTCCATAGATGTAAACACCATCGAGCTCAAATGTACAAGCTTTCTGAAAACATTTTGAGGGAGAGTTTCTGTTTTGCTTTGATTTTTAAACTTAAAAAAAAAAATAGAGTTAAGGGTATGGCATATGTGCACTTGGGGTGTTATCGTGTGGCTCCATATCAAACACGATCCTAATAGCACTTACATCTTGCCCAACTTCTAGTCTTTCAGGTGATAAAACCAGTTCTCAGCAAGCTGCTGCCTTTACTGCATGAAATGGAATGAGCCAAAAATTTCTTCCCGTTGCAGACAAGCCCAAATCAGCACACGAATTGAGGAGTGACAAAGACACAACAAAAGTAGAAGATTAATCAAGCCCCTCACAAAAATGCCCACTGCAACTGCAAGGCACAGGCCATCACAAGCCAACTTGAACCTCACTGAAGACAAAAACAATTTGCTCACAGCACATGCAGCTGCAGTTAATAACGTGACCAATATGAAGAGCAGATCTGAACACACACACACTGGTGAAGAGATTTTCATGATTTCAGGAGAGAAAACCCCACCTTCTACCCCATTAGGGCCAAGAGCAAAGTCAGGCAAATGGAAAATATGCTGGAACCTGTGTTGGGGCTCTCCAACAAAAACATTTCCTCCCTTTTCAATTTAACTGTTTGAGAGCACTGTGCTTTGGAGCAAGAAGATGTGGAAGCCAAGTCACACTGTCCCTGGGGCAAACCCACCCTGGGAGTGTCCTACTCTAATCGCTCTCTGAGATGCTGGCTGGCTCCAGGATACATTTACCGATTCCAAGCCTCCGGAGGAAGGGTGATATATGTTGCCAACCTCCAATCACCTGGTAAAGGTGTCTGTGAAAGCACACAGTTTAATTCCTGCCTTATCAGTAGAAGCCTCTGTATTGTTGACTAACAGACAGCCAAATATCCCAATAAGGTGGCCCAGCTGTGTGTGTGTGTGTGTGTGTGTGCGCGCGCGTGCACGTGTGTGCATGCGTTGTTCTTAAGTTTGGTCCTAAGCAGAGAAATTGTGTTAAGGCTGGGGAAAGTCTTTAACTTTACTCCAAAAAAAAAAAAAAAAAAAAAAAAAAAAGGAACAAAACAGAGGAAGTGTCAGCAAACAGGAACTCCGTGTAAACCTTTTAAATCCTACCTCTTACAGGTTAGGGACTTTCTGTTTCTTTTGATTTCCCCAGACTCAGGATTCAATTCCTGAACTCCCTAGTCTAAACGGCAAAAAGAATTTAGCCATTAGGAGAGCTGCATAATCGGGTCCTATGTATTTGAATGGCAGTCTTGGGATGGCAGGCAGACCTCCTCCTTGCCAAGTAGGTTTTAGGATCACTCTAAATATCATAAGCTTTTTAATTCTTCTTCATAAGGTTCATTTGTTATTAAAAAAAAGAAAAATTTGTCCATATGTGATTGCTTGAATAGCCCATTCGTCCTTCATGGAAAATTCAACAAGGTCAGTACCTGGGCCATTATTCTCGGTTCAGCCTCTTTCTCTGACAACCATCTTAATAAATATGAGTAGCTTTGCATTTGGGTCACACTTTTCTAGAGTAGCTATCTGTATTAAAACTATCATCTTGGTCACTTAACGGGGCATCACAGAATTGGGATGAGGAAATGACATAGTCAGGTCAAGTTCCTGTGAGCACAAAACTTGAATCTAGGTCTGACAGCTGGTCCTACAAGGTCACACTCCCCCCACCTCCCCCACATACCCACACTCCTTCTCTTTCCTAAGTACTGTCATCTGGAGTTACAGCCTGGAAATGAACTGAATGCCATCACCTGCATCTTAACGATGTCCCAGTCTCTATTTCAAAGTAAACTCAGGGTGAGATCTGTGCAAGTTGGATTGGCTTACCTTGGTGTTTTGACTCCTATTTCATCTTCCTTACCCATTAAAACACAATCGCACCCACTCACCTATTTTACAGGCATTTTCAGGGGCGTAAATGGCTTGGAGAAAGGTTAGGGTTCATTAGTAATATGAGGGACAAGATATCCCCATATCCCGAAAGATATCCATGTCCTAATCCCTGGAACCTGTGAGTAGGTTAGGTTGCCTGGCAAAAGAAAATTCAGCTTGCAAATGGAATTAAGGTTGCTAGTTGGCAAAAAAAAAAAAAAAAAAAAAAAAAAAAAGTTGCTAGTCATCTGATTTTAAAAGAGGGAGATTATCCTGGATTATACAGGTAGATCCAAAGTAATCACAAGGGTCCTTAAATGTGGAAGAGGGGAGCAGAAGACTGTCAGAGGAGTGTTGTGAGAAAGACTCAACTGGCCCCTCCCGGCTTTGAGGATAGAAGGGTGTATAAACCAAGGTATATGCACAGCCTCTAGAAGATGGGAAAAGAATTCTCAGATTCTTTCCCAGAGCCTCCAGAAAAGAACACAACCCTGTCCATACCTCAATCTCAGTCCGGTGAGATCCATTTGTGTTGTTTAATCCACTAAGTTTGTGGTATTATGTATTCACAGAAAACTAATGCAGTTACCAAAATGAGTGAACTTCTAAGAACTGAAACAAGTTCTAGATGGATTAAGAGAGCTGAATGAAATATAGTGAGTTGCTGGCACAGTGTCTGCCTTGTAGGTCACCAAAACAAATCTCATAAGAGAGCCAGCAAGACAACAGGGCTAGTGGGAGCATACAGCCAGCCGGGGAGTGTCAGGGGCAGACCGTAGCTGCCTCAGGATGCCCAGGGAGGGGGACGGGGTGGGATGTGCTAAAAGTGACAAGAGGATAAATAAATAAATAAAACAAATATTAAAAAATAAATAAATAAAGTAAAAATGAGAAGAGATGACAAACCATCTCAACTGTTAAGTTAGAGACCCTGGCTGACACCAACGTAGGCAGATGATCTTCTCCTTGTCCCCACATCCCATCCCCCAGGCTGCACCCATTTTTGTCTCTTTTGGGTCCCTGCTCCCCTTTTCAACACTCTCAGGGCTGCTCTTAACTCACATCCCTGAAGCAGGAGTTGGAGCATGGTTTGTGATCTGCCCTGGAGCCAAATCCCCGGGAATACCTCTAGGGGTCAGTTTCCAGATTCAGGCACGGGGCAGAATCACAGAGCAACTTTATCCTTATTCTGTTCTTGCTGGAAGATCATTCTGGTTTCATAGACATCTTATCAGGGGGCCTCCAGGGACAGAGGCAGAGCAAATGCCAGATTTTAAAATTATTTCCCTCCAGCTGTGCATTAATATTTTATTTCAATCTTGCCCCAAAGCCTGTTCAAGATGAAAAGCTTGAGGGGCTTCTGAAGGTGGATCAGAGCCAAACTGATTTTTGCCCATGTCTCCAGGCCCCAGCTCTCCCCCACCTACAGCAGCCGTATCATTAAAATGAAAATCCTGCCCTGGAGAGTCCTCTGTGCCTGCAGATTTGCACACACCTAGCACCCTAGCCAGGCCTCAGAGCTCCTTCCTGGTCAACTCGGCTGCCACGTGAACATCCATTCTGACCCATGTTCCTGGAACAATTTCTTTTGCAAATCAGCAGGTCTTAAGCAAACAAGGGCACATTCAGGACACTGAACTACACAATTAGCTGAGGGTAAATTTGGCAAAGCATCTGGTCTGCTCACCAAAATGAAAATGCAAAAAAAAAAGTCCAGCTTTTAAAATTAAACATTAACTGTGTAAGGTTACTTCTGCGCAAGTCTGCGTGGGGTGGCACAGAGAGAGACAGGCTCTGTACGAGGGGTGGAGGGACTGGGATTCCTGGGGCCGCTGGGGAGAATCATCATCTGATCGGGACAGATGCTGAACACGGAGACAAATATAATTTAGCAGTGCCAGAAAATGAGAACAAATAGCCAGTCATCTTTTGTTGGCATCTCCTAAAGTCAGCTTTCGGCAGAGTTTAGCATTTTACTAACTGTGAGCATTAGAACTGTGGAAAGGATACAATGGAGTAATCAAATGAAAAATATACTCCCTGATCTCTGGGACCTTAGAACACATATCTTATGTAAAAGCCTGTACCCCTCTTACATAACACAAGGTCAAAAACACAGGTCAATGAAACAATGAGAGGGCCACGGAGAGGAACAAGTGGTGGTGGCAATGTATTCACTATTAGGTCCTTCAAGCCACTTCCAGCACATGAGCATTTGTGTTGAAGTTCTGTAATCTCCCCCCACCCACCCCCTACAACCCCCTCCTCTGGAGAATGAGAAAGATCAGTGTGACAGAGTATTTCCAAACACTGGAGTAAAATAATACATATAAATATCAGGAAGATCAGTCAAACTGGTTTTCAGGGAAACAAGAAGTCAATATTATCTTTTCCCTACTTTTGCAGCAATAGGCATCCCCTGTAATAGAAATGGTAAGTCAGTTAGAAAAGTCAGGACTACTCTTCGACCTCATTGTGCTCATTGGAGGAATTCTTACATAATTCTCCACCAGATGACTTTGCAGTATGGACATCCTTTTTGGTCAGACTATTCTAAACAATATGAGAAAAAGCGGTAGAAAAAAAGATTTCAGTGGTGATAAATATGAACTTGGAGATATGAAAAAAATATCAAAGTACTCAGAAGCTGGAAACTACACAGAGGTCACTGAGACTAAAATGTCGTGGTAAACCACAAAATGAGCAAAAGTTGGTAGGTATTTAAAGGACAAGGATAATACTTGGGAGGCCAGAAACAAGATTAGACACATATGTGCTATATACAATTGGGGGAGTTAGCTCCATATGACTATTTAAAGTAATGAAACCGGGGCACCTGGATGGCTCAGTGGGTGAAGCCACTGCCTTCGGCTCAGGTCATGATCTCAGAATCCTGGGATCGAGCCCCGCATCAGGCTCTCTGCTCAGCAGGGAGCCTGCTTCCTCCTTTCTCTCTGCCTGCCTCTCTGCCTGCTTGTGATATCTGTCAAATAAATAAAATCTTAAAAAAAAATAAAGTAATGAAACATAAATGAAATGTCAAATTCAGTCCCTGAGTCACACTAGCCACATTTTAAGTGCTCAATGGCCACATGTGGTCAGTGGCTACTGTACTGGACAGCAGATAGAGCATGTTTCCGTCATTGCAGAAAGTTCTACTGGAAAGCTTGCTACTCCAGAAAGAGAGGAGCCCTGGAAATAATCTGGACAACGGGGTCAATGGAATCATTGAGAGAGACAACAAAGACTAAATTAAGTTTTTTGTTTGTTTTTTAAGATTTTATTTATTTATTTGACAGGGAGAGACACGGCGAGAGAGGGAACACAAGCAGGGGGAGTGAGAGAGGGAGAAGAAGACTTTCCAGTGAGCAGGGAGTTGATGTGGGGCTTGATCCCAGGACACTGGGAATCAAGTCCTGCATTGGGTTCCCTGCTCGGCAGGGGGGTCTGCTTCTCCCTCTGACTTTCCCTCCTCATGCTCACTCTCTCTCATTCTCTCTCTCAAGTAAATAAATAAAATCTTTAAAAAAAAAAAAAAAAGCTATTATAACTGTTGAGCAAAGACCAGATGTTTTCCACTTGTTTGAAGAGTCAAAGCAGGAAGCTTTTAGATTAATCATAAACCTCTAATTGTGAGGTGACTGGATAATGGAAGAGAATAGGAAGGAACACTCAAATTTGTATCCTGGGAAAGATATAAAAATAGTGACCTGGCATTCCAGATTTTGTATTAGGGGATTGACTAGAGTGAACTTTGTCTTTGTCATCAGTTTGCTCCCATCAGTTCCAGTCCAGCACATAGAGTAATCAAATAACCACCACAGATAAGAGTTGCTGCATGAATCCTCAGAAGATTTTGTTTGGGCCTCTCATACCACTGGGGGCTGTAATCCTGAATCACAGCCTTCAATCTTGACCTCAAAGTCTGGCCACTTTTTCTTCTCCCTACAGTCTCCTTTGTTTCCAAAGGAAATTAGAAAAGCTCACCCCGGCCTTTCCTTTGAGCAGCCCCTCCATCTTCTTTGAGAAGCTACAGAGGCAGAGCCTGTGGTGACCTCAGATGCAATGACTAAATTGGCAAGGCTATGGTATGACCCAGTGGGTAAGTGCCCAGGCTTTGGAACCCAGCAGCCTCAGATTTGAATTCCAACACTTCCTCTTACCAGCTGGGCAACCTTGGGCCAGTCATTTAACCTTTGTATTGGACATTCTCTCTTGGTTGCAGGTAACATTTCCTTTTAAAAAATTGAAAATGTATTGGTTTATGTACCTGAGAAACCCAAGGGTCTGCTCCCCACATATAAGGAACCTACATTTTGGGCACCTGGGTAGCTCAGTCTATTGGGCATCAGCCTTCAGCACAGGTCACAATCCCAGAGTCCCAGGATTGAGTCCCACGTCAAGCTCCTTGCTCAGTAGGAAGTCTGCTTCTCCTTCTGACCTTCCCCCCCCTCATGCTTTCTCTCTAATAAATAAATAAAATCTTAAAAAAATAAAATAAAAAGGAGCCTACATTTTAGGATCTCTCACTTAAAATACTCCTGTTACCAGTTTTGTTTATTAGTCTCTTTTGGTGGCAACTGGCAAAACTCCAACCCAAACTAGGTAACGTATATAGGGAACTTAGAGGCTCATGTAACCTGGGTGGTTCAAGAGTACAGCCAACTTCAGACACAGTGAAATCTAGAGGTCCAAATGATATCTTTCCATCCTCAGATAAGTATGTTCTATATGAAAAGATGAATACTAGAAGCCAAGACCTATATTTAACTTGAATAACCCCTTAAGGACAAAGAGCATACCTTTCCTGGTCGACAAGTCCCAGGAAAGTTTATGATTAGCCCAGCCTGGGTCAATGCCCATTTATGGACACTGTAACCAAGAGGATAGTGCTCTGATTGGGCAGGTCATGTCACATAGCCATAGCCGTTCCATGGCCTAAAAATAGACTGAATAATCAGTACCCAACTGTAAGGAATGAGTTCCTCATAGGAAAGAGGCATCTTGAGTACTCTCTTATGTTCTATAAGAATGTGCTCACTCTCAGTCTTGGTTTCCCCATCGGCAAAATGGGGATAAGTGCTTTTTTCATAGGACTATTAGGAGATTAAATGAAGTAATTCCTGTAAAGCATCTGGGACATTGCTCAAGATAGTAGCTTATATTTTTGCCAAACAATAATTTACTATTACTTTGTTTAGGACACTGGGTGGCTTTAAAGTCTGTCAACCTGACTGGGCTGAACTACATTTCCCAGAATTCCGTTTCCCATATGTTTCTGCTTAGATTGAGCTGCGAGAGATTCTTCTGTGAGATGTGGAGGGTGAAACTGAAGCAACAGCCATTTTGTAGTTTACACATGTCACTTATCTACTAGCTCACCTTGTCGGTGTGAGACAGTAGTCTAGCTCGTAATAGTTCCACTTTCCTCTGGAACTTTCCTCCTCTCCTGGGCCAGGTGTGTTTAGTTCTGCTGTGGAGGGCGCCATCTTCTCCTGTAGCATGCTCATACCACCAGTCAGAGGCAGTGTGAACTAGCTTGGGTTTCAGCCCTTCTTGGGTCCCACCTCTTGCTTGTGGGTTCTAGCTTGTTTGTTCTCCTCTACTTTATATCCACCTGCCCTTCCCAACTATCTTCCCTGGGGACTTCAAACTTGAGCATTAGACTCAAAGACAACAGCTTTACAGAGTTTCCTTAACCAGCTCCCATAATTGCATAAGGCCACATCCCTGTCACATACACTCCCCTCTAAGGGGTTCTGCCTCTTTCCTTGGACCCTGACTGATGAAACCAGAACTTCGTTTTTTCTGAATTCCCCCAGTGTCCCTTTTGGGCTTAAAGGAAATAAAGCTTTGGAAATGGCTTCTCGAGAAACACAAATTAGGCTAAAACTGGAGCTGATGATTAAGATAAACTTCAAAATAATAATTAAAGAAAAAAAAAAAGAAAGTTGGGGTGGGGATGGACAACACCATAGCACCAACCACATTCTAACTTCCACCCCTGAGGCACACTAGGTGAAATAAAGGACGAGAAGCCTTTATTATTGATCTTAGTTATTAGCTCATACTTGCACAGGATGAAGCACAAAACCCATCCAAGAGGCAATGAGATGCTTGGGCCAAGGAGAGGAGTTCAATTACTTAATCAAGCAGTAATCCTTTTCTGTCTACTTACATATAAGCTTAAGGCCAGTGAGTGAGGGTGTCCATCACATCCATGTATATGCACCATGAGAATTTCTCACCATGTACCTTTCTGTGCTTAAAGCCCAGGGGCAGCTGCCCAGGACTGGGTTCTCTGGACTTCCTCACTCCCTCCCTTTCTACAGGAAACAACAAAGCAGTACATGCCGCTCCCTTCTCTGCTCTGGAGGGAACTCCTAACAGACAATGCTGGCTAAGAAAGGAAGTATTCCCATCCCGTCACATGAACGGAGGTGAGTTTAGGAAAAAGTGAGTTCACTTTGGGACTACATCAAGGCACCATTCAGGTTAGGGAAGCTCAGTGGCTTCTTGACTCCTCACCCCCGCCCTCCCAACTCTGTCCACAAATCTCTCCTCCTTGGCTATCCCTACCTAAAATTTACCACTAGACTAATTTATATTGTGGACTCGAGTCACAAGCACGTAAGATAGTTTGATCATCTTTTTTGCCTCATAACAGTAAGTAGGGATGCTTCCAGCAAAGAGCAGGAGGATTAGTGTGAGGTTTTGAGTGAGGGTGGTAGAGAATAGGAGCCAGGCAGTGGGGCAGGGGAACTCTGAAGAGAGGGGACAATGAATGGTAGCTCCATGAGCCACCACAGCATGAGTGCCGTGGATTGCTCAGTGGTGTGCATGGCTAGAGGTCAGGGGGCTCCTCAAGGTAGGAGAGAGCACGTAAAGCAATGTAGAAAGGCCCTGAGCTTCCCTCTGCCACAGCTGCAACTAGGCCCACATATTTTTCCTCCACATACCCTTCCTGTCTTCCTATATCTCTGTTGTTTCAAGGGTCACATCAGGGGCTTGGCCCATGTTCTCTGTGATAGGTCAGATGCCTCTGGCTTCCGGCCCCCCTCCCTCGACTTCATCTGATTCTCACCACAGCTCTGCCAGGCTCACCTTCATAGCCGCTTGTCTCCAGGGCTGCCCGTGTCCTTTTCTTCCTCTATCTGGGGATTTCTAGGATGCTGTAGACACTAGTGGGAGCCCACTTATGTCTCCCATGTGCACAGCCCTGACATTAGGGGAGTGAATGCCCCCAATGAATCTTCAAACAGTGGGTGAAGGGAGCTGATGGATGAATGCCTCTTCTGGCTGATCTTCAGGTGGACAATCCTGAGAGATTAGGTTTACAAGCTCCTCAAATATCCTGGGTGGGATTAAGCTCCACCTGCAGAGTGATGACCTTGATAACCCACCCATACAGGCTTTTCTTCCTTCCTTTTTCTCAGTCCCTCAATTCTACTCCCTAGGATCGCCTCCCAAATAAACTACCTGCACACAATCTCTTATCTCAGGCTCAGCTTTCTAGAGGGGGTACTCAGGATAGCAAAAATAACTTCTCTGTATAATCCCAATAAATTCCAGGGCCCCATGAGGCCCAGTCTTGGCAGGATGTCCAACGCACAGTCTAGCAAACAATAGTGGCATCACGAAAAGGAATTTCAATCTTTAGCATGTATAAAGATGCATCAAAGAGAATCTAACATTTTCTAAATTCTCCTTGTCTGGGCCCCAAACCATCTCACAGCTTCTCCAGACCCCTTTGCTTGCCATTATTGCCCTTATTCTTTTCCATCTCTTTTATGGTATGAATGTTTTTAGCTTCTCCGGCTTAAATCAGTCATACACACACACCCCCTTTCCATCTCTCTACAAAAGCTGTTCCAATTCAGCTCCCCAGAAAAGCAAGCAGCAATCTTCTTTGCTGGTGGTGGTGGAGGAATTAGAGACTCCTACTCGCCTCCCAGTCCTCTCCCCCTTTACTTCTGGGATAAAAGTTAGACTGCAGGCTTCTAGGGCATAAACAAAGGTATAAACACTGGTCTACATTGTGCCTGGATAGAAGCCCACAGCAAACCTGCAGGGAGACAGCCTTTCTCCTGTCATGACACACATGGAAGTGTGTATTCTTATACCACATACTCAGCTAAATGGATAAAATTGCCATCCCAAAGGACAACAGGCTCCCTAATCTTGCTTGGCACAGTGTCCCCCATTTGCAGTATGTCAGACACCCTAGTTGGGGAAAGCTGTGGGGTGTGCAGGCAGTAACCAGGGCCCTCCACACTGTGGTAGGTCCTGAGAACACATGCAGAGCTGGCTGGCTCTCTCTCTCAGCTTCGATCGAACACGAGCACTTGCTTGACATTTTCCTGTACGTTCTTACATTTTCCAACAGCCTCCCTGCCCCCATCCACACATTCCACAACACGGCAATTAATTGTTCTCTGCTGTTCACAGCATTGGTGTGCACGGCCATGACTGTAGGCTTGCTTTGTTCCCAGTTTAATCAGTGGCTGTCCCTGGCCATCCCTCAAAAAACAGACCAAACTAGCCAGCTGCAGACCCAGCTTTCTGCGAGCACCGACACTGGCATCCAAGTGGCCGCAAGAGAGCCCACACAGTGCCCAAAGAGAGCTCATTCTTCTCCTATCCCCTCCTCACAACTGACAGGCTCTGAGGAAGGAAACCATGAGCTCTGGGCTTGGCAGCGGGGCAGGAGGCTCTTGTTAACAGCTTGCCTTCCTGTTTATATGGGGTCTGGCAAAACTGTTAATTTCTCTCACAGAGGTGACAAATGGGAAAACCAGAAACGCCAAGGAGTAGCAGCTTGGAAAACTGACTCAGAGAGACTTCTTGAAGCAAGGCAGGGGCTGCAAGTGTGTGCATTTGTGAGGTGGGGGAGGGGCATCTTGGGATCCAGTCCCAAGAAGAAGACATCCCTCCAGAAAGATGCGCGGAGACTCACTGTACAGGCCTGCCTCACCTGCTGTTCTGCTTTCCACCAAAGCGTCCCTGCAGAGTAAGCACCTGGAATAGGATCTGTAAGGTCTCATGCATCATCCACGAGTGACTCTGATCTGGCCCTGAAGTAGAAACCACTCCCAGAAATACACCAGGATTCATGGCCCTCTTCCTGCTGCCTCTCCCTGGCATCTTAAACCCTGGGCTATTTCTCTGCCCTGGTTGTACATTGAAAGCACTTGGGGGACAGTCTGATTCAATTGTCCCGGGGAGGGAGCTGGGCCTTAATCTGTTATAAAAGCTACTCTAATGATTCTAATGAGCCAGGCCATGTTGAGAATGTTGGGAAAGAAAAACTGTTCCTCTACTCTCTTAGGTTCAGTAACTGAGGGACTGCAAATTTAACTGTCAAAAGATTAACAGGAGAAAGGCAATACAAGTTTATTCGTATTTTACATGCATGGTAACTCACATAAAAGAAGTTAAACTCAAAGAAGCAGTTAGACTCAGAGCTTATATGCCCTTCTTAATAAAGAAAAGAGGGTTTGGGCTTTAAGGGACAATCAATTATGCGGAAGTGACTAGGAAAGATGGGGGGAAATGAATGTAAGACGAGTAGTTTTAGTAAGGCTTGTTAATGCAGACTCATCTTAGTGCTGATTCCAGGGATAAGAGTTGTTTTTCTTTCCTGGTATGGGAGAGGAGTACATCTTCAAAAGGGAAATCTATGCCACCTTCACAAAGGGAAATTTATGCCCTGCTTTTAGGTGAGGTGAGGTGAGGGCCAAGAATTCTTCCTGCAACTATTGCTTCCCAGTTGCTTTTAGCTCAAAATAATCCTTATTCCAAAATGGCATATTTTGGGATGGCATATCCTAACTCCTTCAATAACTACCATAAAGGATAGATTACTGTTGTGTTGTTCCATTATTGTAAATTAAATACTACCTCATTTCAGAAAGCTGTTTATCGGGGTGGGGCTGGAGGCAAGAAGTGAAATGAGGAGCAAACTTCCAACATTCCAATAGGCACAGCCCTCTGCTAGGGTGACCAACCATCCTGATTTGATGGGGACTAGGGGCACGGGTTTAGGGAAGTGTTCCTTGGATGTGGATCTTTGGGAGCAAAAACTCCCAAAGTCAGTGACCCCACTAGACCCCAGGGGATCCTGGACTTCCTTTGATCATGGGGTCCCTGTGCCTCTTGAAGGCGGTCATGGAGTAGTATTCCTGTTTTCATTCATTAGGACCTGCCATTTAGTAGGTGCTCATTATCTAGTTCTCAAATTTGCTGCCCCCTATTTAATACAACAAAGGCCCTTGGCTTCTGAGAGTTTATGTGGGAATGTTACCATGCTTCCATGGCCAGGAGAAAGACACAGTGTTATTTGTTCTCGAGAGAGAAGCAGCTTCCGAGTGGGTGGGAGAGCAGGTTGTAGGCTGGCTTTGGGAGAGTATTTGCAAGCCTGTGGACACAGAATGCTGTGGCTGCAAACACTGCAGAGAAATGGAGCTATTCTCAGCATCGATATAGAACTCATTTAAATATCCCTATGCACACAATTCCCATCAAAGGGACCGGATTACAAAAATTAACTATTTTGGAGCTTTTTGTCTCTTATAGAAGGAAACCCAAGATATAGTCTCCCCCTCTCTCTCTCCTCCAGTATTACATGAAGAGGGTAAAATGAGGATTGGTAGCTTTGTGGAGAACACTGTAGCTTTCTTCTCAGGCATTCTGAGGACTGTCAAAGCCTGACAGGCAGACCTTCCAGAAACTAATAGTGAGGACCTCCCCATCCCACCACACTGGCCCCCTCTAAGCCTTGGTGCAGCTACTTTGGCTTCCTGTACAGCCCTGGAGACCTGCCAGGATCCTGCTCATCACCTGTTTAGGAGGCTCCTACCCAGCCCCTCTTACTTCTACTCCTGCAATGGTTGGCTCATGCCTATGCAACTCGGGGAAGTCCTATCTCCTCTTCTCTCTTCTGCACATTTCTAAAGCAGACAGTCCATATCACACTGCCCGGCATCCCTCTGTGTTCCCTTCTGGAAGTAACCAGGTAATTTGTTCTGCCAACATCTCCCTTGCTGATATATATGCTCTGCCCCCATACTTCAGTCTTGTATTCCTGGGACTATGTGGAAACCTGGGTGGCTGTGGTCTGCCCACCTGCTCACCATGGTGTCTAAGCAATAGGAAAATAGTTGGGGTGATTGGGGGAGCATAGTGTTGGCTCTGCTGCCGTGAGGTCTTGAGTGTGAGTTTTCTCACATGGTCGCCTTCCCTGCTTCTGTGTTGTGGGCTTCCCTCTGGAACCTCCAGGACTATAGGTTGTCTACCATCTCAGCTGCAGCCTCCACTGTATCTTGGGCTCCTCAATCCTGGCCAGATCCTCAGCTCAGCCCCACAGAGAGTAGCTGAGCACACCATCAGCGGCCTCACTCTGGAGTCAGTTACCGTGAGTTCTGTCTGTATGGTTAGATCCTCCCAGGATCTTAGTTTTCTCATCCATAAAATGGAGATAAAAATAGAGTGACCCACTTTTGTTCAAACAATTAGAACCATGCCTGAGACATATCAAATGCTATTATTTAATATTGTTTTAATGGAGGGGAGAGGGGCCCCCGATTAAGGTGAGTCCTATCTCCCAAAGTTCTTCCATCTTTGGGTTAGTTCTTATTGTTAGAGGCAGTTCCAGTCTCTCTAAGGACCTCTAACCCCAGCCACTCCTGGGTTTCTTTTGTGCTGTCCTATGCCTCCCAAAGAGGCTAGCCAGACCCAAGTTCTAAAAATTTTCCTTTAATTGCCGCTGATATAGTCTATTCTAATTTCTTTGTATGTGCTAGTTTTGATCTCTCAAACCTCTGTGGGCTTGTTGAGGCAAGCAGTTCTGTATCATGCACTTTCTTTATCGCCCAACTAAGCCTAACATAGTTCTAGGCACTGGTTGAGTGACACATTAGAATCTGGGAGAACCCAAAAGCAATTTTCTACCCATATTGCCTGATGTCCATAAGACCAAAAACAACCCTAAAGGGAGCCCCCTACCCGCTACTCTGCCTTGTTAATCTTGCACATCTTCATCTGGAACAGGCGAGTTAATACCTGCCTTGGATTTTGGTCAGTTGGGATTGTGGGGGACAATTAGGAGAACTTCCAGCCCTAGCCTCTGTCTACTCCCTGAGATTTAGAATAAGCCCAGATAGCTATATTGGGAGGCAGACGGGAAGCTACCAGCCAAAGTCAGTAAGTAGACATCCTCTCTCCCTCAGTTTTATTTCCTCAGCAGTGCACTATAATAAAGCTGAGCCTAGAGTCTGCAGTAATAAAACAGACATGAGCCATGGAAAGGCTATAATTCTAGGCTGCAGGGAAAGCCCCAAGGCTCATCCTCCATGGCCACCCTTCTTTTACTGGAAAAGGAGCTCTTTGTGACATCTCTCAGGTCCCTCTGGCATTTTAGAGCCTTTGTTGGAAAATGCTTTTCTATTAGCATTAAGTCTGTTATCCTTGAAAACACTGTCTGAGTAATAAGTGAGCTAACCTATTTTCCATAAGGAACTCTAAATTCCCCCCCACTTGTCTGAACAAAATATCTGTATTCTCACCCACACTCGGAGCTACCTGCTGTGAAGGCTAAAACCCCACCAAATTTTGCTTTAGCACTACTGCTCCTGGGACTGTGGGCTGGTCCCACATGCTAGCCAGGGTCCTCCTTTCTGTGTCTGAGTCCTTGCCCTGCTCTGATATAGATACAGTCATGTTGATGGGGCCAGGAGTCCTTCTGGCAGATGGGATAAAACACCATAGACTAACTACAGTCAGCAACCCTTGGAGGAGAGGCCAGACTTTAAATGCTTTGCTGTGCAGAAACTGTCAACCAACAGTGAAACAGACCAGCCCTGGCCCACCATGCACATAATATTCCTGCCTGGGCATCCAGGTTCAGCCTGTCCCTTGCCTGAAAGGCCTTCCCTTCTCCTAGACACATCACAATCCTAGGATCTTTCAACAGTCGGCCCTCGCTCCTCCTTCTCTACTACCCATTTATTTAGGGTGTCTTTATTGAACACCATTTGAATTCTAAGGAGTAGGCTAGGGATGGGGGTATGAAGATGAAACACACAGGACCTTCCTGCAAGGAGCTCAACCTAGGAAGCCTTCTCTAATGACACCAGCCCCAAGCACATGCCCTTTTTTGTACTCCTGTGAACATCATCTGGTTGGTCCAGCCTTGGCTTTCACTAATATCATCCCCAACTTAGAGATGGATTTAAATGAATCCCTGGGAGGTTCAGAGCATTGTCCAAGGTCACAGAGTCAGTTGGTAGTTCTTAAGGACTCCACCTATCTCTATGTTGGTCTTATTTCCCCCAACTGGCCTCCAAACTTCCAAGGAGGTGGACTAGACACCTCAGCTTCTCTACCCTTCAGCCAACTCCATTGCACACATTGAGAGTCCAATAAAGGCTGATGACTTGGTAATTCCCCTTGGGCCAGTCCAAGGTCACGGGGCTGCTCTGCATGGGACCCCATAGCCCAGACCCTGCATCTTGAGAGGCTATGTTTGTTCTCCATTGTTCTGGCCTCTCGCTCACATTCCCATGGTGCGGCCTCCTTGTGAGAAGCAGCAGCCTTCAGCGTCTGGAAGTGGACCTGCCTCTCACTGTTTACAAACAGCTTTTGCTTGCTCCAAAGGTGCTGTTCTCAAGACAGGCCACAGTGAGAAACCCTCAAGATGGGAGAGGTTTACTTGACTAGAGGGTCTTGATTGCAGTCTTCTTCCTTAGAGTAAAATCACATTACCCTGGTATCTTTTTTCCCATGAGCCATTTGTGAGGAATGGGAGGTAATGAAGAAAACTGAATTTTCCTCCCGAGGAAACTTCTGGGACAGCTCCTTATGATGGGCTGTGTGTAGTCTTGCCAGGAGAGCACAATGTGCGGGAGGGATTAGTGGAACTGTGCAGGAAACTCCAGTGGACCCGCCCCCCTGATGGCTGGCCAGCCACAGTGAAGTCACTGAGGATCCTGTGGGCTGGGCCTCTGGCCAAGACAGGTCAGCCTGGTTATCACCAGCCAAAGGCTACTGTGCCCAGGAAATGTTCCTTCATAGACACAGCCTCACTTGAGATCCACAGGCTATGGGCCAAAGACTGTCCACAGGAGTTTGCCCTCTAAGGGCAGCCAGAACAGGTGGCGGAATTTAGGAACCAGGAAATGAGGACTCTGCATGGGAAGTCTTAGATTTCGGGATTTAGGTCAGAACCTCATTGAAGATTTGGTTGATGTCTTTGCAGCAATTTAAATGTCCACCTCACCAGAGCTGCCTCTAGAATCTGGGGAGCTGGAAGAGAGGTCTCAGCACCTCAGAATGAAATCCTGGGGGTAGAGAAGCAGGGAGGGAAGTGCTCAGAGTAGAGAGACAAGGTGTTCCCCCACCCAGAGGTGGTCAGTGTGGTGGCAGAATCTGACTAATAAGGCTTAATTGTGCTGAAGGGAAAAAACCCACTCTAGAGGCATCTTCCTAGAGCTCAGAGACCAGGGAGAAAGAGCCACCCACAGATGACCTTGTTTTAGGGACCAGGGAAAGGAGTGGACACATTCTGGAAGAGTCTCTTCAAGGCACTGAGAACATCAGGATACAAAGGTGGAGGTCCTAGGGCTGGGCTAGGGATGTGCTTTCTCAAGGGCAGGGGATGGGAAAGAGAAAGGACACCTTGAGACAGACTTGCAGCCTGTCAGCAGGACCCAGGCTGCCTGGGTGGCTGACAGCCAGGAGACAGCCTGCTTCTAGGGCACCAGACACCGCCTCTTCCCAGAGACCATGAAGTCTCAGCCAACAGAAAATCCACCTGGGCCTCCTTGTGCATTTTCTTGTTCTCAGGAGCCAGGAATGTGCCACTTCCTTCTGTCTCTCTGACCTCAACTACACTCAGCAGAACAGCTGGAGATTCTCCAAAAGCTATTTGCCTCCCATCATCTGGCAAAAGGCAACAGGCAGACTGAAAAACCATCACCTTTAATTTTTGTTTTCTTGAAATAAAATTCCTTAGAAAGAGCTCTGAAAATGAGAAGAAATCCTAATTTGGCAATGCCATTGAATGTTTCCATATTTCAGAGCAATTCAATCTCTGGATTTTTAGAGAAAGAAAGAAGGAGAGAAAGAAAGGGGAAAGGAAAGAAGGAAGGGAGGGAGGAAAGTAGGTAGGAAGGAGGGAGAGAGGGAAGGAAGGAATGAACTGAAAAGGACCGAAGCAAGAAGCTAAATTAGGCCCCTGTGGTTTGATAATGAAGATAAAAGCCCTAGCAAAGTTCTCACTTCCCCAGATCACAGGTGGGGCAGGGCCAGTGACAGCCCAGCTTTGCTCACCACATCGCCCAACTCTGGGCCCATTTTTTTTTTCCTGATTTTTTTAATTTTATTTTTTATAAACATATATTTTTATCCCCAGGGGTACAGGTATGTGAATCGCCAGGTTTACACACTTCACAGCACTCACCGTAGCACATACCCTCCCCAATGTCCATAACCCCAGCCCCCTCTCCCAACCCCCCTCCCCATCTGGGCCCATTTTGAGGGAAGAAGAGCTTAGCAGTCTCTACAAGCCCAACCACTCTGGGCCTGGCCTGAGGCTGGAATATGCCACTAGCCAATTTAGACAAGTTCACTCTTGTACATTAAAAGTTGCCTGTGGGCTCCTGGGTGGCTCATTTGATTAAACAGCTGCCTTCAGCTCAGGTCATGATCCCAGGGTCCTGGGTTGAGATGCTTATCAGGGTCCCTGCTCAGCAGGGAGCCTGCTTCTCACTCTGCCCCTCCCTCCCCATGCTCTCTCTCTAATAAAATCTTTAAAAAAAATAAAAGTTGCCTTATAGCATATGCAAATTAAAAATTAAGTGTGCCTGACATAACAAAGTTCATTTGAACATTTTTGGAACAGTGAAAGTGTTCTTTGACTTGGCCCTCCTGTGCTGCCTTGACAAAGGTAAAAGAGTTGGCGTCTCCTCTGGCTGACCCCATGGCCCATATCCAGGCGAGGGTGTGGGGGTCCTAGGTTGCCTCCTCTCCTATTCCAAGGATAACACATAGCTCCATCAGACTCCCCTGCCCCCACCCCCAACCCCAGCTAGTCCCCTTCCACCTCTGATGGCCCTTCTGTTCAGCTCGTTAGCACCATACTCAGGGAGCTCTGTCCCTGACGTCAGATTTGCTGACACACATGAATAGGAGCATCTTTGGATCTCTTGCCTGTCCCGCCTCATCAACTGGACTAGAAGATTTTACTCTCTAGTTCTCCCATGTTCACAGGTGGGTCTGGGATGAACAGTCTCCACTCTGACAACCATCTACCCCCAACACCCACATGCACGTACACGCCAGTTCTACCCAGCAAACTAAAGATTAAACATGCTGGTGACAAACCCAGGAATAGCCTAAGTCAGGGCCCCAACTGTAGTTCTACTGGAAGCCCCTGGTTTTTTTAAGGTGACAAATGACTGTCCTTTGGACTTTCGATTAAATGTCACATGATTCTTTCATTTGAGGGGTTCTTTCGTCCCCCCTGGAAACCCTGGCAGCACAAGAGCCAGTGTGAATGTGCTCACACACCCCTCACCTCTACCCCATGCAGCTTCCGCCCCCGCAGCAGCTTCTTTAAGAGTAGGGAGGCGGTGGGGCCGGCTGTCTTCACAGAATCACGTGGAAGAGCACCAGAACTGGGCCCCAGCCCAGCCACGGATGAAGTGGAAAAGAACAGTCATAAAGGCAGGAAAGGAAATAACTGTAGCCCTTACACACTGACCAGACTTCAAGCCCAAGTCTGCCCAACTCTGAGGCTGCCGTTAAACACCAGGGACGCAGAGCCTTCAGAGCCAGACCCAGGTGACCACCATGGTGCTGAGAACTCGGTTCCTCTCAACGAGGTCCCAAGTCACAAACACCTGTTTTCACAATGAGCACCTGCTCTCTGATTAGAAAAGATACCAGACAGGGCATGTGGAAAGCCGAGCAGCAGGCAGACACACTGGTCACACCGGCAGGCCCAGGAGAAACTCGAACACTGCCTGAGGCCCTGCCACCTGGCCCTTGGGGGAGTGGGAGCCTATGGAGCTGGGGTGGGGGGAGCCCAGTGGGCGAGAAACTCCCCCACTCTTCCAGGCCTGAGTCATCGCAGTCCCACCTGACCCTGTAGGCAGAAAAGAGAACCACTAAATTTTAGCCACAGGGCTGAGAGCTTGAGAGGCCCCAAGCAGGGCCATTAAGGAGCAGTCTCCCAATGAGACTAAGCAGATCAAAGTGAGAGAGAACTCTGCCAGGAACCAGAACATAAACCTTCAGTTGGCACCTGGGGCAGAGGCCCATTCTGCCTTTGGGAATCCTTGGCTTGGCACCAGGACTCCAGAAGTCCCTATGATAGGTCCAAGTTCACGTGTCCATAGAATGCTAAAGTGGGAAGGGACCTTCTGTGGGACTTTTCTAAGTCTTTTCTCCTCTGTGGGTCACAGTTCAGTTTGCATATCTAGCTATACAATGATGGCCTTGGACTAGGTCCCTGGGTCTCAACTTTGTCTGCACATGGGAACAACCTAGGGATGCCATGACCATGAGCTTGTGATTTCTGCAATTGCTTCCAAGTAATCCGGGGAGCTGCATGTTGGGGGTGTCAGTGGAGGGAGCACTATCCCAAAACTGGCCAAGACTTGTACATGATGGGCAAATGGAGGGAGATCATTCTGTTTAGTGGACTATTTCTGAATAAGAAGTTAAAAAAATGAAACTACTAGTGTCCTAAGACCACCTATTCCTGATTCTCACCTGGAATCTATTAAATTGGAGTGTCTAGGGGCTGAGGCCCTGGCTTGGGGTTTTAAAAAGGAATCCCCAGGTGATTCTTGCATGCATCCAGGATCGAGAGCACTAGCTAGATGCTCTCCATGGTTCCCACATGCAGCTCAGCCCCAGCCACCCACACCTTCAATCAGACATAGCAAGTCACATTCAGATATCATTTGCTTTAACTGCCCACTGCTGGAGCCCCTTCTCTCCGAGGGGACAAGACGGGAGGAGGGCTTGAACAAAGGCCCTCAGTTGTACTTAGAATAGGGAGCCCCGGTTAGGCTGTAACCCCAGGTTACAGTTAGCCCTCTCTGCCCCGAATGCTGAACCCTCAAACTGGCTGCTTTCTAAGGCCTCCAGGGCCACCTGTGTCAGCTCAGGGAGGATGGGGGGAGTACCCCTCCAGGTGCATCGGGAAGTTCTGGACAGGACTGATGCCCCTCACCTGTTATAATGAGCTGAACTGGAGCCTCATTTTCAGTCTCCTCGTGTGGCCAAGCAAGTCATATTCCTATTGCATTTGGTTTGACTTCCCAGCAGACACTGAATGTGCCTGGATGGCTTCCCAGCATCCTTTCTTTCCCTGATGCATTTCAGGGTTTGGGACCAAGCAGCAGCAAACACACTCAGTTTTGATTTCCCCTCAGGATGTGCAGCTTCCCGGGGCCCCTGAGAGGTTCCACCTGCTTTCACCACCCCATCATTCCAGAACACCGACTGGAGACCCCTGGACCCCTCACCCTCGGCCACCCGATCCTATAGGCTGGATTTCCCTTCACTCTCCCCATTGGTACAGACCTTTACATTCCAGACTGAGCAAACTCCTCAGAAGGCTCCCCTTCTCTTTTGGACCCTTTGTCCTTTGTTAATGACCCATCAGCTCTGCAGGGGAGAGCCTGGGCCTTTCTACAATACAAGGACTTCTTAGGTTATATTACTACTTCGTTACACAGGTGCCTCTTACTGTCTTTTCTGTTGCTGAAGCTGGTTCTCCAGTTTTGGCATTTAAGTCCTTTCCTGTCTCATTTCCCGCTACTTCGCTATTGGAAAAGAAAAAAAAAATTATTTTTTAAGCTTTCTGCTTTGGTCTGTCTGGTCTGCTTATGTCGCCCAAATGTTCCTTGTACTTTTAAATCTCTGCTGAGGCTAATCCTCCTGCTTTGAAAAATGGATTGCCCTTTTCTCTACCTGCCATCCTTAGTACTTGCCAAACCAAGCAACAATAATAGAGGTTAAAACTTTTTGAGCCTGTGCCAACAGTGCTAAGCACCATCTATGCATCATTTTACTTACTCCTCAGTTACTTAAAAACAAACAAAAAACTTTAGACTTACAGAAAAGTTGCAAAAAATAGTACAGAGAACTCTGTGTACCCCTCACCTAGCTTCCCCTAATGTTTAAGGGGGATGATGGACAATCATCTTATACAACCATAACACCTTATACAACCATAGTACAATTATATTTTTTCCTCCCTAATGCCCTCTTTCTGATCAAGGATCCCAAATTTGTTGTGTCTTCTTGTTCTTCAATCTGTAAACCATTCCTTAATCATTCGTTGTCTTTGTTGACCTTGCCTTACTTGATGGGTGCTGATTAGTTATTTTGTAGAAAGTCTCTTAATCTTGGTTGGTCTGAAGTTTTTCTCATGCATGGTTGAGGATCTGTGCTTGTTGTAAGAATGCCCCAGAAGCGATGCTGTGTCCTCAGAGCACCACACCAGGGGCTGAATGATGCTGATTGGTCAGCTTCCAGTTAACCTTGAGCCCTTGATGAAGGTGGTGTCTGCCAGGTTCCTCCATGGTGAAGTTCCTCTTTCTCTCTTCAAAATTCATAAGTACCTTGGGGGAGATACTTCAAGACTATGCAAACATCCTTTTTCTCCTCTGATTACTGACCACAGAGTTCATTCCCACCCATGGATCTTGCTGGCAGCAGCTGCTACTGTGATGTGGGTCTAAAGGGGATTTTGTATTTCATGAGGGTCCCTGTTTTACCCCCTTGATAGAGGACAACACAGTGGCTCAGATCTATACAGGAACTTGACCAAGGTCCTAATGCTCCTTAGCACAGGGTCAGAACTCAGGCACCAAAGCCCTGCTTCTGACACTAAGCTCTTTCTTCTCCTCTTTGAGGAGTGGTATTCAGCAAGTACTTGCGAACTCCGTGGTCCTGGAAGATTGAAGAGCTCCTGTGTATCAAGAGGAGCTAGAACCAAAAAATGTCTAGCTTCTTTCCTTTTTTCCCAGCCTCAAAGGTATTACAGCTTCACACACACCTGGATCTATGAAAAGGGTGGGCAGGATCTCCCTGAGAGGCAGAGGGCATAAGCCTGAGGCTCACTGGTGGGACAGGGTGGGAGAAAGTTTGAGAGAAAAAGGGAGAGAAAGAAGGGCTCATAGTACCAGGTTCATCATTTTACAGATGAAACGGCTAACTCCATGTTCTAGGGTTTTATTTGTTTTTATCAGACCATCAAAAGCAAAGTTATTCAGGAGAATTTACCGAACTCACTGGTAGGAAGTGCAGCCTGGAAGCTCAAGTGCTTCCCCTAATTACTAGTATCTCCGTGCCTCTAAGTTCACATTTGTCCATAATACAACAAATATTTACTGATCACCTTCCATGTGGCACCACAGTGCGAGCTATGGGGAATACAGTTGTGAGCAAAACCAGGGTCCCCTTGGTGCAGTGGGGAGGGGTTGGTTTGTCCGGTCTTTTCTGGGCTGTGGGTGGGGTAACTAAGCTAGAAGCAGCAGCCAGAACAACAAACATACTAAATGAAGTCTTGTACAGGCTGGAGAGAAGGTCAGGGACTTGCTTAAGTTCACATGGAGCTGCAACTCAGGTCTTACAATGCCAATTTCAGGGGTTTCCCTGTGCCAACATGTTCTTCATTCATCTTTGTTCACTTTTTAAAAGATTTTATTATTATTTATTTATTTGAGGTGGTGGGGGCAGTGCAGTAGGGAGAGGACAAACAGAGGCTGAATCGGGGCTTGATCTCACCATCCTGGGATCATGACCTGAGCCAAAATCAAGAGTCGATACTTGACCAACTAAGCCACCCAGGCACCCCCATCCTCATTCACTTTTTGATGCAGGGGGCAGAAGGTAGCAGAAGGAGGACCGCGGCCTCACAGTGCAGGTGTTTATGAGGATGGGCATGCACATAGGGCTGGGGCCAGGGCAGAGGGAAGGAAGCTGGACATGTGGGAGGATGGGGGCTGAATGGCAGAGGGGATTGCTCATAAGGAAACTACAGGCTGAAAACCCTGAGAAACAGCCTTCAGGAGCCAGTTTCAGGCTTCAGTTTCCAACTCCTGGGTTCTCTGCTCTTACAGCAACGGTCAGCCCACTGATCTGGCTACCCAGGCCAAATGCCCAGGACCTGGATCCCAGGTCTTCACAATGAGAGGACAGGGTAGGTGAAAACAGACAGTGTTGAGTGTGGTGACAAGTCCTGGACTAGGAATGGTCTTGGGGTCTCTTCCTAGCTCAGCCAGAGTTATCTGTTCCAATCCCTTCACTTGTCAGACTCCAGTCCACTCACTAGATGCCAAAGGAGGGCAGGCTCAGAGGTTTTCCATCTGAATCACCAGATAAATTATGAAAGTAGATCCCAGGCCCATACCAGAGATGGGGTACAGGAAGCCTGGAAGTAGTCTTAGGGACATGCCTCGTAACAAATACCACCAAGGAACTCTGGGCCATTCTCAAGCCTGGGCTCCACTTCAACTAACAGTGTGCTTGGTCACCTCTGGGTTCCCTGGCAGCATTTTCCTGGGCAAGCCAGGTGCCTTGGGCCAAGTCGAGAGGAGGCCACATTTTCCAGAGGCTCCCTGTTAGTGTGGGATAGGCCAGCAGAAGGGGCTGTCTTCTCCCACTGACCAGGCAGGGGTGGCCAAGCAGGACACCTGCCTCCAGGGAACCAGAACCCACGGTCAAGCTTCGGGGAGCTGAAGTGGCAGAACCTGAAGATGAGGGCACAATCTGCTGTCTCTTCAGGTGTCAGACATCATGCTTACCTCCATCTCCCCCCTTCCCTGGTGACATTAAATCCCAGCCATACCAAAGCTCATTTGAACATATTTGTTTACCAGGGAGCAGAGTTCAGGACCTGAGACCTGAAGGCTTTCCCCAGACTCAGGAGATCAACAAGTTGAGGAGACCTATAGGTCTACAGGTGTCTGAGGAGCTAGCCAGAGACCCTAGGACCCAGTTCCTTTGTGGGAAATCACATACTCACCAACTGATAGCTCTGAATCTGTTTGTCCTCAAAGCTCCATCTTTCAAGATTTTCTTCCTCTATAAAACTGTCCCTCCACCCCCAGCCATATTACCTGCTTCTTCTTCTATAAGTTGGTTAGTCATTCTAGTGCCCATCTCCAACACCAGCTGGAAGTAGGGACTGTCCCCCCCACCCCCCCCCCCCCCCCCCCCCCCCCCGCAGAGCCTTACCAGGTGTTTAGCAAATTGAAAATAGAATTGGGATTCCTGGATGGCTCATTTGGTTAAGTATCCGACTCTTGGTTTCAGTTCAGGTCATGATCTCATGGATGGTGAGATTGGGCCCCCCACTCAGCAGGGAAATTTTCTCCCTCTGTTCCTTCCCCCAACTCACTCGAGCTCCCTCTCTAAAACAAACCTTTAAAAAGAGAGGGAGGAAGGAAGGAAGGTAGGTAGGTAGGTGGGTGCACAGTCACACAATTGAACACAGAGCTTATAATTATGTTGGAAGAACGACCTAAGAATAAAAGAGTTCCCTTTGAATCTAAGGACTCATTTCTCCCACAAAAGAAAGAGACAGTTAAGAACCGTGATGTAACAGGGCTAGTAGAAGGCAAAAAACCTATTCACATCTGGGTGTGAGGTGGTCCCCAGCAGCGAGGGAGGTTTTGAGACAGAATTCTGCAAGCTAATGGGAGTCCTAGAGTCAATGAGACTGGAGAGGGGCAGCTGTAGCCCATACAGAAAAGGCTTAAAAAAAAAACAAAAAACAAGGGGCACCTGGGTGGCTCAGTGGTTAAAGCCTCTGCCTTCCGCTCAGGTCATGATCCCAGGGTCCTGGGATCAAGCCTCACATTGGGCTCTCTGCTCAGCGGGGAGCCTGCCTCCTCCTCCTCTCTCTCTCTGCCTGCCTCTCTGCCTACTTGTGATTTGTCAAATAAATAAAAATCTTTAAAAAAAAAAAACAAAAACAAAACCTAGTACTCAAAAATGTTTATGGCAAGATTTTTAAAAATAACGTTATAGTGACATTAGGGCTGACTGTGAACATGCTCTTTCCCCCTCTGGTTAGGAGTTTATATTGACCACATGAAAATTCGATTAAGCAGTACAGTTTGTTTGGTAAGTTTGTTAGTGTGTAAAGCCGTTTTGGCATTGTTTGTGGAAATGAAGCGTTAGCCCTGGTTGACTGCTTACAGAAGTCTCCTGTTGTGACAGGCTGGCAAATGAACTCAGTGAGAATGTTTATGTTCTACATAATGACTGGTCAGGAGAACTAGTCAAGAAGCAGAAACATGGGGGCACCTGGGTGGCTCAGCGGGTTAAGCCTCTGCCTTCGGCTCAGGTCATGATCTCGGGGTCCTAGGATCGAGCCCCACATCGGGCTCTCTGCTCAGCGGGGAGCCTGCTTCTCCCTCTCTCTCTCTCTCTGCCTGCCTCTCTGCCTTCTTGTGATCTCTGTCTCTCTGTCAGATAGATAAAATAAAAAATCTAAAAAAAAAAAAAAAAAGAAGCAGAAACAGGGGCACTGCCTGAATGCCACGTGTCTATGACCCAAGGGCAATCTGTAGTAGAAGTCTTCTAAATTCCTAGCAACATACTTTCAACCTCTGGGGACAATAAGGAAGTTCCCAAAGGCCCTTAATCTCAAGATGAAGCAGATTTCAGTGATATATAATCAGGGACTGCTGAGGGGTCATGCTGAGGCCTTGCCTCTCCACAGATGTAGCTATCCTAAAGACAGCTGTCCCACAGATATAGTGTCCTAGCTCCCAACCACCAACACACAGATAGGCTATTGTTCACAAAAACCCACTGATTCCCAGTGATTCTCCCTACTGTCACATCTGAGACCTCCCTCACAAGGGAAGCAAAGATTCACCTAGCTTACAGTTTTCAGTGAGAAATTCCACAGGGCCTCAAAGTTTTATACCCTTAGATATTCACCTGAGAGAAGTGAAGTTGTGCAAAGTTGTAGATGAATGTTCATAGCAGCTTTATTCATAACAGGTTGTGCATTTCCTTAAAAACTAATGTTAAGTTTACTTCAAAACCAGAACTTAGTTTCTCCTCAAACTGTCTGCAGGATTCCATGCTGGCAATGTCTGAGGACGCCTCTTGAAAGAGACTCTTCGGGTCAGCGATCATGCTTACAAATATCCAAGAACCCTAAGTGCAACAACCTGGCCCCGAGTTTGCTGCTGACATAAGTATGTTGACAAGCAGTTGGAAAAACCTCTCCAAAAGGCCCAAATTCTCCTGAGTTTTCTACTCTAAACTCTTCTGGCCTTAGTATCACAACCCAAGTGTTCATCATCTGGGTCATCAGTGCCATGCTGCTGAAGGCCACATGGCTGGCTTAGCACCATCACGCACATTACCTCTTGATCTCTATGAGGTGTCAAGATAGGAGGTTATGTTATACCCATTTTGCGGATAAGGAAACCAATCCCCACAGAGGTGAAGTCACCTGCCCAAGGCTGCACAGCTGGTCCATCTTGGACTGGGATTGAACCCAGGTGCTCTGGTTCTTGCAGTTACTGAGGTTGCCCCGTCATGAGCGGGGTGAACTACTGGAGATAGAGGATTTCTAAGGTGCACCAAAGCATGATGGTCTTAGCCCATGCAGGCTTCCCCTGCTGCATACTGTTCCATCAGCTCAGCCAGGCTCTATTTCCTATCCTGCAGTGTGTGCTCACCAGGCCTTCATAAACACAAGTAAACTCACCTATCAGCCAGCCAGCATGCCCTGCTGGGATGCCCAGACCAAGAGATGGGGTTTTAAAAGCCTTGAGTTCTAACCTGAGCATCTTACAAGTACTAACTAATTCCTCACAAAAGTCCTATGCAGTAAGTTTGGTTAGCATCCCCATCTCACAAAGAAGACAGAAACATAAAGGGGTGATGAAACTTCTCCATCCTCTCACAGCTAGTAAGCGGCCAAGTCAGATCTAACATCCAGGTCTTTCCCTGACACCACATCTGGGCTCTAATCGGTCTTCCCAGAGGTTGGAGAAATAAGCCAGAGGGAAAATGCTGGTGCAAGAAATGAAGGTCTTAGCTCCTTAGCAATGGCAAAGCCCTGATCAGCCAGAGGCTACTAGGGAAGCAACCCCTCAGGTAAGGTCACAAGTAAGTGGCAGAGAAGCCAGTAAGATTAAAGCCTTAATCACAAACTTGGCTCAGAGCCTAGGAGCAAAAGCTTACAGCAGCCTCGTCCTGGGCCAGCCCAGCCCTGCGCATCCCGGCAGCCCGTCCACACCCCCACCTATCTCATTAAAACTACAGTGAGATACCACTTCGCAGCCAAGAGCACAGCTACAACAGAAGAGATCGGCAATAAAAGATGGCAGCTCTGCCACCTGGAACCATCGGAACTTGGGAACCACACTGGTCGGCAATCTGATGTGCTTGCTCCGTGAGCAATCTAACAGCCCGTAGCTTTCGGAGCGTCAAGAAACCGACACCTCGGACCCTCCTGCCTTTGTTCCCGCGGCACCACCACACCCAGGCGCACACCCTCCCTTCCTCTAGCCTCCAGGCAGGGGCGCCCTTCCTCCGCGCCCAGGTGGGGAGGAAGCCCCCTCGCTCGAAGCCCTGCCGCTGGCCACTCATGGCTGCCACGCCCCCAAAATAGTCCTCTGCCTTCTCTAGGGTTAGAAGCCAGGCGGGCCAGCGACACAGAGGGCCGTGCGGCTCAGACCGCGACGCAGCAACGCGACCAGACCCGAAGGCGGCCGTTAGAAATGCCGAAGAGCGCAGAGTCCCACCTCCTGGCGGCAGCCGCCTGGCGACCGTTTGCGCGGGGGATGCTGACCCCTGCTGGCCGCACGCGAGTACGCAGCGGGGCTGCCGCCCGGACGGCAACGGCGACCTTGGAGGGGCTGAGTTCTCCGGCGGCCACAGCCCCACCACCCTGCCTGGAGGGCAGGGGTAGTGGTCATCAGAAGTCCTGAGTGCGAATTCTGCCCCCACACCCTCATTGTAGCAGTTCTGGCTGCCTCAGCCCTTCTCCCCTCTAAAATGCTATCAACTCTTCAAAAGTTCTAGAAGGAGATGAGTAAGAAGAAAAAAGTCAGAGGTCTGTCGTGTAAATAGCTCTGGTACGGGGCACCTGGGTGGCTCAGTGGGTTAAGCCTCTGCCTTCGGCTCAGGTCATGATCTCAGGGTCCTGGGATGGAGTCCCACATCGGGCTCTCTGCTCCGCAGGGAGCCTGCTTCCTCCTCTCTCTCTCTCTGCTTGCCTCTCTGCCCACTTGTGATCTCTCTCTGTCGAATAAAAAAAAAAAAAAAAAATCTTAAAAAAAAAAAAAAAAAAAAGCTCTGGTACCCCTCCAGGACCTACTTGTGCTTCCAAAGGCTTCCCAGGTCGGGTCTTCCTCAGGAGCCGCCAACTCCAGGGCATGCGCAGGTGAGGCCTGGCGGTTGGTTACTGACTGGGTGGGGGAATGAATCCCAGCCCCTGAAGATGTCCAGGTCCTAATCCTTGGAACCTGTGAGTGCTACTTTAAATGGCAAAAGGGATTTTGCAAGTGTAATTAAATTAAGGGGGTTGAGATGGGGAGATAATCCTGGATTATTCAGGTGAGTCTTAAAAGTAATCACAAGCGTCCTTACAAGAGGGAGGGAAAGGGAGGTTTTACTACAGAAGGAAAAGCAAACGGTATTACAAAGGAACAGGGGGGAAGGGGGATTTAAGAGGCTACTGCTTACTTTGAAGATGGTTAAGGGACCAGAGGCCAAAGAATGCAGCTCTCAAAACTGGAAAAGACAAGTAAATGGATATTTCCCCTGGAGGCTCTGTTGATAACTTGAGTTTGACCCGGTGAAACGGATTTCAGACCTTCTGATTTCCAGAACTGTAAGAGAATAAACGTGTGTTGTTTTAAACCATCAGGTTTGTAATAATTGGTTACAGCAGCCAGCAGAAACTAGCACATGGCCTTCTACTCTCAACTCCTGTATTAGGCAGTAGAGATCAGGCAGTTAAAAAAACAAGAAAGCGGGGGGGGGGGGGGGGGGGGGGGGCGCCTGGGTGGCTCAGTGGGTTAAGCCTCTGCCTTCAGCTCAGGTCATGATCCCAGGGTCCTGGGATCAAGTCCCGCATCGGGCTCTCTGCTTGGCAGGGAGCCTGCTTCCTCCTCTCTCTCTCTCTGCCTCTCTCTCTGCCTGCCTCTCTGCCTACTTGTGATCTCGCTCTGTCAAATAAATACATAAAATCTTAAAAAAAAAAAAAAAAAAAAAAAAAAAACAAGAAAGCGGGACGCCTGGGTGGCTCAGTTGGCTAAGCAGCTGCCTTCGGCTCAGGTCATGATCCCAGCGTCCTGGGATCGAGTCCCACATCGGGCTCCTTGCTTGGCGGGGAGCCTGCTTCTCCCTCTGCCTCTGCCTGCCATTCTGTCCGCCTGTGCTCGCTCTCTCTCCCTCTCTCTCTGACAAATTAAAAATCTTAAAAAAAAAAAAAAAAAAAAACAAGAAAGCCCCCTACTCCACCCCCAGGGAAATTTATAATCTCCCTCTCTTGGGATTTTCAGAAGCAATGGCCAAAGAGGCAATGTTTCACCACAGAAAATGAATAATAAGCACATGAAAGATGCTCTATCTATAGCATTAGGAAGGGCAGGAATCATTAAAACCACAATGAGATACCACTTCATCCCCCACTAGGATAGCTATAATAGAAGACACTAACAAGCTTTGGCAAGGATGTGGGAAAACTGGAATCCTCATACATTGCTGGTGGCATGGCAAAATGGTTTGACCACTTCAGAAAATAATTTGGCAGTTTCTTTAAAAGTTAAGCAAAAATTACCATATGACTCAGCAATTTCACTCCCAGGAATCTATCCAAGATAAGTGAACATTTATGGGGTGACTGATATCTCAGTCGGTTCCACTCAGCATCCAACTCTTGATTTCCACTCAGGTCATGAGCTCAGAGTGGGGAGATGGAGTCCCACATCGGGCTTATGCTGGGCATGGAGCCTAAGATTTTCTCTCTCTTCCTCCCTCTGCACCCGTACCCTGCTCCTGTGTGCTCTCCCTCTCTTTAAAAAAAAAAAAAAAAAAAGTGAACATTTATGTCCAAAGACATGTATGCAAATGTTTACAGCTACATTATTCATAATAGCCAAAACCTGGAAATAACTCACATGTTCATCAACAATGAATGAAAATGTGGTAAATATAATGAAATATTATTCATCAATGAAAAGGCAGATTACTGACCTGCTATAATATGGATGAACTTCAGAAACTTTATATTAAGCAAAAGCAGACACACAAGACCACATATTGTAGAGTTCTGTTTACATGAAATCTCAAGAGGTACTCAAAGAACTGGAAAGTTTAGTGGTTGCCTGGGACTGACGGTAGAAAGAGAATGACAACAATATACACACAAAGGATCTTTCTGAGGTGATGACAGCGTTGTAAAATTGGACTATGATGACAGTTACACAGCTCAGTTAAAATAGGTGAATTTTAGGGTATGTAAATTATACCTCAGTAAAACTTATTTAAAAAGAAGGTGCAGCTCCAAGTACATAGGTTGATGAGGGCTCAAACCTCTTAGGAGTATTTGCATTTTTAAAAAAGATTTTATTTATTTATTTGACAGAGAACGAGGATCACAAGTAGGCAGAGAGGCAGGCAGAGAGAGAGAGGGAAGGAAGCTACCCACCGAGCAGAGAGCCCGATATGTGGCTCCATCCCAGGACCCTGAGATCATGACCTGAGCTGAAGGCAGATGTTTAACCTACTGAGCCACCCAGGTGCCCCAGGAGTATTTGCATTTTAAAAGAGGCTCATAAAAGAAGATTTCAAAACCTTGAGTATGATAGAAGACCACGTGACAATGGCCAGTACTTCTTCAGGTCATCCTGGTCGGCAGTGTCCTGCCCCACTAGCAGGTGCCCCAGCTCTACTGGTCCCTCCTCCATTCTGCCCTCTGGGGCAGAATGAGAACAAAGTAGCACACTTTCATCTCCCACCTTGGCTAGGGCCCCATGTGGACACCGGTACCTGCCTTATGTAGCCCAATTCATGCAATAGTACCCTGGCTCCCCTGACTCAACTTTCTACAAGGTGGGCACAGAACCTGCTGCAGCCCAACCCCACAGCCAGGTAAGAGCAGCTGGAGCAGTATAGACCTTCCACATCTGAGAAGAGCCCTTCACCTCATCCTGCCCAGCTCCTCCTGAACTCCATGCAGCTGATAAGCAAAAATGAGCGTAATGAGAACAGGAAACATATTTAAGACTCCTTGCATCCCACCCAAAGTCTCCCCCCACCAAATGCCAAGTGAAGACAAAAAAGCTAAGGGATGTACAATATAATGACTTGTAAATAATGTGTATTTGGTCATTCAGATGACCAAAATACATCTCTCAGGTGTGTTTGGTCTTCATCCACAGGTCCTGAAAATGCTTCAGGGACGTAAACATCAGATGGGCATCTTGTTATTAATGAGGTAACTTTCAGATTCCACTCCAAGGCAGGACTTAGTTGCCAGAAGGACCGACCATGTGATTAGGGAGTTGGAACTATCAGTCCTACCTCCCATTCCCACCCCTGGGAGGGAAAAGGGGCTGGAGGTTGAATCATCCAAAGCCCAATGACTTAGTCAATCATGACACTGTAATGGAGCCTCTCTATAAAACCAAAGGGACAGCTTTCAGTCCTTTTTGGAGAGCTTCCACACTTGGGAAACAAGAATGCTTCCACATGCCACCAAGCCAGGCCCCAAGCCCTTTGAGGGCAGAAGCTCCTTTGTTCAGGGCCTGGCCCTATGCAACTCTTCATCTGGCTGTTGATTTGTATTTCCTATCATATCCTTTAATAAACAGGCAAATGTAAATAAGACATTTCCCTGAGTTCTGGGAGAAGTTCTAGCAAATTAATCAAACCTAAGAAGGAGGTCACTGGAACCTCCACTATGTAGCCAGCCTGGGGCTTTCGACTGGTATCTGAAGTGGGAGTGGGGGGTAATCTGTAGGACTGAACCCTTAACCTGTGGAATCTCATGGCACCTCCAGGTAGGTAGTGTTAGAACTCATTGAATTCTCGGGGCGCCTGGGTGGCTCAGTTGGTTGAGCCACTGCCTTCTTCTCAGGTCATGATCTTGGAGTCCCGGGATTGAGTCCCACACTGGGCTACCTGTTTGGCAGGGAGTCTGCTTCTCCCGCTGACCTCTCTCCTCTCATGCTTCCTCTCCCTCAAATAAATAAAATCTTAAAAAGAAAAAAAAAAAAGAATTCACTGGATTCTCCAATACCCTCAGGGGCCTGCAGATTGATTTGTGTTGTGTATGGGGAACTCCAGCATTGGAATTAAGTCTGGGAAACATTTTTTTAATTAAAGAATTTATTTATTTATCTAGAAAAGAGAGTGCAAGCAGGGGAGGAGCAGAGGAAGAGGGAGAAGCAGACTCCCCATGGAGCAGGGAGCCTGATGTGGGGCTCCATCCCAGGCCCCTGGGATCATGACCAGACCTGAAGGCAGATGCTTAACCAACTGAACCACCCAGGGACTCTGTGGTTTGGTAACCTTTAAAACAAATGGTGACTGCCTCGTTTTTAAAAGATTAAGAGCCAAACACTAGTGGTAGATTTTAAAAAGATGAGCCACACAGTTGTATTTCTTTTAATACACAAAAATGTTTATTTTGTATTTAGGGAAAGCTATAGGGCTCTGATATCAACCTGACACATGTGGTGGTGGAAATAGAACAGAAGGCAGAATGTCTCCATAACAACAAATTCATAATCCAATAAAATACAACCAAGTATCGAGGGAAAAGAATCAAGAGTTCTCACTCTCTACTTTTAGGGGAGTTTCTTTTTCCCTAAAAAGACAGAGAAGTGCTGAGGTTGTGTTTTCTAGACCATGTTAAACTCTACTGAAAAACTTGTTCAACTTTGTAAGTTGGCACCATATGTTTCCTCCTCCGCTAGACACCTTCTGTGGACCACACTCATCACCTGGAGTGTCTGGGTCACCAGAAGTCTACCTCAGCCCTTTGCCAGGATTACAGGCTGAGTCCTGAGGCAAGCTCCCCATCACCACCACCACCACCACCATGTACACACACACACACACACACACACACACACGGCCTTCTCTCCAGGGAGAGTCAGGAACCACAACATAGTGGACTCAGAGAGAACAGAAGTGACAGGCAAGATCAGATTCAAGGCAGTTCTTCCTAAATTAAGAGTGTGTGATTTGATGGCATGGTGAAGTTTTTATCTCCAAAGGACAATTCTCCTCCCACCATCCTTTCTAGAGGCAGCAGCTATCCCCAGAGCCTCTGATTGCTCCTCCCACATCTGCAGTTCCCTGTTTCGAGGTATATTCTTGCCTTGAGCACCATCTGGAACGTTGGCATGGGACTAAGGCTAGGAGGGGTTGAAGGGAAGTTGTCTGCAGAGGTCCATTGGATCAAAAGCAGGTGCTATAGGCAGGTGCTTCTGTGGTGCCACATTCTGACTCAGAATTTTCCTTCTTAATGTAGGTTCTCGTCAAGAGCCACATGGGGCCAATAGCCAACATGAGCAAGACTGCAGTGAACACAGCAACTCCAACCAGCAGGTCCAGGTTATTAAAGGATAGCTCAACTCCTGAAATACAAAGAAACTTTTTTTTTTTTTTTTTAAGAAAACCAAATGTCAGGCTTATATTTCACTACCTAACAGTCTCTCAAAAGCACCTTCAGAGATTTATAAACTCTTATCCCCAGTCCCTAGCATATTGCCTGGCACATTCATAGGTACTTATTTTTCAAGAGAATAAACAAATGAACTAACTGCTAATATTTTATCAAAGCCAAAGCCAGACTTGGAACAAAATGAACCTGGTAATGTAAAGACTTGTTACCAACTTTGGCTATACAGCTCCCTCAAGAACCCTATTCACATACAGAGTTAACTTTGAAAAATGTCCCTCATCCTTTTGCAATGTGGATTCTAAATTTCCTATGAGCTAATGGTTAAAAGTCTCCCATCTTAGACATATCAGAAATTAATTTTGTCTATTTTTTAAAAGACAGAAACTGTTATACATTATATATTTATTTTAAAAATTTAAAAATTATTAAAAAAAGATAGAAACTGTTAAATTTGAGACCATTCACCAAGAGAAGCACAAGAGCCAGTTGTATTCCAAAATTATTCTATCATCATGTAACTTACTATAGATCCAAAGAACTATAACTAGTTTTGCATACCATCTAGAAACTATCTTTAGAGCAAAATCCACAGATGCCAGATTTCTGGAACTTCAAGATGGCTGCCTCACAGAACTTATTTCAGCTTAACTCTTGTCACTGCAGGCCATGGACTGAATGTTTATGTCCTCTCCAAATTCATATACTGAAATCCTAACCCTCAAGGTGATGGTATTAGAAGGTGGAAACTTTGGGAGGTGATTAGGTCATGAGGGTTGAGCCCCCATGAATGGGATTAGTATTCTTATAAAAGAGGCCCAAGGGACACCCGTGCCCCCTTCCACCATGTGAAGACACAGGAAGAAGATGGCTGTCTAAGAAGCAGGAAGCAGGTTCTCACCAGGCACTGAATTTGTTGGAAACTTGGTCTTGGACTTCCAGCCTCCAGAACAGTTTCTGTTGTCTATGAGCCACCCAGTCTATGGTATTCTTTAAGAACAGACCAAACAGACTAAGACATCACCTCATCTGGACACTTGGAGGACACAGGAAGAGAAAAAATATGGAAAAATTGCATATTGTCGGTCACAAGTAGATTCCTAATCATAAGATATTCAGTTAATACATACTGAGCCTGTATTTTGTGCCCAACGCAATCTTCCTTTGAAATATAAAAACTAAGAGACACACACACATAAAAACTTGAAGAACTATGAACAGCATTGCAAGGTCACTCACCTGCCCTTAGAGTCCAATAGCATCTTTGCTGGAATTTCAACATCTAATATTCAAAGAGCTAGACAAAACTTTGATGTCGAGTTGAACCCTTCGTTTCATAGGGGTGTTCAAGACACGAGGACCAAGGTCACACAGCAAGTTAGCAAGATGAGAAAGAGAAATTATGTCTATTGATCTGCTGTGGTGGCACCAGGCAGTTTGTATTATTTCAGAGGTAACTGTACCAAGTGAATTACCATCACCAACAACAACTTTAATAAGCTAAGGGCATCGGATAGTTCATTAACAACTGCTCTATGCCAAACCTGCTTAGAAGAAGCTCGCTCAAACCCATGCAAGAAGACCCTGCCCAATTCCATCTTTGGTAAGAAAACCTCTAAAAGCAAGGGTATGACACAGCCTTGGGGAAACAACCAGATAGATGTTAAAGGTAAATTCTACACACACCTACTTTCATCAGAGTCAGGAATGGCATTCGTATGGAAGTGCTCCAAAACTAAGTTTGCAAAAGAAAAATCAGTACAATGAAGATTCTTACAGTAAATGGTTTGATACCATGTTCCAAGTTCTAGAAGAGTTTCTGGAGTTTGTATCCTTCAGGGAATGTTTGCTTTGGTGTTCATGGCCAGGGATATCAGATTGAGAGCTCAACCCTGCCCTGAGGATGGTACAGATCTCACAGGAGATACCAGCAGCTCACAAGCGTGCAAGCTCAGAGGGCATCTGAGCATCCAGTGCCTTTGTGAGGAGTGTGCACACACCACGTGCCAGGCTGCGGGGGGTATGGTCTTCGTACTCCTTTTGGCAGCGATATTAGTAAGAGCCAAATCTGTTTACACATTCTGCTCCATTATCACAGAACTCCAGGCCAATTTCACACTCGTTTGCATCTAAAAATAGAAGAATAGACTACTCTGGTTAGTCTCACTATCTGGTCCCTTCTGCCATACTATCCTCCAGACTATTCCAAAGACCCATCATCTGCTTTTTCCCACTCCTGCTGGTCTCATGCTGTTCCTTGAACACATCAGGCACAGCCCTGCCTCAGAGCCTCAGCACCATCTGGAGGCCTCCTCACCCTGCTGGCTAGCTGCATGGCCCTCTCTCAGGTGTCTTCTCAACAAGGCTTACCCTTACCACCTAAGACTACTATAATGACCACATTTCTCAATAGAACATATCAACTTATCAACTAATATACTCTATAGTTTTCTTGCTTGTCCCTGGCTAGACTATAAAGTACAGAGGGATGGAATTAGACTTTAGGTTCACTAATAAACCCTGAGTACCCAGGACCATACCTGATGCATAATGGGAGTGTAATAAAACAGGACATAAATAGATGAACTAATAGCCAGGACTCAGAGGCAGACATAACTTTTTCATGATGAAGACTGAGAAGGGGTCTGCTACCCATGGGAAATGACATGCACTAGCACCAGGGGCCTTTTTCTATTTACTCAATCCTGGCTGAATCATGCCTAATCTTCCAATCATAGTAAATACCAACTCCCCCCAGCAGCCAAGAGACCCATGCATACCTTCAAGAAAGGGGCCTCTTTTCTCCACCTCATGGATTCCTAGAGCAACCTCAATGAGGTTCCTTGGCTAGTAAGACAGAGAACCAGGTACACTCACTGCCTGAGATCTTAAGTGTAACCAGGAAATGTATATGGAGGTCACAGCATCTTTTCTAGGAATGTCTTGGAAGGGAAGAAAAGAAAACAAAATCCAGATACCTCTTGGTAGAGAAATGTTAGTTTTTGAAAAGCGTGCGATTAAATAATATAGTTACAATACTGTAACATAGATGGACAAACCCATTAATTTAGTTTATTATCCAAATTCTGGTCTTTTCCATCAAGTAACAAGTCTTAGTTCTTGTCTATATAAAATTTTTTTCTCTTGAGGTATGTGTATGGCTCTGTTGGTTAAGGATCTGCCTTCAGCTTGGGTCATGATCTCAGGGTCCTGGGATTGAGCTCTACATCAGGCTCCCTGCTCAGTGGGGAACCTGCGTATCCCTCTTCATCTGCTTCTCCCTCTCCCTCTGCCACTCCCCCCAGCTCATGCTTTCTTGTGCTCTCTCTCTAATAAATAAAATCTTAAAAAAAAATTTCTCTCTCACATGAAAATTTAGCCTGAGGAGGTGGTTTTTGATTATATTCTCCCTAGGATGTTAGCTGCTCTAGTTTGCTTTAAGTTACCAAATTGTTCTCCATTTACAAGGCAAGGGAAAGGTGTGTCAAGATCTTGTTTAGTTTAGTTTTGTTTTTTTAAGACTTTATTTTAAAGTAATCTCTATATCCAATATAGAGCTCCCAACTCACAACCCCCAAAATCAAGAGTCACATGGTCCACTGACTGAGTAGCCAGACACCCCCTGATACTCTAGTTTTAACACTTGATATGATTTCCCTCCTTTATTTCAAGTACTTGGACTATATGTAAATGAATTAGGCTCCCCCTCCCCCCAAAAATGTAATGACTACATATTAACACATCTTGAATAAACAACCAAACTGCCTGAATATGCACTTTTCCATTCCAGGCAGCCTGCCCTCATCATTTTGGGATGATCAGTACTCCTTTTCTCCTAAGATCTGTAAACAAAAGCAGAGATCATGTGAGACCACCTTTACTCTTTACTACAGCTGGTCAACACTCAACGCATTCTTACCAGCTGATTGTGGAGGCTGCCTTCAGCCCCAGAACACAAGAAAATGTTGCCCCCCCCTCCCCCAAAAAAGGTCTGGTGCACCACAGCCCTAGGTAGATAGCTGTTGCTTATCTCTAATGGAGTGTCTTATTCTGAATAAATTTTAAGAACAGAAGTTAAAGAATTAAAACGAATTCCAGATAAGAACCGCTAAGTGACAATTATCATTACGATCAAGTCTTCCTAAAAAGAGGAAAGAAACTTATTATCTATGTTCCCACTTTTTGTCTATCTGTAGCATTTACTACAGATCTCCTTTTTGAAAGAAAAGGAAAATCCGCAATGCTACATAACCCTCACACGTCAGTGAGTGCACTCCATTTTTCACCTGGAATTATGCTGGATGCACAAAGGTTTGTATCTTTTCAGAGATTTGTATTGCTATAGTTTCTTATGGCTAGAAAGGAGTCAAGTAGAGGGTACCATAATTTATTTGATCTTGTTCACCACTCATATTTCTAACTTTTATTATCATAATCCTGTGATAAATATAATGGGATATGAGTTGTCCAAATTCTATCTTTCTGGGATTTCTAGAAGTGGGATATGTGAGCCTGAGAGCCATTTGTTTTGAGGGTTGTTTTTTTTTAAGATTTTATTTATTTATTTGAAGAGTGAGAGAGATCACAAGCAGCAGAGAGGCAGGCAGAGACAGAGAGGGAAGCAGGCTCCATGCCGAGCAGAGAGCCTGATGTGGGGCTCGATCCCAGGACCCTGAGATCATGACCTGAGCCTAAGGCAGAGGCTTTAACTCACTGAGCCATTCAGGCACCCCTGTTTTGAGGTCTTGATATGTCTGTTACCCTGTTTTCCAGAAGGTACATGATAATTTACAGCCCTCTAAGCAATGCCTCATAACCACTAATACTTGCTAGATTGTACTACATGCCACAAACTGTTCTAAGCTCTCAGTATTAACTCATTTAATCTTCATAACAACCTTATGAAGTAAGTATTATTATTCCCATTTTATAGAAGAAGAAACTGAGGCACAGAAATTATGCCAGATCTTTCTACAGGAAGAAAATTAGTTTGAGGGAGAATCCTATTGTCAACCTAGGGTGAACACTGAGGGGAAGCAGGGTTACCACAATTACTGATGCTTGTTAACAGCCTAAGATTATATCCATCTGAACTCTGAGGACACAAGGAGTATGGGACGGGTCGCTCCTTTGTACCATTTAAGTAGCTACGCTCCTTCCCCTGAACAGCTCAGCAACCAGTTCAGAGATCCAGCAATAATGCAAATAAATAGTAGTAGTATCCCAGTCAATTAGGTCTCAGCAAGTTAGAAACTTTTAGAACTAGAATCTTTGAGGACTTTATAAAGCTAAGAAAACAGATTTGAGGGGGGACCTTGTCCAAAACTCTCTTAGGAACTCAGCTGGGGCTAGAGCCTAATCACCTACACCTCAGTCTGACAGCCCTCTCTCATGCCCATTGCCCCTCAGCTGTGTTCCCTGATCCCCACCAGAAGGCAGACCGGCAAGTCGGGGTATATAGAGAACAGTTTCCACCTGAGTAGGGCCAAAAGCAAGGAGAGGGAGAAAAGGGAGGAGGGAGAGGGAGGGCAGTGGAGAGAAGAAAGAAGGGTGGAGTGGAGAAAGGAAGAAAGAGAAAACGCAAATGTACAGTGGTGGGGATTCCCACCAGGGACTGCTGACCTCGTCACTAGAACAAGAAGGGTCTGTGGGCACACAGGTACTTAGTCCAGTCCTCAACTTACCTCCTGCTGAGTTTCTCTCACCACAGATTTTAACACTTTGAAAGAGCCCCACCCTACCCCCACCTCGCCCACACCCTGCTCAGAGACTCTTTGAGGTGCTCTGACTTAACCGTAGCTTTTTAAATTATTATTATTATTATTTTTTTTTTTTCCGGGAGGCTCGATCCCAGGAACCTGGGATCACGACCTGAGCCAAAGGCAGCCGCTTAACCAACTGAGCCACCCAGGCACCCCTTAACCGTAACTTTAAGTAAGACATCTGCCAAGAGACAGGAGAGAAGAAACCCTTCTCAACAAAGTGCACTGATAAGGCTTTAGTCTCACAAGCATCTGTGGGACTTTTACCCCAACCTGACCTGAAACGCATTCTTGTTGCTTGCATTTATGTTTGTGTTTACACTAGACTGGGTAATGGGTTCTTAGACAATGGCCCCAGGGTTGCTATTCAGGTGAAGCCTGGAAAATCCAAAACCTTCGACACAATATATTAAAAAGGTATTGAGTTTGAGTATTTATAAAGTTAGAGAGGCACATAGCTTGAAATCTGGATCAGAAAGGCTAATTTCTGATCCATTTCCTGATGGGGTCAAGGTAAACAATAATTTGTGAATATGCCCAAATATATAGCCTCTCTTCTGCTATTGGCTCACAAGATGGCTTCAGAGGATTCAGGTCTGTAAACATGATTAGTGGGTTTAGAATATATCTAGCTCTCTGATTATGAACTCTCACCTCTTGGGTTATACTGAAATGCTAGAAAAGAGCCATTTCCAGAAAAGTGGGTAAAATTTGTTGTATCTTCATGAGTCACAAGAAAAAGTAAAAGAAAAATTAGTTTTGCTTTCCTACTTCTATGAATCAAATTCCTAGTGTTTCAAACTTAATGCAGACATTGATAATGATTTAAGTCATAGATGAAACCTATTCTGTGTCAGGCTACTGATGTTCGATATGTCCTACTGTTCAATATGTCCTGTGGCTCAGTCGGTTGAGAGTCCGACTCTTGGTTTCAGTTCAGGTCGTGATCTCAGGGTCATGAGGTCAGCACCATGTCAGGCTCCCAGTTCTTCCTCTCTCTCTGCCACTCCCCTCTTCCTACACCCCCCCCCCCCACACACACACTCTCTCTCTCTCAAATAAATAAAATCTTTTTTTAAAAAATCAGTTAATCCTCACAACCCTATAAGGTACTATCATTTCCATTTTACCGAGTATAAAACAGAGAGGTTAGATGACTTACCCAAGGTCACACAGCTAGAAGGCTGCAGAGCCAGAATTTAAAACCATGCTGTCTGCAGCTTGTGAGATTTTATGTGTGTTTGACTTCCTTCTCAGTTGCCTCACCTGTCAAATGGAGATCCTATCACCAGTGTCAAGATGCCTGGGATTCGCAGCATTTTATAGAGTGGAGTCTCAACTGGCATTCACCCTTTCTCCCATGGCCAAAGACTTATTTTTATTTCTGAGAAAAAACTGAGTCAGAGAAATCATCAAGATAAACTTGGAAGGGACCCAACAAGCTGCCTACAACAACCACCCTTCCTCTCTTGTTTGGAGGGTCACACTCCCTTCTCTGCTTTCTTTGGTCACTTAGAGCAATGAGTATGCTGCTCACAGGGCAGTCTAATCCATCTCAAAATAGGGAGGTAGCTTTCTCAATAGCAAAAGAAAAACTTCAGACAGCTTTTCAAATATAGCAGCTGCCAAGTTATCCCTTTCAATAATCTTCAAGACCCCTCACCTCTGATAACTCGTACTGCGACCCAACTTGACAAAGCTTGTCTAACTTTTCTTCAAAGTATGATGTTCACAATAGAGCTCTGTCAGGCAGGGTATAAGTATAGCAAAATAAAGGACGCTTATCACCTCCCTTGATTTACATCTTCTACTTCTATTAAAATGGCCTATTTGTGTTCTCCAAACAGTGCTAAAATAGCCATGCCTGTGACACCAAATCTCAACTCCTAATCCCAATTACCCTCCATCCTCTAAAGCTGCCTCTTGATACTGACTGACCAAAAAGCAGCTTTAAAGAAAATAAACACAGTGATAACTCTCTAGGCCAGAGCAGAACATGGCCATGAAACCAAGGTTTTGTGACCCTCATACCCAGTAAATGATTAAAACAATCCCAAGTCAAAGTGTCCAAGCTTCAAGGTTTGACCTGTTATGGAGCCCTAAAGTCTAACTTAGTCAACTCCTGTTGGTAACTTTGAGGCTGCTCTGTGTTTCCAGCTCTTCCCACCTGCAGACTCTCTAGGATCATATGTCCTAACCCTCTTGTGTTTGGGCGTGCTTGCTTGTCACTTCTGGATGGTAGCATTCAAGTGCTACACGAAGACAGAGCCTCCAGAACTCTCCCTCTCTAGTAAGGCAACCTACGGCCATCATCAGGCTGGGTACCTGAGGGCCTACGATGAGCAGAACCCACCTGCCAATGTGACATACTATAGCCTGCATCAGAAATACATCTTCCTTTATTTTTAAGCCACTGAGAGGTGATGTTGGTGGTATTTGTTACCACTGTATAACTTCATGGGTTCTGACTCCATTATTAAATTCCTGAAAGGAATGGAGTTGCCCCCCAACATTTCCTAGGTCCTTCCTGAGCTAACACCCACCCAATCCTTTTCCTTCTTTTTCCTGATTAGACTTAATAACTTTCTTTGAAGTGAAAGGGCTTAGGATTATAGAATCCCAACTACTACTGATAAATTGCAAAGAAAACCTCTTCCTGCTGCGACAACAGCTCTCTCCAGAAGCTAGGCAGCAACAGGGGCTATTCCCACCCTCCGTGACCACCACCCCCAAACCCCAGCCACCCTCCAGCTTCAGAGATGGGGCCACCAACCTATGAGCCCAGAGCATAGAAAGGGTAGTTGAAGAAAGGGAGAGAGAGATTGTCAAGGATGAATTAAGACTCTGTGTGCCCTGCCATTAGGTTCAAGCTCTCCCTAGGAGCAGTTCTCCACTGGGTGAAACAACTTCACTGCAGAGTCAACCCAGAAAATGAGAAATTTTGTGGATGGGCTCCCAGCAGAAGCACCTCTAGCTACAGATGCCCAGTCACTGTTCTGACATAGGCCAAGACAGAAAGGAATAATGCCAAGTTATTTGAAAAGTTATCAAGTTGCTCTCATTTTGTTTTCTGCCCTCCAGAGTCCCCAGTATGCCCAAGCCCCAGGCCTGTGTGGGGCTTGCCAGCCTTCCTGTCCATTGGTTCCCCACCACCCCCCTATGCTTGGGGGCCCCAGGGTCCTTAGCACTTACTTACCTAGAGTAGAATAAGCTACCTGGGCTCCCCCTTGCCCCTCTAACTCCCCAACTTTGAGGAAGACAAGTTTAAGTTCAACCTGATAGGATTCTAAAAACTAATATTTTAGCAGAGTAGGGTAGGGGGTAGTCAGTCGAAAGATGGGGGAAAAAAGTACTTATTTTCCTGTAAGGTATTTAGGATGGGATGACTGGTACTTGTGGACTCATTGGATCTCTTTGATGGAAATAAGGTATCCAGAACTGAGAAAATGTCTTTAGAACCTTTTTTAAAGTCACTTCCCCTCACTCCAAGCCCTTCCTCACCAGGATCCCACAAAGTCTAGTCATAAACTCTTATTCAGTTGGATTTATCATTGTATTTCCTGAAATGTGTGAAGTTCCTAAAAAGATACTTCAAGGAGAGGTGACATTCATCTGACAGAAGCTGGGTGCCAAGAACTTTCTGGGCTCTAGCAATAGATACACTAGGGAACACATCAGGTGACCTGTCCTCGTGACACTCACATTCCAGTGAGACACACAGTAAACAAGAAAACTGCTGATAGCAATGAGTGTCCTGAGAGAATTCAGCAGGGTGATGAGCAGGGTGATGAGCATTTGGTTGCCTCTGAGCTGAGACCTAGCAGGATGAAAGGAGTCAGGCAGGTCAAGGGCTACAGCCACTGCAGAAGTCAGGAAGTTAGGCTCAGTGAGGGATACAGCACAGCGGAGTATCCATGAAGGGAAGGGAAGGCAAACCTCAGACCTCATCCGCTAGGCCTGCCTCACTGCAAAGTAGCACTTAACACAACCCAACCTGAGGTTTCAGTCCTCGAGTAACCCTTCCACAATCCTGCACAACAGGATGGCAGCCTCCTGTGGTTAGTCAGTCCTTCCCACATGCTGCTGTCTGTAACCAAGGTTGAAATGAAAAGGCCATCAATGGTAGAACTCTTCACCACTCAATAGGGGAAGGAAGCCCTGGGGGGTTGTGAAATGTGTCCTGGCCTTGTTTGGGATCAGCACTGCTGAGGGGTTACCTGTGGCCCCCAGGGGAAGGCCATGGGCCTGGGGGACAACCTGGTATTTGGTACTCTCACCCTTCCAACCTGAAGTTGTGGCCTGGTAAGCGCCAGCTGGTGGAGGGTCCTGGATGGTCTGAGGCTCAATCCTGACTTCCTCAGCACTTTCTCCGATCCAGGTGCTTTTCTGGAAGAGATCCCCTCCACCAGGGATCAGGTAAGGAGTCCAGGCTGTCTCCCATGGTTGCCCTGTACAACATCTGAGCCATTTCTCTAGCTTTCTTTTCAAGGGCAGCTACAGACCCCGATGCTGTCTTCTTCTTGCTTGGAAAGAACCGCTAGGATCTGGAGGGCTGTTCTGAAGGGGCAGAGCAGTAGACAATTCACCAAACCATCCAATCCAGGTTTACTCTGCAATCTGGGCTTCCAGAAAGCAGTAGTGAGTTAGGGCTTTGGTTAAACCCTTTCCTCCATCCCATGGCTTGTTTAGCTGTAGCCTTGGGGCTATGAAGGTTTCATCTACCAAACAAAGGCTCTTCTCCCCCACCAGGTATAAGGGAAGGTGGGGGGAGGGGGCAGATGCCCTCTAGCCCCTATGGCTTCCTCATCCCTCATACCAACAGTCTCCTCAACCTCTGCTCTTCAGCTTTCCAGACCCATGTGGGGGATGCTTGGGTCTGAGATGGTTTCTAGCTGCCATTTTGGGGCCAGGCCAGAGTGAGGCTGCTTACTACCAGGGGATTCTTTGCTTACAGGGGATTCTCTCCTGGGCTCAGCAAAGACAGAGTGTTGGCCTTGGAATGCACTGCTGGTGGGCCTGGAGGTCAGTCTCATGGAAAATAGCACCACACTGACAGCCAGTGCCGATGTTCCAAACTTCAGACTCCTGAAGTATCTGCACCCTTGAGAGACTTTCATCTCCTCAGTGGAGGAGACTCCCTGGCTCTTGGCAGTCCTCACGGCCACAGTCCAGGGGTGTAAACAACAATGTTCCTGTCGGGCCTGGGCCAGATGGTCCAGCTGCCCCGGATGTTTGGCAACTGACTGGACAGTTTCTGTGGCAACCAAAACTCTCCAAATGGGCCTCTCCAAACCACATGGCACCTTCAGACTGAAACATATACCGCTATGCTGTGTTGTCTCAACTCTGTGGAGAAGGGAAGGAGGGGAAAGGAAGGAGGAAGGATGAAGAAGAGACCAGGATGTAGAAGACCCAGCTAAAAAGTCAGACAGAAAAGCACTACAAATGCAACTCTAGTCACCCCCAACTAACAAAGGAGACCCACCTTGGGTGGCTCTCAGCTCCTGTGTCACCACATCAGGGAAACTTCCACCTATTTCCCCATAACTCCTCCCTTCTCTGGTTGACCACGGGGTCCTGTGAGTCCTTGCACTCCAACAGGAGTCATACCCGGCCTTTGTCTCGTTGCATCTGGCCATCAGCGGTGTGTCTCTAACACCCTACCATGAGCACCTATTCTAGAAACCAGCTGCCTCCCCGTGGCTGCTGCCCCACAGCACACTCAAGTGCCTGCCGGAGGCAGTGTGGTCTGTGGAGTCATGCAGTGCTCACGTTTCTGCTCTGGGAGAGAGAGGCAGAGATCACAGGGGCTGAATACACACTCGATCCCCACCCTGCCCCAGACCTGGGAAGGTGATGAAGGAAGCCCACTAGCCATGCATAGTTTATCAGCAAGTAAGGCCATGCTGACACTTGGACTACCTGGCCAGGTCTCTGAGAGGCTGTTAAGGAGTCTTCCATCAGCCTGAGGCAGCCTCGCACCACCTGGGTTGCATGTGAGCCAACAAAGACGCCCTTTGGGCACCCGGGTGCCTCAGTCAGTTGAGTGTCTACCTTCAGCTCTGGTCATGATGGTCCTAGGATGGAACCCCATGTCAGGCTCCCTTGGAGCCTGCTTCTCCCTCTCCCTCTGCCCACCACTCCTGCTTGCTCTCGCTCTCTCTCAAATAAATAAAATCTTTTTAAAAACAAAGACTCCCCTTATTCATCTGCCACTGGCCTTTTCCTTTCTGCTGCCCCTGTCACATTTCCCTGGAGCCTCCCACCGTGGCCTCAGTTCTCACAGACCAGTGCCGCTAACCTGACACTGAGCAGCTGGGAGTGAATAGGCAAGGCCCACCATCTAGGTTCTGTGAGAGCCCCTCTCTACCCTCCAGCGAACCAGGGTTCCAGGACGGAAGCCCCAGACAGCCAGAGAACGCTGAGGCAGAGCACCCTAAAGAAAGTTGGCTACTTAACTCCCTAGAGAGACGGGGAGTTTCATTCACTTCTGCAAAAGTTAGAACTGCCAGGTTTAAGCAGACATGGCAAGAAAATACTGTGAGCCAATACCTGTTTCTGGCACCCTGGGGGACTGAGAGGTCGAAAGGTCTCCCTCCTACAAAACTGGACCATGGGTCGTGCATACACCAAATTTCTCCTTTGCGAGGAGGAGGGCTCTATGCACCCCTCCCCTGCCTGACTCTCCGAAGACAACCAGGAGGGAGTTCTAACAGCGAGAATTTGCTTGAGACATGTTGACCTGAGAGTGGCTATGGACACGAAGGCCTGGAACAGCAGCAAGAGGGGAATATGAGTCTGGGACTCTTGCCATGAGGAGAGCCCTGGGGCAGCTGGTGCCTATCAGCCTACAGACCAAAGCGCGTCTTCTTTGAAAGGAAGCATTGCAGTTTAGGCCTAGAGCAGGGGCCGACAAACTAGCCATGTTCCTTCAGAGTCTCCCCAGAGGAGGCCACTGCCCCGTTGGTTTGCTGCTCTGAGACTGACTAAGCAATTAGAGTAGCAAATGCCTTTGGTCCTGAGGGAGCTTCACTTCCAGGGGAAGAACCAGAGAGCATGAAAGCCAGAACCTGGGAATAATTCAGAAGCAAAAGGGTGCAAGGGACCATCCAGTCTTCTTCCCTCAAGCAGGTTTGTTACTTCTGTGCTCTCTCTGCCGTAGGAGAAGGTTGAAAATAAGTTCCCACTTCACCTTACATAATGAGGACCAGGCATTGCCACACTAGAAACTGTGTCCTTGGGCTCCAGTCAGGAAGTACTCACTAAACTTCCAGAAGCTAGCTTTGTTCCAGCCAGATTTGGAAAGAGGCAACAAGCCAGCGAGCTCTGCAGAAAGTTTGGACGGCAGCTCCGGGGAATTCAGCAGAAAGACCAGCAGCCACTCTGCTCTTTCCATTGCTGGCTAAACCCTGAGAGCCAGGCCCCATGTGGGACCGGACCGGAAACCTGATTGTGGATGTAAGCCCTGGGGAACTTCATTCCAGCCATCAGGCCAGAGAGGGAAACCAAGGGGAATAAGGGTGGGTTGGGGGTAGGGGCCCTATTCTGACCAGAGCTGCCCTCCCTCTCCAAGCAGCAGGGGCCTGAGGCCAGACCCAGCCTCCAAGACCTCTTCCTTTTGGGCCTCCTTGGCCTGAGGGGTGGCTAATGAGGCACCCGTTCTGCATCACGCAGTAAAGGGTAGGGTGCTGCACAACAACTGGATGTAATCAGTACCGTGGGGGGGGGGGGGCAAAGCTGGTGGAGTCCCTTCTTCCCACTCCCACCCTGCCAGCCCTCACCAGAGCCTGAGGGCAGAGGAGACCAGCCTCCAGACTCCTCCTCACTGACTTCTCAGCAATCTAGTCACCCAGACTGGGCAGGGCTAAGGCTGGGGATTCCTCTGGAATGACAACAAGAGGGATCTACAGATTGACCAGAGAGGCACTTGTACCCCTTCCTCCCTGCCCAGGTCCCCCTCATCCACGAGCTCTCCTCAGAGAAATTTGGATACTCTCCTCTCCCAAAGGAACCTGCTCACAGGAAACCAGGGGCATCAGTTGTTGGCACCTTGGTGTGATTTCAGCCCTTAGGTCACTCCTTCCACAATAACGGCCTGGGCCTCTTGTTGGGATAGCATGACCTGAGCTGACTGAGCCCCCCAAGCATCCCCCATGGTCACACTTTTCCTGAGTTGAAGAGCTCCAGGCATGGGGAAACTCTAGAGGAGATATGGGGATGGGAATGGGGTACGGGATGCAAAGGCATCCAAGGGCGCTGAAACTGTATTATCTAACAGGATCTTGTCAGCTCAGGCTCTGACCCCCTGGAAGGATAGGCACCCCCTGTGCCTTTTGTTCCTCACCAAAGCCTTCACACCCTACAGAGCTGGGCTAATTAACTGAATGATGTCCCCATCTCTCCTTCAGCCCCACCAGTCAAAGAGCCACAGATGTCCTGGGATCCCCCTAACCACCTAGGAGCTCTCTACGGCCCTGGGCTCAAAACTTTTTTCATTTCATTACATTGGTAAAGAACAGTTCAACTGCCTTCCAGGGATCTCTGAGATATCCCCAAGTGGCCTACATGGCTTCTCCTCCAGCAAGCATGACTGGTGACTTAGGTGTGGCCACTGGCCAAGATCTGTGTTCTGTAGGGGAAGCGCAGACAGGATGCCCACGATCCACAGATGCTGCCAAAGATGGCAGTGCTCATGGCCTCTCCCAGCCTGGCCGAGATGGAGAGCAGGCAAATGTCCAAGTGAGGCCTAGAGCTGCTCAGGCCAGCCCGTACCTGCTGACTCTGGGGTGGCCTGTGGGCTCCGCTCATGCCCTGCTGTTGATACCACTGTCCAGGTCGTGACCCAGCCCCGTGGATTCCTGGTGTCAAGCCAGTGGCTGAGGCATCTCATGTGTGAGCAGCAAGCCTCGGCCACGTCTTCCAGCTTTCTGGATGGAAATGCAGCAATGGGACACTGAACATTGGACAGAGGCAGCGAGTTTCCTATTACCAGTTCTGGAACCTGACCTTTCTCTCGGAGGGAACAGTCCTTGCCAGAATTTCAAGCCTCAGTGAAGATTTCTACTCGGGCCCAGTGTTGAAAGCCCAGGCAACTGGCCTACACTGACTGTCTGGTTAAGAGAAATGCTTGGAGGTTGATGGTATTTCAAGTCAAGTGCTCCTGATTCTGGCTGGGGCAGAGGTTCCTCCTTGCTAAGAGTAGTCAAAGATAGTCAGCTTCACACTTGCTGGGCAGAGAGGGGCTTGTTTGCTGACACACAGATTCCTGGGCCCCATTGGATAATCCTATCATCTGGTTCTGAACCTCTGGAGAATGGGGGCCCATAAATTCCCCTAATTAACAAGCTCCCATCCAGCCCCCGCAGGTAATACTTGTGCTCACTAAAGTTGGCAAAGCATTGCCTGCCCAGTCCAATAGCAGTAAATTCAACATGCTTCCCTTTCCTAGAACAGGAAGAGAAAACTCATTTCTGTCCCAGGGTTCATATTTCAGCACAAGCATCACAATCATTAAACCACCTTCCCACAAGAGCAGTGGTCGTGTATTTGTCTCCAGAAATCCTATGCAGGGGTGCGTGGGTGGGTGTGGTGGAGGGTGGTCTTTGCCCTTGAAAGAGGTTATGAAGGAAGAGGCAAAGAAGAACACAAGAGGAAGGTAATGAGAAAAGAAGGGGGTTTGTTTTTCAGGCAAACCGAGAGCCCAAGACCCATTAGACTGACGAGAGGCCTGACAGCAATATAAAAGCTCATGCCACAGCAGGGCTGGATCTCAAAAACATTATACTGAGTGAAAGAAAGCATCACAGAAGAATCACACAGTAAGTTCCATTTATATGTGAATTTTTGAAAACTAGCAGAAGCAAATAGCATATTGCATAGGAATGCATACATAGGCCATGACATTGTAAAAAGCAATAAAGGAATGATGGCCCTGGAATCCAGGCGGGTCCCCTAAGCTACCTCAGCGAGACTGGGGATGATGAGGAACCTCAAAGGTATTGATCCATTTCCAGTTCTTAAGCAGGTGGTGGGTGGGCACTCAGATGTGGTGACAGGTACCTAACGCAGATCGTTTTGCATAGATGACATATGAAGGTTTTTTTTTTTAAAGATTTTATTTATTTATTTGACAGACAGAGATCACAAGTAGGCAGAGAAGCAGGCAGAGAGAGAGAGGGAGAGAGAGGGAAGCAGGCTCCCTGCGGAGCAGAGAGCCCGATGCGGGACTCGATCCCAGGACCCCGAGATCATGACCTGAGCCGAAGGCAGCGGATTAACCCACTGAGCCACCGAGGCACCCCATATGAAGGTTTTTAAACCTACATATGAAATAATGAGCAGCATGAATATGAACATGACTTGTTCATCAAATTCTGAAATACTAGGAAAAGGAAGCCCCTTGTGGAATTTGTGGCTGGTACCACTTGAGTGAATGAAAGGAAGTCCCATTCACCAAGGGGACTGTGGGTGTCCCGCACTTGCTACTGACTAATCTTGCTCTGGGACAGGGATGTGTAGGTAAATGAGGTCTTGGGCACCTGATCAGGAGAGGAAATACAGTGTCCAGGACCGCAGGGTTTGGGATGAGAGCCAGGTAGCAGAGCCAGGTCTTGGAGGGAGAGGGGACAAGCCAGGGTCAGTAAGTCCAAAGAAGCCAAAATGGGACAGAGGAACTCAGACTGGAAACCAGGCAAGTGGGACCAGAGGAGGGGGAGTGAGAGGGGGTAATTCAAAGGGGCCAGCCTGTAAGAATTCTCTGAACTGGATATGGGCTCCCTCTGGGACTAAGGGCGACCTGGTCTGTAGCAACCTTCTGGAAGCAGACCTGACATGAAGGTGGATGTCTGCCTCAAAGTTGACATTATTAGACAGAGCCACAGATGGCCAAGAGCAGCACCCCAGGGCAGAGCCTGAGCTGGCCCCATTAATCACACCCCCGCCCCCTTCAGGGACAGAAGCAGCCTTAGAAGCAACCTGTCCACTTTGTGGCTCAGTGTAGAAATCCCTTCTCCAACCTGTCACATACTTCCAAGCTCTGACTATTTCAGAGGTTCAGGACCTCTGGAGGGTTCTGTCCCATTGCAAATATTCATGCTCTCTTATCTAATCCTTTGTTCAGAGCTGAATTTCAGCCTCCTTGGCACATTTCCCCACTTGAGTCATCTCTGCTTTCAGGAGCTATGCAAAATTAGCCAAGTACCTTCTGGACCCACCAGGTTAGCAGGGCTATGGGTTCCAGCCAATAAGTAGAACAAGGTCTAATAGGGGGATGGTTCGGTTGAACCAAAGATGTGCCAACCTGACGGCATCTCAAAGAAGGACCTCCTGTTGTCAACACACAGCCTCCAGCTGGTCGGGGCTGTCCAAGAGCTGCCTCACGGAAACCAGTGACCACGAGCAGGGTATCTAAAAGCCGGCCACTCTAATGGACCACATCTGCCCATTTGTCAGGCCTGCATCTCAGCATCACCACCCTCTGTGCCCAGTCCCGCTTCGGCTCCCTGACCTTCACTGGTGTTTATCCCTAATGAATGTCCCACACACCAAACCCCAGCTCAGCACCTGCTTCCAGACAGCCCTGTCTGCTACAGAAAGGGAGTCTCTACTACAGATTAAATGAAAGAAGAGGTGGTTTTGGACCCTCTAGCAAAGAAAAAAAAATAGTGTTTCCATTTTTGGATACTTTATTCTCTGTAGCCTTTGCTAAGAATCTGGGGTTTCCCTAAGAGCTCTTTCAAAGCAAACAGGCAAGGATTTTATTTAAGAAAGAATCCTCTGCAACTCTCCAACCTGAGCAGGTTGTTCCAGTGAACAGTTCAGAATGGGCCAGACTGCAAACATGCTCAGCTCCCTGCCCCTGGGCGGGGGGGGTGGGTTGGAAAAGCCATCACTCTCTTCTATTTATTGATGCCAGTATGGGATTTGCTAGCACAAACCAGGAGAACAACCTGGCAGTTTCCACTTACTTGGAAAGGGTTTCCTTTCAAGTTCAATTCCATTCCCAGTCCCAGAATTCTCAAAAGCCACAGCTCCCTGGTTCTCCCTCCTCTAGACCCACAGTACTGATCGTTCTTGCCTCATTTTATGTAATTAATTATGTACCGCTATAGGACAATTTCTCAGGCTGCTAGCTAGTCAGCTCATTTACTTTTCCCTTGATTATTATTTTCTACTAATAACAAAACAGCAACCAGCTAGGAGCCTGGATTTTTTTTAAATTTTTATTTATTTTTTATTTATTTATTTTTTGGTAGGAAGAAGACTGTACCAGTCTTCCTCCTAGCATGGCTGTTGGCTTAAATTACAAGGAATGATTTCTTTGATTTCTAATCCTTTCCTTTTTTTTTTCCCTTAAGATTTTTTAAAATTAATTAATTTATTTATTTGACAGGGAGAGAGAAAGAGAGATACAATCAGGGGGAGCATACAAGCAGGGAGAGAAGCAGGCTCCCTGAGGAGCTGGGAGCCCAAAGTGGGGCTCGATCCCAGGACCCTGGGATCACGACCTGAGTGGAAGGCAGATTCCCAACCAACTGAGCCACCTATGTGACCTTCTAACCCTTTCTTTTTAAGTGACTTCTGTTATCACCATCTCTTTATTATTAAAAAGAAGTTCTCTTCTTAAAAAGAAGTTCATTATATTAGTTTCCTATTGCTGCTGTTACAAATTACCACAACCTCGTGGGTTAAAACAAATCCAAATTTATCATCTTCTAGTTCTGTAGGTCAGAAGTCCAAAGTGGCTTCACTGGCCTAAAACCAAGGTGTCAGGAAGGCCCCATTCCTTTTTTGGAGGCTCTAGGAGAGAACCCATTTTCTTACCTTTTCCAGCATTTCTGGGCTCCTGGCACCCTTCCATCTTCAATGTCTGGTGGAGTCTTTCTCGGAGGCACCAATCTTCTATGCCTGCCCCACCCCCTCCACATTTAAAGACCGCTGTGACTACATTGGGTCCACCTGGATAATCTCCCTTTCTCCAGGTCAGTTGTTTAACAACCTCAATTTCAACTCAATTCCTTTTTGTCATGTAAGCTTACATATTCACAGACTCTGAGGATTCAGATGCAGAATCTTTGGGAGGTCATTATTCTGCCTACAACATACATGTTCACTGTAGGAAATTTAGAAATAAGAAAAGGTATAAAGGAGAATATATAAACCACTTCCAATCCCACTGCCCAGAGATAACCAAAAGTTTAGTGGATATTCATCCAGTCCTTTGTTCCGTGTGTGGTTTATTTTTCCGTTGTGAACTAGATTTGGATAATACTATGGTGTTAATAGTTTTCCTTAATAATATACATATATTTCCATGCTATTTAATATTTTGCTACATTCCATTTCTTAATGGGTATCTAGGGTTCTACTACGTGGATGTCCTCTAATTTAACTTAGTGAATCTTCTGTTGCAAGACACATAATTTATCTCTAACTTTTCCTTATGCCTAATAGCCTTGTGGTAAACACCCCTAAAGCAACATCTTTAAACACATTCTTAGGATCCATTCCCTAAAGGTACCCTAAAGGCTGGGTACCAGTCATATCATTTGTCCTGCAAAGTGAGATGTTTTTGAGATTGGAAAGGGGTGATCTTAAAAATTAACAGTCACTAATAATTAACAATAAGCCAGGACTGAGGGGGGCACAATACATATTCCCCACCTGGCCCCCTGAAATGTTGCAAGGATTCACCTTCCCACCAGCAGCCCCCAAGTATCCTTGCTCTAAACCCTAACCAAAACTGACTGTCCTCCTCCCGCCCCCAGTTGCATCTTCCTAAAACTAAGAACCACACAGGGACGAATGCCACTGTAACTCTCACTGGAGAGGTGGCAGTTGCAGGCCTGTTTCTTGCGGCAGGGAGAGGACAGCCACATCATTCTTGGCCCTCATTCCCAATGATTTTACTTAAGTTGAGTCTATCCTGGCTCCCGATGGAGCACAGGCTGGATCAGCTTCAAGGCAGTGGTGACCGACCTCCCCTCCCTACACAAAGGTGCAGGTATGGGCTCAGCTAGAAAGGACACCTTCCCACAAAGCTTCCCCAGGCCCAGGCCGGTGTCCCTGGGGAGCCCTACAACAGGACAGTATTCTCTGAGCAAATTCAACTGACAAACTTGCCTAACCAAGAAACACGGACCCTGAACAGCCAGGAGCAAGAGCCTGAAGCTGCTGTCTGTTTCCTACACGCAGAGTGTTTCAAGGACCAAGTTACACTTTCTCATCAGAGACTTCGTTTTGGACAGAACCCTCGGAAACCATCAACTGTCTAGAACACACTCAAATAAGGCGGCTGCTGAAACCACAAAAACTAAAAGCCTAAATTCATTGTGAAGATGTCTCCTAACATTCAAATGGGGACTTTTTTTTCTTCTTTTTTGTATTTGCTTGTTTTATTTTTTAATTTTAGTAGAGGTTCTTTGAATCAGGCCGCCAAGACGACCAAATGCTCTCTGGGCAAAGACCCAGGCCGATGCACCAGGGTGCCTCGCTCGGCTTCTAGAGACTGAATACGGGTATTGTGAATGCAGACACAGAGACAAGACAGCAAGTCCTCAGACTTCTTGCCACAGACATTTCTGACCCTCTGAGTCCAGTAACCCAGAGGCCACTCAGGTGACATTTGACTCATTCTTGTTGATTCATGGGCTGGAAAACAAATCCAGGTGGGCCCTGGTAGTAATCTAGTTCTGGAGCAGTTTCACTTGTAAGCAACTGGCTGGCTGCCTAGAGAAAATGTAAGCCTTCAGCAACAAAAGAAAATGTTCCCGGTGACATTTTGTAAGAATACCTGCAAACTGTGCTCTGTTTGTCAAGCTGGAAAATGGCAAACTGGGCTCTGTTCGTGAAATGAGCAAGAGGCAGAGCCGGCTAGCCTGGAGCGGGGACTGGCCAGTCCCCAGATGTCTAAAGCTGGGGCATTACCTCTGAAATAACTGTTCTGCTTAAATTTCCACTTTGATGTCTTAGCGCAGATGTTCATTTGGAGATCTAGGCTGTTTGATACAAGCAAAGGCAGAGTTGGGGGATCACCACCAGCCACAAAAGAGAGCCCCAGCAATTTGGAAGAAGAAAACACTGACCTGGAAGGTGAAGTGTGTTGGAATCCTTGCAACAAAAATCAGCCTCTGTATTCAGAAGGATGGGAGCCAGAAGGTCCTGAATCCAGACCTACAGCATGGCCTCCCACATGCTCTGTGGGCCTTGGGCAGGTGGATTTCTTGTTTTTTCTTTTTTTTTTTTTTTTAAGATTTTTATTTATTTATTTGACAGACAGAGATCACAAGCAGGCAGAGAGAGAAGGAGAGGAAGCAGGCTCCCTACTGAGCAGAGAGCCAGATGTGGGGCTCGATCCTGGGACCCTTAGATCATGACCTGAGCTGAAGGCATAGGCTTAACCTACTGAGCCACCCAGGCACCCCTTGTTTTTTCTTTTTTAAAAAACAAATTTATTTTAAAAAAAAAACTTTATCTAAAAATAAGACCCAAATAAATGAAGAGAACAACAACAAAAAAATTATTATTTTAGAGAGACAGTGCTCGCCCATGTGCATGCACAAACGCCAGCACCGGGAGGGAGAGGGAGAGAGAGAGGGAGAGAGAGAATCCCAAGCAGACCCTGCACTGAGAGTGGAGCCTGACTCAGGGCTAGATCCTAAGACCTTGAGATCATGACCTGAGCCGAAATCAAGAGTTGGTCACCTGACAGAGTTACCCAGGCGCCCCTTCCAGTGGATTTCTATAAAGATATCTTTGGATGCTAAAGACAGGGTTAGGTAGAGAAGGGATAAATGTTCAACCTATTCTTATTTCCTAGGCCCTAGACCCCTAAACTCCCAAATGTGTGTCATCTGTTATAGGTCCTGACCCTGGTGAGAAGACCGACACAGCTGGCTTCAGGCCTTTGCATCCTTTGCGTTTGCAATTCCTTCCCCCTCACATATCCACTGACCTACTCCCTCTCCTCACTCAGGTCTCTGCACGAATATCACCTGCTTATAAAATTTTGCCTGATGAATTTCCTTATCAGAAGTAGCTCTACCATCCCCCTGCCTGACTTCCCTTTGTCACACTTAATTAGTACTCTCCTTTATGTGATATATTTAAGTGCCTAATACCTCGTCTCCCCAGTTGAAATGTAAGGTGCAGAATGGAGACATTTGTATTTACAGCCAGGTCCCCAAGTCTAAGGACAGTGCCTGACACCTAATAAGAGTGCAATAAATATTTGTTGAATGAGTGAATGGATCTTAAAGTTAAGGTTGAGGCAAACACCAAACAGCCGGTCTTTCACCAGATAGATAGGGACTCACCTGAGAGGTATGCAGGAGAGCAGCAGGGTTTGGAGTGGCTTTGGGGATAAGATGGCGTGGGGAGAGTGCCAAGATCCATGGCTAGTGGCCCCACAGTTGTAGACAGCACAGGTGGACACAGCCCAGGGGCTGTGTTTGGCAGCAGCTCTCGTCAAACCCTGGCAGAGAACAGCCTGGTTAGAACTAGAAAAGTCTAGAAGAATTATTTGACTAATGAGCAAACTGATGTCCAGAGAGGCTTACGGGGCAAAGCCGGGATTCATGCTCAGGTCTATCGGACACCAAGTCAACTCTTCTCTCTAAAATGCAACACCGCCACTCCAACTGTGGGAGGAGAGAATCTCAGGAAAACTGCTCTGTAAACCTTTAACCAGTGGCTACTCTAAAGGTAGAAAGCAGACTCTAAACAATATTTCCTCTGAATTTTTACAATTCTCTATCAAAACAACAACTCTGAACTTTTCTATAACAGCATTGTTCAACAGAACTTTCTACAACAATAGAAATATTCTATTTCTGTGCTGTCCAGTACAGAAACCCCGCATCACATGGAGCTAATGAGCATGTGTGACTGAGGAAGTGAATTTTAAATTTTAAATTGGAGAGAGAGGGGGCAAGAGGGAGGGGGAGAGGGAGAGAGAAAGAGAAGGAGAGAGAAGGAGGGAGACCGCGTGTTCGGGTGTGTACTGGTTGTAATGTCTCCTCAGAGCCACAAGATGGCACCATTGCTCAGACTCTGTTCTGAAAAGCCAATCCAGGGGTTTGGGATTCCCAGCTCTCCTCCCTCTCTTCCTGTCTCTCCCCATCTGTCTGCCTTAGGTCTTTCTTCTTCCCCACGTCCTCTCCCCCACAACGCTCTTCTTTAGTCCTGACTTCATGACTCTCTGGTGGCCCAATATGACAGCAGAGTACCTTGTGCAAAGCTGGGAGCAACAAGGGTCCCTGAGATTGGTATTTGGCTACAGGAAGCACAGTGCTTGGCTCATTGACCATGGCTGGAAAGGCACTCCGGATCCTGCTGTGACTGCCCTGGAACCCGCCTGTGCCTTGGGAGGCCTTCAGGGACAACCTTGTTCACTCACTCTTCCCCTTACTGTGTTCTCCCCATCAAGGACCCCCCCCCCCCCCCCGCCATAAAACGTCCCCCACTTACGCTACCACGCACACACACAGATCTTGGAAGCTCCTGCCCTGGGATCCTGTCCCAGAGGTCATCACCAGAATGTCTCCGGAGAAACTATAAACGCAGAGAGAATGTCCCCTGGTGAGGGTTCTGTGGTCTCCTTTGTTATTTTAGCCTAAGGACAAAGCCGCCAGCTTGGGGATGGTGGGTGGAGCTTGCAATATTTTTCTAAGATTTTTGCAGTTGGGGAATCAATCCCCAGGGACAGGGCAGGGCTGCAGGCTAAATCCAGAACAGTAGGATCAGGACTCTGAAAACACAGAGGAAACTTCAAAGCTCTTCCGGGAATCTGAATGGGAAGGGGCCCTGCGGAAGGTGGCTGTCAGCTTTGCAGGAACCGCCTTCTTGCTTTGAGTTGGGCCTGCCACTCTTATCCAGACGGTCCCTGCTCAGCTCAGCGGACTCAGGATTCACCAAGGCCCTGAAGGCAAACACAGGGAGGGCAGGGTCCTCTAGAGCTGGGGTCTGGTTCTAAAAGTTCTCTGGCCTTAAGAGTTGAGGCCGGTTTGATCTCTGCAGACTAAGCCTGTCGCCACAGAAACTCACCCACACCTGTCCTGCCTCCTTCCCAAACCTGGTCAAACTCTGACACAGCTGCTTTGCAGGGAGTGATCAGAATGACGAATGCCAGAAGGTCATTTGAGGTAATAATTAGGACAGTCATTAATTTCTAAGGCCTAAGTGACTTATCACTGATATGCACAGGAATCAAAGGAGGGTATTTATAGCTTAGAAACAAATCTCCCATTCTTTCCCTTGTTATAATACAAAATAAAAGGCTCCAGGGCCTTCTTCCTTACCCATCTCTTTCCTGCTGGTCCTGTCTTAACTGTGCTCGTACAAAAACCAGCCCACCTCTCCCTTCTCTCTACTCTTATTCTTTCCTCTTGAAGAACCACGGCAGGTCCAGTTGCTGTCTGCCCAGCTCTGAGGGTCTTGGCTGCAGCTGTGGAGTCAATGAGGCTGATGCTTCTGTCCCCTGGGGGGCATCAGGTGGGCTCTCCTTGGAAACTTACCTCATCTTTACTTTGCCTTAGTATATAGATCAGTGCTAGTGTCAGACTGCCTGGGCAGGTTACAAACCTGGCCCTGTCACTTATTAGCTGTATGACCTTGGGCAATTTACTTAAATTCAGTTTCCCAATCTGTGAAATAGGGATGGTAATTGCATCTAAGACTGGCTTATGAGAATGACAGAAGACAAAATATGTAAAATGCTTAGCGCAGAGCCTGGGACAAAATAATTTGTCAATACCTCAAAATCCTTATTTTGTTTCCAAGAACTTGTAGCAGCTGTGCAAACTGTATCTTTCATGTTCTGTTGTGGCCTCTAGGAGATGAAGTAGGATGCACGGAGCCCCATGGGGGACCCCGTACGGCCCAATTGTAATAGGAATCAGACCATCGTATGTCTGTATGCTGGGGTTAGGGTGGAGGGGTGGGGTCTTCAGCCTTAAGGAGGCTGTGAGATGGGCCCGGGTGAGTTTCTCAACCTCTGTAGCATTGACATTTCGGTCCAGGTAATCCTCTGTGGTGAGGTGTCATTCTAGGCATTTTAGAATGTTTAGCAGCATCTCGGGCCTCTTCTCACTAGGTGCCAGTAGCAGCCTTCTAGTCGTGACAATTGGAAATGTCTCTAGACATCACCACAGGTCTCCTGGGAGGCAAAATTGCCCTTGGTTGAGAACCACTGGTCTAGGCAGGTGGGCAAGTGTGGACGCCTCCCCCAGGTGCCCGGTGGAGCTAAGGTGGTGGGCAGGAAGGCGCGCCATCAGAGAAGAGACTCTCCTGCCCAAGGCAGTGCACAGGCAGACTTCAGAGTTGAGGACAAAGGTTAGCCTTGGAAGATGAACAGCCCCATGGTTTTCTCTATTCAGAACGGGCCCAGTTGTTCGGGACACAGTGCCCTGCTTCGATGCGTACCTCTGGGTGGCCCATAGCCAGAGCTCAGACACATAATCCTGTCCAGCCGCAGCAGCCCTGGCCAAGGGCCCCAGAGGCCCAGAATGCTCGCTGACCTTGGGCAAACTGCTCTACATCTCTGGGCCTTAGGAGCGGTATCTGTAAAATGACGACAACAAGAGCATTTACCTCATAGGCTCATTAGGAGGCTTCAATGGTGTATTATTTGTAAAGTACTTAGAACGGAGTCAGGCACATGGCAAGTACTCAGGGTCCGTTAAATAAGTCTGAGCCCAAAAGGAAACCGCTACAGACCAGGAGACACAGGCTTCTCTGTAAGAGAATTTGCCCCTGCTGTGACGTCAGGCCCAGCAGTTGCATTTCCTGTGGGCCCCTGGCCATCTGCCCCATGGCTGAAGGGGTCATAAACCCCTGGGGGACCTCCCCAACAGAGGTGGTTGCTCTTAAAGTTAAGCCCCTTTGACCAGACCGAAAACTCAGTGTGGACGGCTTCACAACTTCTCATTTGACGGCCCCTGGGGATTTGTTTGATTTGAGAGTGTTGGGAGGACCACCTTTCCCTCTGCCAACTTAGGTGGGAAGGGTGGGGGTCCAGAGCAGATTAATAGGAGAAAAGACGACGTGTGTGCACACACTGAGTGCGGGAGCACCGAGGAATGGGTAACTTTTTGAAAAACCAGAGGTAAGGGTGTACATACCAATTTAACAAGGGGGGGAGGGGCTTAGGACTTCAAAGGACAGATGGTTCTGATGAGGCTGGCTTACACAATTTCTCTGGGAATGTCCCTGTGCTCCACATCAGTGCCTCCCTGACTGAGGCCCCCCTGGAGGGGTGGGGTCGAGTGTTGTGGGGTGGTAGCTGGTTCTCCGAAAGCTCTGTGCTAGTCAGATAAGGGCAGTCCAGGTGAGGCTTCTGTGCATCTGCTGTCGTGTTGTTGGTCCCTTCAACAACAGAAGGACCTGGGGAGGGAGAAGAAGTGGGGGGAGGAATCAGGGTGAGTCGATGTGGCCTTTTGGGAGCCCTAACACTTCTGCCTATCAGAGGAAGCAAAACCCTAGTCAGGAAGCCTCCCAAAACCCAAGCAGGAAAAGCCACTCAGAGTTGCCAACTGCACTGTGTTAGTTGTCCATCACTAGGTAACAAATTACCCTAAAACATCACAGCTTACACAATAAATGTTTATCGTCTCTAACAGTATCCAAGAGTTAGGAACTTGGAAGCAGCTTAGCTGGATGGTCCTGGCTCAGGGTCTCTCAGGAGGTTGTAATCAGTATGTCAAATGGGGCTGCTGTCATTTGAAGGCTTGGCTGGGGCTGTAGGATCCGCATCTAAGATGCCTCCTGTCACAGCTGTTGGCAGGAGACCTCGGTTACTCACTGCATGAACCTGTGATATGGCTGTGTGTGTGTCTTTACGGCCTGGCACTAGCTTCCTCCAGAGTAAGCAGCCCCAGACAGGAAGGAATGCAGAAGTCATAATGTCTTTATTGAGCTTGGCTTAAAGGCATGTACTGTCACTTTCCTTGTTCTGTTGATCATCCAGATCAACCTTGGTACAAGGTGGGACCCTATACCAGGCCACAAAAACCAGGAGATGGGGATCGCTGGACACTGTCTTAGAGGGTATCTACCCCACCACCCCAAAAGAATGTTCACCTTGCCACTGGTCCAGATGTCAGCCCAGCTTTACAGCCTTACAGAAGCCTCTCAGATGAAAATCCAGGGCACTAGGGTGGGATTTGGTGCTGCTGACCCCTGCCTTAGTCTGCCTCCTTGCTGAAAAGCATACCCACTCAGAATTGGGTCGTGAATCATCCCTGTGGTGGAGTAAAGACTACATGCAAGGCACTGTGTGGAAGAAGCACAGGAGGAGGGGGTGGGGGGAGGAGAGGAGAGAAGGAGGAGGAGGGGAGGTGGAGGGGGGGGGAGGAGGGTGAAAACCATGCAATTTTTTAATTGTAAGATGTTGGCCCAAGATCATAGAGGAGGGGACATGATGGGACTGAGGCAGTTCTGCAGGCTTCAGGGAGGAGATGGGACATGAATTAAGTCCTATCACCCAAGACCCTTCCTGAGTCCCAAGTCCAGATATGGGGAACTATGGACAGCTTCCCACCGCTTCCTGCTGTTTCATGCCTCTCAGCCATTGCATATGCTCTTCCCTTCAGCAGAAATCCCTTTCCCCTATTCTTCCCCTTCTTGTTAACTCCATTTCTCCTTTCAGACCAGCTCAAGGAGCACTGCCTCCAATAAGCCATCCCTGATACCCTCTCATCTGATGTAGCTGCCCTCCACTGTGGTCCCAAAGCATGCTTACCTCCCACAGATGTCTACCATACTTGACTCCACTCACTACCTGCTCCCCATTAGACTTGAATCTTCTTGAGGGGAGGCAACAATGTCAGATTCATATCATATGGTACCTAGCACAGTGCCTGGTGCATACTCACACTGAATATAGGTTTGTAAAAGAAAAGGAGAATGCACAAGAGGAAAAGAGAGAAGGAGGATAGGCTCAGGAGATAGCAATAATGTATCATCTTTCCTCCTCCCCTTCATTCCCAAGAGTGGGGCCTCAAGCAATATCAGAGCCGTTGGCCAGAACCACTCTCCTCTATCCCTCCACTGCCCAACCAAAGTAAGCTGGACTGTTCTAGTCTCTACCATACAACACATTGTTTGAGAAATAGCATGCAGAAAAGAGAGGAGCTGCAGCAGTATTTGTTTCCAGAATATCTCGACTTTACTGGAGGAGCTTGAGACGACCCACAGGTGGAAAGCACCCCATGGTGACAATACCTGGTGACCCACCAGGTTCCCTGAAAGCAGCCAACAGTGCTGACTGGTGAATGTATGATTAAGCGACTGAAGGGCATAACAGGGTGACCCCAGAATGAGCTCAACTGTTGGAGGGAATCACAGGGGACTGACGGTGTGGGGACACCTGATGTCCCCCGGAGTAGCCCAAGGCCACTCTCTGGCTCCACTCTGCCTAGACCCCTAAGTGATAGTTCTCTCTGCCAGCCCTGGGCACATGTTAGCCTTCTGGTTATTCATAGCCACTCACTCACATGCTCTTTCCACATGCAACAGGTTAATATTCTAACTATTAACTGGTGGCGTGTTTTGGTTTGCTTTGGTTTTCTGTTTGTTGAAACCTTGTGTGCTGAAAGTGAATTAGCTATACTCCTTGGTTCAAGGCACACCATCTTCATTAGCACATGTGGGGTTCTTTTTCACTTTTTTTTCCTTCCCTTTGTCCCATCCCCAGCCTCATTTTTTCCTTTTACCATTGCTGTGATTCTGTATCCTGCCAATCCATATTCCTATTTATATCCAGACTTAGTATTGGTATTATTGGTATTGGTATTATTGGTATTGTTTTGTGTGTACTTTTTTAAAGATTTATTTATGCCCTTCAACATACGAATGAATAACTAAGATATGGTACATATATACAATGGGATATTATGCAGCCGTCAGAAAGGACGAATACCCAACTTTTGTATCAACATGGATGAGACCAAAGGAGATTATGCTGAGTGAAATAAGTCAAGTAGAGAAAGTCAATTATCATATGGTTTCACTTACTTGTGGAGCATAAGGAATAATATGGAGGACATTAGGAGAAGGAAAGGAAAAGTGAATTGGGGTAAATCAGAGGGGGAGATGAACCATGAGAGACTATGGACTCTGAGAAACAACCTGAGAGTTTTGGAGGGGAGGAGGTGGGGGGATGGTTGAGCCTGGTGGTGGGTATTGAGGAGGGCACGTATTGCATGGAGCACTTGGTGTGGTGCATAAACAATGAATCTTGGAACACCGAAGAAATGAAACAAAAAAAATAATTTAAAATAAATAAATAATTTATGTATTTATTTGTTTGTTTATTTATTGACAGAGAGACACAGCGAGAGGGGGAACACGCGCAGGGGGAGTGGGAGAGGGAGAAGCAGGCTTCTTGCTCCAGGAAGCCCGTTGTGGGGCTCTATTCTAGGATCCTGGGATCATGACCTGAGCCAAAGGCAGACACTTAATGACCGAGCCACCCAGGTGCCTCTTGTATGTATTTTTTAAAACTACGCTGGAGCAGTCTTCAGGGGGATATATATATATATTTCTCTTTTCACTCTTGTCCAGTCAGCATGATGAGATTTTGAGATGGCACCAAGTTGATTTGAATAAACATGGACCAGAGCATTTCTTTTTTTTTTTTTAAAGATTTTTATTTATTTATTTGACAGAGAGAGATCACAAGTAGTCAGAGAGGCAGGCAGAGAGAGAGGGGGAAGCAGGCTCCCTGCTGAGCTGAGAGCCCGATGTGGGGCTCGATCCCAGGACCCTGGGATCATGACCTGAGCCGAAGGCAGAGGCTTTAACCCACTGAGCCACCCAGGCGCCCCCAGAGCATTTCTTTTATCTGCTGAATAGTACTCATCATTTCATAGAACATTTCTCTGCTTTGCTCTTAATGAATTTCTAGGTGTTATGGTGTTTTTTTCCGTTTTAATTGGCTCTTTGGTATAAATACATTTCTGGGTATTTCCAAATCCTCACTATTACAAATGATTCTACAAGAACTTATTCACCTGTGTTTCTGTGGGGGCTTGGGCAAGACTTTCTCTGGGTTCAGCGTCCAGGAGAGCCGGGCCATAGGATCGACCTGTATTGTTTCACTTAATACTTCCAAACCACTTCCCAGGAAATTCTACCTGTTAACATTCCCATGAGACTTTGTTTTCCTTCGCCTTGGGCAGCACTTGGTATTATCCGACTTTTTAACATTTGCCCATCTGATGTGCATAAGACCCATACATCACAACCTAATGTTCCCCGATTTTTCCTTTCCATCCCCGTCTGTTGTTTCCCCATTTAGTATCAGATTGTTCTCACTCCTGTGGGGAAGGGGTGTAATGGCCAAAAGCAGAAGATGGGGAGGAGGGACAAGTGTTTCCTTCTGGCTTTGGGGTTTCAAAATCCTTGATTCTTGGAGGCCCAAAAAGGACTCATAGCACAGAAAAGGGATTTCAGGGGAAAAAAACATCATGAAAAGGAGAAGGAAAAGCAGGCATCCCCTTTGTCCCAGCCTCACTTGACCAACAGGGAGTGAGCTGTGTGAGGAGAGCATTGGAAGGAAAGTTCCTATGGGTTTCGGTCTCATAGCAAAACAGTGATGGCTGAATCAGGTGCCATAAATACGGAAATGAGCCAGGTTTAAGGTCAATGGGGAGTGGCAGGGACCGTGTTTCCCTGGATGCCACCTTCCTCTAACACTTCTCAGCTCTGGCTGCAATATGGAGGTCTACCCCTGTGTTGCCAGATCTTTCCATTTTTTTCAAGAGAATCCAAAACCAGATTTTTTATGTGGAAGCTCCCCTTTAAAAAGTTACTGTGGAAAACTTCAAACACATTTAAAAATAAATAAATTAGTTTAGTGAACTTCCTTGTACTCATCCCCGAGTTTCCATAATGGCAATTTTGTTTCATCTATTACCCCACCCACTTCCCCCTTACCTTCAATTATTTTGCAGTAAATCCCAGACACACTATTTTCTTTGTATCCTTAAGGACTCATGTTTCTAACTATAACACAATATCATAACTAAACAAAACTCCAATAATTTCACATCAAATAGCCTGTCAGTGTGAAACATTACAATTTTCTCATGAAGTTCATAAATATTTATTTTCTATTGCTTTATTTTTTACAGTTTGTTTAAAACAGGATCCAAAGTACATGCACTGCAAGTGATTGGTGATTCTAAGTTTCTTTTCATCTACAGGTTTGATCCCCATGTTTTTGTCCCTTGCAATGTATTTGTTAGAGAAGCGAGGTTTTTTGTCATATAATCTCCTACAGTCTGGGTTTTGCTGGGGTCATTTAACATGCTTCTCTGTTTTCTACATTTCCTGATAACTGGTAGTTGGATCAAAAAGCTAAAGCTCTACTTTAAAAAAAAAAAAAAGTGCATCATCTTTTGAAAAGAATCTTTAAATACTGTCTGGACCAGACAAAATACCTGCTGGACTGGATTTGACCTGCATGCTACTGATTTGCTTCCTCTGGCTTAGATGTTGGTAATGATGGACAAAAGGCTTCAGGGACCTCCATCCTGAGCTGAGCCCCAAGGAGAGAGCAACATCCCAAAAGACCGTGTAGGATATGAGAGCAGGAGGCCCTGGGCCTCACTTTCCAGAGAGAATCATAGTCAGAGAGGTGGCAAAACCCCAGAGAAGGGAGGAGGGTGTGCGGCTTGTCGAGGTCAACGGAGGATTTTGCCGGCCCTCAGGTGGGGGCACACAGGGCTAGAGAGATGCCCTGTGCTGAGAAAGCCTGCATCTCCATAGCAACCAAGGAGCATCTGCCTGGCTCCACCCCCATGCCACGGGAAGTCCTTCAGAACTGGACATCCCAGGGAAAAGGAGGCAGATTCCAAATGGCTAGGCTGAAGATCAGGACTTCTTGTTTGGAATGGAAGCCTATATTAGAAGTCCAGTTGTAGTAAGGCAAACAGAGTAGTTTAGGTTTCTTCAACACCTGACTTTGCAGACTGAGTCTTGTACCTATCACACATGGAAGCTTCTGGGGACCCCTTAACCCCCGTGCACCATACCTCAGAGCCGAGCATTGGGGGGCAGTTGTCTCTTTCCCGTGAGAAAACTTGACAGAGGAGAAGATCACTCAGAGACCACTACTGATCCTGGAAATTCTCCTTCTGCTTGACTTTGATGGAAATATTCATCTAACTTTCTGGATTTTGTCTTTTTAAAAAACATTTCAGTGTACTTCATAATTAATTTACTAATGGATTTTTTTTTCAATCTGAACTAAGGCTCTTGTTTTTAGTAGAAGAATTATGACTACATTCATTTACCATTATGTTTAGTCATTTCCTGGGTTCATATTTTGTTTCAATTTTTGTATTTCCTTGTCTCTTTTCCATTAAGTATTTTGTTTATTTGTACTCTGCAAGTAAGTATGTATGGTAAGTCATATTTTTTTTTCAGCAGTCATGGGCAACTAACTTAATGAAAAAAAGTCAACTTATAAAAAGTGAGATCAGGCCTGTAGTTACCAGAGGTGGGATATGGGGGTGGGGGAGTTGGAGGAAGGTGATCAAAGGGTACAAACTTCTAGTCATAAGAGAAAGAAGCACCAGGGATGTAACGTACAACATAATGACTACAGCTAACAGTGCTATATAACACATATAAGAAAGTTATTAAGAGGGTAAATCCTAAGAGTTCTCATTATCAGGAGAAAATTGTTTTCCTTTTTTTCTTTTCTTACTTTTTATTGCATTTATATGAGAGGAGGAGAGATGTTAGCTGAACCCACTGTGGCAATCATTTCATCAAACCATCATGCTATATACCTTAAGCTTATAGTGATGGATATCGATTATTTCTCAATAAAACTAGGAAAAAAAAGAAATAAGGGGAAAAATTCCATTTCTTTATGGATAATTTTTTTAAAAGATTTTATTTCTTTGAGAGAGAGAAAACAGGAGGGAGAGGGAGAGAATCCAAAGTAGACTCCATACCGAGCACAGAACCCAATATGGGGCTCAATCTCACAGTCGTGAGATCATGACCTGAGCCAAAACCAAGAGTGGGACCTTCAATCAACTGAGCCACCCAGGCACTCCCTTTATGGCTAATTTCTTAGGTTAGTTGACTGATGCTTGCTTTGATCACTCTTTAAGTGCGTTTTATACTATACTTTTCAAGTGTATGTACAACACATCCTTTCCTCTCATAACTGATTTCTCTGAAAGGGCAGTTATTGAATGTCTTAATATTTGTGGCAGATTAAGTTTGGATCCAGGATCATAGGAAGTTCATGCATCCTGAGAAGATAAAGACATGAAGTTAGAAATTTTGTTTCCCAGAAATCCATATTGTCCAGAACTATCTAGGAAATCAGCTGAATATGCATGAAAGCACATGATCATATGGTTTACATTCTTCCATCTGGTCCAAAGAATAGGGTCTGTCCAATCTCTTGCTAAACCACAATAAATCATAATTTGCTATTCTCTGCATCTACTGGTTTAGTAATTCTGTTAAAATGGAAATCTGGCTAGTTGGGTATCCATTCATTTATTTCTTCATTCAATTATAATTTCTAAAGATAGATAATAAGAAAAATAAACAAAAAACCCTTTCTTTTCTATATTTAGTCCTAATAACACTCAGAACTTTAAACTCTCTTCTATGGAAAAACTTTTTTTTTTTTTTGGCTTTACACTCCTTACCAAAAAAAAAGCAAAAACTATTTACATGAGTGAGGAAGATCATCATATAATGGAAAAGATATGCTTAATAATGAAGTGTCAGGGTCTCTGAGTATATATGATCCCAATGTATAGTTATAAAACAAGCAAAGCAAAAATGGGCATAAAAACAAGGAAATTTCATTCCAGAAAACACAATTGTAGTAAGAGATCTTGCTGTGCTATCCTCAGTTATGCTTGAATTCAGTTGCACAATAACAGAAATGTAAACATGGCAGCTGAACCGAATGGAATATTTTCCCCAAGTAACAAGAAGTCTAGCATGAGGCCTCCAGGGCCAATGCAGAAGCAGGGGAAGTTATCAAGTATCCAAGCTCCTCTTAACTTCATGCTTTGCTACAGCGTGCTGTTTTTGACCTTCAAGTGTAGCAGAATAGGCCTCTCTGATATATAGATTATTTTGAGCTAAAGGCAATTGAGAAGTAAAAAGTCCCCTGCCCTCCCCATTTGCCTAAAAACAGGACATAAATTTGCAAAGGTGTCCCCTCTACCACAAGTACAGAAGTTAATCACTGGAGACAACTTAAACCCTTATCTGCTTGAAGACAGCCCCAGAGGAATCTATATAATACCCCTATTAACTAGCCCTTATCTTCCATTACTTTCCCTCAGACATTTACCTTCACACAGTTTGCGGTCCTAGAAACTCAGTCCCCTTCCTTCCTCTTGTCACTTCTCTAAAAATGTATTGTTCTTTTCTTGAGATGTTATATAAGACCAAGTTGTAACTACCTCTTTGAATTACTCCCATGTGTACGCATGAAGCAAGTGCTAAGAGACTTCTGATGGCGTTTCCCTTGTGACTCTGTCTTTTGTCAAATTTATCGGGCGCCACCTGGAGAACCTAGGAGGTAGGAGGAAGAAGAAAGTTTTTTTCCTCCTCTATAAGCTCAGTATGTAAGATGACCACTGTGCCTCCAACCATTGATTCTGCCTTCCAGGCAGGAAGATGGGGAAAGATTGAGGGTGGAAGTCATGTGACAGCCAAATTAGTCTCTCTTAATTAGGAAAGCTTTCCTAGAAATTCCACCCAATACCCTCTCATTTGCAGCTCACTGGGCCTCAACTAGTTTACATGGCCACTACTGGCTGCAAGTGAGGTAGTATTTTTACCAGGGTGCATTGCCATCCTGAACAAAAGTAGTCATCTTAATAAGGAAAATGGAGAAAATGTATATCGGATAACATATCAAGTAGCAGCATCTGCCCCATATGTATCAACAAAGAGTTCAATGTTTGTGTTTCCCCCCACCCCAAAATTCATGTGCTGAAGCTCCAGCCCCCAGTCAGTATTTGGTATTTGGTATTTGGACATGGGGCCTTTGGGAGGTTATCAGGTTGAGATGAGATCATGAGAGTGGAATCCTCAGGTTGGGATTAGTGCCCTCACAAAAAGAGGAACAGAGTGATCTCTCTTTCCATGAGCACTCACCAAGGAAAGGCCATGTGAACACGGTGAGCTGTGTCTGCAAGGCGGAAAGCAGTCCTCACCAGACACTGAAATCTGCTGTCCCCTTGATCTTGGACTTTCCAGCCTCCAGAATTGTGAATATTGCACATCTGTTATTCAAACCACCAGTCTACGGTATTTAATTACAGTAACCGAAGCTAAGACAACCAGCAAAAGCAAATGAGGAAAGGCGGTACAGTGGAGACATTCAGAATATAGAAGCAGAAAAACCTAGTCTGGCCCCAGCTCCACCACTTGTTTGCTGAGGGACTTGGAAAGTTTACCCAAATTCCAACCCTTGTATTTCCAGAGTATGCCAGGACAACATTAGTGATGCCTACTTCATAGGACTGTTGCAAAGGTTATACTGGTTGCCCCAGTCCACTGCCTTGTACAGAGTTTGAGCTCAGTTCATAGTAGTCGGTATGTTTGTCTACTCAGGATTGTATGGCTCTCAGGAGCTGTGTCTGCTCTACTCAAAATGAATTCAGACTTAACTTTCTAAAGCACTCCAGTCTAAGTCAATACATATTTACAAAAGGCCCACAGTGTGCCTGGAATTGGGGAAGCCCAGGTAGACCAGGCATGGTTTCCACCTTGGGGAATATGGCAGAGACCAAGGCTGCCCACCCACTATCTAGTCTCCCCTTCTTCCTTAGGAACAGATGACTTTGATTTTGTTCAGGGTACTAATGCACCCAGCTAAAGGATGGCATGCCCCAGCTTTCCTTGCAGTTGGGTATGGTCATGTGACCTACGGCCAAAGAAAGGAAATGTGAAGCTTGCAGAAGGACTTCTGCAGGGAGCTGATTCAGCTGGAAGGAGAGCTTTTTGTCCTTTTTGTCTTTGTCTTCCTATTCCAGGAAAGCAGATATGGCAGCTGAGCTTGAACAGTCAATTCTGAGACTGGCAGAGAAGAAAGAGAGAAGGAATGTGGGTGCCCGGTGACTCTGGGAGCCACTGTTCCAGCCCTAGGCTGCCAGATGTCTTAGAGAGACAGAACCCTTAGCTTTGTAAGTTACTGTTATTAGAATTTTCTGCTGTATGCAGCCAACCCAAATCCTACATAGTGTAAGGATTTTCAGTGAGATCCATACCTCTCTCTATTCCCTCTTTGACTTCTCTGATTGCTTAGGGTTAGACTCCTGATTCATTGTGCAGGTGATACACTATTTCTCCTTATCTCTGGCCTGTCATACCAGCTATTATCTTAACTATTTCAGTAACTTACAAGTTGTTTGAGTCGTGCCCTTCTTCACTCTGCCCGGAACCAGTGTCCTCCGAGTAAGTATAGTCAGAGATGTTCTTCAACCCTTAGTTTGGACCTCCAGGCTGTCCCAGCTGAGAAAAAGTATCTTGAGATAGAGTTAATGGATAACGTATACGTATGATTTCCAACTGTCCACAGCAAAATTGCCCATATGGTCTCATATATCACATACCAGGTCACAGATCATCTCAACTAGTTCAAAAAGATCAGACATGATACATGCTAAGTTCTCTGGCCACAATAAAATGAAATACAAAGTAACAACCAAAACAAATAAAAAGAAACCAACTATTTGGATATCTAAAAATTCTTCCTGAATTGATAACTGAATTGGAAAGGAACTCAAGAACACCAAAGAAGTTTATTCAGAAAATAATAGTGATTAAAATACACCACAGTAATCTCCATGGAATGTGTTCAAAGCAGTACTTTCAGGAAACTTTATAATTTAAAGTGCTCTCTTTTTTGGTGGTTGATAAAAAGAGAACATTTTATAAATACTTCAACTGAAGATACTAGAAAGGAATAGGAACACAAGCCAAACTGAAGAGGAAAAAAATAGGGACACCGAGGTTGTTCAGTCGGTTAAGTGTCTGACCCTTAGTTTCAGCTCAGGTCATGATCTCAGGGTTGTGGGATCAAGTCCTGCGCTGGGCCCCCAGTCCAGCCTCCACATGGTGTCCCACCTCAGGCTTCAGCTCTGCACCTAGCACAGAATCTACTTGGGATTTTCTCCCTTTCTGTCTTCTTTCCTCTCTGCCCCTCTCCCTGCTCCCACACACGTGCACATGCTCTCTGTCTAAAATAAACAAAAATCTTAAAAAAAAAAAAAGAGGGAAGATATGATAAAAACAGGAGATCATTTTGAAAGTGAAAAGTAATTTCAATGGGCTCAATAAATAAACCAAAAGCCAAGTATTAAAAGCTATAATTCAATGGCATTTGAAATGAGAAAGGAGACACCAGCCACTACATAAAAATTTAAATATAGGGGCTCCTGGGTGGCTCAATTGGTTAAGCAGCTTAGGTTGTCATCCCAAGGTCCTGGAATTGAGCCCCACATAGCATTGGGCTCTCTGTTCAGCAGGGAATTGGCTCCTCCCTCTCCCACTCCTTGTCCCTCTCCCTCTGCTGCTCCCTCTGCTGTTCCCCCTATTTGTGCTCTCTCATTTTCTCAAATAAACAAGATCTTTTAAAAAAATTCTTAAATATAAATTAGAACATAAAAATACATGCTCATAACATTTGAGCATTCAAATGAAAAGAATTTTTATAATATAAACATCCAAAGTTAATCTAATATATATTAAAATAATAACTTGAGAAGGGGGAAGACATGTGGAAAGTTATTCAACTAGAAGTGTCCAGGTGCATATAAACATGTGTTAGTTTTTTATTGCTGTGTAATTATCACAAACTTATTGGCTTAAAACAATACAGAGTTATTATCTTATAGTTTTCCTGGCTCAGGAGTCTGTGTACATTAGCCCATGGCTCAGAGTTTCCCAGGTGATGTTCAAGGTGTTGGTGGCACCATGTTCTCATCTGGAGGCCTGACTGTGGAAAAATCAACTTCTAAGCTTGTTGGTTGTTGGCAGAATTCATTTCCTGGTGGCTATATGATTAAGGCCCTGCTTCTCATGGACTGTTGGCTATCTTCATGTCCTGTGGCCACCTGCAGTTCCTTCCATGTGGTCCTCTCCATAGGTAGTTCACAATATGGCAATTTGCTTCTGTAAGGCCAGCAAGAGAATCTTGCCAGTCCACTTAGACTGTCTTATATGATGAATGTGATCAAATACGGATATCTCATCACCTTAGCCATGGTGTATTGGTTAGAAGCAAATCACAGGCTCCACTGGCATTTAATGGGAGAGGATTGATTGATTATCCAAGAACATTACTCATCAGAAGTTACCTTTGATGCATCCACCACAATATGGGTGAAGGCTAAACCCTCCTACACTTTCAAAGGCTCATTACCGACCTTGAAAAGTGGCAAGCAGGAGTTCTGTCTCTTAAGACAAGGCTGAAGATCTCAAAGAGGCATGTGCGGCAGGCAAAATAAACCTTCAAGAACAAAGCCGCAGACTCTCATCCTTAGGCACTCATTGCTATATCCCAGTTGACAGTCACTCCAACCTTGGCCCTCCACTTCTTTTCCTTCAATTTAAACCCAGCTACTGTACTGTCAGTCCTTGGCTTTAGTCTTGGTTTGATAAGGAGCTTGTCAAGTCCTTGGGTTGACAAGGAGCTACCTCAATGGAGATCTGCTCTCTCCCCGGCTGTCACACTCTCCCGTGAAGGCCGTAGGTACAATACATTCAGCTTTAGGGATCTAGTGACTTTTTAGGCCCTTGCCCTTTGGTCTCCTCTCCTGTCTTATAATCTACCCTTGCAAAACTGTTATAGATATTCTGAGTCACATGCAGAAGGGGCTGTCTATGATTGATGCTGTGAAAAATGGGATCGTGGGCTACACTTGATCAAGTCTTGCTTGGCGGAAGTTCTCTAGGGATGGACTGAGCTGGAGCTGGAAAGGTCTGAGGCTGATTTTTATTAGTGCTGACAAAGATCAGATGTAATTCTTGGTCTGTTTTTTATAGGATGGTAGGAGAGGAGCTGATGAACAGACTTGTTCTTTACTGAAATGTATTGATGGGCCTTAAAGCTTCTCTGCTCTACCTCATTTTGGAACCTTGAAAAATATGACCTATGAACTATGCATAGTTCACTCTAGGATGTAAACCTCCCTATGACTTGATCCTGAAATTTAGTAAATATAATGTTCAAATAAAGAATAGGCTTGTGTGGCCATGTGTTCTCAGTGCAGCGATAGCGCTGTGCATTCCAATGAAGCCATTTGGTTTTTGAGGGGACTAAAAAAGTCTTCCTCTTTTTTATGTAGAAAGTGCAGATATAGAGTATATATAGGAGATATATTGATATATAGCATTTCTGTGGCATTGAAACTACATGGAGGCACAGTTAAGAAAAAAAATGCTTAAAAGTTCTCTTTAGGTGGGAAATAATAGGAAATTTGAGCAGCACTGCTCCAGGAAATATTCACCTATAGATAGACGCCATCCACAATTCTTACATTAAAATATACAAGACATTTTATCAAGGGCACTATGCTAAGTGAAATAAATCAGACAGAAAAAGACAGATGCCATATGATCTCTCTTATATGTGAATCAATCGATCAATAATCAAGCTCACAGACACAGAGAAGGGATCTGTGGTTGCCAGAGGCAGGGAGTGGAGGTAGGGAAAAGGGGTAAACTATTTTTGTTTAAATAAATTCAATTTTTAAAAAGAAAAAAATGTATACATAAAATGTTTCTCATGAACATGTTATGGGAAACATTACACCATGACCAAAGAGGCTTTATCTTAAGAATGATGGAAATATTTGACACAAAGGCAGGTATTAATAATACCTACATTACAGGTGGTATTTAATTACAGGGGGGTAATTAATATCACCTACGTCACTGGATTAAATAATGAAAAATACAATGATTTCAACAGATGCTGAAAAAACCTTTGAGAAAATTCACTAGGTACTTCTCATTTTAAAAAGGTGGGAGAGGGGGACGCCTGGGTGGCTCAGTTGGTTAAGCAGCTGCCTTCGGCTCAGGTCATGATCCCGGCGTCCTGGGATCGAGTCCCACGTCGGGCTCCTTATTCTGTGGGGAGCCTGCTTCTCCCTCTGCCTGCCACTCTGTCTGCCTGTGCTCGCTCTCTCTCTCTCTCTCTGACAAATAAATAAATAAAAATCTTAAAATAAAAAAAGGTGGGAGAGGGGCACCTGGGTGGCTCAGTGGGTTAAGCCGCTGCCTTCGGCTCAGGTCATGATCTCAGGGTCCTGGGATCGAGTCCCGCATCGGGCTCTCTGCTCAGCGGGGAGCCTGCTTCCTCCTCTCACTCTCTCTGCCTGACTCTCTGCCTACTTGTGATCTCTGTCTGTCAAATAAATAAATAAAATCTTTAAAAAAAAAAGGTGGGAGAAAAGAAATATATTACAATAGCAAAATATAGAGCTATTTAAAACAGAGCTGGTTTATCTTGAATGCAAAGCAGAAGCATTGTTATTAAAAAGAGGAATAAAACAGAAACCTTGACCCCAGCCACCTAAAAGATCATCCGGGACTGTAGCCATGAGGAGGCTTCCTCCCACCTACAAGTCTTCCTGTAGCTATTCGGCTACTGTCCTTCATCTGGAGGAGCTGGAGGTCAATATTAACCTCCAAACTAGGAATATTTTCTTATGGCAGCTTTCTGAATCTCTGGCACCTGGGCATATCTATCTTTCCGGGTCCTTGAATCCTTGGGAAGTCTGATTTCTCTTGTTATAGTCTTACCAAGCTCATTGGCTTAGACCTTGTTTCCATCCTTACATATCTTCAAGCATCATCTAATTTCCTTGGAATTACAGATCTCCACACCAGGCCTCAGACAGATAGCAACCCTGATCAGGGCTTTGGTCCACCCACCCCACCCTGTTGTTCCCATCTGTTGTAGATTTTTCACTCCCTCTTGGACCTCAACAAGATTGTACTACTCTTGAAGATTGTTCACTCAAATTCTTTCCCTTACACCTTCTATTTATTTGTCCGTACTTCCATAACTGGTGATTTGCCAACACCCTTTGGGAGCTTGTACTAGTCATGGATCTTAGTTGCAAACAACAAAAACTAACTTAAGCAGAAATGCAATTTACATAGGGTATCACATTAGTTTGCTAGGGCTATCATAATAAGCACCCACAAACTAGCTTAAGCAACAAAAACTGTCTCAATTCTGGAGGCTAGAAGTCTGAAATTAGGGTGTTGGCAGGGTTGGTTTCTTTGGAAGACTGTGAGAGAATTAGTTTCATGCTTCACCCCTAGCTTCCAGTGGTCTGCTAGCAATCTTTGGATTCCTTGGCTTGTAGATCTTTACCTTCATCTTCATAGGGCACTTTCTCTGTGTATGTATCTGTGTCTAAATTTCCTCTTCTTATAAGGACAAGAGTCATATAGGATTAGAGGCCTATTCTACTCCAGTATAACCTCATCTTAACTAATTACTTCCACAAAAACCCCATCTGCAAGTGAGATCACATTTTATTTATTTACTGATTTATTTATTTATTTATTTATTTATTTATTTACTTATTTGACAGGCAGAGATCACAAGTAGGCAGAGGCAGGCAGAGAGAGAGAGAGGTGGAAGCAGGCTCCCTGCTGAGCAGAGAGCCTGATTTGGGGCTCAATCCCAGGACTCTGGGATCATGACCTGAGCTGAAGGCAGAGGCTTTAACCCACCGAGCCACCCAGGTGCTGAAGATCACATTCTTAAGTACTGAGGGTTAGGACTTCAACATATGAATTTCTAGGGGACACAACTCAACTCTTAACAGATATACTATTAGTAGCTCATAGGATCAGCAGCAGGGCCAGAGTACCAGGTTTGAACAGGAGCAAGAGAAGAGATGGTCAAGATGATGCATCGGGAGCAGACAGTCTAGAACTCTGAGACTCACCAAGAGGGCACATCTGCCATGACCGCTGCTAACCTCATTGCAGTTGGTCATTACAGCTGCTCTCCCAGGGCAGGTCCTTAGGACGCCCTGCTGGGGTCTCAGGCTTGAGATTCCTATACAGCCCCTTATATTGCAAGTCCAAGAGAGGCATCTGACTGGCCAAGTCTGGGCCACAAGCTCACACTCTAGCTGCTAAGGGGCAAGAAAAAGCGGACTGAGCTCTCTCTTTCTATCGTGGGAAACAGTCTTGGCTCCACTGTATATAAAGAATCTCTCACAGCAACAAGGGTGTGGGGATGGACAGATGTTCTGGATTTCTCTCCAGAGAAATAGAACTAAGAGATGAGTGATGATAATAGACTGATTAGACAGATAGAGAAATAGAAGATATTTATTGTAGGAATTGGCTCACACAATTATGGAGACCAAGAAGTCCCAATCTGCCATCTGCAAGCTAAAAAAAAACAAAAAACATAAAAAAGGCTGTGATGTAATCCAGTCTAAGTCTGAAGGCCTGAGAACCAGGGGAGTCATATTGTCTCCTAGCTACCAAGGAGAATGGGCCCCCACCCTGTGGGAGCCTTTTGGCACCAATCCTAACCAAGGTGTGATAGGCTGGTTCAAATGTCTACTAGGGTAAATTGTAATTCAGTTTGTCGCCTAGCATCACTGTGGAGTTTCCTGTGTGTGTGTTACAATCTCATTGGCCACCTGTGTGTGGCCAGGCCCAACCACATGGCCTTTGCTCTATAAAAGTTAGTCTGGAAAGCAGGGAGGGGTCGTCCTCTCTGGAGGGGCGGCCCCGACCAGTCTGTTTGATGGTCGGTATGATTCCTGATGCTTGGCGCGAAATAAAGCTTTGCTTGACCTTCGCTTTGTATCAGTCTCGCTCCTTTAATCACGGACCCATTATTGGGGTACCCAATTTTGGGGGGACCCAACAATCCAAAGGCCCATGAATTGGAGGGCCAATGAAGAAGTCCCAGTCTAAGTCCAAAGCCCTAAGAACCAGAAGTGCCAATGTCTGAAGACAGGAGAAGATGGATGTCCCAGCTTAAACAAAAAGAACAAATTCACCCTTCCTCTACCTTTTGGTCCTATTTTGTCCCTCAATGGATTGGATGATGCCTAAAGACTCATTGGTCTTTAGTCTACTGATTCAAATGCTAATCTGTTCCAGAAACACCCTCACAGGCACACTCAGAAATAATGTGTTAACAACAGTCTGGGCAATCCTTGCCCAATCAAGCTAATGCATAAAATTTATCATGGCAAACAAAACAAATGTTTACTAAGGCTGTTTGCCAAATCCAGTTCACAGTGGTCTTCAAAGTATGGAACACCAGTCATGGGTATTTCCTGGGAACAACTTAGAAATGTAAAGTCCTGGTCCTACTCCAGATATACTGAATCAGAAATGCTAGGGTGGAGCCCAGCAAACTTTTTAACAAGTCTTCCAGGAGATTCCTTCCTTTCTTCCTTTTTATTTTTCTATAGCTCAATTGAGGTGTAATTGACATACAATAAATTAACCTTGAAGTTCACACTTCAATGAGTTTAACATATTTATATACCCATAAAATCATCACCACAATCAAGATAATGCACATATTCATCACCCCTGATGTTTCTTCAATCCCCATTGTCCTCTCTCTCCTTCCCCTTTCCACACACACTCCCAACATCCTAAAGCAACCACTGATCCTGTGTTGCTCTAGATTAGTTTGCAATGTTTATAATTTTACATGTATAGAATCACAGTATTATTCCTGTCTTTTATTTTTGAGATTTTATTTTTTTAGGGGTAGCTGGGTGGCTCAGTCATGATCTAAGTCTTTAGCTCAGGTCATGATCCCAGGATCCTGGGATCCAGGACAAATCAGGCTCTCTGCTCAGAGGGGAGCCTGTTTCTCCCTCTGCCTGCTGCTCCTTCTGCTTGTGCTATCTGTCAAATAAATAATATCTTTTTTTTTTTTAAGTATTTTTTTAAGTAATCACTGCATCCAACGTGGGACTCAAACTCACAACCCCAAGATCAAGAGTCACACACTTTACCCACTGAGCCAGCCAGGTGCTCCTTTGTCTTCTTTTATTCAGCATAATAAATTTTAGTTCATCCATGTTGTATTTTGTGTCAATTCCATTCCTTTTTGTAGCCAAGTAGTGTTCCATTATGTGGATATACTTAATTTGTTTAACCATTAACCTCTTTATAAACACTTGGATTGTTTCCAGTTTGGGGCTGTTATAAATAAAGCTACTATAACATTCATGCACAAGTCTTTGTATGGACATAGGCTTTCATTTCTTCTGTGTAAATACCTAGAAGTGGAATGACTGGATTATATGGTAGGAGTATGTTTATCTTTTAAAGAAACTGCCGAACTTTTTTCCAAAGTAGTTGTTCTTTTTTGCGTCCCTACCATGAGCTTCCAGTTCCTCCATATTTGGTAAGGTCATCAGTCTTTTAAAATCTTAACCATTCTGAAAAGTGTGTAGTGGTATCTCATTGGAGTTTTTTTTTTGTTTGTTTTTTTGTTTTTAATTTTTACAGTACTTTTTTTTTAAGATTTTATTTATTTATTTGACAGACAGAGATCACAAGGAGGCAGAGAGGCAGGCAGAGAGAGAGAGAGGAAGGGAAGCAGGCTCCCTGCTGAGCAGAGAGCCCAATGCAGGGCTCGATCCCAGGACCCTGAGACCATGACCTGAGCTGAAGGCAGAGGCTTAACCCACTGAGCCACCCAGGCGCCCCTCTCATTGGAGTTTTTATTTCCATTTCCCTAATGCCTAACAATGTTAAGCATCTTCATGTGGTTATTTGCCATCTGTTTATCTTCTTTGGTGAACTATCTATTCAAATCTTTCACCCATTTTTTTATTGGATTGTTTGTCTCATTGAGTTACAAGAGTTCTTCATATATTCCAGGTAAATGTCTTTTGTCCAATAATATTTTGCAAATATTTTCTCCCGGTCTGTGGCTTCTCTTTTGTTTTTTTCATTTGGTAACAGTGTTTTTTTGAAGAGCAAAAGTCTTAAATTTTGATGATATCTAATTTATCAATATTTTTCTTTTATAGTTTGTATTTTCTGTATTATATTTAAGAAATTTTGCTAAACCCAAGCCTACTAAGATTTCCTACTAAATTTTCTTCTATAGATTTTAGCTCTTAAATTTAGGTCTATGATCCATTTAAAGCTAATTTTTAAAGAAACTTTACTTTGATATAGGTCAGAAGAGCTGCAAAAATAGTACATGCTTTACCCAGTTAACCACTTACATAAGCCATAGTGCAATTACCAAATGAGAGAAATTAACATTTATTAACTAAACTATCGATTTTATTTAAATTTCACCCATTTTACTCCTACTGTTCTTTTTTTGTTCTAGCCTAGTTGCAACTCCTTAGTATCTTCCAACCTATGATGATTCTGCAATCTTTCCTTGGCCTTCAACTTAATTTTTATATGAGATATAAGATAAAAGTCAAGGTTCATCTTTTTGCATATGGCTCTTTAATTATTCCACACCATCTCTTGAAAAAGATTATCCTTTCCTTCATTGAATTGCCTTGAAAGTTTTGTTGAAGATCAATTGATCACATATGTGTGGGTCTATTTCTGGACTCTTTGTTCTGTTCTACTGAGATTTTTATTTGTCTGTCTTTATACCAATACAATATTGTCTTGATTTTTGTAGCTCTATAATTCTGAAAACAAGTCGAATTAGTCCTCCAACTTTGTTCTTCCTCTTTCAAAGTTGTCTTGGCTATTCCAGGTCCTTTAGATCTCCTGATGAATTATAGAACTGGTTTTTAAATTTCTGCAAAGAACCTTCTGGGATTTTGATTGGGATTGCATTGAATCTACAGATCAACTTGGGGGAGAATTGACACATAACAATATTGAGTCTTCTAATCCTTGAATTTAGAATTCCTCTCCACTTATTTAGGTCTTCTTTAATTTCTGTCAGGAATATTTTGTAGTTATCAGATTCTATAGTGTACAGATCTTACACATCTTTTGTCTAATTTATCCCTAATAAGCATTCTAGGTGAGTCTGATGCACAATAAAGTCTTGGAAACATTTTTCTACATCAGCACTATTACTGAAACATAATATTGGAAAAAATAAGTATTCAAACAGAATATGCAAAAAATAGAATATGCAAACAGACTTAGGAGAGTCATGGGTTCTAACTCATATGAATTAATAAAACAACCAAATAAAGTAGATGAATATAAGATACACTATAATTCAAAACACAGTATAATTCCCTTAAACTGATTAGAAATTTTAATTAAAAATGAGATCCCACCCACAAGAGTAACAAAAAATAAAATACTGAATGAGAATTTTAATTGTATTCAGTATAATTTATATTTTCAAAAATCCTGTATGCTCATATATTTATATATGTATGTAAATGGATTTTAAAAGGCCTAGAAATCTGAGACAAAGAGGGGAAGAAGATGGAGAGAAAGTAAGAAAGGGCTTCTCTGCTTCCTGTGAATTTCTTCCAGTGGTAAGATATTAACACAGTATTTATATAATTTTTTATTTTATTTATTATTTAAAGATTTTATTTATTTGACAGAGAGAGAGAGAGAGAGAGAGAGAGCGAGCACAGGGGGAGTGGCAGGCAGAAGGAGAGAGAGAAGCAGGCTCCCCACAGAGCAGGTAGCCAAAGTGAGTCTTGATCACAGGACCCTGGGATCATGACCTTAGCCAACTGAGCCATTCAGGTGCCTTTGTACTTACATAGTTTTAAAAACCTTTCCTAAGCAGCATATATGATCCCACTTTATCAATTATAGATACATTGTGTACACATTTATGTCTCAAAAGATGATTTCACAAACTTAATAGCAGTTATAGTTACAGTATAAGTAGTGGAATTTCAGATGATTTTCACTGTGATTTTTCTTTTTAGTGTTATTTAATGTTTTACAATAAGCATGTGTTATTTTTATAACAAAAAGTAATGAAGGAATCACTTTGGGAAAGGAAAAAACAAAACCTAAAGAGTACTGTTCATGGGGCGCCTGGGTGGCTCAGTGGGTTGAGCCGCTGCCTTCGGCTCAGGTCATGATCTCAGGGTCCTGGGATCGAGTCCCGCATCGGGCTTTCTGCTCAGCAAGGAGCCTGCTTCCCTCTTTCCCTCTATCTGCCTGCCTCTCTACTTGTGATCTCTCTCTGTCAAATAAATAAATAAAAATCTTTAAAAAAAGAGTGCTGTTCATGACATATACAAGGACACTTAAAACTAAGAAGAATATAAACAAATGGAAAAATAGATCATGTTTCTATTTCTTTTTTTCTTAAGTAAGCTCCACACCCAACTTGGAGCCCAACATGAGGCCTGAATCCACGACACTGAGACCAAGACTGAGCTGAGATTGAGTAAAACACTCAACCAAGTGAGCCACCCAGGTACCCCAGATCATGTTCCTATTTCTAATTTATATTCACATATAAATACAATAAAGACAAACTTTCCCAAGCTATAAATGGATTTCTTATACTACAGTTAGCATTTTAAAATAAGAAATTTCCTGTTAAAATTTTTATTCCACTCTCCTCTTATGAAAGCCACTGAACATATCAAAAGAAATGGAAGGGAGAAAAAAAAAAAAAAGAAGGAGGAAGGCCTCCATTTTCAATGAGGCTAGGAAACACCAAAGCAGAAACCATTAAGTTGGTTACTGTGGGATAAGAACTAGAAAAGGAAAGAGAGATGCCACATGCCTCCTTGGACCCACAGTAGGACCCAGATCTCTCCAAAGGTCCATGGTGGAAGTTTAGCTGATGACACCTTTACTCCATGTACAAGGTGTAGTAGCATGGGCTACCTTTGAAGACTGGGGAATGTCCCATAGAGAGTAGGACTCATAGTACAGAGTGTCCTGGGTTGTGGGGCTACAGGAAGCACCTTACCAAACTTATCTCTGGAGAGGGAGATATGTGGGGATGAAACAAGGGAAGGAGGAAGTGGAGGCAGGAACCACAAGATTGTGCCACATTGAGCCTAGAAGTCTGAGCCACATGGATTTCCAAAACACCTAAAGTTGAGGGGAGATTGTCCTCAAGGAAAAGGAAATAACAGAAAGGGTGTTTGAGATAACAAAACCTATAAAATTTAAGGCTCCTAGATGCTCTTCAATCTCACCAACTTCTTTAATTGTCATACCATTAGTCAGCAAGTAGTGGTCCCCATTCAAACCATGATGGGATTCACGCATAGAAATTACAGGGGAAGGGAATATTACCTAAATGGTTGATTAAAAAAGAAGAAGAAGAAACCACAAGAGGAATTACCCAAGGCATGGAATTACTCAAAGATATTCAGATAAAGTCTCCAAATTCTCAGAGAAATTTTAGTCAGCACTATCTAGAAAAAGACTCCAAAGATGTAAGAATTCAAAAAAGAGATTTAAAAAATGAAAAAAGAAGACTAAAAGGCAAACTAGTAGATTCTGGATAAAAAATGGAAGCATAAACTATGATAGAGATAGAACCTACATCAGAAGCAACAAAAATGGATACAAATAACTATGTAATTCAGACCACAGTGGAAAGATTCAGGGAAATCACATGAAATGAACAACAAAACACAAGATTTTTACATAATTCTAGAGAAAATTGCTATTGTTATAGAAGATCATTAATAAGGATCCTTGGCATTTCTGAAGAAGATTAGTAATTTCTGAAGGAGAATAAAAGGGATTAAATATATATTATTTTCAAAAATAGCAGAGGACTTTCTTAAAATAAGGATAACTTGAATCTATAGATCAAAAGGAGGTATATACCCCAAGAAAAATTAATATAGACTGTTCAACATCAACATAGCCTAATGAAGTTATGCAACACCAAGGATAAAGAGAATTTCACATGGATGGCTATATAGTTAATAAACCATGTGCAGAAAGAAAAATCAAGTTTCTTTAGACTTCACCTCAATGTCAGAAAAACAGCAGACCAACATATAAAAAGGTGTAAAGGAAAGAAAACATGATTTAAGGATTGTGTACATGCCAAATTACCTTCAAGCATAAAGGCAACAGACAAGCATTCTCAGACATGTGAAATCATAGGGACCAAAGCACCCAGAAAACCATCTCGGAAAAACAACTTATGAATGAAATCTATCTAACCACGGGATGAGTCGAAATAAATTCTAGAATAGAAAACCGAAGTGTATCATTTCCTAGGTCCGCCACAACAAAGAACCACAAACTGGATGGCTTAGAAAACAGATATTTATTGTGTCACAGTTCTAGAGTCTAGAGGCCTAGGGTCAAGTTGTCAGTAGGGCCATGTTCCCTCTGGAAAAGCTAGAGATGGAACCAAGCCTTTTCCAGCATTTTAAAGCTCCACACGTTCATTGGCTTGTGGCAGCACAATTTCCATTTTCACATAGCATTTTTCCTGTGTCTCTTCATACAGTCTTTTCTCTGTGCTTGTCCATGTCCAGATTTCCCCTTTGGAAGGACACCAGAAGTCTTGGATTAAGGCCCACTCTAATGACCTCATTTTAACTTGATTACCTCTGTAAACATTCTTTCCAGTAAGGTCACATTCTGAGATACTAGGAATTATGATTCCAACATACATTTTTTAGGGGGAAGATAAAATTGAACCTGTAACACTGGGGTAAAACAAAGGGGTGAGCACTGGGTCTGTTTTAAATATAGAGCTAAAACTAAACAGCAGTAAGAAATATGGTTAGAAAACAAAATGAAGGGAGGTAAACATGGATGACAGAACATAATAAAAATCAAGAGACAGAGTAGGGGAGTGGGATAAAGTGCAAGCATGAGTAATTCCTTAATAGTTAGCAGGAAGTCAAGAGATGCCACTTAACACTGAAACTTGTCTTATTTATTTATTTTTTTTTTAAGTAGCTTACTTTTTTTTTTTTTAAAGATTTTATTTATTTATTTGACAGAGAGAAACCACAAGTAAGCAGAGAGGCAGGCAGAGAGAGAGGAGGAAGCAGGCTCCCCGCTGAGCAGAAAGCCCGATGCGGGGCTCGAACCCAGGACCTGGGATCATGACCTGAGCCGAAGGCAGCGGCCTAACCCACTGAGCCACCCAGGCACCCCAAAACTTGTCTTATTTTTTAAGCTTAAATTTTACTAAAAAAAATTTTGTGTGTATTGTTGACACACAAACTGGGTTTTTTTAAAAAAGGCCTAGCAAATTCTGTTTCTTACTGGTTTTCTTTTCTCTTAATTCTAAAACAATTCATCTTTTGAAAACTTGTGAATAACCAATTTAGTCATTTCCAAGTTTGTCTTCATTTTTTCTGAAAATAAATTCAACTGAATATTACTTTTTCATTTAAAATAGTCTACAGAGTGAGATCCTATCTCACAAAATTTTATCATTGTTCTATCTCTCCAAGTATTGATAGAATCCTTAAGGACGTTTTATAGATGTTGGGAATGGCTGTCTCTGAGCAATAGTATTTATGGTGAGTTTTCTTTTTTTTTTTTTTTAACTTTGTTATACTTCCCTGTATTTCTTGAATTTTTATAATAAATAGATGTTATTTTGAACAAAAACAGTAAAATTTTTCACATTTTTCTCCTAAAAGCTCTCTTTGCAGGCAATGGGGGGGTGGGATTCAACTTCAGCTTCTAGGAGGTGGTAGGTCTGGGAGGCAAAAGCTGGGGTCCAAGGAAGCTGTGACAGCCAACACAAGGTTCCTGGGCTGTTAAGGGGTCCTTCTGTGGCTGGGGGTCCTGTTTTTTGCAGTTGCTGTGGCATAAAACTCCCCAATTTGAATGCCACCACATGTGTTAAGGATTTTCCACAGTCAGACCCAGCTCCCAAAGAAGCCACACATCCTTAAAGGTCAGCAACATGAGTCAGAGCTGCCTTCTAACTTATGAGAAAGTCCAACATTCGCTTTACTGTGACATCAGGGAAGCCAATGCTTCCAGAAACCAAGCTGAAGGTGGGCTCCATCCTTCTCAACCCCCAAGCATCAGAGTTGCCTGTGTGAATGGTCTTGAGCTCACAGCTGTGTGATCAAGGTCCCCACTCCATCCTGAAAGCTGGACTTTTTCAACAGGAAAGGCATCTGGGCACATAATGGTCATCATTATACTCATATTTTATTGTTCCTCTTCTTATATCTGGTTGCCCCCAAATGCTTGGCAGGAAATTTATCTTTTATTACTTCTCTTCCTGTATTTTAATGGAAACGCCGGGGGTTTCTGTGGATACAGCAAGCAGGCAGCTGGGGCTTTGTAAGGCTGAGGACATCCCAAAAAAGTCATTGGCTTTTGGCCTGATTTCCTGAAAGTTGGTGCTGGCCCTCACATTGGAGCTTTCTAGCCTCTAAAATGTGACAGGTGTCCACTGGGAGATATCAGCTCTGCAGCAGGGGGTATAAGGACAAGCCCGGGGGTGGTGGTAGGCCATCTACAGCATGAATGGGGTCCCAGCCTGGGCAAGCACTCCTTGTGGGGCCTGAGACCCCAAGATGGTCATCTAAACTCAACCCTGACCTAAGGCACTGGTGGCACATAGGACTTGCACACTGGACTCTGCCAAAAGTCTAAAGATCTCATGTAGCCAGGGTCTCCGAGGGACAGAATCCCCAGAGAGGCTGGCCCAGTAACACAGCTAGAGAGGTGGGTAGAGGTCTTCGGTGAACACCGAGCAAAGAAAAACCCAAGAGCTATGAGGGCAGCACCCACCACAGCCTGGCAAACTTCTTGGAAAATGTTGTCTATACTCACTTTTTTAAATTAGAAAGATCATCAACAGACAGAAAATTACTTGTTAAAACATCCAGGAAATCAATGTATTTCAAATAACAATACTACAAGTCTTCCCTTCTCTGATGTTCAGAATCTAGGTCCTAGAATTGTCTGTCACGATCTTTTAACCTCCTCTTTGCTCCCTATGGACATCTAAGGCTTGTGTTAATTATTCAGAGAGGTGGAGTGTCTCAGAGCTTATATCCATTTAGACAAAGCAGCAGAAACCACCTTCTCACCTGCCACTGTGACCTCTGGGTCTCCTCTCACACCTTTTCCCCTGGAGATCTTAGATTCATCACCAGCTTCTCATGTGTGTCCCTGTGCCTGGTAAGGCTCTTCTCTGTTAGTTGTAATTTGGGCAGATGGCTTATGCTCTACTTACTTCTGCTCAGTGAGCTGCATTTTCTCCACATCAAAGTTCACATCTCTAGAGAGCTACAGAGTTTATTAAAAATATAATTGTAGTCATTCACTGAAAGTCAGTTATGAACAAGCAGCAAAATAAATCTGCTTTCACCACAGCCTTCCTGCAGCCTTTCAGAACCACTGCCCACCATGGGGGCTGACATCTCTGCCTTATCTGATGCCCGATTTTGGGTGATTATGTTTAGTCTTTTTCTGTTGAACCACTCTTTCAGCTCATTCAGGCCTCAACCTGCTTCACCAGGCTTCTGCCCCCTCTGCTCTACTGCTAAGGCTCTTTCTTAGACCACCAGTGCGTCCCTACTCAGGCCAGCCAGGAGCAACAGGATTCACCTGCCATTTGCCTAGTCCCTCTGCTCACATATGAAACCACTCCACATTTTTTCCATCTTTAAACTCCCATTCCACTGATTCCTCTCACACCTTTCTCTCCCAGTTCTTTCTGCAAGCCATCCCATAGTTCCTCTCACCCTTTAAAGGCCGTCTCTTCCTCCTCCACCCATAACGGTTCAGGGTTCTATATTCAGTGAGCGAGCTCGTCTATCCTCAGGTTTTAATTACCAGAGGTCTCCAAACGCAGCTCTCTCCAGGTTTCCATTCCCATTTATCCAACTCTTAAAGGAGATCTTAATTCGCCCTGAGTTAATGCATGATCATGCCCCAAACTCTCTCTTCCTAGATTATATACACTGCATTACATTACATTTCTGCAGCCCAGGGGAATATGCTCTAAATGGAAGTGAGAACCACTCTTGGGTTCCCAAAGCAGAAGTCACTCTGCGAGCTTCAATTACTACACTCGGTTTGATCAGGAAGCATGACCTCAAGGGATTTAGCAGATACTGACCTCAGAGAGGAAGTCTGACTGCTCCTCCTCCTCTATCTGTGTCACCTTCAAGTTCTTTATCTCCCCAGGTAGAAAATGTGGAGGAATAACTCTGCATCTCCCTTGCACTGGTAATGTCAATCTAGAGATGCGTATATGTGAACACAAGGAAGGAGGAGCTCAAGTGGACGAAGAATGAATGCAGTAGAATTTCCCCCGAATTCTCCCATGTGTCCTGAAAATACAACTCAAGCCAACTCACATAGCTCTGCATGCTGGAGCTTTAATCTTTCAAGAACACACTTCCTTCCCGTATTTCTAGTAATTAACTGTTTCTGGTGTTTCTGGAAATCCCTCCAGTCATCCTCTCTCCTCCAAAAGAATTGAGTCATAAAAATAGAACCATGAGAAAAGCTAATTTGATCCCTTTGCTCCCTGAAATGTGCGGGGTGGAAAGAGCCTGGGGGAATGGGCTGAAAGTTGGGGGGAGCTCTTCTTCAACTGGTTCTTCCATCTCAAGGAAAAATAAACTAAAGGAAAGAATAAATGTTTTATGTTATTCACCCACAGGAAAGAGATTTTGTGGGGGGAAAAATTCACACTTGGACTAGTCTAGTATTTATAGAAAGCGTATTGAACTTGAGGTCCATAAATGGGCTTTATCAAAATATATGATTCTTCAGAAACTGTGAGCAATGTGTTTTTGTGTCTGTATATTCTTCTAAGGAGAGGATCCATAGCTTTTATCAGATTCTCAGAAGGGTCTGTGAAACCCCCCAAAATTAGAATTACTCCCTTAGGGGTTAATTTAGTTTATCTACTGTTATATAAACAAATTACCCCAAAACTTTACAGTGTAAAAAGCTAATATTAGCTCCCAGGTTGTGTGGGACAGGAATGGAGGAGTGGCTTAGTGGCTTAGCTGAGTGACTCTCAGGGTCTGCTGTGATGTTGTAGTCAAGAAGTCAGCTGAGGGTGCTATCATGTGACAGCTTGACAGGGACCAGAGAATCTGCTTCCAAGATGGTTTGCTTGCATGGCTGTTGGCAAAAGGCCTCAGTTCCTTACTGGCTATTAGCAGGAGGGCTCCACTCCTTGCCACATGGGCCTCCTATTAGGCCACATGTATGTCCTTACAACACAGTAGCTGGCTTCCCCCAGAGTGTGTGACTGAGAGAACAGTTGCTCCTTTTAGGACTTAGTCTCAGGAGTCATACATTGTCACTCCTGTCACATGCTATTCTATAAGCAAGACAGCTCACTCTCAAGGTGGGGTAATTAGGCTCCATTTTTTGAAAGGCGGGGGTGGAATATTAAAGAATTTGTAAATACATGTTTAAATTACCCAACTAGTAAAGAGGCCTTTCTTACAGTTTTGCTGAAAAGCATTTCTCTCTCCCTACGTAACCCTTCCCATTCTTCCATCAGATCATTTTGCAGAATTCGGGACTCCTCCAGGGTAGGGCTCCCCTATGACCTTGAACAAATTACTAAGCTTCTCTTGGGTCTCTGTCTCTTCATTGGTAACTGGGGATAATAACAGCACCTACTTTAGAGGATCGTTATAGGAGGATTAAATGAAATTCTGGATTAATAAATGCTAAAAACATGTTAACTATAATAATGGTGACCCGACTCCCAACCTAGAGTTCCATTTACTTTAGATAGAATTATACATGTTTGGATAATAAATCTTCTAGGTAAGGATGGTGCCAGACACTTGATTCTCAAAATATTTTAGAAATGAATAGCAAGTTGCAGAAGAAAACATACATTAGTATGTCATGTATATAAAATTGTATGCAAAGCAATATGACATATTGTTTGGTGACAGGTATAAAAAATGTATGAGATTAATAAATACCAAATTTTGGATACTTACTGCCTCTGGAAGAGAGGGAAGTGAAATCCAGGATGGGTCTGCAAGAGGCTTCAGCTCTATTAGAACTACTTCATTTCTTGGGACACCTGGGTGGCTCAGTTGGCTTAGGTCCTGATTCCAGGATCCTGGGATCGAGTCCCACCTTGGGCTCCTTGTTTGGCTGGGAGCCTGCTTCTCTCTCTGCCTGCAGCTCCCCCTGTTTCCACTCTCTCTCTCTCTCTCTGACAAATAAATAAAATCTTAAAAAAAAAAGAACTACTTCGTTTCTTGAGTTGAGTGGATAATACCTGGTTGTGTATTGTGTTGGTCTTTATATCTTTTTGTGTATATTAAATATTATAAAACAAATATTAAAATAAATGACATTTATTAGTTTCTATTTGGCAGTTTTCCTCTATTATTTCAGAGTTAATTGAAATTTTTCCAGGCCCAGGGCACCTGACTGCCTCAGTCAGTAGAGCATGTGACTTGATCTTGGTGTTGTGAGTTTGAGCCCCACATTGGGGGTAGAGTTTACCTAAAAACAAAAACGAAAACACAAGAAACTGTTTTTAGTTTCTCGTTGGATTAGTTTCCTGTTGCTATTTTGGCCTGTTGCTATTTAGTGGCACATAAATTTATTATTTTATACTCCAGGTCTCATCCCCCATCTTCAAAGCCAAAGCATGGCATCTTCAAATCTCTCTGTCTGTCTGTCTGTCTCTCTCTCTCTCTCTCACTCTGGCCTCTGTTTTTGTCACCAAATCTCCTCTGAATCTGACCTCCCGTCTCCCTTTTATAAGGGCCCTGTGATTACACTGACCCATTACACTGCCCATTCTCCTGGACAATCCAGGAGAATTTTCCCATGTCAAGTCCCTTAGCTTAATCACATCTATAAAATCCCTCTGCCAATATTCACAGGTTTGGAGGATTAGGACATGGACATCTTGGAGGGCCATTTTCTGCCTGCCATACTGGCCTTAAACATTTTGTAGGCCCTAGTGTGGTGCTTTTATACCCAGTAGAAACCACTCCCCGGCCTGCCTAAGCTCTTACTATGCCTCTGAATTGCTTTTCCTGCCCTAATAGATACCTAAACGGCCACAAAGTTGTTAATGGTAAGCACCTGGGGTGGGGTCGGCGGGAGGTTGGAGGGGGGATCATAGAGGCTATAAATTCCCAAGCTGGAGAATGGTCCAGAACTACTAAAAGAGTTGCCCAAGACTGGAACAGCTAGACCTTAAAATATCCTCCAAGCAGCTAGACTTACCACTATGGAATAGAAATCTGATCATGTTGCTTTCCTGTATAAAACCCCGTCATGGTTTCCCTTGGCTTTAGAATAAGGAACAAAGTCTTCCAAGTGGTCCTGGTGGACCTAGATGAGGGTTTCCCAACCTCAGCCCTAGAAACATCCTGGCAGGCTAACCCCTTGGTGCTGGGGGCTGTCTTGTGCACTGCAGGGTGTTTGGCAGCCTCTTTCCTGCTAGATGCCAGTAATACCCCTACCCTCCACACCCGACACCCCACAGTCTTGTGACGACCAAGTTGTGACACCTTGCCAGATGTCCCTGAAGGAGGAAACTGTCCTTTGTTAAGGACTCTTGTGTCCAAGGAAGCCCTGCAGTATCTGGGTCCTGACCATCCTCCCACCCCGCTCTCTCTTCTTTAACCACCTCAAGGACACCTCTCATTGGAGCCAGCAGAGTTCCTCTGGCCTCCAGATTTCTGCACACACTGCTCCCTCTTCCAGCATCACTCTACATCTCTTCACCTGGCAAACTCTTTTCGTCTCCATCTAAATGTCTATCCCACAGACACCCCGCCTGCCCCCTCTCAGAGATCACTGCTATGTGCTGCGGCAGCCCCTCTCCTGCACTACAAACCCTCTTCACACCTGCCTCATTCATTGGCCTGCTTCTTCAAACAGCTACCTCCAGGAGAGCAGGGCCTGTGACTGTCTGGTCCCCCTGATTTCAGTGCCTACTGATGAGGGGCTATAGGTCTGTATTACCTCATGATTGGAGGACACCATCAGCCCAAACTGTTGATCCCATAATCAGATACCCAGAACAGGAATCAGACCATAAAGCCAGGTAAATTCCCAAGGAAGTTCTGGGATTAATTGTCTGCTCCTTGTTGTGTCTGGACAATGTTGGCTCCACTAAAGATTAAATAGTAACTTGGGGTGTGATCTGACAAAGAGCCTTTTCCTGAGGGCAGTAAATTCCTAGGGCTACACATCAGGAATGTTTGCCTGAGGGACTCCTAGTCAATCCTGCCCTTCTCCCCAGAGAAAGGCCAGCACCATGAACTGGCACGAACTGCCAGGACTCTTTGGGAAGAGAGCCAGATGGTGGACACTCTGCATGCAGGGAACAGTCCAGCAGGGAGAAGACTATTGTCTGTCAGCTCTGGACAGCAGACCATTCACAGGGCAGCACTCACAAATCTGAGCCATCTAGACTCTGGCTGGGTTCCCTTTGCCCACTCCCACCTGTGGTATATAAAGGCAAGCTAGGCAAAGATCTAACACATCACAGAAACTTGGTCCCATCCCACCAGAAAGGATCAGTGCTTTACCTGATTCCAAAATTGTAACTGAGACTCTGAAATGGAGCCTTCTGAACAATACTGAAAGGACAAAGAGCAGCCCCTGAGAGCCAAGCACCTAATTTCCCATGGCAGGAAAGCCGTCCTTGGTCTTAGCCCGAGTTCAGCCAGGTCCTCCTTCCTCACAGTCTCCCAGAATGAGCCCTACATAGGCGAAGTCAATATATAGTCAATATATAGCTAAATCCACATATTCCTTGTATTATTATGTATACGTTATTACATATACGTACATTGTGCATAATATATATAGAATATATACCTTGATCCATAACAAAAATAGTTATTTTCTGATTATGTAAATAACACATGCTGATTATGAAAAATGCAAACAACACACACAAAAACGAGGAAAACAAAAACCACTGTAACATAACCACCATCAACATTTTGGTGACTCCTACATCTCTTTATCCAAATGCACACATCCATATGACTTTACATACATAAAGTGAACTTCTTTGCTCAAATGCATGTATTAAAATGGAACTTTCTGGGATGGCTGGGTAGCTCAGTCAGCAAAACCTCTGCCTTCAGCTCAGGTCATGATCCCAGGGCCCTGAGATTGAGCCCCACATTGGGCTCTCTGCTCTGTGAGAAGCCTACTTCTCCATCTGCCTGCTGCCTCCCCTGCTTGTGTGCTCTCTATCTTTCTCACTCTCTCTATTTCTCTCTGTGTCAAATAAATAAAATCTTTAAATAAATAAGAACTTTCTGGGGCACCTGAGTGGCTCAGTTGCTTAAGCACCTGACTCTTGATCTCACCTCAGATCTTGATCTCAGGGTCACGAGTTCAAGCCCCACACTGGGCTCCACACTGGGCATGGAGCCTACTTTAAAATTAATTAATTAATTAATTAATCAATAGGAACTTGCCATTAGCATCATTAATAGCAAACTGCCATCACTTGACAGAATAGAAGGCAATCCTCCAAAAATGAATACAATGAAAATAAAACAATGTGATTAAATATTTAGTCAGATACCATAGCCCCCAAGGCTTCAAAGCCCAAAGCCCAACCTGTAGGAGTTAAAAAGGAGGTGAGCAAGTGTTAGAGAAGTTTGACCAGTTACACCAAAGGGAGGCTTTTTCTGAGACACAATTAGAAAGACTGAAAGAGAATTAAAAGAAATAAATCTTTGTCCACTTGTAATATTCCCTGTCCCATATCTATGTAGTAGCTTAAACTGTCTGGGGTGCCCTCAAGAACTTCCCACATTCTCTAGAGAATGCAAGGGGCAGAATCCACAATTGCCAGACCCTTCAGGATCCACTCAAGACAGTGTGGAGGGGATAGGTCCTGTTACACCAGCCCCTTGCCCCCAGAAGTGTCAGAAAACCATAAAAGCCTCTAATAGCACATCAAGGGCAATAGACCTATTTATCCCTCCTCCTCCAGACCCAGGCATCCCGCCTTCCTCAGCCTGGAGCAGATAGAAGATTCAAGCCTCCTTTTCTTTCTTCATGAAGACTCTCCTGCCTCAAAGAAGGACACTATGTAAACATAAAGGGAAAAATCCAACAAGAAGATATAATAATTATAACTGTGAATCCAACATAAGAGCACCCAAATTATAAAGCAGCTAATAATAAACATAAAGTCATCAATAGTAATATAACAATAGTAGGGGACTATAACATCCTATATACATCAATGGATAGGTCATCCAAAATCAACAGGAAATAGTAGCTTTGAATTACACCTTGGACCAGATGGATTTAACAGATATATTCAGAACATTCCATCCTAAAACAGAATACACATTTTTCAAATGTACATGGAACATTCTCCAGAAGAGATCACGTATTAGACCACAAAACAAATCTCAACAAATTAAAAAACCCTGGAGTCATATCATGCATCTTTTCTGACCACAACACTATGAAACTAGAAATCAAGAAGAAATAATCTGATTTCTCAAGAATCAACATGAAGGGGCTCCTGGGTGTCTTAGTGGGTTAAAGCCTCTGCCTTTGGCTCAGGTCATGATCCCAGGATTCTGGGATCGAGCCCCGCATCGGGCTCTCTGCTCCGTGGGGAGCCTGCTTCCTCCTCTCTTTCTCTGCCTGCCTCTCTACTTGTGATCTCTGTCTGTCAAATAAATAAATAAAATCTTAAAAAAAATAATTAAAAAAAAAGAATCAACATGAAAAAAATTTGGAAAGAGCACAAATATATGGAGGTTAAATAATATGCTACTAAACAATGAATGGGTCAACTGAGAAATCAAAGGGGAAACCCAAAAATACACAGAGGCAAATGGAAATGAAAACACAACTGCCTAAAATTTGGGGGAAGCAGCAAAAGTGGTTTAAAGAGGGAAGTTTATAGCAATACAGACCTACCGAAGGAAGCAAAAAAATCTCAATAAAAAACCTGACTCTATAGTTAAGGGAGCTAGGAAAAGAAGGACCAGTAAAACCCCAGACCAGTAGAAGGAAGGAAATAATAAAGATTAGAGCAGAAACAAATGAAATGGAAACCAAAAAAGTGATAGAACTGATCAATGAAACCAGGAGCTGGTTCTTTGAAAAGAAAAACAAATTTGATAAATTTTAAGCCAGATTCATCAGAAAAGAGAGAGAGAACTTAAAATCAGAAATTAAAGAGGAAATAACCACCAACACTATAGAAATACAGAGAATTATAAGAGGATATTATGAAAAATTATCCACCCACAAATTGGACAACCTAGAAGAAATGGATAAATTCCTAGAAACATATAACCTACCAAAACTGAAACAGGAAGAAATAGAATATATGAACAGACTGGATACCAGCAATGAAATTGAATCAGTAATAAAAACAACAACAACAACAACAACAAAAACCAACTCCCAACAAACAAAAGTCTAGGACCATATGGCTTCATAGGCAAATTCTACCAAACATTTAAAGAGGTAATACCTATTCTTCTCAAAGTATTCCACAAAACAGAAGAGAAAGGAAAGCTTCCAAATTCATCCTATGAGGCCAGTGTTACTCTGCTACCCTATAAAGGTAACCTCTGCTAACCTTATAAAGACACTACCAAAAAGGAAAGGAAGGAAGGAAGAGAAAACTAAACTATAGGCCAATATCTCTGATGAACATAGATGCAAAAAGCCTCAGCAGAATATTAGCAAACTGAATCCAACAGTACATTAAAAAAAAAAAAAATCATTCACCACAATCACATGGGATTTATTCCTGGGATGCAAGTGTGGCTCAGTATCTGCAAATTAATCAATGTGATACATCACATCAATATAAGAGAAAGGACAGGAACAATATAACCATTTCACTGGATGCAGAAAAAGCATTTGACAAAGTAAAACATCCATTCATGATAAAGACCTTCAACAAAGTAGGGTTAGAGTGAACATACCTCCACATAATAAAGGCCATCTATGAAAAACCCATAGCAAACACCATACTCAATGATGAAAAACAGAGTTTTTCTCCTAAGATCAGGAACAAGATAAAGAGGTCCACTTTCACCACTTTTATTCAAAATAGTATTAGTCCTAGCCACACCAATCAGACAAAAAAAAAAGAAATAAAAGGCAGCCAAATTAGTAAGGAAAAAATAAAACTTCCACTATTTGTGGATGATATGGATATTATAGATAGAAAATCCTAAAGACTCCACCAAAAAACTACTAGAACTGATAAATGAATTCAGTAAGCTCACAGGATACAAAATCAATATACAGAAATCTGTTGCAGTTGTATAGACTAATAATGAAATAACAAAATGAGAAATTAAGAAAACCCATTTACAACTGCACCAAAAATACTAAAATATCTAGGAATAAACTTAACAAAGGAGATGAAAGATCTATACTCTGAAAACTATAGAATATTGATGAAAGAAATTAAAGACAACAGAAACAAATGGAAAGACGTTCCATGCTCATGGATTGGAAGAACAAATATTGTTAAAAATGTCTATACTACCCAAAGCAATCTACAGATTCCATGCAATCCCTATCAAAGTACCAACAGCATTTTTCACAGAACTAGAACAAGTAATCTTAAAATTTGTATGGACCCACAAAAGACCCTGAAGAGCCAAAGAAATCTTGAAAAACAACAAAACTGGAGGTCCCACAGATTTCAAGATATATTACAAAGCCATACTAATCAAAACAGTATGGTACTGACATAAAAATAGACACCTATGTGATCTCAGTCAATGGAACAGAATAGAGAGCCCAGAAATAAACCCACATTTATACGGCCAATTAATCTATAACAAAGGAGGTAAGAATATGCAGTGGGGAAAAAAAACAGTCTCTTCCACAAATGGTGTTGGGAAAACTGGAAAGCTACATGCAAAAGTATGAAAATGGACCACTTTCTTATACCACACACAAAAGTAAACTCGAAGTGGATTAAGGAACTAAATGTGAGACCTGAAGCCATAAAAATCCTAAAGAGAGCACAAGCAGTAATTTCTCTGATATCAGCCATACAAATGTTTTTCTAGATAGGTCTCCTGAGGCAAGGAAAACAAAAGCAAACTTAATTATTGGAACTACATCAAAATAAAAAGCTTCTGCACAGCAAAGGAAATAATCAACAAAGCTAAAAAAAACAACCTACTGAATGGGAAAGGATGTTTGCAAATGATATACACAATAAAGGGTTAGTAGCCAAGATATATAAAGAATTTATGGGACTCAATATATAAACAAAAAAATAATCCACTTTAAAAATGGGCAGAAGCCCTGAAAAGACATTTCTTCAAAGAAGACAATACAGATGGCCAACAGACATATGAAGAGATGCTCAACATCACTCATCATCAGAGAAATGCAAACCAAAACCACAGTATCATCTCACATCTGTCAGAATGGCTAAAATAAAAAACACAACAAAACAACAAATGTTGGTGGGGATGTGAAAAAAAGGGAACACTTGTGACTGTTGGTGAGACTGTAAATCAGTCCAACCACTGGAGAATAGAACGGAGTTTCTTCAAAAAAATTGAAAATAAAACTACCATATGATCCACTATTTGTATTTACCCATAGAATATGAAAACATGAATTTGAAAAGATATATGTACCCTTACGTTTATTGCAGCATTATTTACAATAGCCAAATTATGAAAGCAACCCAGGTGTCCATCAATAGATGAATGGATAAAGAAGATGCAGTGTATATATATATGATATATTACTTAGCCATAAAAAAGAATGAAATCCTGCCCTGTGCAACAACATGGATGGATCTAGAGGATATAATGCTAAGGGAAATAGGTCAGAGAAAGACCAATATCAAATGACCTCATTCATATGTGGAATTTCAGGAAGAAAGCAAATGAACACAGGAAAAAAAGACAAACCAAAAACTAGACTTTGAACTGTAGAGAGCAAACTGATGGTTACCAGAGGGGAGGTGGGGGGAATGGGAAAAATAGGTGAGGGGGATTAAGAGGACACGTACAGTGATGAGCACTGAGCAGTGTATAGAATTGTGGAATCACTATATTGTACACCTGAAACTAATATAACATTGTGTGTTAACTGTACTGAAATTAACAGGGAGTGGGGGGCGGGGAGACTCGTCTGTCTCAGGAACCTAAAATCCTAAACAGGAGACCCAGAGTTTCATGTGTGTCAGAATCAGGACAAATATTTTTGCCATGGGCTGGGTTCCCTGGAAGGGGAGAATGACAGCAAGGCAAGGATAAACTGAGGTAAATACGGCGCCCAAGGTACAAAAATGAAGGTGCTCACTTCAGCTTCAGTTGCTTGCAACCCTGGGAGTTGGCGCTTGGCTACTCCCACCCTTTTCCTGGCTGAAGTGAACCGTTCAGTATGCGGTGCTGGGACAACTGGGTATCCACATGGAAAAAGATAAAATTATATCCAATCTGATCTTTCCTTGTCCTACACTATATACAAACCTAATTTCAATGTGAAAAGGCTTAAAAATGAAAAATAAAACATTAAATTTTTTAGATAATACAGGAGAAATAAAAAAAACAGCTTTAGGACTTCAGAGAAGGATTTCTTTAAAAGATATCAAAGAACAAACTAAAAATGTCGATAAATGCAACTATTACATGATCCGATTGCTCTTCTAAAGTCACTACAAACTGAGAAAATACATTCATATTGCTTGTAACTGACCAAAGATTAGTATCCAGAATCAATGAGGGAGGGGGAATTTTAAAAGAACATAGAGAAAAACAGACAAAAGACTGAATAGGAAACTCATAGAAGAGGAAGCCTAAATATCCAGTAAATATGGGGTGCCTGGCTGGCTCAGTTGGTAGAACCTGCAATTCCTGATCTTGGGGTCATGAGTTCAAGCCCCACACTGGGTACAGAAATTACTTTTTAAAAATCCTATAAACCCACAGGGGCACCTGAGTGGCTCAGTTAGTTAAGAGTCTGCCTTCAGCTCAGGTTCTGATCTCTGGGTCCTGGGCTCCAGCCTGCTTCTCCCTCTCCATCTGACACTCCCCCTGTTTATGTTCTCTCTCTCTTTCAAACAAATAAAATCTTTAAAAAAAAGAAGAAGAAGAAGGAAAAGAAGAAGAAGAAAGAAAGAAAGAAAGAAGAAAGAAAGAAAAAGAAAAATCACAATAAAATGCTAGTTCACACCCGTTAGTTGGTAAAAATGTAGAGGTCTGATAATGTCAAATAACAATGAGTTTGTAAGGAAATAAAAACTCTTAGTCTGCTGGGGAGGAGTGTAAATTTGGACAGCCCTCAGGAAGGCAATTTGATACTGTCTGGTAAGGACAAACACCTGTGCATAGCCCCTTAACTAACTTCTTTTAATCCTCAATTCCTCTGAAACTTGGCATTCTACTTCATCAGCTCTGAAGATATCCCTTTCCCTCTTTATATGCCTTCAATTGTCTCCTCTTGCCTACAAAAGAAGCATCAAGTTCTTTAATGACATTTTAGTCTTTCCCGATGTAACCAACCCACCTTACAGTTTCTATCTCACTTTGCCCTATGTTCTTCACACCCTTCCTATAAAATTAACTGCACAGACTGAAATACCTCTTTTAAATCCTTAACCAGATGATATGTTAAATAAGGGAGAGGCAGAGCTGGGAAATAATCTAACTGAGTATCTTTATGTTACAGATGAGAATACTGAGGCCTAGGGAGGCGGAAAGTCTACCAAGGTCACTCTGTGAGATAGAACAGGAAGAGACCTCAGTTTTTCCGAGTCCCTGATGAGGGCTCTCACCACTGTACATCCTCTCCTGGGCTGATGTAGCTCAGGCCCAGCTATGGGGGTACAGGGAGCCCAATCCATTTGGCTCCCTTCACATCACCCTACTTGACACAGCCCAGGAGTGACAGCCACCATTTGTCACGAAGTAAAAATATGCCAAGGAGCTGGACAGGAAAGTACTTTCTGTGCTGGCAGCTCGCTGGTCCAGAAGCACTAGATCCCTGAATTGGGATGCCCTTGGCTTGACCTTGCCAACAGGGAGCAGCCAGATCTCTCTTTTACTGTAATTGGGTTAGTCTTGTGGGTCTGCCCTCCTCCTGGCTGTCAAAAGAGATTATACAGAAATGTACTGCTGTATCAACCACAGTTCAGGTGCAAGCTCAGGACAAAGCAGAAGGAAATTTCCAAATGCATTCATTAATCACCCCAAGTACCAGGTTGCTGCTAGCTGCTCTGCCTTCTCCCAGCGGCAATCACTTTTGCTTCAACCAGAGCTCAGAGGTCACCTGCAAACTGCAAGGCCCACAGCAAGGGCCTGGGTGCAAACCCAGGGAGGGTGGGGGCTGGACCTGCACTCACCCTGCAAGTGCCCCCATGCCTGAAGGGCCATGATATGAAATAGCAAATTTTAAAACACATGAAAAGTCAAGAGGGAGACAGCAGAAGCAAGAAAAAAAGCTTTTCTCCTGTTTTTTCAACAAGGGGCCTTGTATTTTCATTTTGCACTGGGCCCCACAAATTATATAGCCAGCCCCGCCCCCCAAGCCAGCAGTGTCTTAGTCCTTTCAGGCGGATATAGCAAAGTAGCGCACACTGGGTGCCTTAAGAACAACAGAAATTTCTACCTCACAGTTCTGGAAGCCAGAAGTCCAGGATTAGGGTACCAGCATGGTCAGGCGAGGGCCCTCTGCTGCTGAGTTGCCAGCTTCCCATTGCAACCTCTCGTGGCAAAGCAGGTAGGGAGTTCTCCGGGGCCCCTTTTCCAAAGGCACGAATCCCATTCGTGAGGGCTCTACCCTCAAGACTAAAGCCCCTGCCAAAAGCCCACCTCCTAATATCATCACCTTCAGGGGTTGGAATTTCAAGTTACAAACTGGGAAGCACAAACATTCAGACCATAACAAGCAGTTTCTAAACTCTACTGAGTGGAAACACAGCACCTGTTTCCTTAGGACCCCACAGGTGTCTGTGAAAGCGGAGTCTCTGGTGGAGACCAGTACTGGTCAGGCTTGGCGCCAAGAAGCCCAGCCCATTGGGCTTCCTGCAGCAGTGCCCAGAGGGATCTGCCAAGCCAGGTCCGTGAAGACCTCTGATAGTCCACCCCAGTGATCCTCCAATTTCAGTGAGCAAAAAATTACCAAGAGGGTGTGTTAGAAATGCAAATTCTCAGGCCTTGGCCCCAGAGATTCTGGGTCAAAAGGTCCAGGTAGAGCCTGAGATTTTGCCCTTCTAGCAGGCTCCAGGTGATGTCGAGGCTGCAGGTCTGTGGTCCACGCTTCAAGGCACACTGATAATCCCTTTACTTCACAGATGGGACAACAGAGCCCAGGTGCCTTGTCCAAGGGCACACAGTTGTTAAAGACAGAAACCATAGGACCCTGATCCCCTCACTCCAGCAGCACTTTCCCCCCGTTGTGACTGTCATGGAGTTTGAGGAAGGAAGGTGTGAGTTAGGACCATGCTCGAAAGTTCCCATCATTGAGGAGGAAGAATTTCTTATATCCTTCAAGGTCCTTCTAGGTGGACTAAGAATCAAATTGACATGAGACAGACTAACAGTGAAAATCAAATTTAATAGCATATGTACAGGAATCCACACAATCATGGAAATTCAAAAGACAGTGAGGCAACCTAATGCTTATATGAACTAAGAAGAGGGGTAGAGTCTGAAGATACAAAGGGGAGAAAGATCATTAGCAGATGTTTGGACAATAAAAGTTGCCATATTATGCAGTTAAGTTTCTTAGGTAAAACAAAATCTCTATTAATAGCTCTCTTCCTGGTACAAGCAGGCAGTTGAGGGGGAGGTAAAAATCTTTTCCTGAATCTGAATTAGACTGCTTTTAACTCAAAATAATGTTGACACCAAAGTGGCCCATCTTGAAGGCCAGTCCCCCGGCCCCCACTATAAATGCTTCTTACACAAATGAGTATCCTAGAAACTGAATAAAACCCTCCTTGCTTCTCCCTCTAACCTCTGAAGCAAAGCAAATAGCACTGAGGAGCAGAAAGACAATCTTTCATCTGCTTTAAGCCTCAGTTTCCTTAACAATAGCCAATATTCATGAAGCATTTACCAGGCATTTTACCTGTATTGGTCCTTTCCGCAAACTTAAGGGATAGATACTATTATTATCCCCATTTTACAGTTGAGGAAACTGATATTCTGAGAGTTTAGGTAATTTGACTAATGTCACACAGCCAGGGTGCAGAGGCAGGATTTGAACAGATGCACTCTGACTCTATAGTCCAAACTCCTCATCACTCTGCCCTAAAGAAACCACATCATTGGGCGGCAACAATTCAGTTCTGGTGGCTCTGTTGGAGACCTTCCCATTTCTCCTGATCCCTAAGCCCTCCCACTTATATGGTTCTGCTCAACCAACAACTCCCTTTGAAGATTTCCCTCAGATGTGTAGCAGTCTGCTCATTTATGCTCCTCAGGCAGCTCTCCAAGTCTGATCCAGTCTACCAGGGCCCAGCCAGTGCTTCTCATGAGTGCAGCGCTGGCCTTAGAGTGGGCAAGAAGGGTCCCTGGCCTTGGCCTGTGCTTTGGTAAGCCTTGCTTTGTTCCTTCTCTAGCCATGCCCTTTCCAGTGGGGTAGAGAGTCTGGGTGGGGTGGGGGGCAAGGACCTGAAGGTCCTAGGGTGTTCTGAGTACTTAGGACCCTGGAATTCCCTGCACAAATGACCTTGAGCCATTCTCAGGGCTTGATAGAAACTGCCCTCTGGTCTGTATTCCAAAGGGCAGCATTGCTCCCATGGGTAGCACTAGCTGAGTATGTGCATACCTCTGGGCTTGAAGGTTATCTAGGAGTGGAGAACAGGGATGACAGAACTGACATGAAAGCCAGGATATCTAGAGAAATGAACATGAGGCCCCTCAAGATTCAAGATGAAGAGGGCCTGGGAGGAGAAAATGAGTAAGTGACTACCTGAGAGCCATGGCCAAAGGCCAACTCTTCCATCAGAGCCATTATATTAATTTTCTATTGTGTAAAAAATTATGATAAACTTAGCAACTTAAAACAGCATATTTATTGTCTCACAGTTTCTGTGGGTTAGGAATCTGGGCAGGGCTTAGATGTCCTCAGTTTCAGGATCTATCACAAGGTGTTGTCCAGGACTGGAGTCTCATCTGTAGACTTGACTGGGGAAGGATATGCTTCTAAATTCATTTTTTTTTTTATCCTTAAATTTATTTTTTTTCTTAAAGATTTTATTTGAGGGAGAGAGTACGAGTGGGGTGAGGGGCAGAGAGAGAAGCCGGCTCTCCACTGACCAGAAAGCCCATGTGGGACTCCATCCCAGGACTCCAGGATCATGACCTGAATTGAAGGCAGATGCTTAACCGACTGAGCCACCCAAGAGCTCCATGCTTCTAAGTTGGGACAACTCTTGGCAGAATTTCTATTCCTCAAGGGTCACTGGACTGCAGCCCTTGGTTCCTTGTTGGCTATTATGTGGAGGCCACCCACATTTACTTGTCATATAGGCCTCTCCTGCCTGGCAACTTGCTTCATCAAAGCCAGAAGGGGACAGTCTGCTAATGAGACAGAAGCCACTATTTTATTTAACCTAAACATGGAAGTGAAATCCCAACCTACTTGACACATTCTGTTGGTTAGAAGCATTGACAGATCTTGCCCATACTCAAGAGGAGGGGATTACACAAGGGTGTAGATATCAAGAGGTTGGGGGTGGGGGATTGGATACAAGAAGATACCCACCACAGCTATGTCCAAACACAGAACCCCATGGAATAAGAGGAAATTCTACACTCAAACCTGGTCTTCTCAAGACAGTTGAAGTCATATTTATCAAAGAAATAGAATAGATAATATGTCAGTCAAAAGTGTGTTCACTTGAGTGACAGCTTTCCAATATTTAGATATATGGAATGTGGGCTTCCACTGATACTCTCATCCTGGCCCCCTAAATTAGGACAAACCTGTTTATGTGCACATGTTCAGGCCACCACCTCTGACAGGCAAGGCCTTGCTGGGAAAATCCTGTCTGCTGACCTTTTGCCCCCCAACACAGCTGAGCACAGTGTTCACTGTGTGGGAAGCAATGAGGAAAGTTTCACCTGGACATCGACTGGCGGCTGCCCAGCTCCAGGGCTAGCCCTTCCCCAGGTGCTGCCATGAGGCAGTCGGGCTGATTTTGAAGCCTCAGCAGTTGGGCTTCCTCTCTGGTGAGAAAGGATCCCACATGGCACAGGAAGGAAGGAATAAGAACAAAAGGTGCTACCCCAGCAAGATAAAGCTGACTCCTTCCAGGGGAGCCAAAACCCTGCCTTTAGATAAAAACATGATTATTAAGTTTCTATTTTTTTATTTGTATTATAAAAATAATGAAGATGTCTTCTACGTTTTAAAAAAGATACAAGAAATAAAAGTCCTAGTTCTACCACTGAGACACGCTTTGTTGGATGTGTTTGTGTGTGTATATGTGTATTTGCATATATGTATGTTTTTAAATTTTGTAATGTGATATATTCATGTAATTTTGGAGTAATATATTTTAAATTTCCTTCCTTAGAAAACGTTTTCTATGCATAGCTCTTTGCTGGGCTGTAGTTCAGTTTGTATGTGTTGGGAGCATTTAAAAAAAATGAAAGATCATACGGTCTATTTAATTATATATCTACTTTTTTGGGACAGTAAATGTTTTTTCCAGATTAAAGAGGTAGAACTTTAAAATAACAGTTAAAAATAGAAAACAGATTCACAAGGTCAAAAAGTAGGCAGTGAGGGCACCTGGGTGGCTCAGTGGGTTAAGCCGCTGCCTTCGGCTCGGGTCATGGTCTCAGGGTCCTGGGATCGAGTCCCGCATCGGGCTCTCTGCTCAGCGGGGAGCCTGCTTCCCTCTCTCTCTCTCTCTCTCTCTCTCTCGGCCTGCCTCTCTGTCTACTTGTGATCTCTGTCTGTCAAATAAATAAATAAATAATATTAAAAAAAAAAAAAAAGTAGGCAGTGAGAAGTCTTCCCAATGCCCAGCTGACATCCCTGGCAGTAACCAATGTTAACAATTCCTTCCAAAGATAGTATATGCATACTAATATACAGAAATATTTTCTTCTTCTTTTCCATCTTCTACATGCTGGTGGCATACCACATACATTGTTCTGTACTTAGTACATCTTGCAGAAAGTTCCATATCTTTACATACCAATAGTTCCCAGTCTCTGATTCTTTTTTTTTTTAAAGGAAACACAATGGCTTTTTTTTTTTTAATTTATTTATTTGAGAGACAGAGAGAGAGAATGAGAGGGGAAGTCAGAGGGAGAAGCAGACTCCCCATGGAGCTGGGAGCCCAATGTGGGACTCGATCCCAGGACTCCGGGATCATGACCTGAGCCGAAGGCAGCTGCTTAACCAACTGAGCCACCCAGGCGCCCCCAGTCTCTGATTCTAAACATGAGAATTACCTCAGTAGCTTTTAAAACTCCCAGATGTACAAGCCACATCCCAGACTGATTAAATGAGAATCTATGGGGGGGGCGGTATGAGGCCCAGGCATCGGGATCTTTAAAAGCTTCTTCAAGAGTAGTCAAGGCTGCTTACCACCAAGACAGAAAGAGCTTCCTCAGCAAAGAAGAGGAAATAGAATAATTCCCTCATTGTTTGTAGTAGAAAATTAGGGTAACCCTCTGTCCTGGTTTTCCCAGGACATGGGACTTATAGTGCTGAAGCCAGGATGAGCTGCTCAACCTATAAAAAATTGGTACATATGTCTAAAGAAATAGAGGATTAAAAGGGTATCATATAATTTTAAGACTATAAAAAGAAATGTACTTCAGTCAAGAGCTGTGGGTCCTCTCCAGCCCAACCTCCTGGCTGTTTCCCAGGAGATTCAGACTCATTCTCTTTGAGCAGTTCTGTACTTGTAAACTGCAGGTAAATGATAGCTATGCAAATCTGTATTGTTTGGTCGTCTCCTTTGACTTCCTTCCCCCTCTGGAAAAACCAGGGGACTTTATGTTTGTTTTGTTTTCATTTAGAAACTTGAGGTTAATTTAGATCCTCAGAAGACTTAACTGTATTTTTTTTTTCAATAAAGATTTTATTTATTTATTTGATGGAGAGAGACACAGCAAAAGAGGGAACACAAGCAGGGGGAGTGGGAGAGGGAGAAGCAGGCTCACTGCTGAGCAGGGATCCCAATGCGGAGCTTGATCCCAGGACCCTGGGATCATGGCCTAAGCCGAAGGCAGACACTTAACGACTGAGCCCCCCAGGCGCCCCTATTTATGTGTTTTTAAATAGGCTTCACACCCGACATAGGGTTTGAACTCATGACCCTGAGAGTAAAAGTCCCATGCCCTACCGACTGAACCAGCCAGGCATCCCTGTAAAAAAATAGATCTGCCTCCAATTATAATTCAATCCCTTTATTTCATTTAAATTTGTGTTCCTTTGACTTTTCCTCTGAACCTGTTATAACACCTGTCTGGTTCTCCAGCTAATTAAGGAGTAAAATAAAATCTTTAACACATATTCATTCTTGTATCTGAGCAACAGTCAAGCTTTTCTTTTTTTCTGAAAATTATTTTTCAAGAAGTCTATAAAGGTATTCTAGTAGTTACCTTCCAAATATCACTAAACCTTCCAAATTATCACTAAAAACACAAACACAGGAATAAAACAAATACAACAGATCCAAACATAACTGTCATACCAAGAGGTATAAATAGGCCAAATTCACCTGTTAAGAGAGACTCATATTAGATCACAAACTAAAACCTAATGATAAAACAAAATGATTAAGAAGGATTGAAAAGGATGAGGAAAGGTGTTTGTACAAAGTAAGTATAAAAGTTCAGCAGACATCATGATCTTTTTTTTTTTCATTTTTTTTGTGGGGCTTGAGATTTTTAAAGATTTTAATTATTTATTTGATAGAGAGAGAGAGACAGCAGAAGCAGGGGGAGGAGAGCAGAAGGAGAGGGAGGAGAAGGCTCCCCGCTGAGCAAGGAGCCTAACGCAGGGCTTGATCCCAGGACCCTGAGATCATGACCTGAGTCAAAAGCAGATGCTTAACTGATGCTCCACTCAGACGCCCCAGACATCATGATCTTAATACTTGACTAGAATGAATTCTGGGCAAAAATTATTAAATGAGATGAGAGTTATTCAAATAGTAAGATTATGATAGTCCCAAAAGATATAACTTTTATGAATATCTATGTAACAATTAATATACATTAACAAAGTGAAAGCTAGAGGAAATACAAGGAGAAACAGAGACACATAAGTAAGGGAGATTAATTTACCTCTCTTTTAGGTTATAGTCATAAGGTAAGACCTTAAATAACATAGTTTTAAAAATAGAGCTGCTGGGGAGCCTGGGTGGCTCAGTGGGTTAAGCCTCTGCCTTCAGCTTAGGTCATGATCTCAGGGTCCTGGGATGGAGCCCCGAATCGGGTTCTCTGCTCAGCAGGGAGCCTGCTTCCCTTCTTCTCTCTCTACCTGCCTCTCTGCCTACTTGTGATCTCTGTCAAATAAATAAATAAAATCTTCAAAAAAAAATAGAGCTGCTGATATATCAAGCTTATAATCTGAAAATTAAAAATCTATTTTATTCTCATGTATCTCCAGAACATTTTCAAAATTAGTGGACTCTGCCATCGTTATTAGGTCACAAGAAACTTCAATAAACTCCAAAAGTAACATAATTGAAGGGGAGGAAAACATCTCTTCCCTTTCCCCCTACTAGTTGCAACGCATGGAAATGTCACAAAGATATGTGACCCAGGGAGGTGGCCATATGATTGAGATTTATATACAACCTTAGGCCAAAAAAGGTGTCACCAACAAAACTCCAAGCCCTGACCTTTACTACCCACTGCTTGTACTTACAACCTCTGTCTTACATTTTTCCTTAAGCTCTTCTTTCTGGCTTACCTCTAAACTCAGGCAGATGAAACCCCAGATCCCCACCCCCCACTACCTCCACACCACCCAGACCATTTCAGCTAAAACCCTGAGCTGTGCCTGTGCAGATGGGCTGTGGAATGACCAGCAATTACCTTTCCTCATTATAATACTAACCTCTCCAGCTGGAGGAGGAGAACAAGCCTCATTTACATAACATGTATAGGCATATTTCCTTAAGGCACCTGCATGACCTTATGCCTGCCTCTACTTAGGATGACAAAACTTCCCTATCTTAATATTCATTCTAACCATAAACAAAAGGTAGCCATTCACCCTCTTTGGGGAGTCATGGTTTTGGAAGCTATATCCCGCCATCTCCTTATTTGCTACAAATAATGTTTACTCAGTGCAACAACCCCACCAAGTGTATCTATGACTCACCAAGGAGTGAATTCACGTTGCTTTGGTTACAAGGGGAAAAAAGGTTTGGAGATTTGGGGTAGGGGAAGAGTTTAGGGAAAGTAAGCAATATGGTAGATAAGATTGTTGTGTTGTGTGGTTAAGGGTCTCCCAGGTCCTAAGAGATGTCTCCAGCAGTAGCTCTCTTCCTGGTATGGAGACAGCTTGCTAATGGAAATTTTCTTTATAAATGTAAATTTCCTTCACAAAAGGAGAAATTTATAGTTTATTTTTAGGTAACTGGGGGAGGTAAAGAGCTTTTTCCCCCAAGTCTCCTGATTCTCAATTATCTTTAGCTCAAAATGATCTTTATATGCTAAAGTGGCATATTCTGGGGTGGCATATTCTGGTACTGTTTATAATTCTTCAAAAAGAATTCATCGAGGGTGCCTGGGTGGCTCAGTCAGTTAAGTGGTTGCCTTCGGCTCAGGTCATGATCTCAGGGTCCTGAGACTGAGCCCCACATCCGGCTCTCTGCTCTGAGAGGAACCTGCCACTCCCCCTACTTGTACTCTCTCTCTCTAATAAATAAACCCTTAAAAAAAAAGAATTCATTGAAAATTTCAATTAATTCTAAAAAGAATAATAGACGATGTAGTTTTTGAATGTTAGTGAGGCCCAGAGCCCGTGGCCAAGAAAGAATTCTTGAGATGTCTTTGGTGCAAAAAAGTGAATTTATTAAAGCACTGGGACAGGACTCCTGGGCAGAAAGAGCCACTGAACAGGGGTTGTGAGGGATGGCTGATTATACACTTGGGAGCTGGAGGAGGTAAAGACAAAGGGAGGTGTCCAAAAGGACCTTCATATGCCAAAGAAAACACAGGATTGTGGAGGCCTTCCTATCGTCAAGCTAAGGTTGAATAAGGCATTAACATTAAGACAGTTGGGAGCTTCCTGGGGGAATATCTCAAGTCCTCGTCAATGGGCTGCGGGTCATGAAGAAACATAATTTTGTTTACTTTCCCTTCTGCCTCGGTTTCCCATATCACTCATGGAAGAGAGCATGATGGTAGGGCTCCAGGGAATTGAGTTATGGGTCTCTGGAAGGTAGGCTATTGACAAGGATGCTTTTTCCTTGTAAATCACTAAGACACTGATTGGCACACTATGAAGACTCATGTCTTGTAGGGCTGTGTTCTCTATCACTTAACCATTTGTTTTTCCCTTCCCTTGGTTTTAGGGCAGTCAGGAGTCTCTGAGGAATGTCAAACATTTCCCATAGGGTTGGGAATCAGGTACAGTGTGTCAGCTTATGCTTTGTCCTCAGCTTGCCTTCTGCTCCCTCATCAACAGATGCCATTCTCTAATCATAATGTAATAAAACTAGAAATTAATAATAGAACCAGGAAATAAGATCTTACTGCTTGAATACTTATAACTCTCCCTTGGTTCAAAAAAGGAAAAGAAGGAAGAAGGGGGAAAAAAGAAGAAACTGTAGAATATTTAGATAATAATGTTAATGAAAACTATATATATATATATCAAAAGCCACAGGATATAGCTAAACTAGTTCTCAGAGGGAAAAATATATTTAAAAATACTTCTTAGTAAGGGAGAAAATAAATAAATTAAAAACATAAAACCAAGGAAGTTGAGAAATGGGGAATTACTCCTAAGAAAGCAAAAGGAAGAAAGTAATAAAGGAGAAATAAATGAATTAGAACACATAAAAATTACAGCACTAAAAAATTGATTAGCTGATTCTTTGGGGCACCAAAGTGGCTCAGTCAGTTAAACATCTGCCTGCCTTCAGCTCAGGTCATGATCCCAGGGTCTTGGGATTGAGCCCCCCATCATATCAGGTTCCCTACTCAGCAGGGAGTCAGGTTCTCCCTCTGCCCCTCACCCCACACTCTCTCTCTTACTCTCTCACTCTCTCAAATAAATAAATAAAATATTTTTTTAAAAACTGGTTAGCTGATTCTTTGAAAAGGCCAAGAAAGAAAGGAAGGAAATAAGAAAAAAAAAAAAATCATCCCCAAAGAGAAACAAAGGACATAAACAATTCACAGAAAAGAACATATAGGGGTACCTGGGTGGCTCAGTCAGTTAATTAACTCTTGATTTTAGTCCAGGTATTGATTTCAGGGTCCTGAGATCGAGTCCCCCCCACTTCAGCTCCATGGTCAGTGGGGAGTCTGCTTGAGATTCTCTCTTTCTTGGCAACCCCCTCCACTCATGTGTGCTCTCTCTCTCTCTCTCTCAAATCTTTAAGAAGAACATATAGAAAGTTCTTAAACATACAGAAGGGTGTCTAACCTTACTCTTAAGAAGACTGACACAATTTGAAACTATATTGAGATAAGTAAGCACAAAAAAAGAAGCTCAGCATCACTAGCCATCAGGGAAATGCCACTCCGAACCACCAGACCCTACTTCATGCCCACTAGGATAGCTGTAAAAAAAAAAAAAAAAACGTTGGTCAGGATGTCAAAAAATTGGAACCTTCCTAGACTGCTGGTTGAAATGTAAACTGGCCCAATCACTGTGGAAAACAGCCTGGCAGATCCTCAAAAGGTTAAACCTAGAGTTACCATCAGACTCAGCAATTCTACTCCTAGGTCTATAGCCAAAAGAATGGAAGACATATGTTCACACAAAAACTTGTACTTGAATGTTCATAGCAGCATTATTCATAATAGCCAAAAAGTGGAACAACCTAAATGTCCACCAACCGATGAATGGATAAATAAAATGTGTTATACAGTAAAATATTATTAGGTGATAAAAAGCAATGAAGTACTTATACTCAACATGGATGAACTTGGAAACTATGCTAAATGCAAGTAGCAGAAAGGCAGAAAGTAAAGTAGAAGTCGCCTAGGACCAGGCAACAAGAAATGGGGGAGTGACTGCTAAGGGGTTTAAAGGATTTTTAGAGGTGATAAAAAATGTTCTAAAATTGATCATGATGATGGTTATACCACTACGTGAAATACCGAAAACCAGTAAACCATATACTTTAAATGAGTTAATTGTATGGTAGGTAAATTATATCTCAAGCCGTTATTTAAAGAAATAGAACTATGTGAGATAGCATTTTTTTAATGGTTCAGAAATCCCCCACCCTTCTGTGTTCAGAGAAAAGGCTAACACGTGCTCATTTCAACAGCACTGATGCTAAAACTGAAACAATACAGAGAAAAGGCTAACCACAAAGGACCACCTCACAATCACATATCCAAGATAAGACCTGCCTCTACTCTTCCGTAATGACTCTTGTTTCAGCAAAGTTCAAGTTCTCTTCCTCTTCCTTGAGACTTGCCTCATTAATCTATGATCTCCCCTTTGCACCAGCCCGAATAAAACAATCTTCTTGACTGCTGGGTGCATTTTGTCCTAGATGGTGTTGAGACATGGGGTGTTCTTTGCTCTAATCTCTTTGGTTAGATTTTGTAAACTAGATAATTAACAGAAGTGTCCGTGGTCTTACCTTGGAACTATGAATCTGAGCCAAGTGGTGTACTTATCGAGTATTGCTAGTGTATGAAGCACATCATATCTTAGTCTGGTGCAGTTTACCTGTTTTGTGAGTCAAGATATCCTTGACAAATTGTGGTTTCTGTTTCAGTTCTCAATCTTCAGCACTTACCTGGTCCCTGGTAGGTACTCAATAAATTTTTGTTGAATGACCAAAGAAGACCCCACAACATAATGTAGGCAGAGGGCCAGAAACAGTACAACTTCCTTGTTGGCTTTAGTCTGGCAAAATCTATAAAACATCCAAATACACATTCCCTTGACCTAGAAATTCCACTTTTAGGAATTAGTCGTGCAGATAACTTGTACATGTGCAAAGGGCCACCTGATAGAATTATTAATTATAATCACAAGAGACTACAAGTCTCCTGAATTTCCATCAGTAAGCTGAATTAAACTGGTACATACTTCCAACAGAATGAGAGGCAGATGTTGAAGAAAATTAAGAGAGTTCTCATGATACAGAATATCTCTGAGAGAGATACACACAGTTCTAGCTTCAGTGGCTGCCTTGTTGCTCCTCATGAAGTGCACTACCTGGTCTCAGGGCCTTAAGGCAGGATGTCTCCTCCACTTTGCAGGTTCAACTCCAGATTATATACAGGGCTCACTCACCCACGTTCTTCAGCCCTCGCCTGAAATATCACCTAATCAGCAAGGCTTTCCCTGACCACTCTATGTAAAATAGCAACAACCCTCCCGCCCAACACACACACACATACATACTCCTTAGTCCTTTGTCCTGCTTTTCTCCATAGGTCTTAGCCCTTATCACTATATAGTTATTTATTTATTCCCCACGAAAATGTAAGCTCCAAGAGGGCAAAGAACGCGTCTCTTTTGTTCACTGCCAAATTCCAAACACCTAAGAGTGATTGGCATATGGTAGGTACTCACTAAATATTTACTGAATAAATGAATATATTAAGTGAAGAAAGCAAGATGCTGGGAAGTGATTTTTAACATGCTTTTTTTTTTTTTTTTTTAATCCATGTAATTGGTCCTATGGGCATGACATAGCTTTAAAAGGTTACAGAAGTTGCTGAAAAAAAAAAAATTAAAAAACAAAAGGTTACAGAAGAAATAGATCGGGCTGGTTGCCTGGCGGTGACTGGCAGGCAGTGGGAGGGAGGCTTTGCTCTAGACCTGTAGATTATTAACTACCTGAAACTCCAATTTAGAAGTGAAAAGGAAAGGTCTCATGTCATTTCTCTTTTATAGCTTCACAGTGTGCTGCTGCATTTCATCAGCCCTCTTTTGGTGGATGATTATTTCCAAATTTCTGCTTTTAAACATGAGAGAGTCTGGTTATTCACCTTTCACATGTCCTAACAAAGAAGGTGCTGAGGTCTTTTTAAGACCCTCGAACTTTGGTTCTAAAGATTTTCAGTTGAAAATGTCATCCACGCCCCAGACTAAACAAAAGTTTCCTACAGGATTTGACGGCTGGAAGTGGGGCCGCCTCAGGAAGCAGAGGGTCCTGGGAAAGGGAGAATGTAATTATCTTCATTAAACATTTTGTATCCTCATTGACAAACTCGCCCAATCCCTGAGCCTGAAGATATTTCACTAACTTACCGAGATAGGGCTGTCTTACAAAAGAGAGGGGGACAACAGAGTAAGAAGCTCCTACCAAGATGGGAAGGCAGCTCAGTATTCCTAATGCATACAGTGGAGAAAGTCCCAACTGGAAATTGAGAGTTCTGGTTCTGGTATGGAGGAGCCGTACGCCCAGAGAAGTCACCTCCCTCTCCCTTGGTCTCCATCACCTCATTCCCTGATGGCTCTGCCCCTCCAGACAAGGCCTCATTTTACTCCCTCCATTGCACTGATTCTCTAACACTACCCTAGGTGACTTGGAGCAGCCCTCAGATGTAGCGGGTGTGGTGGGCTGGCACTTTGTGGTGATCTCTCTAGGCAAACCAGGCACTGGGTGGCTGGGAATTCATGCACTGCATTGAGAGGGAAAAGCAAATGGAAAAGCAGCTGGGTCTGTTTCCAGAAGTGGTCCTGAACCTATTCAGATGGACAGGTGAGCAGAGGCCCAGCTGAGTCCTAGGGTAGAGGGTGGGAACATCAGAAATGGGGCATCAGGACCCAGCCCCTTGGGGGTGGCTCTGGCAGGAGCCAGGGAGGCTGTCTTGATTGAATGTCCTTCGTAGCTCTTTCTCACTAGGGGAGCCCAGAGGGAGCTGAGAGGTCCTCCCTCCTGAAGAATCTGACAAGGCAGCAGCTTCCTGGAATGTCTCCTCCCAGTTCTGCCCAATCTGAAAACAGACTCCGGGAGAGAAGTTGATGGGCATATTTTCACCACCACAACCACAGTAAGTGCAAAAGGAGGACATGTACATTCTTAGTCTGGGGATCTGTACTGAAATCTTCATTTAGCAAAAACCGTGAAGTTGTGGGCATTTCATTCAACCTGTTCAAGTCATGAATTTGAGGAGAAAAATGTTCCTGCTCATTTTCAGTTTTTATCAGTAATTAAAAGTTCACTAACTAAATAACCTGTGAAGTTTTCTGCTCATAAATTTTATGAGAAACTTGCTCAATGGAAGATTATTCACTTTCAGTGTTTCTGATTTTTAAAAGCTTAAGCAGATCATCTTTTTAAAATATTTTTCTTTTTTTGCCTTTTTTTCTTTTCTGAGCATCAAGGTCATATTTTCTAAATCAATCCCAGCCTGATTTGTAGTCATTCCCAATAGGCTGAGTTTATAAAATAAAGTTGTCTTTCTTCTAAAGCATTCAAAAAAAATTTTTTTTAAGATTTTATTTATTTATTTGATAGAGAATGCAGGTAGTCAGAGAGGCAGGCAGGGAGAGAGAGGAGGAAGCAGGCTTCCTGCTGAGCAGAGAGCTCGATGTGGGGCTCCATCCCAGGACCCTGGGATCATGACCTGAGCCAAAGGCAGAGGCTTTAACCCACTGAGCCACCCAGGCGCCTAGCATTTAAAATTATTAATATTATAAAGCAAAATACACAAAATTTAATTAATAAATATAAAATTTTTAAATCAAATGTACTTAAAGCTGAATTTTCTTTTTTTACTTTTTAATTAAATATTGCTATAAAAATAAAACTTCATAATATTAGAGTTTTAATGTCTACTTAATAAGCAAGGCAAAGAATCTATACCACACTTCAAATATTTTACAACTACAATTACATGCACACAAATGTAAGAAAAATATGAATTCTTTAGTACGGCAAAAAGTTTCTGAGACACAGTGGTACATTGTTATATAACTGTCTCCAATGTATCATGCCTCCATGTCTAGCTCCTTTGCAATACGATTTTTGCCATGCCTCTCTTCAAGAGATAGACTTTTCCTCCCATCTCACCCACTGGTTCTGGGTGTCCCTCAAGGCTTCATTTGGTCAATAGAATGAAACAGAAGGAACACTGAGCCACTCCCAAGGCCAGGCCTTATGAAGCCTTGTAGTTTTTGCTTCTGTCCTCTAGGAACACTTACACCATTATGTCAAGAAGCCCATGCTAGCCTAAAGAGTACAGGACTATCTGGAGGAGGACTGAGGCATCCCAGCCAACAGCAAGCACACTTGCCAAACATTTGAATAAAGCCATCCTAGACCATCCAGGCCCAGTAGAGATGCTGGTGGACTGCAGCCACATATGTGAATCCAATGGAGAGCAGCAGAAAAATGGCCCAGCTGGCCTAGCCCAGAATTGTGAGCAAACTGCTGTTTTAAGCCACCAGCTAAGTTTCAATGTGGTTTGTTACACAGCAAAAGATAACTGACATTGATAGGGTATGCAACTATTGTGAATACCAGCTAATCCCAGGATGCCTCTAGAATCACAAATGAGAACCAAAAAAGAAAAGAAAATGGACCCTTGACAATGTTGAGAAATAATATTTAGTTACACAAGGACCCACTGGATTCATGCTCTCTGAGAGGAGGAGTGTAGGGCACTGGAAGGTTTTAAACTGAGGAACAAATTGATTTGTCCTTTCTCTTATCTACCCACATCAGCCGATTAAATTCTTTCTCCCTCCAAAGCAGTGACTATCTCTAAGGTCAGCAGGCGCACAATCTTCACAGCATTTGGACTCAGCAGTGTTTTGTTTTGAGAATTACAAGAGGAAATGTGGAGACTTTGGGTCTTAGTTATAAGCCTTTACATTCAGGGTCATAGGTCACACAGTACCAGCCTAGCATTGAATGCAGAATCCCATGGGAGAAAAGCTCCCATGTGATCTTTAGTACATTTAATTTTTTTTAAGATTTTATTTATTTATTTGACAGACAGAGATCACAAGTAGGCAGAGAGGCAGGCAGAGAGAGAGAGGAAGGGAAGCAGGCTCTGTGCTGAGCAGAGAGCCCGATGCGGGGCTCAATCCCAGGACCCTGGGATCACGACCTGAGCCAAAGGCAGAGGCTTTGACCCACTGAGCCACCCAGGCACCCCTACATTTAATTTTTTGTGTTTGTGATGCGCAGGGCCCTCTAAAGTGTGGAGGCACAGGATGGAGGCCCCCTTGACTGATCTAAAGGCAATATTACTCCACCCCAGTTTAGGAAAATGGTTAAGACCTTGTTTCAGGATTTGCCTATGAACAGTGACTAAGGAAAACTGGTAAAGGCTATTAAAATTTTAAGTATGCCAGGGACATCTGGGTGGCTCAGTGGGTTAGGCCTCTGCCTTTAGCTCAAGTCATGATCTTGGGGTCCTGGGATCGAGCCCCGCATCAGGCTCTCTGTTCAGTGGGGAGCCTGCTTCCGCCTCTCTCTCTCTGCCTGCCTCTCTGCCTACTTGTGATCTCTCTGTCAAATAAATAAATACAATCTTTAAAAAAAAAATTAAGTATTCCAATCTCTTCATACATCAACCCAGCTTTAGGGGAAATATCCTATAGAAGTAAAAGGACCAATGTATTAGTGTAGTTGTGCAAAAGTGTTGAGCACAAGCATTGTTTAAGGTAGGAAGAAGTGGAAACAATTTAAACTTCATTAATAGGGGGATGGTTAAGTGAACTGTGGCCCATCCACATCAGCAGATGTTATGCAGCTATTGAAAAGTTTGTTGTATCCTGACATATCTGACTTGGACTTAGATCTCACTTAGTGAGATTTATGCATTATTTCATTCATTGAACATTTACTGAGCATCAGCTATGAACCTGGTATAGCTCTAAATACTAGGGCTACAGCAGGGAATAAGACAAGGTTTGTTGTTCATGGAATTCACATCTTAATGGAGAAAGACTACAGACAAGCAAATAAGTATGTAAAACATCAGATGGTAGTAAGTAGGTGCTGTGAAGAAAAACAAAGGTGAGTCAGGAGATAAAGTCTGGAAGGGAGTGAGGGAAAGAACTTTGTGGCATTTAGGAGGAAGGGCAGTCTAGGCAGGAACAGCAACCACAAGGGCCATGACTTGGAAGTATGGTTGATGAGATCTGAGAGCATCAAGGATGCCAGGGTGGCAGAGGACAGGGGCTATGAAGTCAGGAGGAGAGCTGTAGAGTTGGTGTGTTTGTGGGGGGGTGTCTTGTAGTTTCTGGCTAGGACTCTGGGTTTTTCTCTGTGTAGGACAGAAAGCCACCAGAAGGTTCTGAACTGAGAAGCACCATCACCTGACTTAGATTTTTGGAGAATCCCTCCAGCGGCCATGACAACTGACTCAAGGGGGTAAAGGAGGTAGAGGAGAGTGAAGAGGCTGTTGCCATGACAGAGAGGAGAGCTTACCCCATGGTGAAGCAGCAAGTGGTCAGATTCTGCACAGGTTTTGAAGGGGGGTCCTTCAGGATTTCCTAATGGAATTGGATGTGGGGTGTGAGTAAGAAGCCAGGTGGCCATTAAGTGCTGTTAATGAGAAGAGCAAGCTTTAGAGCAATGTGAGCATGGCATGATCTATTTTTGTTCAAATAAACAACAAATAAAGCACCCTCCCCACCCTATGCATGAATCTTTGTGTGGCAGTTATATGAGTGTATTTGTCAGCTAGGGCCGCAGTAACAAAATACCCAGACCAGGTGGCTTCAATAATGGAAATGTATTTTCTCACAATTCTGGAGGCCAGAAGTCCAAGGTGAAGATGCCATCAGTGTTATTTCTAGTGAAACCTCTCTGCCTGGCTTGCAGACCTCTGTCTTCTTGCTGTGTTCTCGACAAGGCTCTTCTCTGTAAGGCCCCACCCTTATGACCTCACTTAACCCTTGCTATCTCCTCACCGGCCCTATCTCCAAATAATAAACAGTGGGGGTGGAGGTGGGTTGGGGCTCTAACATCTGAATTGGGTCAGCATGGGGGACATAATTCAGTCCATAATGATAAGTACAGAAAAAGTTGTGAAAGGTGACCCACAAGCAGTTAGCACTGATCTCCTGAGGGGCTAGGGCCAGAGGAGGGTGTTCATTCTTTTCCTTCAATGGCTTCATTGGTTACAGTGAGTACATGTCAATTTAAAAATTGTTGATGAGGGGGCGCCTGGGTGGCTCAGTGGGTTGAGCCGCTGCCTTAGCCTCAAGTCATGATCTCGGGGTCCTGGGATGGAGTCCCACATCGGGCTCTCTGCTCAGTGGGGAACTTGCTTCCCTCTCTCTCTCTCTCTCTCTGCCTGCCTCTCTATCTACTTGTGATCTCTCTCTGTCAAATAAAGAAATAAAATCTTTAAAAAAAATTGTTGATGAGGCATTTAATATGGAAACATTTTAAGTGAGGGAAAAAAAGCCGCCTTGGCTCAGAATCCTGCACTTAGCTGTAAGGCCACCACTTAGCGGTGATCCCATTGGAGATCCCATTCCTAGCTGCTGGTTCCCTCATGGCCTTGGCAAGGAAGCAGGGATGCTCAGGGAAGCCCAGCATTTGGCAGGGGGCTAAGGGGCCAAGGAGAAAAGATATGGGCACACCTGAGCCTGAGGAGTGCCTGTCCCCTGGATGTGCAGACCCACTGACAGGCATTGTTTTGTCCCTTTTTGGAAGCACCTAGGACAGTCTGTAGCCTCTAAAAAGCCTGGCAGGACAGCCTCCCTGTTTCAGTCAGGGCCCCTTTAGCCAGAAGGGCCAAAGATATACTGAAGTTAATTCCTTCCACACTCAAAAGGTAAATAAGTAAAAGGGAGTGTATTGAAATTATTCCAATGTACTGGAACCCAAGAGAACCTGAGTAACCAAGGCCTATCCTAGAGTTCTCAGAGAACTGTTCTCAGTTCTTCAGATGCTCATATCTAAATTTCCAAATTCCCTTATCCTCTCAGGTGAGGCCTCAAGTCCCAGGTGCTGACTGGCTGGGTCAGGAGTCTAGGCCTTGGTGCTGTCAGTCTACTCCTGGCATGTGCTGTAAAATAAGGCCCCTTGGCCAGAGAAGATGCTCCTAGGAGAGGAATGAGTTAGATGGTGTGACCAACTTTTGTCTGGGACTGAGAGATGTCACTAGAAGTATGACTTGTAGAGCTAAAACCAGGAAAGTCGCAACCAAACCCAGGGGAGTTAATCACCAGTGTCACCAACAGCCACATCTGTCTCATGTCCCTCTTGCTTTAATTCTGAGGAGAACATTTCTTTGTGTGCAGTCAGGGTGTGTCTTAAAATCAGCAGTGTCCTGCAGTGACTGTTAGCCAGGATTGTAGCTGAGTTGTTTGGGACAGAATATGTGTCTGCTAGTCACCTCTGGGACAGCAGCAACCTGAGATCACCCTACATTCATTTTCTGTTCGACATTTTTAGACCACACAGACAGTGCAAATTCAGACCTCTCTGAATTTGCAGTCCGACTTGTCAGGAGAGAATTGTTTTTCTCACTCCACATGGTGTCAAGACTAAGACATTCACATTTCCAGCCAGTCTCTTCTTTGGGAAGATTTCCTTATCTCTGGTGTCCCAGCTTTACGCAGAACCTACCTCTCCAGAACCTCCCCTCTTGCTCAGTGCTACACAGAAGAATGGCGCAGCATACGGGTCATGGTGTTTCAGATTGGGTGAAACACAGGTAATCAAGGCCCAACAGCCCACATAGGGCTGAGGGGCATTGCTGGTGCTTGAAGGAGGCACAATGCTCAATGCATCAGGCACTCAGGACTGGATCCAGGGAAAAGAGAAACAATTCTCCCCATCCAGGCCTCTTAGCCATCACAGGCCTCTCTCTGAGCTCAGGGGTCACCTCACAGACCTATGCAGCCCAACAGTTCACTTAGAAACCTTTTCTTTACCAGCTTCTCTGAACAGGTCAGTGTTTAGAAATATTGATAGCAGGGCACCTAGATAGCTCAGTGGGTTAAGCTTCTGCCTTTGGCTCAGGTCATGATCCCACGGTCCTGGGACTAAGCCCTGCTTGGCAAGGACTCTTCTTCTCCCTCTGCCCCTGCCCCCTGCCTTTTGCTTGCTTGCCATCTCTCTCTCTCTCCAATAAATTATTTAAAAAAAAAAAAAAAAAGGAAAGGAAACATTGATAGCTTTCCATATAAACAAAGAGCCCATATGTTTGAAAGTTGATAAGCCGGGGAGCCTGGGTGGCTCAGTGGGTTAAACCTCTGCCTTTGGCCCAGGTGATGATCTCAGGGTCCTGGGATCGAGCCCTGCATCGGGCTCTCTGCTCAGTGGGGAGCCTGCTTCCCCCTCTCTCTCTGTCTGCCTCTCTGCCTACTTGTGATAACTCTCTGTCAAATAAACAAATAAAGTCTTAAAAAAAAAAAGGTTTATAAGCGCTTCTAACAACTGCCTTATATAGAAAATCCAAGGAAACAGAAATGTCAAAGAGAGAAAGAGGGAGAAGCAGTGTCTGAACTTGGAAACTAGCACCCATGTTTTCCTAACCCCAGATTTTCTTTCTTTTTTTTTTTTTAAGATTTTATTTATTTCATTGAGAGAGATAGTACACAAGCAGGGGTAGGGGCAGAGGGAGAGGGATAAGAAGACTCCCTGCTGAGCAGGGAGCCCAAGAGATAGGGCTCAATCTCAATACCCTGGGATCATGACCTGAGCTGAAGGCAGATGCTTAACCAACTGAGCCTCCCAGGTGTCCCAAACCCCAGATTTTCCTTCAGTTACCCACTCAGCATTTTCTAGATGTATGATGCCTGGTTCCTTTTATCCGTCAATATCCCTGAAGGAAACCCTCAGCCCAGAGTTCCTTGTCCTCAGGGCCAGATCATCCCTCCTCAGGGCTTTCTAGGTCTATAGGTTGTCTTTCCTGGTTCTAATCTCTCAGCTTCCTGGGGTAAGGTCCTTCTAGGCCCAGGGCAGGGACTGAACCCTCCTGCTGCACTCAGAGGCATCCTTTGGTCTGAAGGGCAGCCACAGTGAAGGCCAAGCCACGTGCTAGGGCCTCTTGCCCTAGGAGCAGGTACACCTGGGCTGGGGGAAGGGAAGAGGGCAGGTATGCCAACTTTAGGCTGACAAAACAGAAGATTTTTTTTTTTTAAGATTTTTATTTATTTATTTGACAGAGATTACAAGTAGGCAGAGAGCCAGGCAGAGAGAGAGGAGGAAGCAGGCTCCCCGCTGAGCAGAGAGCCCAATGCAGGGCTTGATCCCGGACTCGATCCCAGGACCCTGAGATCACAACCTGAGCCAAAGGCAGAGGCTTTAACCCACTGAGCCACCCAGGCGCCCCCGAAGCAGAAGATTTTAAGATCACTTAGGATCTAGCATATGCAAAAAGGGGTTTACAATGCCCAATTTAACTTAACCATATCATGAGTGAAAGTTGTTAAAAAAGGAGGCCCAAAGTGCAGTCATTTGTGCAAAGCCCACATCACCAAACCAAGACTTGATACCTAATGTAACTGTAGTTTCAACATTCCCCAGGACTGTTATCTTAACTGGTCAGTCTGGAATTTTCTGGTCAGCATTAGTGAGGTAATCTGGGTAATCTGCCTAAAAACCCTTTTTGTCCCCCCAAATGAAGGTCACCCAGCCCCAAATAATCCTTTTTTTCATTTATGATTTCCTTGTCCGATTTCATCTCTGCCTTTAAAAACCTTTCCTTTTCTGTAGCTCTTTGGAGCTCCTTTCTATTCGCTAGACGGGAAGCTGCCTAATTCATGAATCATTGAATAAAGCCCATTATATCTTCACATTTACTCAGAGTTTTCTTATTTAAAAAGGGTGTATAAAATGAAACTGGGAGTCTGGTCTTGGTGAAAAGAACACTGGGTTTAGATTCAAAGATCTGCATCCACACTCTTTGCTTTCTGGCTTTCTGACTTTGGACGAACTGTTTCATCAGACCTCAGTTTCTCCATCTATCAAAACGGAGTTATTGCCATTTTTAGCGTTGCATGAGTAAATGGAATAATGTGAGCTTTCAAACCCACTTTGTAGGCATTAAAACATTATACCAATACTTATCCTAGGCCTGGGAGGTAAGAGAAGGAGCTATTATGTTTTAGTGCAGTGTTTTGCAAAGAGCAGGTTGTGAGCCATCAGCAGATTGTGAAAAAAATTTAATAAGTTCTGATCAACATTTAAAAACATGAATAGAATAGAAAATATCAATATGTATCCCAAGTAATAAGGGTAGGTATTGCTTTTTTTATTACATTGTATGTGTGCATGTGTGTGTGTGTGTGTGTGTGCGTGTGTGTGTGTGTGTGTGTGTTAGTACGTGTGTTGTGAGGTAAAACAGATTTTATATCACAACACACATACTAACACTTTATCTCTATGGTAAATAATGAAACTAGAAATAAAGGGAGCTGTTTTTGCCTTGCTGTATTTTTTAACTGCAGCATTTTCACATTCCAAGAGTGGGAGAAGAATTCATCTAGGCAAAGAATTTATCTTTTGTTTGGGAAAACACTTTAATGGGCTCTTTGGTTACGCAAAGGTATGAGGCCAGGTTGAAGTGGCTAAACTCTGCTTGATAAAGTCAATATTCAAGGGTTTCTGTTTCCTTTGATGGTCCTATTAGAAGCAACATTGGACCTAGGGTTTCAGAGGAAGGGGGTCTTGGGGGGGGGCCCAAGGAGGGAAACCCTTAGTAAAGGCCTCTCTTGAGCACTGGGGGCTGTCAATACTAAGGCCTCAGAGAAGTTCTTCTTGCCTGCATGTTAAGCTCTTACAAGGATCTTCAAATCTTAAATGGAATTGATGAGGTATCCTATCCTAGTTCTCTCCAGACAGCCTTGCTTCAGGAATGATGGGCAGGTCCCTGTCTGGAGCAAAGGGTGGGCATCGTGTAGAACCCGTGCTGGGGGAACTGGAAAGATCCAGAAGTCAGGAGCAGTATGGAGTGAAGGGAGACAAACCACAAGGGTGAACACACATCCAGGAATTCTTGGAAATATTTGAAAGGGCACCACCCTGGCCACAGTGCATGAGTAATTTTCTTTAAATATTTAAGTAAAGGGTAATGCTGGAAGCTTGGAAAATATGGGCTTACCAACCAAGATAAGGGCTGAGGAGGCTCAACCACAGTTGAAAATTAGAAAGGCACTAACCGAAGGAGGAGTCAAGATGGCGGAGAAGTAGCAGGCTGAGACTACTTCGGGTAGCCGGAGATCAGCTAAATAGCTTATCTAAAGATTGCAAACACCTACAAATCCAACGGGAGATCAAAGAGAAGAAGCACAGCAATTCTAGAAACAGAAAATCAACCATTATCTGCAAGGTAGGACTGGCGGAGAAGTGAATCCAAAGCGACGGGAAGATAGACCGCAGGGGGAGGGGCCGGCTCCCGGCGAGCGGCGGAGCAACGGAGCACAAAATCAGGACTTTTAAAAGTCTGTTCCGCTGAGGGACATCGCTCCAGAGGCTTAACCGGGGTGAAGCCCGGGCGGGGTCGGCACAGCCTCAGGTCCCGCAGGGTCGCAGAAGGATCGGGGGTGTCTGAGTGTCTCAGAGCTCACAGGTATTAGAACGGGGAAGCCGGCTACAGAGACGGAGCCGAGGAGTGACTCTCAGCTCGGGGTTACTTTGAACTGGTCGCAGGCTCGGTCAGCTCGGAGCGCGGCCGGAGGCCAGGGTGACGGGACTCATTGGGCGCTGTTCTCTGAGGGCGCACTGAGGAGTGGGGCCCCGGGCTCTCGGCTCCTCTGGGCCGGAGACCAGGAGGCCGCCATCTTCATTCCCGTCTTCCGGAACTGCACGGAAAGCGCTCAGGGAACAAAAGCTCCCGAAAGCACACCCAGCAAACCGGAGCGGATTACTCAGCCCGGCCCCGGGTAAGGGCGGTGAAACTCCACCTGGGGCAAAGACGCTTCAGAATCACTACAACAGGCCCCTCCCCCAGAAGATCAACAGGAAACCCAGCCAGGACCAAGTTCACCTACCAAGGAGTGCAGTTTCAATACCAAGGAGAGTGGCAGAATTCCAGAGGAGAAGAAAGCAAAGCATGGAACTCATGGCTTTCTCCCCATGATTTTTTAGCCTTGCAGTTAATTTAATTTTTTTTTCTTTTTCAATTTTTTTTTCTTTTTCTCTTCTTCTGCTAAATTTTTTTAACTTTTACCGTTTTCTGTTTTAACGTTTTTAAAATAGTTTATCTAATATATATATATTTTTTCCTCTTTTTATATTTTTTCTTTATCAGCTTTCTTTTTTTAATAGTTTCTTTTTTTTTTCTTTTTTCTTTCTGAACACCTTTTTATCCCCTTTCTCCCCCCCCACGATTTGGGATCTCTTCTGATTTGGCTAAAGCATATTTTCCTGGGGTTGTTGCCACCCTTTTAGTATTTTACTTGCTCCTTCATATACTCTTATCTGGACAAAATGACAAGGCAGAAAAATTCACAACAAAAAAAAGAACAAGAAGCAGTACCAAAGGCTAGGGACCTAATCAATACAGACATTGGTAATATGTCAGATATAGAGTTCAGAATGACGATTCTCAAGGTTCTAGCTGGGCTTGAAAAAGGCATGGAAGATATTAAAGCAACCCTCTCGGGAGATATAAAAGCCCTTTCTGGAGAAATAAAAGAATTAAAATCTAACCAAGTTGAAATCAAAAAAAGCTATTAATGAGGTGCAATCAAAAATGGAGGCTCTCACTGCTAGGATAAATGAGGCAGAAGAAAGAATTAGCGATATAGAAGACCAAATGACAGAGAATAAAGAAGCTGAGCAAAAGAGGGACAAACAGCTACTGGACCATGAGGGGAGAATTCGAGAGATAAGTGACACCATAAGACGAAACAACATTAGAATAATTGGGATTCCAGAAGAAGAGGAAACAGAGAGGGGAGCAGAAGGTATATTGGAGAGAATTATTGGAGAGAATTTCCCCAATATGGCAAAGGGAACAAGCATCAAAATCCAGGAGGTTCAGAGAACCCCCCTCAAAATCAATAAGAATAGGTCCACACCCTGTCACCTAATAGTAAAATTTACAAGTCTTAGTGACAAAGAAAAGATCCTGAAAGCAGCCCGGGAAAAGAAGTCTGTAACGTACAATGGTAAAAATATTAGATTGGCAGCAGACTTATCCACAGAGACCTGGCAGGCCAGAAAGAGCTGGCATGATATATTCAGAGTACTAAATGAGAAAAACATGCAGCCAAGAATACTATATCCAGCTAGGCTATCATTGAAAATAGAAGGAGAGATTAAAAGCTTCCAGGACAAACAAAAACTGAAAGAATTTGCAAATACCAAACCAGCTCTACAGGAAATATTGAAAGGGGTCCTCTAAGCAAAGAGAGACCCTCAAAGTAGTAGATCAGAAAGAAACAGAGACAATATACAATAACAGTCACCTTACAGGCAATACAATGGCACTAAATTCATATCTCTCAATACTTACCCTGAATGTTAATGGGCTAAATGCCCCAATCAAAAGACACCGGGTATCAGAATGGATAAAAAAACAAAACCCATCTATATGTTGCCTACAAGAAACTCATCTTAAACCCGAAGACACCTCCAGGTTTAAAGTGAGGGGGTGGAAAAGAATTTACCATGCTAATGGACATCAGAAGAAAGCAGGAGTGGCAATCCTTATATCAGATCAATTAGATTTTAAGCCAAAGACTATAATAAGAGATGAGGAAGGACACTATATCATACTCAAAGGAACTGTCCAACAAGAAGATCTAACAATTTTAAATATCTATGCCCCTAACGTGGGAACAGCCAATTATATAAACCAATTAATAACAAAATCAAAGAAACACATCGACAAGAATACAATAATAGTAGGGGATTTTAACACTCCCCTCACTGAAATGGACAGATCATCCAAGCAAAATATCAACAAGGAAATCAAGGCCTTAAATGACACACTGGACCAGATGGACATCACAGATATATTCAGAACATTTCATCCCAAAGCAACAGAATACACATTCTTCTCTAGTGCACATGGAACATTCTCCAGAATAGATCACATTCTTGGTCCTAAATCAAGTCTCAACCGTTATCAAAAGATTGGGATCATTCCCTGCATATTTTCAGACCACAATGCTCTGAAGCTAGAACTCAATCACAAGAGGAAATTTGAAAAGAACCCAAATACATGGAGACTAAACAGCATCCTTCTAAAGAATGAATGGGTCAACCAGGAAATTAAAGAAGAATTGAAAAAATTCATGGAAACAAATGATAATGAAAACACAACGGTTCAGAATCTGTGGGACACAACAAAGCAGTCCTGAGAGGAAAATATATAGTGGTACAAGCCTTTCTCAAGAAACAAGAAAGGTCTCAGGTACACAACCTAACCCTACACCTAAAGGAGCTGGAAAAAGAACAAGAAAGAAACCCTAAACCCAGCAGGAGAAGAGAAATCATAAAGATCAGAGCAGAAATCAATGAAATAGAAACCAAAAAAACAATAGAACAAATCAACGAAACTAGGAGCTGGTTCTTTGAAAGAATTAATAAGATTGATAAACCCCTGGCCAGACTTATCAAAAAGAAAAGAGAAAGGACCCAAATAAATAAAATCATGAATGAAAAAGGAGAGATCACAACGAACACCAAAGAAATACAGACAATTATAAGAACATACTATGAGCAACTCTACGCCAACAAATTTGACAATCTGGAAGAAATGGATGCATTCTTAGAGACATATAAACTACCACAACTGAACCAGGAAGAAATAGAAAGCCTGAACAGACCCATAACCAGTAAGGAGATTGAAACAGTCATCAAAAATCTCCAAACAAACAAAAGCCCAGGGCCAGACGGCTTCCCGGGGGAATTCTACCAAACATTTAAAGAAGAACTAATTCCTATTCTCCTGAAACTGTTCCAAAAAATAGAAATAGAAGGAAAACTTCCAAACTCATTTTATGAGGCCAGCATCACCTTGATCCCAAAACCAGACAAGGATCCCAACAAAAAAGAGAACTACAGACCAATATCCTTGATGAACACAGATGCAAAAATTCTCGCCAAAATACTAGCCAGTAGGATTCAACAGTACATTAAAAGGATTATTCACCACAACCAAGTGGAATTTATTCCAGGGCTGCAAGATTGGTTCAACATCCGCAAATCAATCAATGTGATACAACACATTAATAAAAGAAAGAACAAGAACCATATGATACTCTCCATAGATGCTGAAAAAGCATTTGACAAAGTACAGCATCCCTTCCTGATCAAAACTCTTCAAAGTGTAGGGTTAGAGGGCACATACCTCAATATTATCAAAGCCATCTATGAAAACCCACCGCAAATATCATTCTCAATGGAGAAAAACTGAAAGCTTTTCCGCTAAGGTCAGGAACACGGCAGGGATGTCCGTTATCACCACTGCTATTCAACAGAGTACTAGAAGTCCTAGCCTCAGCAATCAGACAACAAAAGGAAATTAAAGGCATCCAAATCGGCAAAGAAGAAGTCAAACTATCACTCTTCGCAGATGATATGATACTATATGTGGAAAACCCAAAAGACTCCACTCCAAAACTGCTAGAACTTGTACAGGAATTCAGTAAAGTGTCAGGTTATAAAATCACAGAAATCAGTTGCATTTCTCTACACCAACAACAAGACAGAAGAAAGAGAAATTAAGGAGTCCATCCCATTTACAACTGCACCCAAAACTATAAGATACCTAGGAATAAACCTAACCAAAGAGACTAAGAATCTATACTCAGAAAACTATAAAGTACTCATGAAAGAAATTGAGGAAGACAAAAAGAAATGGAAAAATGTTCCATGCTCCTGGATTGGAAGGATAAATATTGTGAAAATGTCTATGCTACCTAAAGTAATCTACACATTTAATGCAATTCCTATCAAAGTACCATCCATTTTTTTCAAAGAAATGGAACAAATAATCCTAAAATTTATATGGAACCAGAAAAGACCTCGAATAGCCAAAGGAATATTGAAAAAGAAAGCCAAAGTTGGTGGCATCACAATTCCGGACTTCAAGCTCTATTACAAAGCTGTCATCATCAAGACAGCATGGTACTGGCACAAAAACAGACACATAGATCAATGGAACAGAATAGAGAGCCCAGAAATAGACCCTCAACTCTATGGTCAACTCATCTTCGACAAAGCAGGAAAGAATGTCCAGTGGAAAAAAGACAGCCTCTTCAATAAATGGTGTTGGGAAAATTGGACAGCCACATGCAGAAAAATGAAATTGGATCATTTCCTTACACCACACACGAAAATAGACTCAAAATGGATGAAGGATCTCAATGTGAGAAAGGAATCCATCCAAATCCTTGAGAAGAACACAGGCAGCAACCTCTTCGACCTCAGCCGCAGCAACATCTTCCTAGGAACATCACCAAAGGCAAGGGAAGCAAGGGCAAAAATGAACTATTGGGATTTTATCAAGATCAAAAGCTTTTGCACAGCAAAGGAAACAGTGAACAAAACCAAAAGACAACTGACAGAATGGGAGAAGATATTTGCCAATGACATATCAGATAAAGGGCTAGTGTCCAAAATCTATAAAGAACTTAGCAAACTCAACACCCAAAGAACAAATAATCCAATCAAGAAATGGGCAGAGGACATGAACAGACATTTCTGCAAAGAAGACATCCAGATGGCCAACAGACACATGAAAAAGTGCTCCATATCACTCGTCATCAGGGAAATATAAATCAAAACCATAATGAGATATCACCTCACACCAGTCAGAATGGCTAAAATTAACAAGTCAGGAAATGAAAGATGCTGGCGAGGATGCGGAGAAAGGGGAACCCTCCTACACTGTTGGTGGGAATGCAAGCTGGTGCAACCACTCTGGAAAACAACATGGAGGTTCCTCAAAATGTTGAAAATAGAACTACCCTATGACCCAGCAATTGCACTGCTGGGTATTTACCCTAAAGATACAAATGTAGTGATCCGAAGGGGCACGTGCACCCGAATGTTTATAGCAGCAATGTCTACAATAGCCAAACTATGGAAAGAACCTAGATGTCCATCAACAAACGAATGGATAAAGAAGATGTGGTATATATACACAATGGAATACTATGCAGCCATCAAAAGAAATGAAATCTTGCCATTTGCGATGACGTGGATGGAACTAGAGGGTATCATGCTTAGCGAAATAAGTCAATCGGAGAAAGACAACTATCATATGATCTCCCTGATATGAGGAAGAGGAGATCCAACATGGGGGCTTGAGGGGGTAGGAGAAGAATAAATGAAACAAGATGGGATTGGGAGGGAGAGAAACCATAAGTGACTCTTAATCTCACAAAACAAACTGAGGGTTGATGGGGGAAGGGGGGTTGGGAGAGGGGGGGTGGGGTTATGGATATTGGGGAGGGTATGTGCTATGGTGAGTGCTGTGAAGTGTGTAAACCTGGCAATTCGCAGACCTGTACCCCTGGGGATAAAAATATATGTTTATAAAATTAAAAAAAAAAAAAAGGCACTAACCTGTAGCTTCAAGTGAGGCTCAGCTGAACTACGACTGGTTCCGTTATTACCACCATCTCCTACCATAGGACATTGGTTCATGACCCTGACAGGAAGGCTAATGACTCTCCAAAGATCTCCACATCCTAATACCCAGAACCTATGATATGTTAGGATATATGGCAAGAGGGAATTAAGGTTGCAGGTGTAATTAAAGTTGCTAAACTGCTGAACTTAAAATAGGGAGAATTTGTGCACCCAAATGCAATCACAAGAGCCCTTAAAATGTGGGAGCAAAGAGGCAGAAGAATGAGTCTCACAGTGCTGTGATGAGAAAAAACTTGACTAGCCACTGTGCGCTTTGAAGATGGAAGGTGGCCACGATCCAAGGAATGAGGGAAGCCTCTACAAGCTGCAACAGATAAGAAAACCTATTCTTCCCTATGAGCCTCCAGTCCAGTGAATCTCTGACCCCAAACTGGTAGATAATAATTTTTTTAAGACTTTAGTTTTAAGAGAAGTTTTAGGTTCAAAGCAAAACTGATGGGAAAGTATAGAGATTTCCCACATACCTCTGCCCTCACACAGGAAGATTCTTGCCCATTACCAGCATTCCATACGAGAGTGATACATTTATTACAATTGATGAACCTGCATTGACATACCATAGTCACCCAAAGTCCATAATTCACATTAGGATTCACTCTCGGTGTTGTACTTTCTACAGATTTTGACAAATGTATAAGGACATATACCCATCATTATAGTATCATAGAGACTATTTTCACTGCCCTAAAAATCCTCTGTGTTCCTCCTGTTCACCACCTTCCCAACCCTTGGCAACCACTGATCTTTTTACTGTTTCCAACGTTTTGCCTTTTCTACAGGGTCATATAGCTGGAATCAGAAAGTATGTAGCCTTTCCTCATTGGCTTCACTCATTTCCTAACATGTATTTAAGGTTCTTCCATATCTTTTCATGGCTTGCTAGCTCATTTCTTTATAGTGCTAATACTCTATTGACTGGATGTACCAGAGTTTATTTATTCATTCACCTACTGAAAAGCATTGTGGTTGCTTCCAAGTTTGGCAATTATGAATAAAGCTGCTATAAACATCCATGTGCGGATTTTTATACAGACATAAATTTTCAACTCATTTGGGTAGACACCAAGGAGGACCATTGCTGGATCATATGATAAGAGTACATTTTGTTTTGTTAGAAATGCCAAACTGTCTTCCAGAGAGCCTATACCATTTGACACTCCCACCAGCAATGAACAAGAGTTCCTGTTGCTCCACATCCTCACCAGCATTTGGTGTTGGCAGTGTTCTAAATTTTGGCCTTTCTTTTTTTTTTTTTTTTAAGATTTTATTTATTTATTTGTCAGAGAGAGAGAGGGAGAGAGAGCAAGCACAGGCAGACAGAATGGCAGGCAGAGGCAGAGGGAGAAGCAGGCTCCCCGATGAGCAAGGAGCCCGATGTGGGACTCGATCCCAGGACGCTGGGATCATGACCAGAGCCGAAGGCAGCTGCTTAACCAACTGAGCCACCCAGGAGTCCCAATTTTGGCTTTTCTAATAGGTATGTAGTAGTATCACATTGTTTATCTTATTTTTGTGTTAATTACTTTGTGATGTTTTAAGTCACTAAACTTGTGGTTATTTGTTATGGCAGCAATAGAAAACAATGATAATGACAATCTGCAAGGAGACACAAGGAACCAGGAGACAGGAGACCTGACCAGGAGCTACCATCAGCTCACTGTGGTAAATTACCTGATTCTTTTGGGTTTCAGACATCTTGAGACTAAACTACACATGATAATTCCTTCCCTGACTATAGCAGGAAGCAATGAGTCAATTTGGGATATAATGGCTGTAGTAACAACACAGGAAACTCCCTGTGATGAAAGCTAGAATGGCCAAGGGGATAGTTTTGTGGTTCTGTCAGTATAGGTGCTTTTTGTGAGTTCTGTCTCCTAGAGATGCCATCAGCCCAAGTCATGATTCAACCAATGATGACTCAGCAAGACCACAGGCCTGCCTTGAGGAGCAAGAAGAGGCAGGAGCTGGCCTTGCTGAGGTGCTCAGGAAGGGGATGAGACAGACACGGTGTGTACATGCATGAGGCTGGGCAAAGCTCCCAGACTTCCTTTCTAGAGTAGCAACTAGCCAAGGGCGAAGATTTGGCACAACTGCCCTTGAGTTTCCTGTAGACCGTGCCCATTCACTAAAGATATTTAATGCTCAGCAGGATTTAAGCCAGACATAGACTCATAGAAAGTATCATTTAATAATAATGGCCTCTGGGTGTTCTCCACTCATGGTTGCTAATCTTCCCAAGAACTCTGCTTTGGTGTTCACCTTTGACATAGGTTTTAGAACTGGCATAAGGGCATGCAATTAGTAAGAGGTAGGGCCAGGATATAAACCCAGATCTGTCTGACCACAAAATGGCCTGCCCCTTGTGCACCTAGCTTGAAAGGAGCTTGAGTCCTGTCCCTCACTTTGCAAATGAAGAAGACAAGTGATTTGTCTAGGTTTACTCAGCTAGTTAGAGCCAGGCACAGTTAGGACTCACTTTCTTGACTCCTGGCTCATTATTCTTTCTAATAACCCCTGGGGTTCATAGACTTCTTTGGGAAGCTGATATAAACTATGGGTCCTCTCTCTCCCAAAATGAACATCTATACACATATATTTTCCCTATAATTTCGGGGTGAATTTGTGAACCATCCTCCTCTATCTATAGACCCCAAGTTTAGAGCCCTTGCATGGTACCCTCTGCCTCTCTCATGTGCAGGGCTATGAATAGAGTGGGAACATCCTTGCAGGATGTCTTTAATGATTGTATATTAACCAAGCTTGTAAAAGAGAGGGTTTATTCTCCCTATAAGTCATACACTCTACCTCATCTTTCACCCACTTTTAATTTTTTATAACAGCTTGAAGGGGAGCAGATTCTACTACCTCAAAATATGTCTCTCTGGCATAAGGATTATTTTGAGCTAAAGACAAACAAAACCTAGCAGATTCAGGGAAAGTTCTTTACCACCCCCTCACTGCCTAAATTTACATTGGAAAGTGGGCCTGTACCAGAAGGAGAGCTATTACCAGAGATACTTTTTTACCTAAGAAACTTATCTGCATAACAGGGCAACCTTTGTTTCACAAATGTCTCCTCTCACCTTTCTGTGAGTGGCCTACCTTCCCTTTGTATTCCCAAACCCCTACCCTTTTCCTTAACTCGGGATGCTATAAAAACCTCAATTACCTGGTTGTCCCTTGGTGTCATGTTTTTATGGGGCTCCTGTCTGTGTGAAATTTGTTTTTCTCCTGTCAATCTGTCTTATATCAATTTAATTATTAGACAAGCCAAAGAAACTAGAAAGGAAAAGTGAAAAGTTTTCCACCCTTACAATCTTCATTGAGACATAAAATCACATACCATTAACAGGCTCTTTTGTCATTTCTGCCTTTTCCATGCTTCTGGAAAATGAGAATAGTTTCACAACTCCTTCCATCATGGGATTGTTAAGAAAAACCAGAAGGCCATTTATATGTGGTAATTTTCAGTGCTATTGCCAAATAGTCATTTTCATTTGATCCCCGTCTAGACAGGTTAGCTTATACTTCTTGGTATTGGGAAGGAAAAATTTTCTGCTACTTTTCTGAATTCTTCTGGCTGCTCTAAGAATCAGATTGACATGAGCCAAAGTAACAGGAGAAAAGCAAATTAATAATGTACATGAGAGGAATCCATATAAATATGAGAGATTCCCAAAACAGGAAGAATTATGTACATATGCCATTCTGAGCAAAAGAGAAGGGTGTAGGGTTCTGGGACGTCAAAGAGAAAGAAGAAATTCTCAGGAATATGAAAAAGAGTAAATGTTCGGCAGACAGATGTTTGCTGGCTACACAGAAACTGTGGGACAGAGAGAAGAATTTTAACAGATTATGCTAATTTTCTCCCTGTCCACCACCCCTACCTCATATTAGCCATAGTCTTTATAGCAATAGCTCCCTTTCTGGAACAGGTCCTCTATCTAAAACCCTTTAGGCAGTAAGGGGGAAGGTCACTTTCTTCCTGAGTCTTTTGGGCCTTGATTATTTTTCAGCTCAAAATAATTCACATGCCAAAGTGGCACATCTTAGGGTTTTTGTTCTGAAATCTTACACTGGTGTCCTTGTGGTTGGGTAGAGCCATATGACCAGTTACAGCCAATGATTTTCTTTGGCTAATAAATTTTGAGCAGAAGTGATTCATAGCACTTTGGGGCCAAATGTTTAATTTCTGAGTGATACTTACTGTGGCATCGCCATGACCACTAACAGTATTCTGAATAGTGGCTGCTCCATTGCCCTGGGTCTTAGAGTAAGGAGGCAAAAAGCATGGGAACAGAGTACCTAATGCATCTGTAATGAACCTGTAGTGTGAGTGAGAAATAAATCTTTTTTTCTTTTCTTTTTTTTCATCCAAACCCAGCCTATCTTGATTGATAAAATACATGGATATGCTTTAAAAGCTACAGGACATTTATAAATACAAGGGATTGTCATTAACCCAGTTATACTCTTACTGCAGCTTTTCCTGACATTGCCAGTGTCTTCACATTGGTACAATTATATTCTGTCTAAATGGATGATTGCTCGTCAATGTCTCAATGATCAACTGTAGGAATCTGATCATTTGCACAGTCCCCAGAGTATAACTAAAAGAGAGAGATTTTGGATTCCTTTGGGGGTGGCAGCAAAACTGACCAGCCACTATTGAAATATCTTGATTTGAAGAACATGTGAGTGGTTTCGTCCCACAAATAAAGCCCCCAAGGAGTTCTGAATAGTTGTGCTGTTCATTTTACTGATATCTTCCTGTTAACTCAGCAAAGCCACTCTTAATGCTGTCAGCAGCCTGGCAAAAGTTAAGAGGCCATCCTAGAGACAGTATTTGATACGCTATACTATAGAAACAGAGTAGCCAAACACAAGAAATAGAATGATAAAGAAAAAGAGTTTGGGGGTTAGACAGACAGACCTCTTAGGTTCAAATCTCAATTTTGGGCACATTATATAGTCTTGGGCACATTACATAATCCATCGGGCCCTCAATTTCCTCACCTCCAGTAGCTAGTCTGCAAAGATGCCCTCCATTCAACAGTGAACCCTGTCCCACATTCTTCTGTAGACCCACATTGAATTGGCTGCTAAGTCATAAGAAGTCTTGGTCTCTTGGAATACTAGCTCTGGGGAAGCCAGTAGTCATGTAAGAAGTCCAGCTGGCCTAATACTATGATGCTGTGAGGAAGCCCAATAGGGAGAGACTTGGGAAATACAGATACTTAGCCAGCCTCCAGCTGTCCTGTCATCTGAGCTGACACAACAGACATACAAGTAAAGAAGCCACCTTAGATGTCCAGTCTAAGGTATCCAGTCTAAAATGTGTAGTCTAAGATGTCCAATCTCAAGGACTCTAGTCCTAGCCACCATCATATCTTTCACATGTGAGAGTCCAAGAGAGAACCAGCTAGCTGACCATCCCAACCAATGAAGTCTAATCATTTAATTATAAATAGTTATTTTAATCCACCAAAGTTTTATGATTGTTACACAATAATGGATAACCAAAATGTCATCTGTGAAATGGGAATAGCAATACCAAGTTTACATGGTTGCATGAGAATAGAGATAATGTGTATAAAATGGCTAACACAATGCTTTTGCACTTTATAGTAAATATTTGTAATAAAAATGATATGTCTGTATAATTGCACCCAAATGGAGCAATTTTTATAACTGAAAAATAACTGACACCTACAATGAGGTCATTTTTGTAATTCGTACAAATGTGGCAAGGAAAAAAGGCAAGGGGTGCCTGGGTGGCTCAGTGGGTTAAGCCGCTGCCTTCGGCTCAGGTCATGATCTCAGGGTCCTGGGATCGAGTCCCACATCGGGCTCTCTGCTCAGCAAGAAGCCTGCTTCCCTCTCTCTCTCTCTCTGCCTGCCTCTCCGTCTACTTGTGATCTCTCTCTGTCAAATAAATAAATAAAATCTTTAAAAAAAAAAAAGGCAAAAAAAGGGACAGCTGGTTGAACACTGGAGCTACTAAAGGTCACAGCAGAGCAGAGGAACCATGGAACAAGATACATTTGGAGCTAGAGGTTTGAGGATCTGAGAGAACTCTCAAGTCTGTGTTCCTTGCATATCAATAATAACAGGAGGAGATTAATACAAGCAAGAAGACCAATACAATATTTATTTCCTTGGATTCTCTATAAACTATGACCACTTAAGCTTAAAGTTGTTTCTCTGAATTAATGAGAAAAAGCCCTTATATTCAAACTGAATCTTGTGCTGCTGTGTAACTGAAAAACAGAAATGAGAAATAGCTATGGTGGGGTTGAAATGGCTTAAGTTCAATACGGCAATAAGGTCTATCAGCCTGCAAAGGGCTGTTCCAGATAAGGTTCACACTTCCGAAGATCAAGGAGACTGCTTACCCAGGAGCTCCCTAGTGTAACTGTTCAGGGCTAAAAGTCACATTTAATTATGCTCTGAGCTTGAGAAATTCCACGAGTAACAGTTGCTTCTCTCAGGAATTAGGCTGAAAGAAAGAGAAATGGTGAGGCGTCGGGTGGCTCTGTCAGTTTAGCGTCTGTCTGTGGCTCAGGTCATGATCCCAAGGTCCTGGGATTGAGCTTCCACAGGGCTCCCTGCTCAGCCAGGAGTCTGCTTCTCCCTGTGCCTCTGCTTGCTCATGCACATAGCATGCTTGTTCTTGATCTCTCTCTCTCAAATAAATATTTTAAAAAAGAAAAAGAAATGCTCTGTCCCATCACCCATGTTGCTAACAATTTCAATGCTGTTGTGAAAAAATGATGGCAAAGGACAGGAAGAGAAGAGAGGAAGGGAAAGGCTAGGAGTTGGTACCCTGATGTGTGAGGCAGATCGGTAGGCTTGACGTGCAGCGGAACTACCTCCTTGCATTCCTTCCATGTCCTTTGCCCACCTCTCTTAACGTCTCATGCATCCTTTGCCGGAATTCATGCTCTGCCCTGTAAATTCCTTGCTAAAGTTCTTCTCAGGATAAAATTTAACAAGCAAACTTCTGCTGAGGGGCAGTGATTGCTATCATTTAAAATAAAGACCTTCCCAAGTCGTAGGAGATCTCTAAGCAGAGAACAACATCTCAAAGCAAAGAACTCCTTTCTCATCTTGACTGAAAGGACAGTGAGCAGACAGGAGAAGAATGTTTGTAGAGACAGGCATCCAGTGTCCCTGAAATGATGGGGCTCTATTCTACCTGCAAAGAGCTGCTCTTTTCCTTAGTCCCTCTCTGGAATCACAGGGTGCCTCGTTACATTACTGCACTGCAGTTTGTTAAAGAAATAATCCATTTTTCTAGGATTTCAATTTTCTTTTTCCTGCTAGACCTGTCTGATTAAGAAGCAGTGTCTTTAAATCTCCATCATAATTATCAATACAGACTTAGGAGATAAATTGCTAGTTGCTCTGTCATTACTCATTTAGATTTAGGTGTATAAATGTATATTATATATTAGCCTTATTTCTAACCATTACTGTTTCCTTGCTCTTCATCTTCCCCTCTCCTGAGATTTTTCACTTTGATTCATTTCTTGCTTAGAAAGAGGCTCTTCTTTTGAATAAATTCCTTAAATGGAGTATGTGGGTGATATACTTTCTTCACGACATCAAATCCACAAATAACTTTCATCCTGACGGGTGAGACTTGTCAGGTGGGATTACAGAATTGCTAGGCCAAGGTCACTTACTTTCAGTTGTCATTAGATGTTATTCACAGTCTTCTAGGTTCCAGTGTTGTAAATGGAAAGTCCAATGAACAGTCTGAGCTGCTTTATAAGTTTCTTGTTCTTTTTGTCTGGCAGCTTATACAAATTCTCTTAATCCTGGGAACTGCGGAATTTTACAGGATGTTACTTGATGTGTGTCTTCTTTCTCAATCTCATCCTGGAACTCAGTGAGCCTTTTGAAATTGCAAGTCTTTCTTAAAGTTGGAGGCATTTTCTTTTACCATTTATTAAATTCCTGTATCAACTCCAGAAATTCCTTTTCTCCTTTGTCAGTTCCTATTTCTCACATTAGGTGTTCTAGATCTATCCTCCAAGTCTTATCATGGCAAAATAGATGGCCATTAAGAAGGAAAAAATGTGGGTCACCTGGGTGGCTCAATTGAGTGTCTGACCCTTGATCTCAGATCAGATCTTGATCTCAGGGTTGTGAGTTCAAGCCTTGTGTTGGGCTCCATGTTGGGTGTGGAGCCTACTTTTTTAAAAAAGGGCAGAAAATGTGGTTAACAACAGTACTTCACAGCACGGTAACAGAAACTAGACAACGTAGGGCTGAATACCACCAGCCCTGCCCACAGCTGTGTGATCTTGGGATGGCACCTTACTTCCTGGGCCTCAGTTTCTTCAGCTGTAATATGGGTTGAAAAACAATAGTACTTAATGCCTAGGTTTTAGTAGAAACTATATGTGTTAATATATGTAAGTTTTTGATAATAATACAATTATTGTTTTCCCTCATCTCTTTGTAGTCCTATGCTACAGTTTGAGGTTTCCTTCCACTTGATATTCCAGACCATTAATTCATTGTTCCAGTTTGCCATTATGCTCTTTGATTAATCTACTGTTTTTAATTAGAACATCATGTTTTTAGTTCCAGAAAATTTTAATGCTATATCTCTATCTTCTTAAATGCTCATGGGGTAGATCGGATCACTGGTCCCAATTATTCACAGCTCCTTTCTGCAAGGTGTTAACATTTTTTACTCCATTGACATCACACTTGAAAGGGGACTTGCTTTAGCCAGTGAAATATGAGTAGGACCCACATAGGCTGCTTCTGAAAACAAGTTTTTAAGAGTCTTCGTGTAGTTCTGTCATCCCTTTCCCCCCCTTGCATGAACTGGAAACTTCTAGACAGGGGATTATTCCTCTAGTGTGAATCCGAAATGGCAAGACTGGGGCAGTTTTCTACATCCTAAGTGGAAACATAACTTACTCTTTTCTTTTCTTCCTTCCTTTATTTATTTATTTCTCTCTTTCTTTCTTTCTAGATTTATTTATTTATTTTAGATAGAGAAAAAGAGAGCAGGAGTCGGGGGAGCCACAGAGGGAGAGAATCTCAAGCAGACCCCCTGGCTGAGTGCAGGTCTGACACAGGGCTGGATCTCATGACCCATGAGATCATGACCTGAGCTGAGATCACGAGTCAGACACCCAACCGAGTCACCAAGACACCCTGAAACATATAACTCTGTTAGAATTTATTGGGGCGGGATGCCTGGGTGGCTCAGTTGGTTGGACAACTGCCTTCGGCTCAGGTCATGATCCCGGAGTCCCGGGATCGAGTCCCGCATCGGGCTCCCAGCTCCATGGGGAGTCTGCTTCTCCCTCTGACTTTCTCCTCGCTCATGCTCTCTCTCACTGCCTTTCTCTCAATAAATAAATAAAAATCTTAAAAAAAAAAAAAAGGAATTTATTGGGGCATTGAGGGGAGGCAAGAATGCTGTGTCTGGGGACAGATTTCCTGCCAGGGGGTAGGTCGGTAGTGGACAAGTGTAGTTCTAGATTAGTTCTGTGACTCTTTTTCCCTCCTTTTTATTTGGCTCTATTTTCCCAAATTATTTTTACAGTGAGCAATCACTACTTGATGGAAACAACTAGAACACTGAACTTTGAAGAATTTCCTTTAAATAATTCTTTTAAGTGACAGTGTGAGGATTCCTGAGAGACCCTTTTCTAGACTCACAGAGTAAACAGCATGTCAGAGGCACTGGGGGATACCATCTAGAAGGTTCACACAACAAATGAAAAGAGCTCTGCTATCCGAAGGACACAGTTTCTTCAGCCCTGGCCTTTGGCTCAGGTGGCAGGAAGGCCATTCTCTAGATATTTCCTTTCAGAGCCACCACTTCCTCCCAGCTGCAGAGGACCAGGATGTAGCTCCTGTTCCTCTGTTTCCATTCTGCCTTAGTGGGAAAGGGCCAGGTGCCAGCTGAAGGGGGAGGTGGCCACTCCCTGCTGAGATGACATGCTTTCCTACCTTTCCTTCTGGGAACTGCAAAGATCTTAGTGAAAAAGAAACAGCATGTTATAAGAACACTGGACAGGGAATCAGAGGTCTTACTTTCAGCTCTGCCACTAAATCTGTGACCTTCAACAAGTCACTGTGCTTCTCTGAGCCTTGGCATAATAAAGGTAACAACCACAACCACCTCACAGGGTTGTTGGGTTTTTTGGTCTTTTCTTTTAAGGAGGACCCAATGTGATGATGGTCTACAGAGCATTTTGCAAATTGTAAAGAACCATCATCATTCATCTTGTTAAGCCTATTAGGCCTGGGAGTGGCATGGGGAGGGGAAAAAATAGGGCCTCAGAGTCACTTGTAAATCTCATATTTTGGGGAAAAGTCTGGAGATAATAGCAATACTTTTCTGTTCTCTTGTCTCTTCTTCACCACATCCTCCACCCCTTCCACGCAATCTCAGTGTGTGGGTGTGGCCACAGGTGCAGGTTGCAGTGCTGTAATCACAGCACTCAGGGGGCCTCCTTCCTGTTCCCTTCTGCCCTGGCTCAGCAGGCATGTGTGTTGTGGGAAAGCCTTACTAAGTAAGATCAAGTGCAAATGATTAAGTAACTGGCAAGTGTTTCTCTGCTGGCCCACCACAAATCCTTTAATTGAAAAGGAGGCACCCCTGAATGACAACAGCTATGACATCTTCTCTGTCATTGTGTGCAATGTTTTGACACCATAGTTGACCTCGTGTGTGGCGTTAAATGGGGATCTGTTTCATTTTTATTCATATGTATGTTTTTCTAGTTCCAGTTATTAAATCGTTCCTCTTTTCCCCATTAATATGACATAGCTATTAATATTGTACTTCACACTGATTCTTCATAGGAAAACAACATTTTTCACTCTTAGTCTTAATAAAATATTATGTTAGCATATTACTTGTAAAACATTATGTCAACATATTACCTTTTCAAAAAACTCTTGAAAAGTCATCACTTGTGGAAAATGGATTCCTCATTGGCTATGCCTCTGGTCCTTTTCCTCCTCAGCATTCCTTACAGCATCAGGCAAGCACCTGATTAGTCCACCAGAGGTTGGAGCTAGGGAGAAGATCTGCTATTGGCCAGCTGAGGACTCACAGGTTCATCTGGATTAAAGTCAGAGACAACCTCAAACATCTGGGGGAACCAGTTCTGGGAATGCTAGTCTGGGAAGGGGCTAGCTCAGAATTAGTCTGAACAATAGGGCACTGTCATGGGTTGGGTTGAATTGTGTTCCTTAAAAAGATATATCTTAGTCTCTGAATCTGGGAATATGACCTTATTGGGTAATAGGGTCTTTGCTGATGTAATTGGGTTAAGATGAGGTCATATTGGATTAAAGTGGGATGGGACTTAATCCAACAATTGGTATTCTGGAAAAGAGGGAAATTTGAACACAGGAACAGAGGGGAGAAGGCCATGTGAAGGTGGAGTTAGTTAGTGGTTGGAGTGATGTATCTACAAGCCAAAGGTTGCGACAACCATGAGAAACTAGAAAGAGGCAAGGAAGGATCCTCTCCAGAACCTTCAGACAGACCACCACACTGCTACCAACTTGATTTCTGACTTCTAGCCCTTACGGAACAATAGCAATGGTTAGTGCCAGCGGATAACAATGATGGACAAGTTGTCAGACGTTCTCATCCCCCTGAGGGTCTGGGCTCCATTCTCCCTAGTCTCTCCTAGACCCCTCCTCTGAGGGAAGGAGCCTGGCTCTGTCAGCCATTCTTGAGATAAAAAGCATCGGAAGGGAGGAGGGACTGGAAAGAGTCAGGGGCAGGAGGGTCTGAGAGCCTGCAGAGAGCAGAAGCACCTGTGACAAGTAAGAGCAATGGTGGGAGCAGGCAGAAAGGGAAGTGTGAGAAGTGCTGAGAATCTCGCACTGCCACTGGGAGAAATCAAACATATTGCTGAGGACTATGTGCTCACTTAGTGATGAGAAATGCAAGTGAAAGACGAGTTATTTTTAAATTACTTTTGGTTTCATGGTCTCTTGGCAGCATGGGAGCTCAGCAGGAAACTGAGCCATGTGGACTGAGGCCCCGTGAGCTTTGCTGCCTCCTCATCAAATGCTTTCTGCCCACCAGCCCTGCTAAGTGCTTGGCAGAAATCTCTCCTGTCCTCCTCACAACAGCCCTTTGAAGAGAGGCTGATTTAAACGACAAAACGGAGACGTTGGTGAGCCTTAGCAAAATGGCCACGTTCAAAAAGAGAGTGCCTTCTGCCTAGCTCAGAACCAGAAGCAGGCAGGAGCTCAGGGGAGCACCTGCAGCTGGTCAGCACCCTTAGCACAGCCTGGCCTCGTAGGATAATGGCAGCTCCGTCTCCCTCAAGGAGATTATGTGAGCGTGTATTTCTGACATAAAGCCTAGCTAGGCAAGGGGGCAGAGGTGGTGGCTACAGAATGGGCACTGGAGCTTAATGGCCAGAGTTCCTCCCAGCTGTGCCTCTTTCCAGCTGTAAGAGCTGTTAACTAACTCTCTAGGCCTTGGTTTCCTTAGCTGTAAAATGGGCATAATGGCTCCCACCTCAGAGAGTCACTGTGAGGATTAAGTGAGTTAATGCAGTAACACACTGGCAACAGCCCTAGCACCAAACAAACTCTCAATAAAAGCTAGCTCTCATGATTATTAAAAATATGATGCCCTCATCAGACCTGACAAGACCTTAGCTACAAAAAGTAAAAATCATCCTGAAGGAGACTCTAATGGTAGATTTCAGTCAGTGTAAGAATCTGTCTTGAGGCAGGGTCAAGATGGTGAGGCAGGAAGATCGTGAGGTCACCTCTTCCCACAGACAAACCAGAAGTATAACTACACACAGAACATGATCTCTGAGAATGAACTGCAGACCAGCAGGACAGATCTGACACAACAGAGGAGATAAAGAAAAAGCCACACAGTGTGGGATAGGAGGGACAGAGACATGGTCCAGTCAGGATCCACAGCCCCGGTACTGAGACCCACAAGCAGGAGGGGGTATCATGACAGCAGTGTGCCTCCCTGAGTAATGATGTGTCTGAGCCCCCACATCAGACTCCCCAGCCCAGGGGACCTGCACCAGGAAGATGAACCCCCATATAGTGTGGCTTTGAAAAACCACAGAGCTCATGTCTGGGAGAGCCAGAGTGCGGTGGGCAGCGAAAACTCTGGTCTTGAGGGGCACATACAACCTCATTTGCTGGGAGTACTAGCATAAAGGCAGCAGATTGAAAAGCACCTGGGTTGTACATGAAGGAGATTTAGTTACTAATTTTAGGACGTGTGCTGGAGAAGCAGGGATCTGTTGGCAAAACCTCTGGGGACAGAAGCACTGGTAGGCACTATTATTTTTTTCTCTCCCTTTCTACCTAGCCAGGTCGGCACAGGTGGGAGCCAGTTCCACCACCGTCCATCTACCTTGCTAGCGCCCTACACCTCTGGTGCAGGGAAAGCTAGCCCGGCACACTGGGGCACCTGCGGCAGGTACAGCCACCAGGCCTGCCAGCCAGCTGCACTGAAAAGCTACCCCACCTGCCAGCACACTGGTGGCAGTCGCAGTTAATCCTTATAGACAGCTGAGCTGGGGGACAGCCCTTGGCACAGCCAGCTGGCACCAATCTCAGCCTGGCTACAACAGGAGGATGCATGCAGCCCACACAGGGGATATCCCGCCCCCCAGCACTCTGCTCCAGTGATAAAGGGGGGTTTTCACTACTCAGCATCACAGGACACCCTCTACATAAAGCTAGTCCCTCAAGACCAGGGGACACAACTGACAGGTTTCTAATACATAGAAACAGAGTTAGGCAAAATAGGGAGAGAGAGGAATAAAGTCCAAACAAAAGAACAAGACAAAACCTCAAAAAAAGAACTAAATGAAATGGAGATAGGCAATCTACCAGATAAAGACTTCAAAGTAATGGACATATAGATACTACCCAAGTTGGGAGAAGAACAGATGAACACAGTGAGAACTTGAACAGAGACAGAAAATATAAGAGAGAACCAATCAGAGCTAAAGAAAACAATAAGTGAAATGAAAAATGCAGTAGAGGGAATCAACAGCACATTATATGATTCAAAGAAATGACAAAGATCAAAGATATATTTGTTATTATAAACCACAGCATCACAGGACTATGTGGGCCTCACCTGTAAAATGGGGAAGATAGAGCCTACCCTACCAAGCTCTTGTGAGGATTATAGGAGGTAGTCTTGGGAAAACATTTAGTAAAAAACCAGTTGAATCTGAGATTCCTAACCCAGGTTGTTGCTCCTTGGTTACCCTATCTGTAAAATGAAGACAATAGAACAGTACCACCTCCCAGTCTTAATGTGAGGAGTCAGAGTTTTGATAGCTCTCTGATCACAAGATAAAAGTTCTCTCAAACTAATCTCAGAGACCATTCCTACAAGAACGACCTAAGTGGGAGCTGCTCCCTGCTCTTTAGGAATACCTGGCTAGGAAAGATCAGAAACTCTCCCATAGCCTCCATACATGACAGTCTGAGAGGCCCCACCTGACTCCCTGTCAGAGCTCCAGGACTCCTCCCCTCCTCAGGCTCAGCAGGCTGCTGGTCTACCTACCCCTCAAGAAAACCTGCATGTACAGAGGACTCTGGTTCAAAACTTTTTTTTTTTGCTGCCCCATAGATAAACACACAGGCCTTTTTTGTTTTATGGTTTCACAGCTAATGATTATAAGAAACACGGGATGATAAAAACAACAACTCTGGGGAAGTTCCAAAGCCCTGTCAGGCTGGTCCCTGACTTTCTGGGAATAGTTACTCCTAAAAAGACTGTAGTGACATCTGGGACTTTTTGCATTGAATATGGGTCTCAGACACACAGAAGTGAGTCACCAGTGAAGAGATTTCAGCCAGTGCCAGTGGCCTGGAAGGAAAGTCAGAAAGGAGACAGGTGGTTTCCTCTTTTCACAGAGGACACCCAGTGAGTGAATTTTACTGCTGCAGGCATACCCAAATCCCTTCCAGTCCCCACTGAAGATAATACAGGCGACTGGTGATCTCAGGCAGCCTGGCCTGTTTTCTGGGGAGGGTAGACTGGACGTGGAAGAAAGATGGATCAGCCTGTTGCAGAGGAAACAGAGGAGGAGAAAACTGAGCCAAGAAGTATCTTCACCACAAGTGTTTTACCTGAAATACCCCCAAAAATGAGTCATGAAAAGCAAGAGAAAAACCAGTGAGATGTGTAACCAGGTTCTCTTTTCTGTTCCACAAAGCAGGGAGAAGTTGTGGCAAGCAGTGCCAGCGGAGGGAGCTCAGTCTGCTTGAGCAGTCTGCACTCCCCCGCCACACTTGCAGCTGCTGGCAGGGGTGCAGAGGGGAAACCGAAACTGTGCACAGGTAGGAAAGCCCCTGCAGGAAGCCAGCCCTTGGTCCAGGTAACCAGGGCAACCAGCAGATGCTCTTCTCCCTTGAGAGAGGATGGAAGTCAAGATACACCCTGCCCTGTTGGCCCAAATAAGAGAACTTTACCTATGACAGCATCAAAGAACAGCACTTCCTGTGCATCTCCACTTAATCCACCTCTTGAGGGAATCAGCGCCTGGGTGATTTTACCCATTTGACATGTGAAGAAACTAAGGCCTTGTGAGATTAAGTAACTTGCCTAAATTTACATGGCTAAGAAGTCGCTCGGATCTGACCTGAGTCTTTAAACCATAAGTTCAGGGTATATTCCCCTACACAGCCTGTCTGTCAAGTCACTGGCATGTGGTCTTTTCAAGGGCTCTCACTTCTGGGAGAGCAGGCACCCCAGCTGAGACACACCAGGCACGACTCATTCCCCTCTCCATCTCCCCATGGCCCAGGAGAGCCGGCAGTTGCCCTCCGAGGTTAGCCAACACTCCAACGGAGACTCGAATCCAGCACTTTCCCCTTCAAGATGTCTGGAAAAAATGACTCAGGTGACAGTGGGCTACTCGTGTCATCCTCATATATGGAAGATGCCACATCGTTTATGCAGCACTGCAGAGTGCGGACATTTGCCCTGGCTTTCTCCCAGGGCTTTATTAAGTAAAGGTCATGATGTTTGTTAAAATTTGAATGCAGGGGTGCCTGGCTCATAGGAAAGGTCAGGATAAGGTTGATTTCTGGAGGCCTCTTCACAGATAGGCATGAATCCCACCCACACCGCACACCCACAACCTCCACCCCCAGTAGGATAACAAGACTCAGGAGCCCCAGGTCTCTCCTTCCCGTCTGGCTTTTGTGAGCCCCATTTCTGATGGGGCTGCCACGTTTCTCACCGGTCTGAGATCAGTGCAGAAATGCCAACCACTGAAGAGAGGCAGGAACAGAGAGGTTCAGGCCCGAAGACGATTTCCAGTTTCCTCTGGAATGCCAATTTTTCTGGTTATAAAGAGAAGTTTCTGGTCCTAACTCCAAAGAGGACCCACAACTGTTCCTCATGCTCTGTGGCTCTTGAGTCCAGATTCAAGACCCTGAGGGGGACTGAAGCCCCTCGCCTGGTCAGTGTACCTAGATCTGGCTCAGGTATTTGGCTTCCTTCTCTGCCCAGGACAAAGTCAGCGACAGCCTCAGCAGCTTCTCCAAGGCAGCCATAGGAAACCTAAGCCAACCCCTTCCTGCCCACCTCTCTCCCAGCAGGTGATATTTGTAGAGGTGGTAATGGGTCAGGTGGTGCGGAGCTAGGTTGAAACTTTAATTGGCCTTGAATCACCCATTGTTCCTGCCTTTCTTCAGTGGTTAAAATGTTCTGAGATACCCCAGATAGGTGAGAAAAGGGGCAGTCTTTGCCCTTCTCTAGTAGGAGACTGGCCCTAACAGAAAGGGGTATTCTCACTATCTGTCATCCTGTGGCCAAAAAAGAAGGGAGGGAGGGAAGGATTTCCTCCTCTCTCTGGGGAGTAAACAGGCTTGGGGATTGCCCTTGCTGGGGGCTGACGTGGCCCCTGCCAGATGAGGCCTGTGGTATCAGTCACTTCTCCTGTGAGGCAGATGGAAATTACTCTCCTCAGCCTGCTTTCTTTCCTCCCCAGTCAGTGGAGCCTGGCTTCAGATGGGCTGAGGGGGTAAAGAGGGCCCTACCCTCTTCCTGAGGCCTGGCAGCCACCAAATCACTAGTCTCATAAGCTACAGAGGCAGAATGATGGCAGTAAGATGAGAAGGCTGGAGTAGAAGAGACTTCTAGAGTTTGTACCAGGCTGTGCCCCAGAAACTCGTGTGGGAAGGAAGTTTAATTTCATTTTAGAGAGAGAGAGAGTTTCAACATAGGTTACTGGCATATTACAACAGACTCATTTCACAGATGAAGAAACTGAGAGTTGGAGGACCTGAGAGAAAAAGAAAGACAGACAGATTGACTATGAGAAGATCTGCTGCCGGAGGGGCACGTACCACCCTCTGATAGTAGCAGTGACTCAGGAGACCCTGGGAGCTTGTGAGTTCTTGAGAGCTGCACCAGCTGAGACTTTGGGCAAAGGTGGTACACAACCTCTTTCTAGCCCACACTCCTCAAAGTAATTAATAATTTAGAAAAAAAAAAAAAAAAGAAGAAGCCAAAAGTTAGCCAGAGGCAGCCAAATATAGAGAATAGTACAACCACACAAGACTTAAAAAGTGTCAAGAGGAAAGAAACAGAGGATCCCAGAATGGAATGTTAGTTGTCTCTCCCCCCATACACATCTGGAACTGAACGAGAGGAGGAGGTTAAAAACTAAGATCCCAAGAAGTGTCACCAATACTTCAATCTCAGCACAAGAAGGGCCGAGAGGCTACACAGGCAATTTGGGAAAAGTCAAAGAGAAATCCTGAAGAGAAGGAGTCCCTGGGCTTGTCTGGGGGCCTGTGATAGAATGTCCTTTCATCTCCTGGTTCAGAGAGAGTACCTTTCACATGGGAGATTTATTTCCTGCTTTCTGGAGACAAAGGTAGGGGAAGTCTGAGTGTTCTTCTTTTTTTTTTTTTTTTTTTTTTAAAGATTTTATTTATTTATTTGACAGAGAGAGATCACAAGTAGACGGAGAGGCAGGCAGAGAGAGAGAGAGAGAGGGAAGCAGGCTTCTTGCTGAGCAGAGAGCCTGATGCGGGACTCGATCCCAGGACCCTGAGATCATGACCTGAGCCGAAGACAGCAGCTTAACCCACTGAGCCACCCAGGCGCCCCTGAGTGTTCTTCTTACACTGGCTGTTTCTTAAGTAACTTTAATTCAAAATAATCAATATGCCAAAAGTGGCACATTTGGGGATGGCCTGCCCTAGAGCCCCATCAAGGAAACCAGCAGGGTCTGGAAGAGCAGCTGGACTTGCCTTTGGGCCAAATGGCCAAAGAACCAAAGAATCAAAAGTTGTGTGGCCAAACACAAGCCATCTGCCCAGCACTGTGCAGAAACAGAGTCAATAGTTTAGGTCCACTAGCCTAAGCCGTGGTCTGGAGGCAGGGTCACACGCCATGGGACAACACCAAAACCTCCCTTAAGGAAGTCCTTCCTCCATAACCCAGAGCACACGAAGGAGAAGTGTCAAGAAAGATGATGCTCATGGAAGATGAGCCATGAGCAAGAATTATGAAATCTGTAAGAAAGTCTAAGAACACTAAACGTACTTTTTAGACCCTCCTAATCAAGAAAAATTTACATTTTAGGAACTAGAAATAATAGACAATCTTGAAGAGATTTTTTTTTTTAAAGATTTTATTTATTTATTTGACAGACAGAGATCACAAGCGGGCAGAGAGGCAGGCAGAGGGGGGAAGAAGGCTCCCTGCTGAGCAAGGAGCCTATGTGGGGCTCTATTCCAGGACCCTGGGATCATGACCTGAGCTGAAGGCAGAGACTTTAACCCACTGAGACACCCAGGCGCCCCTGGGAAAAGAGCATCTTAAAAAAGACATCAGTGTTCATCACTGGGCATCTTAATGTGCTCTAGGATAGACACAGAGGGGGACCTAAGGTGGATAGTCAAGGCCTATTCATGGAAGAAGCTTTCCAGTTTAATCTGGAAGATGAGAAGAGTCACCATACTGGGGTGCCTGGGTGGCTCAGTCAGTTGAGCATCCAACTCTTAATTTCAGTTCAGGTTTCGATCTCAGGGTTGTGACATTGAGCTCTGCATCGGGCTCTGTGCCCAGCATGGAGTCTGTTGGGAGATTCTCTCCCTCTACCCTTCATCCGCCCTGCTCTCACTCTCTCTCAAATAAATAAATAAATAAATAAATAAATAAATAAATACATCTTTTTTTTAAAAAAGGGAAGAATAGTCACCATATTTAGCTGTTTGCCACCATCCCAGTTTACACATTGTGTCCCAGTGTAATTAGTATTTTTATTGCTTTTCTCTCTTAAAATGTCGCGGTTTGGAGGCTAAGAATTATATGGTCACCTGGAGATAAGACATAGTTACATGAAAAAAGAGCTTAGAAATCCAGGGTGGAACTGCTATCAAGTGCTAAAAAGGGCTTATCACAAGGCTTCTTAGGGAGGAAACAGAGGCTCTAAGTGTTTGCGTGGCTTCCCAGACCAGGAGGCCTGTTGGGAACGGCTGGAACGAGTATCTAAGGCTACTTCTTACCAAGCCCTCCGCACACCCTACCCAGCAGAGAAAATGGGGCTTCTGGAGGATGGGGGTGGGCAACATGGGGACAGAAACAGTGAACCCCAAGAAAGTCTGCTTCCGTTGCTTATAAAGACAAATAAAAGGTTTTTAAATTTTTAAGGGCGCACTAGAGAGAGTGAGGGATTTTAAAGCATTTACACATACCACAGATTTGGATGCTGAGTGAAAAGGTGCTTATGGTCTTTGTGTATGTGAGAAGGAGGTTGAGAGGGAGAAAGAGAGGGAGAGGATGTGCATGTCGATCTGACTGCATTTTAGAGGCCCAAGTAAATTACTTAGTTTTGTCCAAGGACACCTACCCACAATGTCCCCCTGTCATTGCTATGCATGTGCTCACCCCCCAGGGTTCGCCCAGCTCCTCCCACGTGCCACATTCCCAGTTCTTACAGTGCAAAGGCAACAGGGAAAGGCTCTGGTGCCCCCAGGGTCTGTCTTTGTCTGAAATAAGAGCTAATGGGGCATTGGGCTTGGATGCCCATATTCAGTTCAGTTATTTACCCTTCTTGTGGTTAGCCCCACTCTTGACATGTCCCCCAAGCACCCTGCTGATTAAGGGGCTTTCCTGTGTGTTCTCAAGTCTAATTCTAGTGGCTCCTGGAAGGCTTGCACAGGAGAGCAGGTGGTAGTGGTGGCAGGGCAGAGCCAAATTCTGAGACCCCAAGCCTTTCCCTGGGACAGGGGCAGATAGACAGACTCCCCATAGGAAGGAAGATAGACAGGCCGGCAACACCGTAGTCACTGACATCCTTCAGCAATTGCCAGAGAAGAATTTTCAAAAAGTCAAAAACATGGCACAACATGGATGAGCATTGAGTATATGATGCCAGGGGAGCTAAGCCTGTCACAAAAGGACAAATCCTGTATCATTCCACTTATGTGATGTATCTAAAATAGTCAAATTCATAGAATCATAGAGTACGGCTTTCTGTTCTGCAAGACGAGAAAGTACAACAATGTAAATGTGATTCTGCAGGGATGGCACAAGGGAGTTTTACAGGCTGACCGCTAAGTGTAGGTGGATCCCTGTGACTAGCCCCGCAGAATCCAAGGCTCTGGAAACTAGGGCTCCTGGGCAGCTGCAGGGTCTCCCTCTGTGGGGGAAGGGAAGGAGCAAAGCTGCTTTGCGGGAAGGGGAACGCAGAAAATATGTGTGGCAGGGGAGCCCAGAACAGTCAGGGGGAGGGAGGCTGGAGAACCTAAACAAATGCCCTGATAACTCCAGGGTTTAAGACTGGGGACGGCCCAGGCCGGGGTTCCTCTGAGGGCAGTCAGATGCCCTGTTTACACACCGGACACACTGGGGCAGCCAGAACTGGAAGCTGAATTCTTCACCTCCCAGGCAACAGTGAAGAGAACACGAGAGAGGGGATCAGATCCCCCTTGGCATGCAGGCCTGCCAGGCTCCTTCCTGGGCCTTAATAATTCAGGTCTGTTACCCTAGTGGGCCCCAGGCTTGCAGCAGAGCTGTGAGCTGAGGCCTATGGTTTCTGTTTCCCTCGCTGCCTCCTGCACGAACTCCCGGGGTCTGTATCCCCACACTGAACTATGGGATCTGGGGTGGTGGGGAGGTCTCAGGCTAAGACTGTCCCTGAAAAGACCCTCCCCGGGCACACCCACCAGCCTGGGGTAGCCCTGACTGGCCTTCTTCCCTGGTCTCAGCCTGCTTTCCGGGCCCGCCCCTAGGGTGCAGTCCCACAGCTCTGGTTGCTGTTCTCTGGCAGCCACTCACCCCTAGCCCAACCCCTAGGGATGCTGGAGTCACACCTCACTGGATGCAGTTCAAGGAAGAGAAGTTCTCATGACTCACCCCTCTCCCTCTCCTCCTCAGGCTCCCCTTCACCTCCATCCCCCACCCCCCAGCCTCCTCAATTCCCAGACCTGAGCTCACTGCTATATGCCTGTGAGGCAGAGGGCAGGCCTCCAGTCCCTCCTCTCACTTGAGACCCCAGACTCTGTTCTGCAACTGTCAGGAGAGCCCCAGACTCCTGATGTGATGGGGGTGAGGGGTGGTGGCAATGGTCCTGGGGCCTGAGAGTGTGGGCCTAGCTGAGAAGGATCCCAGTGGGACCTCATTCCCTCTAGGGAGGGCGACAGAAAGTGGGGGTGGGGGCTGGTTCCTTGCATTCCTATTAAGGGCTGAGCCAGGAAAAGTAGCCATTGAAAGTGTTTCCACCCCAGACACAGGCTGGGGCAGAGGGTCAGTTGCTGACCTGGGCTCTGGGCCCCCCACCATGCACCATACTGGGGACGAGCAGGGGTCTGAACAGAGCAGAAGGAGAGGATCCCTGGCTGGTGGAATTCTTCACAGGGAACCGAAACAAAGCTGTTGCTGTAGCAACAATAAAAACAAACAGCTCCGTGGAACAGGTAAGAAGCCTTCTGCCTTGGCACGCATAGTTGCCAGCAGAGGCCTGGTAGGCAGCAACTTAGGCCTACAGAGGAATCAGAAGAGGCCTGGGCAACAGGAGAAATGTGGGAATGCAGAGGAGACAGGGGTCCCCAGAGCATCTCCTCTTTCTTGGGCAGCAGGAGCTACCTCAAGGGGACTGAACATTTCTGGGCCTCTGCTATAAGAAAGAGCCTAGAGCCCAGCTTTGCTGACTTTGGCACCCAGACAGAACCTCCTGGATGGGAGGCAGGGAAAATACCTCTTACATAACTTAGTTTATGATTTAACTTTTTGAAAGCCACAGCAGACCACTGATTCATAATATTACTTTATCTGAGGCTGCTCCACAGTTGGTCTTCTATCACCTGGTCTCCTTCTCACTAGAGAGGTCCCTCTCTGCTGAGCAGCTGGGGGCTAGGCCTGGGGCAGGCCTTCACATCCTGACCACAGCCTTGGGAGGCAGGAATTGGCAGCCTGAGGCAATGTAGGCTCCAAGGTTAAGCAATGACTTCTAAGTTATCTCTCTCCAACTTGGGTTTCTGCTAATTACGTTTTGGACCCAAAATGTAGATTGTCATATTCCCTGGTAAGAGGTAATTTTGAAGCCTATCACACAAGACCACTTCTAATGTGATTCCATTGTTCCGAAATGTCCAGAATAGGCAGATCTATAAAGACAGAAAGTAGGCTGGTAGTTGCCTAAGGCTGGAGAAGGTTGGGGGAGTTGAGGGTCTAAAGGGTACAGGGTTTCATTTTTGGATGAAAATATTTGGAAATTGATTGGGAAGATGGTTGTACAACTCTGACTATACTAAAAACCATTGAACTATATGCTTTATTTTTTTTTTAAGTTTGAATTTATTTAAAAAATCTTTACAACCAACATGGGGCTCGAATTCATGATCCCAAGATCAAGAGTCACATGCTCTTTCAACTGAGCCAGTCAGGCACCCCTCTCTTGTATACTTTAGATGGGTGAATTTAGATAGATATGAATTATATTTCAATAAAGCTGTCAGGAAATAAATAATTTTGACAGATTTTGATTCACAAGATGATTTGCCATTTGGGGTATGGGGCTGCATCCACTCTCAGGCCAGATGTCGCTCTGACCAGCATGTCCTCCTCCTTGGATGCATTTTACTTTTTTTTTTTTTTAAAGATTTATTTATTTATTTGAGAGAGTGAGAGAGAGAGCGTGCATGTGCAAGGCAGGGAGGGGCAGAGGGAGACACTCTCCATACTCTCCACCTGAGCGGGGAGTCGGACATGGAGCTCAATCTCAGGACCCATGAGATCAGGACCTGAGCCAAAATCACCAGTTGGATGCTTAACCAACTGAGCCATGTGAGTGCCCCCTCCTTGGACACATTTTAAAAGCTCCTGGTGTGAAGGTTTGCTGTCATCTACCCTCACCCTGGTTCCTGGCCCTTACTCCAAGCAGGTATAGTAGCCTCAGGGGCAGCAGGGCCCCACAGAGTTCCATCTGACGCTCCTATGTCCACTCACGTGGAAAAGATCACAAGGGCCGAAATGGCATCTCGCTGGCCTGCTCTGCCTGTGAGGGTGGAAGAGAAAGGAGCTCTCCTGGATTGTCAAGAATGTGACAGGAAATCAGCAGAGGTTCCAGGGGGAGGGAAGGAAGGACCTAAGGAAGACTACCTTGCACCCTATCCCAGACTTGGCCGCCCAGAGCTCTGGGCTTGCACTGGGCTAATGGTAAAATGAGACCTTCATTTCCTAAGAGAAGTCAACAGAAGATCTCTCAAAACTGCTTGTCCTCCTACCTCAGCATAGGTGCCAAGACGTTTGGCTGGTATCCCTGGACATCAGTGTGCCCTAACACATTGATGCCCTTTGCTCTGTGGGGCCTGGAATGGCCACAGCTCTTGGGTTGGTAACCTCAGGCTGATTGCCTGGGGTTCCAAATTTCCTCCAGTTTCCCCAAATAAGCCATGTTGTGCCAAGAGGTAAAAATATTTGGGTGAGAGATGCCTGGATGGCATCTGACTCTTGGTTTTGGCTCAGGTCGTGATCTCATGGGTCAAGTGATCAAGCCCCGAGTAGAGCTCCCAACTCAGCAGGGAGTCTGCATAAAGATCCTCTCTCCCTTTGCCCCCACCAAAAAATAAATTTAAAAAAATAGTAGTTGGGTGAAATGATTGACTAGACCAGTGGTTTTTCAAAGGGTGGTCCCAGGACCAGCAGCATCAGAATCACATGGGAACTTGTTAGAAAGGCAAATGCTTAGGCCACCCCAGATTTACTGAATTGGAAACTCCAGGGATAGGGCCTAGCAATCTGTGTTTTCAGCCATTTAGGGGAGTCCGGAGCACATTAAAGTTTGAGAACGATGGCAAAGATCATAAGGTCCCTGAGGTACAGGGACATTTGCCTTGTTCCAATGTGTATCCTCAGCTGTTAGTTGTGTCTGCCTGGTATATGGCATGAAATCATGAAAATTGTATTGAATGAATGAATGAATGAATGGTCCACCTCCATTAGTTAATGACTGCTTCTCTCCAACCAGGGGCCAAGGAGGACATTTACAAGCTGATAAAAAGGGAAGAGTGTGGGTATATCTAATCATTCATTTCAGCTTCTAGTTGGCTCAGTTTGGTGCCTGAATTATTAAGCAGGACTTAGAGCACATTTACGTTTTCTTTTTAGAGATGAGGACTTGGCTCTGATGATTCTTTTCCAGAAACAAAAGCACTTTCTATTTGATTTCTAAACCAAGCTCTCCCCCTACACTATTCTGGCCCTGGAAGGAAAAGGAGGATGCAGCTGGAAGGATGTGTTTGCATTTTCAGGTTAAAATGTACCCAAATTATTATACATCTGGCTCCCAGGAGAACCAAGAAATACAGGCCAAGCATTTGTTAGAAATCCTGGGGGCGGGCAGGTTACATACAACAAGGAATACACCTGCTTCCCTTTCCCGTCCAGTTGGTGCCTTCCCTCATCTGATTCTGAATCACAGGCCACCTTCTTGATTCATTGCTACTGCCTCTTCCCTCAAATGCCTCCAAGCTGGGATTCCCATGGACTCAACTTCCCAAAACCATCTACTCAGTCACCCAACCCCATTGCCTTTCTCCTGTCACCACACACATGTCAGGCAGCAAGATGCTGGCCTTGGGCCAGGTGCAGTGCCAGGACACTGAGGTGGCATCAGTTTCTGGAGCTCAGGCTGCCTCCCACCGGCCCTACCCTCACAAAGCCACCCCCTTCACTGACATGCACTGACCATGCTCTGGGGCCCTTCATCCCTCCAGACATCTAGCACCTTCTCTCTTTCTCTCCTTTTTGTTTTAGAAGAGGTCCTCCGCAGCAGTATGATAGAAAAACCAGGTTGAGAAACTCACCTATCCCTTGTTTTCTGGGCTATAGTTTCGTCATAAGAAATAAAGTATCCCTTTTCCTTCTAATGGATCAGCAGGGCTGACTCCTGTGGGCTTAGGTCTCCCTGTCTCAGAGGGGCAAGCCTGTATTATTTTTATCAAGTAGATAAAAGGGCTGGTGGGAAGGCCTAGAAGCAGCCAGAGAGGGGAGCTGCCCCTGGTACAGGAAAGGAAGGGGGCTTCACAGGTCCCATGACACACGGGGATCTGCATCTCAGGAGTAGAGGTGCCTTGAGGGTGAGAGACAGAGGCACCAGGCTGGTGACCTGAGTAGCCCCGCAAGGCCGTGTCCTAGCTCGCTTTGAAAGAGCAGGAGTCACAGCCTGGGAGAGATCACCGGGCTGGGGACTAAGGGCACTGGGAGACCAGCCCACGCAGCATTAGAAATGGCTCTTCCCAAGCCTGTGCACCTGGGGTTCAGTGGGGGGTGGGAGGGTGAGGAGGGTTGTGGGTCATGTGGGAGAGGAAGGACAGAACCCTAACAAATAACCGAGACTCTTTCCTTCCAATCCCAGTGGGTGGGACCAGATGAGATTTGCTTTGTCATTCCTCACACTTTGGGTAATCTTGAAGAAAATTTCACTTCTCCATAAGCTCCTATAGACAGGGGACAGGTCTTGAACTTTTATATTCCTGCCCCAGCACTTAACAGTGACAGGCATAGAGTATATGATGGCTTGATGGGAATATCATCATTTCTGAGTGTTAACTGTCTTCCTGCGCTCCTCCTCCTCCCCCCACCCCGCCCTTTCTTCTCTTTCTTCTCCTTCTTCCCTCCTACTCCTTTTCCTTCTTTCTATTCTTCTTCTGCCATTTCTTCTAAAAAGTAACTTTTTCGGATGTAATTTACACCAAATGAAATGCACCTTTTAAATTTTTATTTATTTATTTTTAAATATTTTATTTATTTATTTGACAGAGAGAGAGAGATCACAAGTAGGCAGAGAGGCAGGAAGAGAGAGAGGGGGAAGCAGGCTTCCTGCTGAGCAGAGAGCCCGATACGGGGCTCCATCCCAGGACCCTGAAATCATGACCTGAGCTGAAGGCAGAGGCTTTAACCCACTGAGCCACCCAGGCGCCCCTGGTATAGATTTTTATAACATTTTTAAACAGCTGAATAATCACTTCTGGACCGTTATTCATAATAAGGGTATTTCAAATACTAGTGCATCTCTCTATAATCAGGACCCACCTCTGATTAGTGTCGTTTCCTCCTGATAACATGCCCCTTAGCCAGAGCCAGAGGGGCCTCTGCTCCCCCAGGAGAGTCACCCCTGACTAAGTGAGGACTCCTGCCAGGATGCCTAGGCCCAAACTAGTTGCTCTGCCTTCGAGGGGAAAGGCCACTGTGCGGCCACATCAGACTTTATCCTGAGGCTTTCATTCATTATTACACAAGAAAGTCGTCATTGCCTATAAATCAGAAATGTGAAAAAACAGAAAGAAAACAACCTAAATCCCACCAATGGTAAAGGATTTGAACAGACATTTTTCTGAAGAAGATACCAATAAGCACAAGAAAAGACACTCAACATCACTGGTCATTAGAGAAATGCAATTCAAAGCCACAGTGAGATACCACTTCACACCAATTAAAATGGCTTAAAAAAAAAAAAGTGCTGGTGAGGATGAGGATGTGGAGAAATTGGAAACCCATATTCCTGATGGGAATGTGAATTGGTGCGACTGCCATGGAAAACAATTTGGTCATTACTTATAAAGTTAAAGACAGAATCATCATATGATGGAGCAGTACCACTCCTAAGCATATCCCCCAAAAGAACTGAAAAATTATGTTAAACAAAATTTGTATTCGAATGTTCATAGCAGCATTCTTCATGATAGCCAAAAAAAGGGACTCAACCCCACGTCCAGGAACTGATGAATGGAAATAATATGCGGTATATGTAGTATTACCATATAATATGCAGCAGTGAAAAGGAGGAAAGCACTGACTGGTGCTATAACAAGGGTGAATCTTCAAGATATTATGCTAAATGAAGGCAGACACAAAAGGCCACATACTGTAAGATTTCATTTATATGAAATGTCTAGGACATGCAAATCCATAGAGACAGAAAAGAAAGATAAGTGGTTGCCAAGGACTGGGGAAAAGAGTGACCACTAATGGATATGGGTGATGAAACTTTCAGGTGAGGAGAATGTTGTGAAATTAGGTGGTGAAGATTGTGCGTGACTCTGAATATGCTAAAAACTACTGAACTGTACACTTTAAAATGGTGAAGTTTATGTTATATGAATTCTATTTCAGTCACGTCCAATCAACCAACCAATCACAGGAACTTAACATTTAGATAGAGATCTTTCCAGGTCTGTGTTACATAAATACTATGCTCTTTAAAAAGGGAGATTATGGGGGCGCCTGGGTGGCTCAGTGGGTTAAGCCGCTGCCTTCGGCTCAGGTCATGATCTCAGAGTCCTGGGATCGAGCCCCGCATCGGGCTCTCTGCTCAGCAGGGAGCCTGCTTCCTCCTCTCTCTCTGCCTGCCTCTCTGCTTACTTGTGATTTCTCTCTGTCAAATAAATAAATAAAATCTTTAAAAAAAAAAAAAAGGGAGATTATGTCAAACTATATGCAGATGTCCAACGACAGATGAATGGATAGAGAAGTTGTGGTACACACACACACCACACTGGTACTACGTAGCCATCAAAAAAGATGATATCTTACTATTTGCAATGAGGTGGATGGAACTAGAAGGTATTAGGCTAAGGGAAATAAGTCAATCAGGAAAGACAATTATCATATGATCTCACTCATGTGTGGAATTTAAGAAACAAAACAGGATCATAGGGGAAGGGAGGGAAAAATAAAATAAGACAAAATCAGAGAGGGCAACAAACCATAAGAGACACTGAACTCTAGGAAACAAACTGAGGGTCACTGGAAGTGGGTGGGAGGCTGGGCTAACTGGCTGATGGACATTAAGGCAGGCACGTGATGTAATGGGCACTGAGTGTTATATGCAACTGATGAATCACCAAACTCTACCGCTAAAACTAGTAATATACTATATTTTAATTAACTGAATTTAAATAAAATAAAATTAAATTTTTACAAAGGGGGAGACTGTACTATTTACACTATTTGTTAACATGCATTTGTCACATAACGTTTTTGAATATCTGTCCATGGCAATATACATAGAGCTACGGTGTCTACTTTTATACTACATACAGGCTGTGATGGGGTTACAATAATTATTGAGCCATCTCTCATTACTCAATACTTAGGCTGTTGCCAGTTGTTACTCTTTATTAACAGTATGCTCGAATCTACCTCTTGAAATACTTAATCTCATTTGCCCTAAGGTAAATTTCAAGAGGAAGGGCTGCTGGATTTTTAAGTTATGGAGAAACTGTTAAAGTACCCCCCACAAGCTTGGGCAACTTTCCTGCCACTGGGAAATATGAGGGGATCTAAGCTCCCAAATGGGCTCTTCTACTCATTATTCTCTTTGCTTATTTGCAGGTAGAAAAGTGGGAGCACATCCCTGTTTGATGTCTAACCTGCTCTTTCATTGGGCACCCAGAGAACTTGCTGCAAAGTTGTCTGTGCCATTTTCTGAAGCTCCCCTCCTAAGCCAGCTTTCACAGATAAAATAACTGAGTCTCAGAAATTATTGACCCCATAAGTGGCAGAGCCTGAATTCAAACCCATGCTATCTCATGCTAAAGTCTCCCCTCTTTCCACTCAGGACATGGGATCATGCCCATCGTTGCCCCGAACTTTCTTGAAATCTCCCTTCCTGAAGTCTAGGGCACACCGACTAAACACAGGCCACATGCTCTTCCCTAGACCTCATACCCAGGCTCACTGCTCCTTGTTGGCCAGAATTTAGTTCCAAACAATTCCCTTGACATCCCCTACATCTGGGAGAACACTGAGACCCGCCCTCAGATGTCTGGGCTCTAAGGCGAGACCCTCTGGGCTCGTGGGGGCCTTGCACCCCAGGTCCATTTGGATGATCATCATCAAAAACCAGGTTTAGCAAAGTGTACAATTCAGAGCCAAAAGCCCCCACAAAAATGGATCCCCCCACCAAGATACCTAGAAAAACCATGAGGTTTCTTTCAACAGTGAGGTTTCATCTAAACTGTGCCCTCAAATTTTTATTTTTCTGGGGCAGATGGCACTTTTCCTGAACAAGTCAATTTAAGACCAATGTGTGTTTAACAAGATTCGTTCCTAAGACCACAGAGCTCCAGTAAGGAAAACACGTGCTGCCGTAGTTGGTTTGCAAAGCTGTTAGGGAGCAGAGGACAGAGCAGGTATCTGCGGGATGGATTCCAGTGTGAAGAGCAAACCCTGGGCCCTCATTTCACAGGCCCCTTGGATCTGCTAAGCCAGCCTCTGTATGTAGGTCATTTTAACCCTACTTTATAGGGTAAGAAATTGGGGTCCAAAGTTAAAAGTGACTTGAAACTTCACCCCTTGTAAATCGAGTCTGGGCAGCGGAAATCTTTACCCTCCAGGCCTGAGGCCTTTCTGGGACACCAGGAACTGGAGAACACCGTTAATCTAGATTACTGATCGTTGCCCTTTTCTTGGGTCATGGCTACAATCACCTGGGGCTGTTCTCTTCATTTGCTTCCTTCCTGGCCCTGGGGCCTTCAGATTTGGAACCCTCCTCTAGATAGGCTTTCTTAGTACATTTCACTTCATTCTAATAATCCACTGATGCAAAATAAACCACCCCAAACTTGGCAACATAAAACAACCTTTTTATTAATATCCTGGATTCTGTGGGTTGGGATTCGGACAGAGCACTGTTGAGGTGTCTTTGTTCTGCACCCAAAGACCTGGGGCCTCAACGAGAAAGACTCAAACAAGTAGGGGTGACCCCGAGGGCTAGGTACCAAAATCATTTACAACTACAGTGTCCAAACAGTAGCCACATGTGGTTATTTAGGTGTACATTTAAATTAATTAAAATAAAATAAAATTCAAAATCTTGGGTGCCTGGGTGGCTCAGTTGGTTAAGTGTCTTACTTTCAGCTCAGGTCATGATCTCTTGGGATCGAGTCCCGTGTCAGTCTCCTTGTTCAGCGGGGTGCCTGCTTCTCCCTCTGACTGCTGCTCCACCTGCTGTGCTTTCTCTCTGACAAATAAATAAATAAATAAAATCTTTTTAAAGAAAGTTAAATTTAGATACTGCCACTGCCGACATTTTAAGCCTACAGTGGCTACTCTATTGAACACATGTGTGGCTAACAGCTACTATATTGGACAATACAGACATAAAACATTTCCATTATCATAGAAAGTCCTGTTTGATAAGCCTGCTCTGGAGGTAGTGTCTTTTCCCACATGCCTGGCACCTAGGCTGGGATCTTTGAGTGGAGAATCTACCTGAGGTTCAGGCTTCTCACAGCATGGTTTCCAAGAGGGTGTGTCCCAAGAGACAGCATCAATTGAGCAAGTGTTCTAAGAGACCAAGACAGATGCTTCAAGGTTTCCTCTAACCTAGCCTTCCTAACTCTTCTGTCACATTCTATTGGTTACCTGCGAAGAGGAGTACTGGATAAAATACAAACACTGCATGGGATATATATATATATGTATATATATATAATTCATTCACTGTTTATCTGAAACTAAAATTTAACTGGGTATCTTGTGTTTTTATTTGCTAAACCTGGCAACCTCACATGGTTGCCTCACCAAGGCCAGCCAGATTCAAGAAGAGGTGACCCCATTAGACACACCTTTTTTTTTTTTAAAGATTTTATTTATTTATTTGACAGAGATCACAAGTAGGCAGAGAGGCAGGCAGTGGGGCGGGAGGGAAGCAGGCTCCCTGCTGAACAGAGAGTCTGATGCAGTGCTCCATCCCAGGATCCTGAGATCATGACCTGAGCCAAAGGCAGAGGCTTTAACCCACTGAGCCACCCAGGTGCCCCTAGACCCATCTCTTGATGAGGGAGTAACAAGGTCACATTGCAGAAGAGCATGGAAGATATTGTTGGGGCCATCTTTGGGAAATAGAGTCTATCACCTGTGGCCATGTATTCTTCACAAAGTTCAGTAGAGACTTTCATTGCTCTCTACCACCTAGAAGATAGCATTCAAGTTTTATGGCCTGGGTGGATAGAATTGAGAAAAATTATCTCTTTTACCATCTTTATATATTTTTTTCTCATCATGTTGGGCTTTGAGGCCAACTGTCTGTCCTCAAATAGGAGCTCTAAGCTCTATTAACAACAGGCATTCATCTCTGCTGATACTATGACCAAAGTAAGCTACAAATAGTGATAATAGATACTCCATAGCACCACCATAGACAATGTTTTCCTAAAGTAAGGCCACCTGAGGTTAATAATGTACTGTGGATATAGTGAGCAATCAGGAAGCTTTTGTCAAGGACAAATGGCTTCTCAGCTGGAGGTACCAAAAATTCAGCTCACCAGGAGAGGTTTTCCCATATATGCCTCCCTATTGTCAACATAATGACCCTCAGGACAAAGGTATAAGCAATGCTTTATGGAGATAGAGATTTTCCTTGTCACCAATACTAGGTGTATTTATTCCTTGCACAACAGTTGGTGCCCTCACCCACTGGTTGTATGAAGATAGAGGTGTCCTGCTGAGACCAGCAAAGGTGACGCTAGGATCCTCAAAAGTGTGGGGTCATTCCCAGTATCAAGCCTTAGTCAGATAGAGAAGAATAGACTATATTTTCTCTCTCTCTTTTTCTGTCTGTCTCTTTCTTCCTCAATCTAGGTGTCCTAATGTCCTGGGAGTCTGAGAGGGAACTCTTGGATGGAGAGTATGATGGTATGGCCCCCTATGTAGACCAGTTAGGAGCTAGGAAGTCAGGACCTTCCCAAATCAAAAGGGAATTTTAGCTCATTAATTACTGCATGGAGACTCAGGATATGATTCTTTTCTCTTCCTTTGGACATGCTTGGAGAAGGGCTGGGACCAAGAGGGAAAAAGAAACAAGTTTATCATAAAATGTTAAGGAAAATAGATAGGAAATGAAACTAAATTATATAGAATACATCCCAATTTGGGGTAATCTCTATATATCCATACATAAACACACATAGTGACTTTTATTTTCTTCCACATGTTCTATATTCTACCCCCAGTGAGCAATCGGCATACATTACTTTTATAATAAGAAACACATAGACATTACTTTGAAACAAGAAAACGGAGGAACAGACTGTCGGCAGAATTCCAAATTAAAAAGAACACCAAATAAAAAGCTATGAGTGGCAATCATTGCTGGTTGCTACTCAGCTACCATTTCCTCTTCTCTCTTGTTAATAGAAAACTGATTTGATTCAAGGTCAGTATGCCCAGCTGAAGAAGATTAACTATAATTGGTCCAAAGCTCATCCTTTGTCAGTAGTTGGTGTAAGGGTAGGCACATGATTGCATTCTGGCCAGTAAAACTTAAGTGGAAGACTGCTGGTAGCTGTTAAGGAAGATTTTACTCTTTGGTTAAAAATAACAAGGAGGGGAGCTTGAGTGGCTCACTCCATTAAGCATATGACTATTGATCTCAGTTCAGGTCCCAGTCTCACGGTTGTGAGCGCAAGCACTGTGTTGGGCTCCACACTGGGCATGGAGCCTACTTAAACAATAAATAAGAGAGAGAATCAAAAAAGGAAAAGCCCCCCTATGGCCTTGTCCTTAGCCTTCATGTTAGGATGCTGTCCTATGAAGATAATATTTGGTGCTACAGTAGCCATCCTGTGACCTTGACAGAGACATGGCCAAATTGCAGAGATGGCAGAAAAAAAAAGATGAAAAGACTTCAGATTTTCAATGACATTACTAAGCCAGCAAATTCACCCTGAAACTGCCCACTACCAGATTTGTTATATGAAATAATTGACTCTATATTGTTGAAGCTATTTTAGTTGATATTCTATTATCTGCTACCAAATATGTCCTAGATATTCGCTATCAAGAGATAAGGTTAGAAACCAGGAGTTGAGGATATATTCAGATGGTTGAAGCCACTAGGAAAGCTAGGAAAAGCCGCATTCAATGGGATAAGTCAGAGATGATATTTTAAATATTTTACAACTGGTCCATCATGGACACAAAGAAATCGGAAAGGGTGTGAGAATGGACATGAGCTATAAATAATTGATATGCCCATGCCAGCGTGGCCCAGCTGAATATCAGCCCCAGAATAGTTACAAAAGGCAAATTGGGAGACATAATTAAACCTGGTTGAGGATGAATTTTCTTGGACCAGATTCCCCACAAAGTGCCACTTTGAAGGTTCTGGCTCTACCTTCTTGAAGCCAAGCCTTCTATCAGCTCAAAGTGGGTCAGTGGCTGGTTCAACTCAATGACAGTACCTAGGAGCTGTCAGTTTTCACACTGAACTGCAGTCATTGTGGTTGTGGTGGTGGTTTTAAACTGTTTTTTTTTTTTTTAATTATTTAAAAAGTAATACATGGTATTGGTATAAAAATGCAAACTTTACAAAGTTAAAAAAATAATAATAATAAGTGAGTCTCCCTTCCATCCTAGCGCCCCCAGAGGTACATTATTAACACTCTGTGGGGTGCCTGGGTGGTTCAGTCAGCTAAGAGTTCAATTCTTGGTTTTGGCTCAGATTGTGATCTCATGGTGGTGGGATTGAGCCCTGCATCTGGCTCTGTGCTCAGTGTGGAGTCTGCTTCAGATTCTCTCTCCTTCTCCCTCCCACTCATGCTCTCTCTCTCAAATACATAAACAAAACCTTAAAAAAGAAAATTTGTCACATAATTTTTCATACATTTTCTCTTCTTACACAAACACACATGTATGTATGTATGCATGTATAGATCTCTCTGTATTTTTAACATAAATAGGAGACTACTTGCATATATGTATGTACTTCATTATTCCCACTCACTAATTCTACAACTTGTTCCATATCTGCATATGAATTTATTTCCTTCTTTCTTACAACTGTGTAGCATTCCATTGTATGGATGTACCATAATTTATTTAATGAATCCTCTATTGAATAACAGGGTGTGTGCTATTACAAATGCAATAAACACTGTTTTAATTGGAATGTTTTAGGGTGAAAGTAACAGAATACCCAACTAAAGGTTGTGTAAGCTACAGGACTGATTATCTTATGTAACAAGAGATCTAGAGCTAGGTGGTCTCAGGGTAGATTAATTCAGAGGCACAAAATGTCATTAAGGGACCAGATGTTTTCCCTTTTCTCTTGCCATCTGCAGAGTGATGAGGTTTGTATGTATGTATGTATGTATGTACATATTGACTGATTGATTGATTGCCCTGGATTTGGAAGTAAGGTGACTGCCATAGCTCTAGACATTCTACCATCATCCAACTCTGTCCAAAGAGAAGTAAATATCTCCTTACACATCTCCTTTTCTCCAGAAGGAAAACTCTTCCCAGAAGCCACACTGTGGATTTCCCCTCATGTATCATTGACTAGAATGTGCCAGCCATAAACCAGTCCTTGCCAAAGGGGAAAAGAACTATCATTACTGGCTTATTCCAGTCAAGACTGGTTCCCCAGGGCTAGAAAAGGACATGTCCTTCCTGAACATGGTGTTTCCTGATACACGAACCAACTCAAGGTCCTATCAGCAAGAAGAAAGGGTGAAATGTCTATTGGATAGCAACCAAAAGGGTCCTCCACTAACACTCATATCCAGTGGCATTACATATGCAAGTATATGCATAGGACAAAGTCTCTGCAAGAGATTTTCTGGGTCAAAAGAGTTTGTTCTTTCAAAATGCTGATAGACATCAATGGATGAATGGTAAACAAAATATGGCACACACATAAAACAGAATATTGTTCAGCATTAAAAAGGATAAAATTCCAGCATATGCTACAACAGGGACAGATCTTGAGGACACTGTGCTAAGAGAAATAAGCCAGACCCAAAAGGACAAATATGTAATTCCACTTATATGAGGTACCTAGAGTAGTCAAATTTGTAGAGACAGAGATTAGAATGTGAGTTGCCAGGATCTACAGGGATGAGGAATGGAGAATTACTGGTAAAGTTTTAGCTGGGGAAAATGAAAAGTTCTGGAGATGAATGGCAGTGATGGTTACACAATAGCGTGAACAAACTTAATATCACTAAACTGTACACATGAAAATGGTTAAAATGGTAAATTTTAGGTTACGTATGTTTTATCCCAATAAAACAAATATTGGTAGATATTGCTAAATTGTCCTCAAAGAGGCTTTAGCATTTAACTCTCCCACCCCTTAGTGGATAGGGCAGTGCTTGGATTCTCCATGTTTTGCACCTAGTGCTAGATCAAGGGTCCTCCAGTGGTGACAGTGAGGGTCTTGGTAGATTTAAGAAACCAGAAATATCTTTCTAAGATCAACAACAGAAACGTGCAGTCTTAGAACTAAAAGAATCCCTGGGAGAGGAGGGTTGAGCAGGCATTCCCTCATTTTCCTTGAGTGGCCACCAGCTCTGGGCTTCTCTTCTCAGATCTGACCAACCCCACTGTGCTTGATCCGGGACTCTGACACTTTAGCTCTCTGACAGAAGTAAGAACAACAGTCTAGTCCCTCACTTCCCTCTGTTAAGAAAAATTATCCAAAAATCGGAAATTCAGCAAAAAGATGACCGGATACTCCTTCAAAGCCACATGACTGTGAGTCTGTGTAACAACCGGCCTACAAGTCATCTGATTCTCTGAGGGAGGTAACTGTTTGATCTGATTAGGCTGAGCTCTGTAAAGTTACATCGAATGGGTAAAAGACTGGCATGTTTTGCAAATGACCTTTTCCCTCGTAGAGATGCAAATGACTTCTGTCTAACAGTTTGGTTGCCCTGTGAGGTCATCAGCTTGTTCTGTCTCTAACTCAGCCATCTTACCCCGGCGTTCTCGTCACTGACCAGATACACTTCTGTCCATTCTCCTTGGAACTAGCTTTGTCATCATGCTGGTTCCCCCATTAGCAACCTAAATAAAACTCTGACAAGGGCTCACAATATGTTTGTATATGAGAACTATGTCTTTACCTTTTGGAAAATTATACTTGGACATTCTTAGACCTGCTGTCATGGGCTTTCAAAATGACTTTGTTAAATATGAAAGGAAGGGAAAAACAGGAGGAATTTATGAAGCAGAAAAACAGTCTGGCTTCTGATCCTAGCCTAGTTAAGGTGTTACGTACTTCACGCCTAGTCCCCAGAATTGACAAGTGGCCGCTGCAAAAGACCTTGGTGACCCTCCCGCATTTCCTTCCTAGCCCTACGCCACCCGCAAAGATAGGGACATCTGGCCAGCTGCCAACTCCAGGACCTCTGGCACCCCCAAATCCAGGCTATGAGAACATCAAAATCTACCACTCATGTCTGGACACTGCTTTGCGATTTGGGACTTCTTTCCCTCTGATGTCAAGCCAGACTGAAGATGCTGGTTGTGGCTGTGTCCTCCCTCCTCTGTACCCCTTCTCCCACCCTGTTTGGACAGGACTCCGTCTCTTCCAACACCCAACAGTCTACTGCACCCTTACTACACGTGTCTCAGGGGCGGGCTGGGAAGTTCTCAGCTTCAGGGGGTCACCCTATCCTTTAACCTTTCCATCCAAATGTCTTAAGCTGTGCCTTCCCAGGGTTTTCCTTCTCATGGCCACTTCATTCTAATTTCCTGTTCCCACTGAATGCCTGTGTCATGCACTGTGGCTGTTTCCTTCTCTTGGTCCCAGCCCGGGAACCCAGGACCCTCTTGCTTTCCCATCACCTGCCTAAGCGGCTGTGTGCAGCAGATCCTCATAAAGGTTTGGAGGTGGTTACGTCACAACACTGCGCAGCTGCCATGGTCACAGGCCTTCCTGCCTTCTGAATGTCGCCCTAGCCCTCCATTCTGGGGCCTCATGCTATGCTATCTGGATGGTAAGTCCCTCCCAGCTCCTTTCTCTAAACCTCTCCCTCCTCCTCCCTTCTCTTCCCAACCCCTCAGGGGCTCTTTCTGGGGCAAGTGTAGCCCTGAGCTTCCAACCTGGATCTGACTGAGTGTTCACCTTTAACATCGAGGCCAGCCAAGTGGTCCCTTTGGACAAAATAAGACATTTCTCTACAACGGGAAGGTGGCAGCAGTTGGTTCTTGTTTTAAAAAGTAAAATTTTCTTCTCCCACCATACGCGGGAGAGAATAATACAAATATATAGTGAAATGGAGGGAGGGAAGAGGGAATTCTTTTCTGTTATGTGGCTCTCAGGAAAATTGTTCCTAAATGTGCCATATTTATATGCTCTCTTTCTCTCTCAGAGCCCCCCCCCCCCCAAAAGAGCTGGATTCAGAATTGCCCTTTAAGGAAGAACATAGTTTTCCTAAAGGCAAAGCGAATCTTTTGGGCACAGATCATTTGTGTCCTCCCCCAGGCACATAGTCCAACGGCTCTTCACTGTATCACAAAGTGGTGGGGGCCTCAGGAGATGCTCTCAGCAACTATGAGATTATTCACTCCTGAAACAGCAGCACCTGTCAAGACAGCAAAACACTCCCTCGCTGGGTATCGATTCATGATCTCCGTACATTAGTCAGCCAAGACGTCCCCACAGTTAGGTTGCATGTTGCAATTTCTAAAAATAAAACTTCCTCGTTTTGAGTTTCACCAAGCCTTAGGTTTGGTTTTGCAATATTACATATGTGCGCCCTACTTCTTAAATTGTCTCAACTTTCTTATTGCTTTTAGGAAACTTCCCTTTGTGTGGAGAGACTGGCCTCAGAAAGCTTCCTGATGACCTTCAATATGGGAGGATATCAGACTGTATTAGTCTCCTTGGGCGGCTGTAACAGATTACCAGTGACTGCATGGTCTAAACCACAGAAACTTATTTCCCAGCTCTGGAGGCTGGGAGGCCCAAGATCAAGGTGCCAGCAAGGTAGGTTTCATTCCGAGGTTCCTTCTCTTGCCATGTAGGAGGCTGCCTTCTTCCTGCAAGCTCTCTTCTTTTGTGCACACAGGGATGGAGAGAGCTCTCCAGTGTCTCTTTGAGGGCATTCATCCCCTCACGAGGGCTCTACCCTCATGACTTCATCTAATCCTAAACACCTCCTGAAGACCCCCACCTCCAAATACCATCACATTGCCCATTAGGGCTTTAACCTATGAATTTGGGTGTGGTGGTTGGGGGTGGAGATGGAGACAACATTTAGTCTACAGTAGGTTTTCAGACATTGGGGCAATCTCCCCAATTCCTAATCCTGTGATGTAAAATGACAACCAAGGCCACAGGTTGCATCTTAAACTCTGCACAGTTTTCCTTTTAGCTTCCACGACTATATATAAATATATATATTTATATTAAATATATCAATTTATATTAAATATATATTAAAATATATAAATTTTATATATATCAATAGGAAAGTGTATTTAAAATTAATTACCCTCATTTTTAGAATTAAAAAAAAAATTTTTTTTTAAGATTTTATTTATTTATTTGACAGAGAGAGAGATCACAAGTAGGCAGTGAGGCAGGCAGAGAGAGGGGGGGAAGCAGACTCCCTGCTGAGCAGAGAGCCCGATATGGGCCTCAATCCCAAGACCTGAGATCATGACCTGAGCCGAAGGCAGAGGCTTAACCCACTGAGCCACCCAGGCGCCCAAAAGTTTGTTTTTTTTTTTAAAATCCTCTCCAAATACTTCATTAGAATAGTAGGTAGTAGCATTCCTCTGAATGTCAACAAGTTTCTGCCAAATGTCCTTCTACTAGAGAAAAAGAAATTCATGCTAGATACAGGAAGAAGAGGAAAGTAAGTTCCTCTTTGTGGTGGTCTAAAAATAGCATAGAATGCCGCATGTTAAAATGCATTAAAAATGCACAATGGTTTTCTTTTCATCCTTATATCTCCATTTATGGACTGCGATTCATACATAAGAATGCTCTGTCACTGGACAAGCTTAAAAATCAAATTTCACCATAGCATATTTATAATTGCTACTAGGAAAATATGCAGTGTTAAGACAGTGGGTGATTCTTTCCCCTTCAGTCTTTTTTTTCTTTCCCATGTTCTTATAATGTTAATTGTACATTTATTTCTTGAACAATAGTAAATAATGATAGCTAACATTGGTTGAATTCTTAGCATGTACCAGCGACATGCCAAGTATACATACTCCCTGTCTCTTTTAAGCCCCACAAAAGCCCCACGAGGTAGATACTGTTATTATCTATGAAACCACACACAAAAAGTTAAACGTTAAGTATTTCTAATTGCCTCCCTGCTCTTCAACTCCTAGGAAGGTAGTTTCCTCGGAGGATTCTTTATTTTCCTTGGTTGGTACTGTTGGGGACAGGTAATGGTGGAGCCAGGAGAGAGGGGCTAATTTGAAATAAAGAGCTGGAGACTCTGTAGGGCTGGAGGGAGCCGGGCTGAAAGGGGAGAATGAAGAGAAAGCAAGGGTGGATAGGAGGGACAGCTGGAGGCTGGCAAGGGCCAGCAGGAAGGAGACACATGCCATGGTCACTACGGAGAGGAGAGGAATTTGGGGAAACAGTGGGAGAATTGGAGAGGATTTTCAAAGTTAGGTACACAAAGTATAACTTACTTCTTTATTGCTCCAAGAAAGTCTCAATATAGACTCTGCCATATTTCATCTAATCTAAGAAACCACTGCCTATAAGATATAATCAATGGCAGGGTACATCATTATTTTATCTGCCAGCAAAAAGGGAGGGAGAGAGGGAAGAAAGAAAGAAAGAAATTAAGAAAGGAAGGAAGGCAGGAAGGAAGGAAGGATGGGAGGGAAAGAGGGAAGGAGAAAGTATAAGTATACTTGGAAACGTGTTCTGATTTCAAAGAAACACAATAGATTTTTTTGTAATCCTCTCTCAGTGTATGGGTTTTCTTCTTTTTTCGATGCAACATTATTTGGTGAGGTCAGATCTGAGCTGCCCAGGAAGGCTTGACTATATTTTAGTTACATGCATTTTACAGATAAAATTTTACAGATAAAATTGAACCTCAGAGAAGCTAAGTCACTTACCCCCAGGCTCACAGTTAATAAATGGAGAGCCAAGTTTCCAACCCAAATAGCCTGATTCCCAAACCTGTGTTCTTTACCTTTTTTTTTTTAAAGATTTATTTATTTATTTATTTGACCGAGAGAGATCACAAGTAGACAGAGAGGTAGGCAGAGAGAGAGAGAGAGAGAGAGAGAGATAGAGGGAAGCAGGCTCCCTGCTGAGCAGAGAGCCCGATGTGGGACTCGATCCCAGGACCCTGAGATCATGACCCGAGCTGAAGACAGCGGCTTAACCCACTGAGCCACCCAGGCGCCCTGTTCTTTACTTTTTAATTAATAGTCAATAGTCGGCCAGCATTCTATTAAACCTGTATTTAGTAACAAAAATAACTTTTGAATTAAAAAATAACAGCTTTAGGGGTGCATGGGTGGCTCAGCCATTTGAGCATCGTCAGGGTCATGGGATTCAAGCCCTCTGTGGGGCTCACACTCAGCACAGAGTCTGCTTATCCCTCTCTTCTACTTCTCCCCCTGCTCTCTCTAATAAGTAAATAAATAAAATCTTTTTAAAAAATAACAGCTTTATATAACATCATTTACACACTGTTGTGATTCAGAACTCCCTATCCCATCTGGAACAAAGTATGAGAAACCATGACTTGGGCTTTGTGGCTCAAGAATTCCTCTCTCTTTTCAAATTATCTTTAATCGAAAAAGGGTAGGATGGCCAAACACCTGACTATTCATCGGGGGCGGGTCTAAAATCAAAGCAAATTCTGCACTTCTACTAAGCAAACATTTTGTTTTGGAGACAACAAAAGGGAAGCCTTCCTGTGATTCACAGAAACAGAGAAACATCAAGCTCTGAGGACAAGCTCTAGGATCTAGACCAAATATAGAAAATATAAATGGGTGAGCAGACCATGAACATGGGAAAAAGTGTTCAATCTCACTAATAATTACAAAAATCCTAGATTCTCTGATTCCACAACAGGTATCTGACAAGACGGTTTTCCAACACTAACTGGCACTTTTAACCATCTGGATCTTTTTTCATACTGGCCCTTCCTCCAAGAATGCTCCCCTCACCACCACTAATGAAAATCCTTCAAGGGAGAATCAAAAGCTTCCTTTTCGATAAATGCCTCCCAAATTCTCCAACAGGATTAATGGCTCTTTTTAGATTCTCTGATCATGACTCTGATTTTCTTCCTCTTTGGTTTACAGGTTGTTGATAAAAGACCTCTTAAGTAGATTATCAGCTCCCTGAAGACAGGCATCATTTGCTTTTTTTTTTTTTTTAAAGAATTTATTTATTTATGTGACAGAGAGAGCACAAGCAGGCAGAGAGGCAGGCAGAGAGAGAGGAGGAAGCAGGCTCCCTGCTGAGCAGAGAGCCCGATGTGGGGCTCGATCCCAGGACTCTGAGATCATGACCTGAGCTGAAGGCAGCGGCTTAACCCACTGAGCCACCCAGGCGCCCCTGTTGACTTGTTTTTAATGAATGCATGCTTGTATAAAGCTTGAGCACAGTGACTGCTATGTCACTGACATAGGGGAGCTGACTGAGGCCCAGAGCAGGGACCACTGTAATAGACCAGAATATATCACCCCAAATATGTCTCTTTGGTCTTAAGTTTTACTTTGAGCTTGTGTTTTTAAGACACAACAGATGGAGAAGAAGCTCTGAGAGCAGGGTAGAAGTTACCATTTTATAAGGGAAATTTACATTTATAAAGGAAATCTCCATTTGTAAGGGTATACCAGAAAGAGAAGGAAGACTTTAGATCACAAGAGACTTAGCAATAGAGAAGGCTCTGCCTTAAATCTATATTAATAAACCTTATCCTTGCTGACTGTACTCTTCCTGGTCACTTCCCATAAATTGCCTCCCCATACTTCCTTTGTTTTAGCTAAAGATAGAATTTAAGCTCAAGTTCTAGCCACCTCTTTGAACAATTCTTCCCTGAGTTTCTCCCATATGTATAAGATACACATGTTAATAAACTTTGGTTTGTTTTTCTTTTGTTCATCAGTCTTTCACAACAGAGGCCCCAGCCAAGAATCTAGACGAGTAGATCGAAAAGGTTTTCTTCCCTGCCTTACACCACCTAACAGTTGAACCAGATGGACCTGAGAATGTAACTGGATTTTTCCATGGAACACTAGCTACTGCGGTTCCTCTGCGAGCATTCCAGTAGCTACTCCAGTAGTACTATTCTTTAATAACAGGAACAACGACAAATATATCAAAAACCAAAAAACTAAGTACATAAGGAATGAAAGAACACTTTGAGGGGTAATGTTCTATTCCGTTTTTCTTCAAATGTATTATGGAAATTGTCAAACAGTTGAATCATAAAGTTGAATCAAAAAGTTGTAATAGATGGCAGAATGAATTTCATCTATATTCATTAGTTGCTAACATTTGCCTTTTTTCTGAACAATTTAAAAATAAATTGTACATCCAGATACCACCAGTGATTATTTCAGCATGCATCTCCTAAAAATAAGGACATACACCTACATAAACATAATAATATTATCGATTATAAAAATAATTTCTTAACATTATCCAATTCAAATGCAAATTTCCCCCAACTACCCCCAAAATGTCTTTTACAACTAGATTTTGTTTTGTTTTATTCAATTAGAATCTAATCAAGGTTTATACATTGCATTTCATTATTTCTCTTTAGCTTCCTTCAATACAGGACAATCCCTCAATTACTTTAATTACTTATGATATTTACTTTTTAAAAGTACAATCCATATCTATGTCTTACAGAATGTTCCACTATCTGATTGTATGTGTGTGACAGAGAGAGAGATGCAGGGTAATGTGTCCTTCTACCCTCTGTGTTTCCTATTAAATACTGAGGTTGGGTGATTCAGATTAAAACTTTTTGGTAAAATTGTTTCCTATATGATTTATATGTCATAGAGCTTCTCATCAGAAGGCACACATCAGGTGTCCCACTTTTAGTGATGAGGTTGAACTGCATGGTTGAAGGGCTGATCAGCTGATCATTTGCAATGAGTAAAGAACTTGTGGAGTGACACCCTGTTCTACCTTGCTCATTTTTGTAGCTTTCATTTCCTACCACAGGCCACACCCAAAAGGTGGATGAGTTCTACCTTGGCTCTACAAACTAGAGTTGAGCACAAGCATCCAGATCTCACGAAGTTACTTCCTTTAATGGGTTATTCTGGAGTAATGGAGACCCTGCAACCCTAGGAGATGGTGGTAGGGATCCCCAGAGCAGGTACTGACGGGTAACAAAGTTTCTGCTGATGCCTCAGGCTGAGTTTCCAGACCCATACTAAGTGCTTGGGAGGAGCTGCCTTCTTTCAGAGACCATCGGAGGAGGCTGCCTAGAGCTTTGGAAAAGGCAGAAAAAACTTTTTTTTTTTTAAACTGTCATTTCAAACCTGAGAACAGTTTTCTGTTTTGCAATAAGTGAAGACTTGGAATCTCCCTCAGTTCTTGGAAAACCACTTGCCTAGTTCATTAGTGTTATGTAAATTTTTAGCAGGAAATGTTTGAGCTAAATTGCTTTTTATAATGTAAGAGGGTGCCTATGCTTTTGCATAGTCATATTTCTTCCAAGTCTGTTCCCTTATGAGAAACGTTATTTTGTTTTGTTTTGTTTTGGGATAGGTGTGTGGGTTGCTTAATGGTTTAAAAATCCTCTGCACCTAGGGCACATATTGCATGGAGCACTGGGTATGGTGCATAAACAATGAATTCTGGAACACTGAAAATAAATTCAAAAAATAAATAAATATTTTTAAAAAATTCTCTGCACCTAAAAACTGTTTCTCATTCTGGTGGAGCAGAGTGGAAGGGGCACCCCAAGAAACAGTATGTGTGTATTTATCATGTAATCATGAGGGTACCATCCACAGAAGCTCTTTCAAACTGAGTGAAAGAATATGAACAGACCGGAGGCAGTCTGGGCCCTAACCCTGGGCATTCCCAGAAATACCCATTTGCAGGGTAGCTTAAAATCATCTTATCTTGGTATGAAAGTAAAACGTGACCTCCCTGTGATATAGCTTGATACAGTGCACAAAATGCTCTTATACTAATATGCACACATAAAACTTCTCTGAAAAAAACAGTGTGTGGGGGGCTCCTGGGTAGCTCAGTCAGTTAAGCAACTGCCTTTGGCTCAGGTCATGATCCCGGAGTCCCAGGATTGAGCCCACATTGGGCTCCCTGCTAAGTGGGGAGTCTGCTTTTCCCTCTGGCCCTCACCCCGCCCTTATGCTCTTTCTCTCTCTCCCCCTCCCTCTCTCAAATAAATAAATAAAATCTAAAAAAAAAAAAGAAAAGAAAAAAAAAAGCAGTGTGGGCATAGGAAGTAGTGGACACAGACATGAGACACATAAAGAAGCCCCCACTGCCATCACTGGCAGCTTTGAGAGAGAACAAAAGGGCACATGTTGGCTACCAAATCCTTTCACATTTTATTTTTATTATTTTTTTTAATTTTTTTATTTTTTCAGCATAACAGTATTCATTATTTTTGCACCACACCAGTGCTCCATGCAATCCGTGCCCTCTACAATACCCACCACCTGGTGCCCCCAACCTCCCACCCCCCACCCCTTCAAAATTCTCAGATCGTTTTTCAGAGTCCATAGTCTCTCATGGTTCACCTCCCCTTCCAATTTCCCTCAACTCCCTTCTCCTCTCCATCTCCCCTTGTCCTCCATGCTATTTGTTATGCTCCACAAATAAGTGAAACCATATGATAATTGACTCTCTCTGCTTGACTTATTTCACTCAGCATAATCTCTTCCAGTCCCGTCCATGTTGCTACAAAACTTGGGTATTCATCCTTTCTTTTTTCTTTTTTTTTCTTTTTTTTTTTTTTTTACAGCTTTATAAACATATATTTTTATCCCCAGGGGTACAGGTCTGCGAATCGCCAGGTTTACACACTTCACAGCACTCACCATAGCACATACCCTCCCCAATATCCATAACCCCACCCCCCTCTCCCAACCCCCTCCCCCCATCAACCCTCAGTTTGTTTTGTGAGATTAAGAGTCACTTATGGTTTGTCTCCCTCCCAATCCCATCTTGTTTCATTTACTCTTCTCTTACCCCCTCAAGCCCCCATGTTGCATCTCCTCTCCCTCATATCAGGGAGATCATATGATAGTTGTCTTTCTCCGATTGACTTATTTCGCTAAGCATGATACCCTCTAGTTCCATCCATGTCGTTGCAAATGGCAAGATTTCATTTCTTTTGATGGCTGCATAGTATTCCATTGTGTATATATACCACATCTTCTTTATCCATTCGTCTGTTGATGGACATCTAGGTTCTTTCCATAGTTTGGCTATTGTAGACATTGCTGCTATAAACATTCGGGTGCACGTGCCCCTTCGGATCACTACGTTTGTATCTTTAGGGTAAATACCCAGCAGTGCAATTGCTGGGTCATAGGGTAGTTCTATTTTCAACATTTTGAGGAACCTCCATGCTGTTTTCCAGAGTCCTTTCACATTTTAAACAGGCAAAGACTGTCTTCTTTGGCCAGGAGCGGAGGGCAGCAATCTATACAATGTCACTAAAATTGAATCAGTGCTAGGTAAATAGCAATTCTGTCATCCTCTGGCCTTGATATGTTATCGATGGGTCAGAATTTAGCCAAATTAGAGTGGATCTCTCCAGTGGGATGAACACATTATCCAAAAGCTTCTTGTTGGCATAAAGTTGTTCATTCTTCCTTATGTTCTTGCTAATATCTGCAGACTAAGTAGTAATGTCACCGCCTTAATGCCTGATTGGTAATTGATAACTTCGCTTATTTTCCTTATGATCTGGCAGAAGATTTATCAATATTATTAATCTCTAATAACCAGTTTTTTATTTCAATGATTTTCTCTTTGCTTTCCGTTTCATTTATTTCTGCTTTGATCTTCATTATTTCCTTTCTTTTGCTTCCTTTAGTTTAATTCGTCTCATTTTTCTAGTTTCTTAAGGTGGATACTGAGGTCATCGATTTGAGACCTCTCTTTTATTCTAATATGGGCATTTAATGCTACAAATTTCCCCCTACTGCTCCTTTTGCAACATTCCAAAAATTCTGTCATGTTTTTATGTTCACTCAGTTCAAAGAAGAATTTCTAATGTCCTTTTTAATTTCTTCTATTACATATGGCTTATTTAGAAGTATGTTATTTAGTATATAAGTTATTTGAGATTTTTCCAGAAGTCTGCAATTTATTTCCAATCTAATTTCACTATAGTTAAGAAGATATTTATTATGACTTTAATCTTATAAAATTTATTGAGACTAGTTTTACGGCCCAAAATATGACCTACTTGGTAAATTTTCCATGTGCACTTGAAAATGTATGTTTTGCTTTCTTACACCATATACAAAAAATAAACTCAACATGGATAAAAGACTTACATGTGAGATCTGAAACCATAAAATTCCTAGCAGTAATCTTCTGATATCTGCCATAGAAACATCTTTTTTCTTATGTGTCCTTTGGTAAGGGAAACAAAAGCAAAATTAAACAATTGTGACTACACCAAAATAAAAAGCTTTCACACAGTGATGGAAATCATCAACAAAACAAAAAGGCAACATACTAAATGGGAGAAAATATTTGCAAATGCTATATCTGATAAGAGGTTAATATCCAAAATATATAAATAACTTATACAACTGAACACAAAACACATAATCCAATTAAAAAATGAGCAGAAGACATGAAAAGACATTTCTCCAAAGAAGACATACAAATGGGCAATAGACACAAGAAAAGATGCTCAACATCACTAATCATCAGGAAAGTGCAAATCAAATGAAATAGCACCTCACACCTGTCAAAATGGCTAGAATCAAAAAGAGAAGAAATTAAGTGTTGGCCAGGATGTGGAGAAAAAGGAACCCTTGTGCACTATTGGTAGGAATGCAAGCTCTTGTAGCCACTGTGGAAAACAGTATGGTGGTTCCTCAAAAAATTAAAGATAGAATTACCAAGGAGGAAAAGCAAGATGGCAGAGGAGTAGGAGACCTAAATATCACCAGGTCCCAGGAGTTCAGCTAGATAGTTATCAAACCATTCTGAACAGCTACAAACTCAACAGGAGAGAGAAGAGAAGAGGAGCAGCAATTCTAGGAACAGAAAATCAACTACTTTCTTGAAGGTAGGACGTGCAAAGAAGTGAATCCTAGGCAACATTTGGGAAGATAGATGGCAGGGGGAGGGGCCGGCTCCTGGCACGTGAGAGAGCCGCAGAGCACAAAATCAGAACTTTTAGAAGTCTGCTCCACTGAGGGACATTGCTCCAGAGGCTAAGCAGTGGTGGAACCCTCACAGGGACAATGTGGCCTCAGGACCTGCAGGGTCACAGAAAGACCAGGGGTGTCTCAGTGTGGCAGAGCACCCAGGTATCAGAGGGACGAAGGAGGCAGCAGAGACGGAGCTGAGGAGTGGGCTCTCAGCTCAGGGTTACCTTAAACTGTAATCTGAGGAACAGTTGGGTGACTACTCTTCGAGCAGGGACCGAACAAGCAGCAGATCTGGGGAGACTCACCTTCCTCCTCCGGGAAGAGCGGTGCGGGAGCTCACTGCAGAAATCAGCTGGGTTTGGAGACTCTAAACAGGGCCGTGCACCAGAGATAGAAATGTTCAGTCAAATGCTGGGTTGAGCACAGAGTGCAGCTGGAGACCAGGGAGACTGGAGATATTGACTACTTTTCTCTGAGGGTGCACTGAGGAGTGGGGCCCCTGAGCTCTGGGCTCCTACGGGGTCAGAGATTGGGAGGCCGTCATTTTCATTCTAGTCTTCCAAAGCTCTATGGAAAGCGTGCAGGGTACAAAAGCTCCAAGAGCAAACCTGAGCAGATTACTTAGCCTGGCCCCTGGCAAGGGTGGTACAATTCTGTCTCAGGCAAAGACATTTGAGAATCACTGCAACAGGCCGCTCTCCCAGAAGATCCAGCAAGAACATCCAGCCAAGACCAAGTTCACCAATCAATGAGAACTGCTAGGAGAAAGCAACACACAGAATTCATAGCTTTTTTCCCATGATCCTTTAGTCTTTCAAAGTTAAATTTTTTAATTTTATTTTTTCTTATTCTATTTTTAAAATTTTTCCTCTTTCCTATTTTAATGTTTTTTAACTATTTTATCTTATCAATACCTTTTTAAAAACCTTTTTAAATTTTCATTGTTATAGTCATATTTTATCCCTTCATTGTATTTAACCTTATTTTTTGTATACATATAGGTTTATATTTCTTTAGAATTTTGGGATACAATTTCTTCTAATAGATCAAAATATACCCTAAATCTAGCATATGGCTTTGTTCTAGTCTCTAGCCTGATCACATTCTTTATTCTTTTTTTTTTCTTTTTCTTACCTTTTTCAACCAACTTCTTATCAATTCATTTTTTAGAGTATTTTTAAATTTTCATCAATACAGTCATATTCCATCCCTCAATTGTGTTTAACCTTATTTTTGTATATATATGTTTTTCTTTCTTTAAAATTTTGGAAGGTAGTTTCTTCTAACACACCAAAATAAACCCAAAATCAGGTGAATGGCTCTGTTCTACTCACCAGTCTAATTACACACACACACACACACACACACACACACACACATATATATGAACGACATATAATATATAAATTTAATATTATTTAATTTTAATAATTATTGAATCATTGTTAATTATTTATTTATTTATTAATAATTTTTTGTTAATGATTATTATTAATAGTTAAATTTAATAATATTTAAAATACATATTTATATATATTTTATATGTATTTTTTCATTTTCTCCCCCTTTCTTCTCTCCCTGGTTTTGAGTCTCTTCTGATTTGGTTAGCGTATATTTTCCTGGGGTCATTGCTACCCTTTTAGTATTTTGTTCTCTCACTTACCTATTCTTATCTGGATAAAATTACAAGGTGGAAAAACTCACCACAAAAAAAGAACAAGAGGCAGTAGAGATGGTTAGGGACCTAATCAATACTCAAAATGGACATTAGTAATATGTCAGAACTACAGTTCAGAAGGACGATTATCAAGGTACTAGCTGGGCTTGAGAAAAGCATGGAAGATATTAGAGAATCCCCTTCTGGAGAAATAAAATCCCTTTCTGGAGAAATAAAAGAACTAAAATCTAACCAAGTTGAAATTAAAAAGGCTATTCATGAGGTACAATAAAAAATGGAGGCTCTCGCTGCTAGGATAAATGAGGCAGAAGAGAGAATTTGTGATATAGAAGACCAATGATGGAGAATAAAGAAGCTGAGTAAAAGAGAGATAAACAACTCTGGATCACGAGGGGAGAATATGAGAGATAAGTGATACCATAAGATGAAACACTATTAGAATAATTGGGATCGCAGAAAAAGAAGAAAGAGAGAGAAGGGCAGAAGGTACATTGGAGCAAATTATAGCAGAGAATTTCCCCAATTTGGTGAAGGGAACAAACATCAAAATCCAGGAGGCACAGAGAACCCCCCTCAAAATCAATAAAAATAGGTCAACACCCCATCATCTAATAGTAAAACGTACAAGTCTCAGTGACAAAGAGAAAATCCTGAAAGCAGCTCAGGACAAGAGGTCTGTAACATATAATGGTAGAAATATTAGATTGGCAGCAGACCTATCCACAGAAACCTGGCAGGCCAGAAAGAACTGGCATGATCTATTCAGAGCACTAAACGAGAAAAATATACAGTCAAGAATACTATATCCAGCTAGGTTGTCATTGAAAAAGGAGAAATAAAAAGCTTCCAGGACAAACAAAAACTAAAAGAATTTGCAAACACCAAACCAGCCCTACAGGAAATATTGAAAGGGGACCTCTAAGCAAAGGGAGAGCCTAAATGTAACAGACCAGAAAGGAACAGAGACAATATACAGTAACTTACATTCATATGGCACTAAATTCATATCTTTCAATAGTTACCCTGAGTGTAAATGGGCTAAATGCCCCCAATCAAAAGACACAGGGTATCAGAATGGATAAAAAAACAAGACCCATCGATTTATGCTATCTACAAGAAACTCATTTTAGACCCAACGACACCCCCAGATTTAAAATGAGGGGATGAAAAACAATTTACCATGCTAGTGGACATCAAGAGAAAGCTGAGGTGGCAATCCTTATATCAAACAAATTAGATTTTAAGCCAAGATCATAAAAAGAGATGAGGAAGGACACTATATCATACTTAAAGGGTCTGTCCAACAAGAAGATCTAACAATGTCCCTAACATGGGAGCACCAAATTATATAAACCAATTAATAAAATCAAAGAAACACATCAACAATAATACAATAATAGTAGGGGACTTTAACACGCCCCCCCCCCATGAAATGGACAGATCATCTAAGCAAAAGACCAACAAGGAAATAAAGGCTTTAAATCATACACTAGGCCAGATGTGACATCACAGATATATTCAGAACATTCCATCCCAAAACAACAGAATACACATTCTTCTCTAGTACACATGGAACATTCTCCAGAATAGATCACATCCTAGGTCACAAATCAGGTCTTAACTGGTACCAAAAGATTGGGATCATTCCCTGCATAATTTCAGGCCATAATGCTCTAAAACTAGAACTCAATCACAAGAGGAAATTTGGAAAGAACTCAAATACATGGAGGCAAAAGAGCATCCTACTAAAGAATGAACGGGTCAACTAGGAAATTAAAGAAGAATTGAAAAAAATCATGGAAACAAATGAAAATGAAAACACAACTGTTCAAGATCTGTGGGATACAGCAAAGGCAGTCCTGAGAGGAAAGTATATAGCCATACCAGCCTTTCTCAAGAAACAAGAAAGTTCTCAAGTACACGACCTAACCTTACACCTAAAGGAGCTGGAGAAAGTACAGGAAAGAAAGTCTAAACCCAGCAGGAGAAGAGAAATCATAAACATCAGAAGCAGAAATCAATGAAATAGAAACCCAAAGGACAGTAGAACAAATCAATGGAACTAGGAGCTGGTTCTTTGAAAAAATTAGTAAGATGAACAAACCCTTGGCCAGACTTGTCAAAAAGAAAAGAGAAAGGAACCAAATTAATAAAATTATGAACGAAAGAGGAGAGATCACAACCAACATTGAAGAAATACAAATAATTATAACAACATATTATGAGCAACTATATGCCAACAAATTAGGCAATCTGAAAGAAATGGATGCATTCCTAGAGATGTATAAGCTACCAAAACTGAGCCAGAAAGAAAGAGAAAACCTAAGAAGACCCATAACCAGCAAGGAAATTGAAGTAAAAAAAAAAATCTCCTGACAAAGAAGAGCCCAGGGCCAGATGGCTTCCCAGGGGAATTCTACCAAACATTTAAAGAAAAACTAATACCTATTCTTCTGAAGCTGCTCCAAAAAATAGAAATGGAAGGAAAACTTCCAAACTCATTTATGAAGCCAGCATTACCTTGATCCCCAAACCAGACAAAGTCCCCATCAAAAAGGAGAATTACAGACCAACAGCCCCAGTCCACTGCCTGGTATGGAGTTTGAGCTCAGTTAATACTAGTCAGTATAACAATGAGATAACACCTCACACCAGTCAGAATGGCTAAAATTAATAAGTCAGAAATGACAGATTTGGCGAGGATGTGAAGAAAGGGGAAACCTCCTACACTGTTGATGGGAATGAAAGATGATGCAGCCACTCTGGAAAAGTATGGAGGCTCCTCAAAAAGTTGAAAATAGAGCTATCCTATGACCCAGTAATCACACTAGTGGATATTTACCCTAAAGATACAAATGTAGTGATTCTAAGGGGCATGTTCACCCGAATGTTTATAGCAGCAATGTCTACAATAGCCAAACTATGGAAAGAGCTTAGATGTCCATCAACAGATGAATGCATAAAGAAGATGTGGTATACATACACAATGGAATACTATGAAGCCATCAACCCCCCCCCGCCAATCTTGCCCTTTGCAACAACGTGGATAGAACTAGAGGGTACTATTCTAAGTGAAATAAGTCAGTCAGAGAAAGACAATTATCATATGATCTCTCTGATATGAGGAATTTGAGAGGCAGGGCTGAGGGTTGTGGGGGTAGGGAGGGAAAAAATGAAACAAGATGGGATCGTGAGGGAGACAAACCATAAGAGACTCTTAATCTCACGAAACAAATTGAGGATTGTTGGGGGCTGGGGGCAGGAATAGGGTGGCTGGGTTATGGACATTGGGGAGGGTATGTGCTATGGTGAGTGCTGTGAAATGTGTAAGCCTGATGATTCACAGACCTGTACCCCTGGGGCAAATAATATATTATATGTTAATTAAAAAAAAAGTGGGAAAAAAATAGAATTACCATATGATCAAGTAATTCCACTAATTCAAAAAGATATATGCACTTTTATGTTTTTTGAAGCATTATTTATAACAGTCAAGATATGGAAGCAGCCCAAGTGTCCATCTATAGGTGAATGGATAAAAAAGTGGTAATGGAATATTACTCAGCTTTAAAAAAGAATGAATGAAAAATAATACGCAATTGTAATAATAGGGATAGATCTAGAGAGTGAAATGCCATGAAATAAGTCATTCAGAGAAAGATAAACGTCATATGATATCACTCATATGTGGAATTTAAGAACGAAAACAATGATAAAAAGAGACAAGCAAACAAACAAACAAAAAACCCAGACTCTTAAATATAGAGAACAAGCTAGTGGTTGCCAGAGGAGAGGTAGGTGGGGGGATGGGTCAAATAGGTGAAAGAATTAAAAATACACTTGTGATGAGCACTGAGTAATGTACAGAAGTATTGAATCATTATATTGTACACCTAAAACTAACATAACACTATGTTAATTATACTTGAATTAAAAAAAAAAGAAAAGGTGTGTTTTGCTTTTATTGGGTGGAACATTTTAAGTCAAGTTCATTAATAATGTTGTTCAAATCTTCTAAATCCTTAAGGATTTTCTATCTTCCTGGATAGAAGGGTAACAAGATCTTCAACCACACTTTATTTGTTTATTCCTCCCTGCTTTAGTCTTTGCTTTATGTATTTTGAAGATCTGTTAGGCCACATGAACATTTATGATTTTTGTATCTTCTTGATGAATTGACACCATTGTCATTTTAAAATAACTTTATCTCTATGAAATCAACTCTGTCTGATCTTAACATAGCCACCTCAGCTTTCTTCTGACTAAAATTTGCATGTATATCTTTTTCCATCCTTTTACTTTTACCCTAATTAACTTTATTGATTGATTGATTGATTGATTAAAAGCCATGTGTGTGTGTGTTTGTGTGTGTGTGTGTTTTAAAGATTTTATTTACTTATTTGAGAGAGAGAGAGAGAGAAAGAGGGAGAGCACAAGGAGGGGGAATAGCGGGGGTAAAGGGAGAAGCAGGCTCACTGCTGAGCAGGGTCTCGGTCCAAGGACTCTGAGTCCCTGCCCATGACTAGGGCCAATGGCAGATGCTTATCCAAATGAGCCACCCAGGCACCCCTGCTAAATAACCTTATATTTAAGTGTGTTTCATGTAGGCAGCATATCATTTGGTCTTGTTTTGATAACTAATCTGACATTCTTTATCTTTTTTTTTTTTAATAGAGAGCATGCATGTGGCAGGGTTGAGGAGCAGAAGGAGAGGGGGAGAGAGAATCCTAAGCAGGCTCCAAGCACAGTGGGGAGCTCGACCCAGGGCTGGATCTCACCACCCTAAAATCATGACCTCAGCTGAAATCAAGAGTCAGATGCTTAACCAACTAAGCTACCCAGGTATCCCAACATAATTAGATTTTCAATTTATCATCTTGCTATTTGTTTTTTATTAGTCCTATATGCCCTTTGTTTCCTTTTTCCGCCTAGTTGTAGATTAATTGAGCATATTTATGATTCTACTTTAACTCCTTTACTAGCTTATTAGCTATAATTCTGTTTCTTTATTTTAATGGTTGCTTCAGGGTTTATTGCATGTTTTTAAGTTATCACAATCTACCTTCAAGTGATACTATACCATTTCACATATCATATAAGAACACTACAGTAGTATGCTTCCATTTCTCTCCTCCCAGCCTTTATAAGATTGTTTTCATGCATTTTACTTTGACATATGTTAGTGAACCCCACAATACATTGTTATTATTTTTGTTTAAACAGTCAATTATCTTTTGAGATGTTTAGGAATACAGCCCTGCCATAAGAGAGGCTTTCTCAGCCTGTGATCCGCAATCTACATTGGGACTGAGAGTCAGAAAATGCCTGGGGCCCCAAGACTTTCTCAAGAGCTTCCTGTTAGTATTTCCCACCCAGCTTAAGAAGCATGAGAGCCAGCATAATGACAAAGATCAGATTAAGGACACCATCTTCCTCATAAACCTAATGCCTTTTTTTTTTAAAGATTTTATTTATTTATTTACAGAAAGAGAATACAAGCAGGGGGAGCGGGAGAGAGAGAGGCAGTCTCCCCGCTGAGCATGGAGGCCAAACACAGGACTCGATCCTAGGACCCTTGGTTCCTGGCCTGAGCTGAAGGCAGATGCTTAACCGACTGAGCCACCCAGGTGTTCCTTAAACCTACTATTCCTGATGGCCCCAAGTATCTGTCCTTATGTTAAGGAAGAAAGAACTGTCACATAGAGCAACCAGTAAATAACTGAAATTTCAGAATGCTGAACTATGTAAATGAGATTTTATGTGCTATTTGGCCATGGTTACCCAGTCATATAGCTGGCAGGAAGCCAATAGCTGGAAAGCCTCCTAAGCGTCAGCAGGAACTTGTACTGTCCACAAGACCACATGTCAGGCCTATAAGCTGCTCTTGAACCACAGGATTCCCAATCTGGTTGCCCCAGAGTCTGATAATTCGATTTCACTACTTTGAGCACAATCCCCTCCTCCAGGCCAGACTTCTGTTTTACCTGGAGCCTCATACCTGTCATAGTGACAAGTCAGACCAGTAGCCTTCTCCACATTTACCACACCAGATTCCCCTCTGCTACTCCTTACAAGGTCTCCCTGACACTATTCAAGGGTCAATCTGCATGCTGGACCAGACTTACAGTAGGGTCTGCCCCCCCAGTCTCCACTCTGCCCCACTGGCTAGTCCAATCTCCAGGGACCAGATCCTCTAGTTGGGCCTGAACAGTTGCCATCACCACCCAGGTGTTGAAAGAGGAGACTTTGGATGAAATCCCCCTACCTACCCATGCAGGGTCCTCCATCTATGGTCAACTATTAGTGTTTCAATTAATTGAAGTGTCTCTGAATATAACTTCTACCTGAGCTTCTAATTCTGAGATCTTCTCAGTTTACACATTTTCCCCTATTTTCCCCTCCATCCAACCACCCTTCAGACATCTTTGATCATGTGTCCCTTTTGCCTTCTCTCCTCAAAACCAAAATGTTTTTCGTTGAATGAAACTTAGAAAAAAATTATTGAGCCCTACTAAGGATATGTAAGATAGAGCTGGACTCAGAGGTGGAAAAGTAGGAATAAGAAATTCTGATCTCTGCAGCAAGGAGTTTTTTTCCTATTTGATGGGAAGTGGAGGAGATCCAGGCTCAGTGGATCCTGAAGCTTATGCAATTTTGTGGCCCTCTAAGAGAAAGTATACAAAGCTCCAAATACACATCATTTATTTCTTAAGGAGGAAAATCACAACAAATTAAAAACTATATAAACTTTAGACATCCAAGGATCATGAAACCCAGAAAAATTATATATTTTCATCAATTGTTTGATTTATCTCTTTAACACTTTATCCCTACACTTTTTTGTTGCACACATTCTCTGGTTGCTTCTTCATATACCAATAAATTTGTGAAATAATTTTTCATAGAAAAAGCGGGAGGATAATTTAGTCTTTCCTCTACCATGTTTGAACAAAAGTTGCTCTTCCCTGACAGTTGAGAAAAGTCTCTTTCCACTTCTCCAGCTCAGCTTCACAATTCATTATTTGTAATATCATATATATTGTTGGATTTTCCCCAAACTTGTGGAAAACTGTCAAGTTCATTTCCTATAGGAGCTATATAATTTCAGGGACTTTCAAGTTTTCTTGTTCGGTGACTTATCTTATTCTTCAACTTGACTACACTCCCTATCCAGTTTGCCACCCATATCTTCCTCATGGCTTATTATGAGTTATATATCTTTGATGTTATGTCAATGTTTTACATCAGGACAGCAAAAACTTAGTAAGAATGTACATAGAAGTGCTTGGGAGATGCCATTTCAGGCTCACAGACAGGCAGGATCTCATGGTGTCATGGGATCAGAATTATGGAATTTCAGCATCAGGAGAGGCCTTAGACCTTCATTTTATCACCAGCACTGGGAAGTATATGGACAATTCAGGGAAGGCCTCCAGATGTGGGGGGAAAGCATCAAAAGGACACTCCTTTTGCAGTGGGCAGTAAATCCAGTATAGCCTAATGTGAAGTTCTTGTCTTTTACTGGTATTGGGGGAGCTCAGAATTGATTGATATGGTCTGGGAGTTTGGGGGCAAAAATTGGAACTGAGTCCCTGACATACCTTTTTTTCCCCCTTAGATTCAGTGCAATTTTATTTTTTAACAAGTTTCTTGAGATATAATACACACCATACAATTCCCCTATTTAAAGTGTACAAAGTCAGTGGTTTTTAGTATACCCACAGAGTTATGCAATAATTATCACAATGAATTTTAGATTATTTTCATAATCCCCAAAAGAAATCCCACACTCCTTAGTAGTCATGCCCCATTTCCCTCCACCAGCACCTCCAAGCCCTAGGCAATCACTAGCCTGCTTTACCTTTCACTGCCTATCCAAAATTAAAAGGCCAACACGCTCTATGAGTCTCAGTTATCTCACCTAATAACACTTCTTCTCAGTGTCCACAAACCTTGAACAAACAGGTAAGTCTGTGAGTAGAACTCTAGGCTTTTGCCTAGTGAGTCACCAGGGCGGGGTGTGGGTCAGACTCTGGGATGACAAAGCCTGGGTGAAGCAGCCGATGGAGGCAAAAAATCCCGGGATAGAAGGGTCAAAGGCCAAAGTTTATGCTGGGGACTGGCAGAAATGTCACAGCACCAGTGGCACTCTGGTGGATCATGATAGCCTCCCAAATCACCTTCTAGAAGGCCCAGGGAGACAGTCCCACAGTGGAATAAAGCCCTTGGGCTTTGGAGTCAGAGATCCCAGGCATAAATGCTGGCTCCTCACTTGCTAATTGTGTGCACCTGGGCTGACATAAATTCTCAAGCCTCACTTTCTCACTGGCAAACTGGAGAAAGAAACCAGGACTGGGAGAGGTGGACTGCAGTGTTCAGACTCACAGAACGGCCCCCTCTACAGCTGAGTGCCTGACACACAGCCAGACCCCCAACACTTCCCCCAGTGAGGGACGCAGGTCCCACCTCCCCACATCTGCCAACACCAAGAGCATTTTTAAAAGAAGGACCCCATGATTATGAAAGCAGGGAATTGTCCTTTGGCTGTTCCAACCTTTGCAGCTGTGCTGCCGGTCCCCAGCTTGCTCAGGCCCAGAGAATCCTGGGCAGCTTTGAGCACAAAACTTTCTAATGAGCATCCACCCGCCTTCCCTCTCACAGCTGGGCCACGTTATTCACTAACCCGCTATGGGGGAGCCAGGGTCTGGACGCAGGCTCTCCTTCCCTTGACCGTAGGACCCCACACATAGAGGACCCACACCCCACACTCAGGTTGCACGGTCAGCTAAGCACCTCCCCCTGCCCAACCTTCCCCCGCCCCCCCGACCAGCATCTCCTCCCAAGGAACAGGATTTTACATGTGCAAAAACACACACAGGCACACCGTCTCCCTTTGTTGTTGTTGGCCCTTCATGTGTCACCAGAGCGAACACAAACAGAACTTCTTAACCTGAACCTGAACGAGAAGCTCTACACTTGTCCAGGGATCTCCAGACCTGTACTGAATACACTCTGGGAGAAAGGAAGGACTACCCTGCTTCCCGAGTTTTTCTGCCCAAATTCTTCGTCCTAAGACAAGTCTATTAACTCTCATCCCCAGCTGCCTACCAGTGTCTCAGGGGAAGAATCTGGAGGCACTCGTGGCTGGCCTCAACCTAAAACTCAGAGAAGGAGCGAGGCCGTCATGGTATCAGCCAGGACCAAGAGAACCAACTCCAGCAAACCTGAGCAAAAGAGGGGAGGTCTTGGCTCACATGGCCAGTGAGGCAGGGGTGGCACTGGATCCAGGGCTCCACGCACCCAGGGGTCACCTTTGCTGTCTCTACTTCCCCCTTTCTGCTTCCACACATGTTCCCTTATTCTTTGGCCAATGTGAAACTTGGTGCAGATAGTCAGGGAGCTGGCAGGGTAACTTCGTCAGCCCCCTTTAGCAACCCCGAGAAAAAGCAGCTCCCCTCTCCTAGCCCCAGGGGACTCCAACAGGCCCTGCTCAGTCACATGGCCAGCCCTCCAGTCCTGGAGCTAGGACAGAGGAAAGTGTTCTGGGCAGGCAAAAATAGTAGCTACAACAGTCCTCTACATGGCAGCTGTTTTCAAACATGAGAAACTTCTCCTCTCTAAGTAAAAATAGAGCCTAAATGCTCTAAAGTAGAGGCAGAGTCTGAAAGGCCAAGAAAGCTGCCAAGAACAGCCGTTCTGTAAATAAAGCACTGTGTGCTAGAGTAGGACAAGGGACCTCCTGAAAAGCAATTGGTAACAGGCTGTCCTTGGGCACCCTGGCATCTCCTGACCATGCCCATGTAGAAGGAACAAGGTTCCTTGAACTTGGCAGCCTTGCCCAGTGTGGGAAGAAAGGGCAGGGCTCTCCCACATCTCTCCCACATGCTCTCTCCACCCCTGACCTGACTCTCCTCCTCTAATGTGACCCCTTAAGGTTGCCCAGTGCTGCAACCCACCCCCTCACCAGAGAAAACTCCACCACCCCCTACAGGAGGAGGTCCACCTCTGGCCCGTTCCAGGTCCACAAGGAGAGTGACTATGGTCCTCTGGTCCAGACTCCCACCACAAGGGATATGGGACAGCCTCCCCTGCAACTATCGTTACTTCAGAACTAAACACATTTGGGGGGCGCCTGAGTGGCACAGTTGACAAAGCGTCTGACTCAGGGTTTTGGCTCAGGTCGTAATTTCAGGGTCGTGAGACTGAGCCCTGTGGTCAGCTCTGTGCTCAGCCCAGAGTCTGCTTGAAATTCTCTCTCCCTCTCCTTCTGCCCCTCCTGCTCACACTCTCTATCTCAAATTAATAAATCTTTAAAAAAATATAAACACATTCTTCAAAGACAGATGAGCCTTTCCTCCTCTCAGCCCAGGGGCTTTGCCCCTACCCTTCAGTAATGGCAGGCTCTTGCCTCACCCTGATCCCCAGGTGCTGAGGAGCATTCAGCTCTCTTTCTTAAAAATTCGGATTTTGGGGGCGCCTGGGTGGCTCAGTGGGTTAAACCTCTGCCTTGGGCTCAGGTCATGATCTCAGGGTCCTGGGATCGAGCCCTGCATCGGGCTCTCTGCTCGGCGGGGGGCCTGCTTCCTCCTCTCTCTCTGCCTGCCTCTCTGCCTACTTGTGATCTCTCTCTCTCTCTGTGTCAAATAAATAAATAAATAAATCTATCTTTACAAAATTTGGGATTTTTTTTTAAGTTTTATTTGTGTTAGAGAGAGCGAGTATGAAAGGGAGAGGAGAATCAGATTTCACACTGAACACAGAGCCTGAAGCCAGGCTCAATCTCATGGCCCCTGAGCCCAAACCGAGAGTCAGATACTTAACCGACTGAGCCCCCAGGCACCCCAAAGCTTCAGATATTCTGAATGAGAGTGCCAACAGCACTGTAGGAAGTGACCAATGAGAGGTGGATCAGCATGGGATGAAGACAATAATGAAGGAACAGTAAAAGTAGTCAACACCAGAGGAGGAAAACCAGAGAAATAACAGGGACAGAGGGAGCAACAGTGGTGATGAAAAAAAGCAACAGCCACCACTCACTGAGCACTTACTATGTGCCAGGCTCTAAGCACTTCACAAGTGTGAACTCATTTATTTATTTGTACATTTTAAATGTACAAACTTTTAAATGTACAAATGTTCCCCGAGATATTTTTTTAACTACAAAGATAAAGACAGTAACTTCCAGAGGAGAAACCTGGTGAACATGTGGAAAATTACCAGGAATAGGACATTACGGCACCAGAAACCCCCAACATGATGCACTGAGGACAAAACATCACTTCTGTTGTCTTCTTGCCCAAAATACACAACCTCATTCTCATTGTGAGAAAATATCAAACAAACCCAAATTGAAGGACATTCAACTATTCAAAAGTATTAAAGTCATAAAAGGCAAGGAAATGTGAAGAAACTGCAGCAGGTTGGAGGAGTCCAAGGAAAAATAACTTCTTGCCATGTGGGACCTTGAACAGGATTCTGGAACAGAAAATTGTGTAGGCAACAGAATGTTGATTTCCTGTTGTTGGTTCGTCCAGGGCTGACTGTGACCATTGCAACACAGTTAGGGGAAGTTCGCTGGGGGAAGATGGGTACTCTTTGTACTACAACTTCTCTGGAAGTCAAATATGAAGTCAAAATTTAATGTTTAATTATTTTTGAATGTAAAGTTTTCTAAGTGTGAGATTTCTCCAAACACATCAACCCCCCTCAGAAGAGTAACGTTAGTGGATTGGTCTACCAGCAGTGAAAAATGCCAAGACCTCGGATAAGGCAGAGAGTATTTTTGTCTTCCGCATTGTCAGAAATTGACCACAGCTAGGATTATTACAGCTCTAATAGCCCCTATTTGTTAAGCAGGTCCTCAGGTGCAAGGACTGTACCAGCACCCATTTCGAAAAGCATTTCTGCAGTTTCTGGAGGTGTGACCGCAAGACGGCTGCCTATGATGAGACGCTCCTCCCCAGCCTCGTACACCAACAGGCTCACAATGAGGTTGTTCTGCATCTTCTGTCTTGTTATTCAACCCAGCAGGACGCGGGGAGTGAGAAAGTTCTCAGCTTTCTTGACAGCGCATCACAGCCCTCCTTCTTCATTCCTTCCATGGTGACTCACTTTTGGAGGCTTTCACAATCAAATAAATAAAGGCATTTCCCACCAACTTTAAGCTGGAGATCATCCGTCAACGTCCCCCACTCCTTTCTCATATCCCACAGAGGAAAACTCAGTGTGACATTACTGCTAAGCAGTTGGCATCTGTCTACATTCAATTATCTTCTTTACCTTTCTCTGTGCTTCTCTGGGTTTCTCTCATCTCACCAACCAGGAGGGCAACAGCAGATCAGAGACTGCTGCTAGAATCCTTAGGCCTGGCCTTCGGGCTGACTGCAGCTCCAGGGCCAGGCACATTAGTCCCCAAGTTTTCAATGAGCTAAACAGGTGGTACTTGTACCTTGTCACTATGCAGGACCTTGGCACCCGTCATCTGGCTGCTGGGTCGCTGCCCAGTTAGGTCTCCTGCTAGGCCCTTGCATGCCTGCCCCTTGGCTGTCTTTGTGCTGAGCCAGCCAAGTTCTGTTTTCATTCCCTTCTGTCCACCCCACAGACTGGAAACAAATTATCCAATGATGAGTTAACACCTCATTCTTGTGCCACATTTTGCAAGGAGGTGGGACAAGTGGAGAAAGGAATTCTGACCCTAGTGCCTTGAATCCTAGAACAAGAGGAGGCAGAGCCCAGGGGGCTACTGATTTGAAGGAGGTGAGGGCTGGGCCTTCCTCCAGTGTCCAAGGACATTTTGGGTGGGGCCAAATGAGGCTGGGAGACTTGATCACTTCCCACCCACCCAGGAATTTCTGGCAGCTAAAGGGGTGCATCCTGGGCAAGGTCAGCTATCTGTGAATGATACCCAGAGCCCCCTTCCAAGGTCACCTCTCTGGCTACTGAGCTTTGCACAAAGGGCTGCATGAAGCCCAAGGCAGAAGAAAACAGCTCTGGCCCAGGCCCTTCCAGACTGCTTCCAGTTGTCGCCACCAGCAGATTAACAGAGATGATAAGGGTTGCCATGTCTCACAGCACAGAGGGGAGAGTATCGAGGGGAGGAGGTCAATGTTACAGAGGTCAGGAAAGACGAGAAACAGGGCTGGAGCCTCCTGGCCTAGTTCAGGAGAACAGGCAGTCGGAAATGCTGGCCTCTGCCCCCTACTAAAATGAACTGCCCCCTACCTTGAAATGACAATAAAGGGATATAAAAACGAAGAAACCCAAGACAGCACTGGCAACAAGGATGCTACCATCAACAGAAAGATGGGAAATATATGCAATTGTATTACTGGACAAACTGGATAAGAACCAGAACATGAATGAGAGAACACTGCAAGGATATGGGTTGGCCTTCCCAGGGGAGCCCCACGAAGGCTCCCAGCTTGGAGGAGGCAGTGGGGATGACTTACTGGGGGCCTGGCTGCACAGCAGCTGCACCAACCTTTCCAAATACACATGCACACACACGCACACACATAACAGGGTGATCATGAGCGCAGTGCTCACATGCCAAGAAATGTTTCCTAAACTGAGCAGACATAATGTTCAGGTTGGAAGGAGAAGCTGAGTAGAACACCCTGAAATAGACTCAAAGCAAAAAGGAGAAAAGGCAGCTCCAGCATCTGGGGCCCAGTCTACCAGCTCAATCCCTGCAAGGATATGGGCCTATAGAGGACACTGCTCATACAGACCTGCACTCGGCCTTCCAGTTCAGGCAAGTAGTCTTTGGGGCCAAGAGCCTTGAAAAGAAACCCTCCCCAGGAGCTTATACAAGTCAGTTCAGTACATTCATTCACAGAAATGGCCAAGGATCACTTAGTTTTCTCTTCCATGAAAATTAAAGTGAAAAACAGGCGCCTGGGTGGCTCAGTTGGTTAAGAGTCCACTCAGGTCCTGGGATTGAGCCCAAGGTCAGGCTCCCTGCTTAGCGGGGAGTGTGCTCCTTCTGCCCCCCCCACCCCCCGCTGTGCTCTCTCTCTCCCCCAAATAAATAATATCTCTAAAAAAATTTAAGATGAAAAACAGCATAACTAAGGCATGAGATGCTTCATTAAGAATTATCAAAATGAAACAGAGCTAATTCATCTAAGTTGCTGCATCCACAAAGAACAGGCTGCTATGGAAAGAAGAGTAATAAAAGAACAAGATAGTGTTTGGGAAATTAAAAAAGAAAAAAGGCGGCCAAAATAATTTCTATAGAGGGCTAAGCAAAAGAATGGTTAAGACGGAAACGAATTCTTCTTTCTTTCTGCTGCAGAACGCTTTATTGTTTCCACTTGGCCCAGGCTTGGGAAAGGGCTCCAGGATAGATAAAAGCTGCCTCATGGCCGCTGAGACAGGCTCAGGCACCAGCTGGGTGGGAGGGACGCCAGTGGGGCCCCTCAAAGGCTGCTGGGGTCCTCATCATGTTGGAGTGTGATCCTCTCCCCGAGATCCTCGCCCAGCCCAGCCTGGGGGGCCAGCCGGCCTGTGGAGGTGAGTTAGGGGGAGGCACATCTTGATCGCCTTCTCATCGTGGTTCTCCAGCAAGTCCCAGAGATGGAGCCTGTGTGCGCAGAACCCAGGGTGTGCAGATCCAGACCGGCGGGGCTCTGGCTCCTCTCCAGAAGCAGGGCGACGTCCGTGGCATCCAGGGTCTTACCACACTCCTCTTGGGACCGCTTCCGCACATCCCAGGAAAGGGCACGGCCTCTACGCCGATTTCACATCTTCAAGAGACTCTCAGCACCCTCGTGCCCCACCCCACCGCCCCACCGCCAGCACGCGGAGGAAGTGGCCCGGGACCTCCAGAGGCACATCGCCGAGGTCAACGTAGAAACCGGGAGAGAAGCAGGTGCAGGAGGCCTGCGGAGGCCTGCCCAGCATGGGGGCGAGGGGGGGGTGGACAGCGGCCTCCACCTACCTCAGTGGAATAATTCTGAGGAAACTGGGAGCTCACATATGACGGATAACAAGGAGCTAAACTCAAAACAGCGAGTTGGTTAGTCCCAGAGGCAGAGGATGGCCAAGATGGCTTCAAAGGTTGCCACTGAGAAAAAGTTTGGAAGGGGGTTGGAGGCTGGTAGAAAGGATTCCCTGGGTCTGTTCTCTCCAAACACTATTGAAGCAAGAGACAGATTTCACAGGACCTCAGAGCGCACTGTTGAAAACCAAATTATTTTTGTACTTGGATTGCAATGCAAGTTACAGCACATTCTAATTGAATAAAAATCATTGTATACTCAGAATGGGTCACTATCTTGGTGGGTAAATTATTCCTCAATAAAGTGGTTATAAACCAATAGCCCAGCCCCCTCAGCCTTAAGAGGGATCATTCTGGGGCATGTTTGACACTGTTCTCAAGAGTGAGCTGGGCTCACCTGGGCTGAGCTCCAGCTCTGTGGAGGCAGTTGGCTGCCTTCCTTCCCCAACCACCTCCTCACCTAACCATGTACCCAAGAAACTACTTATAGTAGAATCCTTCTCTTAAGGTCTCTTTCTGGAAGAACCCAAACCAAGGGCAGAGTATTTTTTCATTTTGCTTCAAGTTAAAGAGCAGATGGGCAAGCTGGTGCCAGGATCAGGGTTACTGATGACATTTCAATAGAATGAATGGTCAAGAAAACCAGTCTGGGGAAGGGCTTCGTGGTGAACAGGAAGGGAATGTTAGTTGAAGACAGGCCAGGAAAAGGCATATCATGGATGGTAGGTCACCAGGGCAATGAGAAGCCCTTGCTAGCACTCAGGATGCAATTTCTTCATGTGGCTTACTGCTTGAGTAGGATGAGGACGAGAGCATTCCCCTGATGTAGGGCAGCTTGTCCAGAAGCCATGAGCACCATGGTCCAACTGCCAGGCCTCTGACTTAGAAATAAGCCCTTGGATTACAGTCAAATTAAAAACTCTTATTTTTGTTGCTTCAGAGCAATTAAACCTCCCCTTTCACAACGCACACTAGGCGGGAAGAAAGCAACTGCCAAAGCTTGAAAGTCACCATGGTTTTTTGGGTGGAAACTGCTAAGCAGGGTAAGTCACACAGACAAGTGAGAGAAGCAGGAAATATTCCTCAACAGGACTCTATGTTTTCAATTTAAGAGCTTTCAAATTTTACATATGTATGCATGTTACACACACACTAATGCTGTATTTCGATTATTCTAAGATGTAGTATTTCACATTTTAATATCTCTGCAATTGAGGCATATCATATAATATAAATCATATTGAACTTTTAATGGTAAATAAAATATTACATCTTAAAATTAATAATTCATATACAATGTGGCAAGATTTTTTTGGCTCCTTAAATATTAGAAATGCCGTTGGCCTCTACCTTTCCAAAGCATTAAAACCTGAATGAATCTGGACAAATACTTCAATTTTGCAGATTTACTGTTAACTCTAACAAGGTGACGTTCAGCTTCAAGATTACTTGGCAGATGTCCCTAGCATTTAAGAAAATATAACCAATAAACAATTAACATTAAGGAAAAACCGAATTTATCCAATAATCACAGCCCAGAGCATGAAGCATGTTTCATCTGTTCCAAACAAGAATTTTTACTTCATCTGACATTTTTCTTAAGAAGGCAAATCACATTGAATTAACATTTGGCCCAAGTAAAGGCTTTATTCATTTTCCTATAAGTGAGAATAAGTCATCCTTTGCCTTAATAAATGCATTTTCCAGGGCACCTGGTCATTAAACGGCAGGCTTTGGCTCAGGTCATCATCAGAGGGTCCCGGGATCAAGCCCTAGATCAGGCTCCCCCTCCCTCTGCTTATATTCCCTTTCTGTCTGTCAAATAAACAAAATCTTTAAATAAGTAAATAAATGCATTTTCCGCTATCTGCATTGGAGGGGACCAAGACCATCCAGAACACCAAATATTCTAGACCATTGTCAATCACAGGTAGTAGGAGATGGCCACACTTGCGGAGGCTTTTAAATATGGATTCAACTTCCAGGGGATGCAAAGTATTCCCTCAACCTCTTGCCTTTTCTTTCCATTCTCCCTTGACCAAAATTAAGAAAGGAAACCAAGGTCAAGGATGTCCCTTCATCCTTTTCCTCTTAACACCTGCCTGGGTTTATGAAAATTTAAAACCCGGCAATGCTCATTTGCCCTGACCTTCAAACTTAAAATCAGTATTTGGGAGTAGCCAAGAAAAGGGTCCAAATGTGTTTCTGCTGAAGCCTCAATTGAGCAGTTCTTAATGAATTAGACTGTGATGCTAAAGCATCCATGAAGTGGAGGCTCAGGGGAGAAGCCATCTCACAGGCATCAAGAGAGGGCTTCATAGTCTTAAAGATCAGTTGATAACCATAATGGAGTCCAATGCACATGGAAAGCTTTAAATTCAGTATATTCCATCCTTAAAAAGGACATGAACCCCAAAATGGACATGGATTAGGACAGTACAGTTTTTAAGATGCTCCTTTAGAGACAAGAATATAGAATGGGGAAAAGATAGTCTCTTCAACAAATGGTGCTGGGAAAACCGGACGGCTACATGCAACAGAATGAAACTGGACCACTTCCTTACACCAGACATAAAAATAAATTCAAAATGGATTAAAGACCTATATGTGAGACCTGAAACCATAAAAATCCTTGAAGAAAACATTGGCAGTAATTTCTTTGACATCTTCTTTGACCATAGAAACATTTTTCTAATAGGTCTCCAGAGGCAAGGGAAAGAAAAGCAAAAACAAACTATAGGGACCTGCACCAAAATAAGCTTTTGCATAGCGAAGAAAATCATCAACAAAACAATAAAGACAACCCACTGGATAGGAGAAAATATTTGCACTATATCCAGTAAGGGATTAGTATCCAAAATATATAGAGAATGTCTATAATACCAAAACAAAAACAAAAACAAAAACTCACAAAAAATCCAATCCAATTAAAAAAATGCAGAGAAGACATGAATAGACATTTTTCCAAAGCAGATTTACAGATGGGCAACAGACATATGAAAAGATGCTCAACATCACTAATCATCAGGGAAATGCAAATCAAAACTATAAGAGATCACCTCACACCTACCAGAATGGCTAGAATAAAAATGGCAAAAAACAACAAGTATTGGCAAGGATGTAGAGAAAAAGGAACCTTCATGTACCACTGATGGGAATGCAAACTGGGCAGCCACTGTGGAAAACAGTATGGAAGTTCCTCAAAAAATTTCAAATACAAATACCATACAATCCAGTAATTCCACTACTAGTATTTACCCACAAAAAACAAAAACACTAATTTGAAAAGATCTATGTACCTCTATGTTTACTGCAGTACTATTTACAATAGCCAAGATATGGAAGTAACTCGAGTGTCAGTGTACAGATGAATGGTAAAGATGTGGTAAGTACACACAATGGAATATTACCCAACCATAAAATAGAATGAGATCTTGCCATTTGTGACAACATGGATGAACCCAGAGAGTATTACAGTAAGTGAAATAAGTCAGACAAAGACAAATACCATATGACTTCACTTATATGCACTATCTAAAAAAAAATGAATAAACAAAATGCAGAAACAGACCCATAAACACAGAGAACAAACTGATGGTTGTTGCAGGGAAGAAGGTGGGAGGATGGGCAAGATGGGAGAAGGGGAGAAGGAGATACAGGTTTCCAATTATGGAATGAATAAAATCCCCAGAGAAAAAAGGTATAGCATAGGGAATATAATCCATGATATAATAATAGTGTTGTACAGTTGACAGATGGCAGCTACACTTGTGATGAGCCCAGCATAATGTATGGAGAAGTTTAATCACTATGTTGTACACCTGAAACTTACGTTGACATTGTATGTCAACTATACCCAAAAAATTTTTAAAGGCGCTACTTTATTTCCAATTACATTTTCTACTCACCACAAATGGAAGCATAAATAAATATTTATATTCCTCTAAAGACTCTAGATGGGAAGTACTTCTAAGAATTTGAAAGGCAAAGACAGAGAACCCACTGAGACAGAGAAAAAGTTTATATATAGGTCAGTGCTGCTACCATAGTTTCGGGGCAGAGGGAACGGCCTCTTTTGGGAAAACGTAATCAAACACAGGAAACAAAAAGAAATCATAGATTATTACACATTACACATGAAAATTAAAAATACAGTGACTTTATTTCCATCTTCTTACAGTCTCCAGTATCACATGTAATAAGCATCATCTCTATAAACAAAAAAATATTTCAATAAAGCATGTTACAAGATAGTATATGTAAGCAACAGTTTGGCAGAAGTTTATCAACTCTAGTAGTTTGTAGCCACCCCCCCCCACAAAAAGCCAAGTTTTAAAATTCAAAAGTAACAGTTAGCTTTATTTAACATATGTTACACCTTAACACTTAAAATACCATGCTCTAGTTAAATATTTTATCAACAACACTGTATACAAATAAAATATTACACAAAATATATTTAAGAAAATGTTTTGGTCTTTGATCTGAACAATAAATAAAAACACAGGCACTTCTACACTGAGACAGGGAAGCAGTCACTACTCAGAATAATTTTGTGTAAGCGGCATGTGAAAATATGGCAAGAATAGAATCCTGGAGTTTTAAACTGACAATCCACTCATGAGAAGGTCTGCAGTTTCCATCTTTTCACTTAAAGTTCAGAAATGACATACGCTTTCCTGGTCCACACTGAAAAATCATAAGCACAATATGGTCGCCAGGGTCCATTCAATTTTCAGTTGACCGTTACAGAATCATACTCATTACCGTCAAACACTAAAATCTGAGAACTATCATGATACCACCCATCAAAACAAATATAAGAACAGTTAAACTTTCTCCTTATTATGGCCCTAAGACCATAACAAGGTAAAGCGGATAAATGTCACACAGTGATTCTAATTCTTCAAAATTAACTGACCTTAACACAAGAAAATACTGTTGGGGTGGTGGAAAATTTTGACAGAGGTTAATTTTTCTAGGCAATTTAAAAAATTCATCCAAATTTCATGAAAATAAATGGAGTTCCAGTCAACGAAAACCACTAGATCACATACAACAAAGTCTTTGTAGCCAAGATGTTTGTTTATAAACACCTAAATTGCAGATAATTCACTCATTATAATGGAAAGTTGGGATATGATCATATGAGGGTAAAAAATAAATAACCTAAAATGGTCAAATTCCAGAAGCTTATGATTTCAGATGAGAAGGGAGGCAAATTAGAAAATAATGGACATTAGCCATAGGAAGGATCAGAACCAATCGTCCCACCACATCCTCCATAAAAAAAATTATAATCTGCTTTCCCTCTTCAGAAAGTACCACACTGGAGGGTTGAGAGGCCCTCAAATGGATACTACTAATAAAGGCAATTTTGATGGTTTAACACAGAAGTTACCCCTAATGTGAAAGAACACAACATGGGAACTATTCAAGATAGGTCTTTCTAGGCCAAATTTAGTTTGTATATATTTCAGCAATTTAAGTGAGCACTTTGCAACCGAGACCAAATATCAATCATCTCTTGAGGTTTTCTACTATGTACTAACATCAAATCTACATAGGAACAAATGTTATTCTTGTTTTTCTCTTCTATATCAAATGTCTTGAAGCCTTTATGTTTCTCTGGAACGAGGCCGAGCTTCTGAAGGCACATTCCAGTATAAACATCATCAATGGGGTAGAGAAGGACCTGGTCAGTTATATTGTACAGCCTCAGGGCCAGGTGGCCAGAGTAAAGGAAGCCGCCTCCCCCCGCATAAGGCGGATAGACACCAGTGTAAACAACTTCTGGGATGTAGTACTTCAGTTTCTTATCCCGATGAGGTCCAGCATTGTGGATCACATCACCTATAAACAAATCTTTGGCTTTGTTCTTGGGTAAGCTATTCAAGTAATTCAGGATGTGATGGGTGTTCACAAAAACATCGTCATCGCCCTTAAAGACAAACTCGGCATTTGGGCAAGAAGTGCTCACCCACCTGAGAAAGAGCACTTCTTTCAACGACAGGTTGAAGAAAGTGTCTCTGTAGTTCCACAGAAGAATGTCTTGGTGCTTCTCGCTCTCAAATTTCAGCATGTCAGACAGGTCTGGGTGGTTGTCCTCCGGCGGGGTCTGACCCAGTAAGAAGACTCTCACTACCGTTTGGTTCCCCACATTGGTTTCTCTGCCCCAAGATTCCCGAATTGCTTGCCTTCTAGCAAAATGTGGGATGAGGGACTTTATCGCCAGTAGTAAGAAGGGTTTCTTTGCACATTTATCTGGTTGATCTATAAGTAGTGAATAATTTCGACATCTCAAATATAGCAGAAAGTCTTTAAATCTGTCTGGCAAATTGCTGAAACCTGAAACTACTGACATGACCCTGAGGTCAGGTTCACAAAAATTTAGATGGCTTATGTTGGAAAACCCGTACACGTCCCCTGTCTGGTTGGCCAATGTGTTCAAGATGGGATTGTACCGCCTGTTCAGCTTTTCTTGCTCTCTGTTCCAGTAGGCCACAGGGGGGTCCGAGATCTTCCAGAACTTTTCTTTGGGAATTATTACTTCGCCCTTTCCATTTTTTTCCTGGCTGCTACTTTTGGAGACTTCCACGATCAAATAAATGAAGACATTAACCATCATCAGGATACCCAACAATTTTATTCTTCGACGTCCAACACTCATTTCTCATATCTGTAATAAAAAAGAGCACTGTATTAATTAGGTAATTATTAGTTTGCATTTGTGGACATATGTCACTTGACTTTTTGTCTTTATCTTCTCTGGAACAGTGGTTTAGAACCCAGATTCTAGACCTGTACTGCCTAGGTTCAAATCATGGCCCTACCATTCTAGCTCTGTGACTGTGGGAAAGTTGTATAGCTGATGTCTCAGTTGATATGAAGTCTCATCTAATAAATGGGGACAATAACCCACTTCACAGGATGGTTGTAAGGGCGCTACGATTTTATATGTAAAGATTTGGAAACAGTGGCTGGTCTATAGCAAGGAGTACATAAGTGACTGTAAATAGTGTGGCTGTGTAAGATACCTGAGGGCAAAGTTACGCATCTACTAAAAAGCTCACGGGTGTCCAACTTCCTTGCTTATAAGGACACACATACAAATCAGTGTGTTGCAAACTGATTTGCTCACAATTCATAGCAAATACATTTTATATTGTGACCCAGTACACACATGTATTTATAGGTGCATTGCAATGTATGAGTTGCCATTAAATTCACAAAATTCTCCATTTCCATTTCATTTTTTAGAAAATGGTGGTCCCCACCCTGAATTGTTTCTCAACCCACCCTTTGACAGATGAAAACAAGTCAAGGGAGAAAGATTAACATGCTTGCCCAGGGTTGCAGGGCTACTAAGTGGAGGAGACACTAACCTTATCAAATATTCAGAAAATGGTAAGATTCATACCAGCTTTAACCGACTGGCCCAAAACGGAGAACGACTGAAATACCATCAAGAGAGGAATGGATTAACAAACCGTGGTATATTCATACAGTGGAATAACCCTTGGCAATAAAAAGGAAATGACTTCTACTAGCAGCAATACCACAACACTGTGCATGAAGGACAGACCTTGGGGGGGCCTGGTTGGCTCAGTCACAAGAGCCCTGAGTTTGAGCCCCAAGCTGGGTATAGGGATTACTTCAAACAAAGAAACAAAGAAGTATTTATAAAAGAATAAGGAGAAGGAGAAGACCACCACCTCAGGGCAGCCGAGTGGCTCAGTGCGTTAAGAGTCTCCCCCAGGGTCCTGGGATGGAGCCCCACAACAGGCTCCCTGATCACCAGGGAGCCTGCTTCTCCTTCTGCCACTCTCCCACCCCCACCCTCCCCTCATGCTCATGCTCTCTTTCTCTCTCAGATAAATTTAAAAACAAAAGAAGAAGACCTGAAATTCCATTTATGTCAGGTTCAAGAAGACAAGATTAATCTAGGACCTAGAAATGTGAAAATGATAGGGATTGACATTTTGACTACAGAGGGGCAGGAGGGAACTTTCCAGGGCATAGAAATGTACTGTGTGTGTCTTGGCCTGGATGAGGGTTTCATGGATGTATACATTTGTCAAAACTCAAACTACATACTTAGGAGCTCTGCTGTTTATAGCAAAATGAAAAAGGGAAATGAAAATGGCATTTTCGTGAAATATCAAAGGCCAAGAATAGATTCCAGGCTGTGGCCAACAGAAGAAAAGAAGAGAGAGCAACAAAATAGTTTGTGGGGGATACAGCTCCAGAGTTCTAGCACGATAGAGATCGATGACCAACAAGAGGAACCATTTAGATAAGCCTGACATTAAAAGACAACCCAAAAATGTGGAATGGCAAGACACTATAAGGAATTTTCTTATCAGGTTAATTCTACAACTGAGAATCTATACTTAGAATTCCTAAGAACAGGGGTGCCTGGGTGGCTCAGTGGGTTAAAGCCTCTGCCTTCGGCTCAGGTCATGATCTCAGGGTCCTGGGATTGAGCCCTGCGTCCCGCTCTCTGCTTGGCAGGGAGCCTGCTTCCCTCTCTCTCTGCCTGCCTCTCTGCCTACTTGTGATCTCTCTCTCTCTGTCAAAAAAATAAATAAAATCTTCAAAAAAAAAAAAAAAAAAGAATTCCTAAGAACGGTTGCATTCCAGGCATGGTGTAGTATCCTCCTTGATATGGTAAATCTATGAAGTAGGTGTTATTACTTTTATTCTCGTTTTATACTTGAGAAAACAGATTTAAAGAAGTCACTCTTAAGGGCAGAGCTGGGTCCCAAGGCCACCAAGTCAATGAGATTCCAAGGTCACTTAGTCAAATGGTAGCCACTCTCCTCCGACCTCTAGAAACAAAGCTGGGTACCCATTTTAATTAAGGATAGTGTTTATTATTTCTTTAATATAAGAGGATTTTTAAGTTTACTGGGTTTTAACAAATAGTACCAAGGTAGAAGTATTTGGCATGCTAAGAATGCTGTAAAGTTATCATATGCCTGACAGCCCAGATTAGATGGGTTGGAATTCACAAATTCTTTTATGTCTCTTAAGATCTGTCTAGTAGATCCCTATCTAGTTGCCTGTGTTTACCACTGCTAAATAGCTTTGGCTATAGACACAGCAGTAAAAGGTGTTTTAAAAAAAAAAGCCTCATCCCATACCCTCCCACTCCTAAAGCTTTTGCATAACTAGAAAACATGACAGATGACAGTTATGTGGGTGCCCTCAGCTCACCCAGTTAGCAGCCCCCATCACCATCCCATTTCTCCCCTCCCTTCTCAACCACTATCTATCTCAACCCCTGAAGAAACCCACCACTGAGCCACCAAGAAAGGGCCTATTTTAAAGAAGATATTTATATATTTAGAGAGTGAGCAAGCAGGGGAGAGGCGGGGTGGGTGGAAGGAGAGAGGGAGATGGAGAGGGAGAATCTCAAGCAGACTCTCAAAAGGTGGGGCTTCATCTCACAACGCTGAGATCATGACCTGAGCTGAAATCAAGAGTTGGACACAACTGAGCGAGCCACCCAGGTGCCCCAAGAAAGGGCCTTCTTAAACTTCCTCCAGAGAAGGCAGTTAAACCCACAAGATATTTCCTACTCCTTAACTCCAGTTTGAAAGGGCCCCAAGGCACACACAACCTGAATAATTCAAACACTCATACCCAAGTCTAGGGTCCGCATCCCCCTTAGGTCAGGTTCCTTTCAAATGAGCTTTTGGGCAAACCTAAGGAATAAACTGAAGGTCTCAGTTCCATACACCTTTGGCAACTTAAACCTTTTTGTTCTAGGCCTTACTTACAAGGAGAAGAGAACTCAAATGGACATTCAGAATGTACTTGTATGGGTACTTCATACATGTAAATAAACAGCCATCTTTTAAGAAAATAAATCATAATTTTAAGGGTTTGGTTTCGGGGGTTTTTTTGTTTTTGGTTTTTTTGTTTTTTTGTTTTTTTGGCTTCTAGATGTGACAAAATGGTTTTCAAAAACAACCGATTCTCTCTAAATTGGGCTAACAACTCTCCTAAAGCTACAGTAGCTCTTGACCCCGTATCTCTGATCTCTATGTCTTGGGTGCTTCGTGTAAACAGCTTGAAGCAAGGGCAATAAGGAAAAGTATGAGGATGAATGGAGAAAGCCCATAATGAGGAAGATTTGGAAGGTACTCGGGAAAAAACAGCATGCACTGTGAACAGCTAGCTACCGAAATTTTCAACTGAGAAAAGGAATATGGCTATCAGCAGACTATTTCTGAAATTTCTAGAGTAAGAGAGGTCAGCTTAAGGAAGAAAAAAGGGAAGCACAGAACTCTACATAACGAGTTCTAAACCTGTGAGCTGATCTTCCTAGGGGAAGATTCCGGGTGAGTAATATGTGAGATGATTCCAGATAAATGAGCTGGTAGTACGTTCAGGTTATGGGTCAGGAATCCAACCATAACTGTCTGAAGTGATGGTCTGAGGTTTCTCTCATGGAAAGCACCATTCCTTCTTTTGGGAATCCTTTGAAGAAAACATGTTTTCTGGCAAGATTTCCAACTTCATTCATTGCAATTCAGGCTTTTATTTCCATGATCAAGACCCAGCCAGGACTTCCCATCACCTCGGCCAACACAGTCTCTGTGGGTCTCAAAGGGACACCATCCCCACCTTCCATCTGCCCAAGGATTCCAGACTGCAGAACATTTTCTTGTGCAATTCTCATCTGCATCCCCTAAGGGAAGCTGAAAGGATAGCCCCTTAACAGTGAGAAAAATGGAGGCCCAGAGATGGTTAACTGAGCTGCCTAAATATACCTCATAAATACATGAGGGTGACATGATGCAGCTTTCTGGTTCCCAACCCAGGGCTCCTTGGATCTCCTTTTTCTACAAGGCACGGCCACATTCTTGTAATCCGACCCAGGTAGGTCAATAGCAAAGTCTCAAGGGCTGGCTCAAGACTTAAAAAAAAAAAAAAAAAAAAAAAAAAAAACCCAAAGCACGGAAAAATACTCTTTGTTAGCTCAAATGGACCCAAGGTACATTTGATCATTACCAAGACTCTCCAAAGAAAGGGAAATGGGAGTGCCTAGAAGCTCCCAGCACCCCTTCTGAGAACGGGCCAGCCTTCCCAGGTCCAAATTCCCAAACATGCAGCTTAGGCTAACTCTCACCACTACTTGCTCAGTGCGTTTCTTCCAACCTGAGAAGGAAGGATGGGAAAACCGAGATTCTCAATTATACATTTCCATCTAGTTTAAATGTCGTCTTTTATTTGTGACCTGGGCACGGTTCCTCACATGAGAACTTGGCTTTTGGCAGGCTCTTACAACAAACCAAAGTTCATGGAAAGGAGGATGAAACAGTGACCCCATAAAAATATCTGTGGGAAAAAGCTCTCTGAATATCTGACTAAATATTCCCATTGCAGACATAAAACCAATACATGTCCTTTTCTGAGCAGGAAGTTACATTGCTTAAAAAGAATTTGAGTAAGAAAACTTACCCCAAAGCTGGGGAAGTTGTTATACAACCCTTACTGTGAAACACAGAATTTTTATGGTGAGCAAGAGAAAGAGGAGAAAATCCCATAGGCAAACAAAGAATAACCTTAGCTTTTCACCTTGTGCCTAGGAGTGAGGTCTCCCCACCCCCCATAAGGACTGAACAGTTTTGAAATTTCTGAAACACTTCAGTTAGTTCTGTTTAATGGAAAAGAACTTCCTTCTTTATTTTGCAATTAAATATTTAGAAAAGAGAGGTAGAAACAGGAAAAATACACTTGTTAGCTGAAAATGGATTACAAAATAGCACCGATGTTATGCTTAAACTATGTGAAAATCCAGATAAAATAACCACACAAAACCAAAGCTGGTTTAATCGGGGCGGTAAGATTGTAGGTTATTTGAACATTCTTTAATGCTGCCTTACCATGTCTGTCCTTGAATAGCCTTGACCACACACATCTACTGCCTGTGTGATGGCCTCAGTCCCACAGTCACTCCATCACTGTAATGGACCTCGCAGCATTCAGAAGAGGCTCTAGGGACAACATCCAACCCTAGCCCACCCGACAGCTTTCCTTGAGCCTGTGCTATTTATCTGAAGCCATCTATTAGAAAGAACTATGAACACATATGCCCTGTTTTAATAAAAACTGAGGTACCTGCCAGGCACCAGCAATCCCGTGAGGCAGGTACTCTCAGAGAGGTGATTTAACTTGCCCAAGGTCACACAGCTGATAAATGGCAGAGCCAGGACTCAAACCCAAGCAGCTTAAACCATGCTACAAGTGAACGCTGCTGCACAGGGTTATGACTAATAGGACATTAGTCTTATTTTCCATGGCTAATCTCCTTAAAAATTATTAAATATTTTAAAGCTTTACATTTATAGTTTTGAACCTACAAAACTACCATGAGTCAAAATCAGATATGGGAGGCAGGGTTGTAAGTAAGTAAACTTGATTAATGACTATGTATAAGCCAAATTCTGGGCAAAACAAGTCACATACCTCATTTTGTCTCCCAATATGTAGTCCATGCAATTCCAGTATTTCATTCAGGGAGACTAGAGTGGGAACCATGGAATGGGATGATCCTAAAAGGTCTCCTCCAATTCTGAAAGTCCTAGAAACACTGAAACAAAATGCTGGCCAGAAAACATTTTAATGTGGCCAGGAGAACTCATTCTCAAAACTCTGACTCCCGGACATTTACACACACACACTCTCTCTCTCTCTCTCTCTCTCTCACACACACACACACATACAGCCAAGGAACTCAGGGAGGTGGCTACCACTGGCTAGTCAGGGACAGAGCCAGCAATCACACCTGGCCTGACCCAAAACCTGTGCTTGGTGTGGCCCTGCAGTATTGACAAGGTTAGAAAGAAAGGCAGGACTTTCTTGTGACCATTATATAAGATGAGCAGCCACCCCTGTCCAGTCAGGCTGAGGCAAGGAGGCTGGAAATCCAAACTCTTGGTTCAACCATGGTAAGGGCTAGCAGCCTTTGTATCCAGGAGTTCCTGCTTCCTGCTCACCCTTCCCCACAAATCAGACACACAAATCCTCAAGGGGGAAAGAGCCCAAGCCCACTGCCATCCCACGAGAGCGGGGGAAACACGTCCATACACGTTTTGGAGAACGGGCACATCCTTCTGCAGACCACTTCTTTCCCCCACCCTTCAGGAATCTGGGGAGAGTGGCTTTCCTAAATCTTTATCTCCCAGGCTGTTCCCATCTGTTGCCTGGTCCCTGCTAGACCTTTCCAGGCTCTGCTCTGATAAACAGAGACAGGGACACTTTGCAGCTAAGTGATTCTGGGGGAGAGAAAAGCTTTGAGCACTGATGCAGAGAGTGGGATGATCAGGGTATGAGGGAAGCAGCTCAGTGGGACCTGAAGAGCTGGGCCATACCTAGAACCTGTTCCTTCATAGTAGCAAGAAGCCCGGCCTGGGTCCTTGCCAGGGCTGGGAAGGCAAGCCCAGGACTTCCTCCTTAACCTCCCCTAGAAGCTGACACAGAGAGAGAACATGCATGTATCTCTGATGTTGCTTTCTAATCTCTAAGTCATGCAACAACTACCAGCTACATGCAAGGGATTTGGTTCATAGTCATTAGTATGAGTATTAGTACTTAAAAGGGAAAAGAACATATAATGAATCTGCTCACCCACACACCCCCACAGGCAACATTATACATGAAAGTGTCTGGCAGGACATGTTCCCGTCCCCAACTGATTATAGTTCCCCAAAGCCCAGCATGGCTGATGTTCTCAAGTAGTATTTATCACTTAAGATAAAATTATCACTAAGTTCCTTCTTCAAATAAAGATGCACAGAACTTTCAGAAAAGGGAAAAGAAGAAAATTTAGCAAATGATGACAGGGAATTAATCCTCCCAGAGGCCATCTTGACCCTGCCTTTAGTCAAACTGACAAGAGTTATAGATGTTTAGTGTAAAAGAGTATGGAGTTATAAAACAAGCCTAGTAGATGTTTGAGGATAGAAATGTTCCAGATCCATTTTCATTTTGAAGGTCAGCCAGGCATCTGGAGTCAGCCCAGAATTAAATTCTGGTTACGTTACCTACTAGCTGTGTGACCTTGTCAAGTTACTTGACTTCTCTGAGTCTGTTTCCTCATTTGTAAAATGGGGAAGATATAACATACCATTCCAGTCTGTTGTCTACCACTCAATGGACATTCAGTAGTTCTTCAAGGGTTCTGATTCTTCCAACACTAAGCACATTTCTCAAGTTTTGTCGCTCACTGCGCCTTTTATAAATTCTCCCTCTCTAGAAACCCATCTACCCACTATCTTAAACATCACCTCCAAAAGTAAGACCACAGGTTGACCCAGTTAACTCCAAATATTAGCCACTAAATGTTTTGTAGGGTCCCTCTTCCTAAGTCCCCTATTTGTAATGGGCCGATTTCACAGGCACCTGGATGTGCACCCCAGAATTATTCTGAACTGTTGCTTCACCATGCTCTCCCTGTCCAACCAGGAGCCGAATCTCGTTTTCCCATGTGACACACATCTCCTCCTCACCTCTCCTCTATTCTATTCAGGCTCGGCCACACTGGCTACTGTGACAGCCTACTGCCTTACTTCCCAGCAGACTCCCAGATACACCGTCTTCCCCAACTACTCAGTCTTTAGTCCCCTGTGCACGCACGCTCTCCCTGCTCATGCTGTCCCCTGCGTTTGGTCTGACGACCACTGGCAGGCTACTGCTCGCTCAAAGCGTTAACTACCTGTGTTGTCTTCTAAAGCTCCTCTCCATAGAGCTCAGGGCCTCATGGCCTCTTCCCCTCTTCTACAGGGGATATGCCCTGCCCAGTGATATGCCCCAGCCTAAACACCAGCCTCAGTCCTCTCACTCACATGCCCTTCTGGTCCCAGCCAGGGCACGTCATAATGATTCGGGCTTCTCTCCACCATCTCCAGCCAACATCCCCCGCCATCTCCACACCATCCACACTTGAACACGTAAACACAGCAAACACATTTCTCTTCCAGAAAATCTCAGCTTTGCTCTGCCATCTGTAGAGTGCCTTCTTTTTGCTAGGCCTTCAAGCATCTACTCCTTCCAAACAAATTCATTCCAATGTCACATCCTGGCTAGTGCACCCAGCTCCCAAAGGTTAGGGCATCTTCTCCTGATCATCCTGGCCTAGACCTGGGCATAGTCCATAATCGAGGCCTTCACATGATACCACCATTACCCCAGCACATGGCACCTGAGATTCATTCTGCATTTGCTAAATGGACAGATATTTTGGTCATCTGGTCAAGTTCAATGAATACAGTGAGATAGTCAGTAGGAACTGGATTAAAACATATACACTTTTTCTCCAGAGTGTATATGACACTGGAAAATCACTCACTTAGTGCTGGCAAATGACACACACATATTTACATAAATTCCCCTTTTCAAAGTACAATAGAAAAAGATTTAAAGGATTTTTTTCTAGTGTTAAGAGAGAGATGAATTTCACGAGTAGTGAGTCTCTATTAAATCTAGGAGTTTGGGGACAGGATCTGAAGTAGTAAATGGGGATGGACACTATGGCCCAGGCCCTCATTTCCCACAGTCAGCCCAGACCCACCAAAGGCAACACACTTGGGTATGCTTTGACTGGGCTTGCCCTATGTGCGGGGAATGCACATGCTTCCAGGTGAGGGCTCCGTCCCTCCTCCTGCAGCATACCCCACCTCTGTCCTATCCCCAAATAGGGGAGCCTCCACACCTCCTTCCTGGCAAGGGGAGGACCTTGAGCAACTGCTACCCCCATCAAGACCATGACAATAGAGGCCCAGGGCAAACATGCCTCAAGGAAGGAAGGACCTTCGCACAGACTTAAAATCCAAAGGGTACCCACTTCCCTAAGGTGGGCTATCATCTTAGAAAAGAAATGCTGAAAGGCAGGCAGTTGTTTCCTATGCAGTTTTTTTGTTTGTTCGTTTTCTTTTGTTTTGTTTTAAGAAAGAGAGTCTAAAGCAGGCGCTTTGTCCAGCGCAGAGCCCTATGTGGGGCTTAATCTCATGACCCTGAGAGATCATGACCTGAGCCAAAATCAAGAGTTGGATGCTTAACTGACTGAGCCACCCAGATACCCCATTCCTGTGGAGCTTAATGTGTGTTGGAAGCCCATGTTAAGAGCTGTACATGGTTATGCCTTGGTAAGTGTTTCCACTCCAAGCTCCAGGACCTACGTACAAACAGTACAGTCTGGCAGGCTCTTAACAGCCCTTCAGAGAAACCCCGAGATTTCTCTCTGATCCATCCTTTTATTTGCTTAGTGGGGTTACATGGGATGCACTTCAGTCTGGGTCCAACCAGGAGAGAGAAATCACACAGTAACTTAAGCACCAGTTTCAGAACCTGGTGAGTAACTATAAAGATGGAATAGAATTCTAACAAGCAAGCTTTGGCAGATGAAAAGTACCGGAAAAAGGACAAACGCAGAAGAGACGTTCAGAGCTTATTTGAGAAGGTATGGATGGCAGAAAAGTTCCTGCATTCCCAGGCCAGAGACAGGCCAGTGCCCAGGAAAGCAAGAACAACCCTCTGGGGTACAGGCACAAAGCCTAGAATACACAGGTCCCCATCAGGAAAATGAGAGAAAACAAGTTGTAGAAACTGCTGGGTGGGCATGCAGAGGGAGTCACCATGCACAGGGAGTCAAGGGTGCTGCCAGAACCAGGCAGTGGGGAGACCCCCTTGTACCGCAGGTTAGCATGTCAATGTATGGCTGAGATAGGGGCAGCTTGTGGCCACAGCCTGGGACAAAGATCAGGTGGCCAGCTCACTAAATGGCCAGGGTTTGGGGGCCCGGTATGAATATATATGGGGCTAACAAGCAGGGGCAGAGAAGCAGTGACCTCGGGTAAGCCCAGGCTCCCCCAGTCCAGCACTGCTGCCAGAGCTGGAAAAAGCCATGTCCCTAGGTCCTGCAGGTCCCTAGGTCCCTAGGAGTACAGTACAGCAGGTTCTACCAGAACCCGGTTCCAGACCAGGAAGGAAATCCCATACTTCTGCAACATCCTCTTCAGAGCCTTCACTTACAGAAGGTGAAGGTAAAACATCTGAAGTCCCTGATCTATTTTCATGTATCCGGCAACACAGGGTGAATTCGGAGCTGAGATGCAACAGTCAAAAACTGGCCCAAGTTCTCCATCTGTTAAGTCACAAACCCAACTTCATCTCCAAGCATACTTTTTTCTGAGTCTGAAGTCAGGAGGAAAGGGTTATTATAAAACATGGATCTGATACAGTGAATATATGTAACTGCCCATTAGCGGACAGCAGAGGTGAAGGCAGAACCTGAAGGGGCACAGGGTGTCTGCAGGCAGAGGTAACCGGGCCAGTCTGTGGGCTTGGAGGACACCCTGGGAAGAGGAAGTGAGTGCTGGTGGAACCAGGGCCTCTACCCAGAAGAAGAGGACCAGTACCTGGGCCTTACTGAACAAGTGCAGCCACCAGAGAGGCTGCTCGAATATGTTCTCTTTCTTTCACAGGCCCTCTATGTAAAGAAATAAAGAGAAGAAAATGGATTAAATCATACAGGAATATAAAATAAGGGACAATGAAAAACTCCAAAAGGATGTCTGTGTTGACAACAAACACAGCTGTCTCCTGAATTCACTGAGATTTTTAGTTTCAGTGGGAGGGGGAGGGGACAGAGGGAGAGAGAGAATCTTCAGTAGGCTCCGCACCCAGCACAGAGCCTGATGTGGGCCTTGATCCCACGACCCTGGGACCAAGACCTGAGCCGAAAGCCGAAATCAAGTCAGATGCTTAATGAACTGAGCCACCCAGGTGCCCCACTGAGATTTAATTTCTGTAAAGCAGATTTAGTTCACAGAGGAAAGAGCATGATCTGAGCAGTCTGTCTCCTATCAGCAGAGCTCTCGTCTATCTCTGCTGGGACACAGGCATTTGTTCTGGTTTATCAATCATCACTAATGAGTTGTTGGTGATTTTCCACATAACCAAAAAAAAAACTGATTAAGGACCTCATAAATGCATCTTTTTTGTCTTATTATTTCCTTTGGGAAACTACAGAGAGAAAGTAAACAATCCAATTATTCTCCTCTCCTCCCTTTCCATCCCCCACCAAAAAGAAAGGCCAGACTGGTTTATCTTCACCACACACCTAAGAACACGGAGCTACCCATGTGTTGACTGTGGACTCTGTCCTTCTTTTTAATCTTTACAAAGAAAGGCTATCTCCCTGTTTTAATTTACACTGTTCTTTTCACATGCTTCTTTCCCGATTTTCCTACTCTTCATGCCCTTTCCCATTTTTCTATGTTGGTGGTTCTCCTCTCATTTAATCTTCGCAAGCTCGAAAGTATAAAGCAGTTAGTCTGAGGTTATGGAGCTAATCTGCGTGGAGCCAGCATTTGGACCCTGGACCCTGACCCCAAGACTAAGCTCTCACTCTTTCTACCACCTAATGTTGTTGCTCAAGATTTCCAGAATCCCCAGATAAAGCTGGACTTAAAAAAAAAAAAAAATTTAGGTATGAAAATCTCAATCATCATGAGAAAGGAATCCTGTACACAGAATCCCATGCTGAGCCCAGTTCACCGGTTCACGGTGCACGGTGCCAGAGGTCCTGGTCTGGTAAGGCAGGTGTCTTCCTAACCAGAGTTGGAGTCCCTGCAGGTGGGGGTCAGGTACTATCCACACTAAAGAATGAGAGACAGGGGCCTAAACTGGCCTAATCATAAACTCACCCAGGCAAACGCCTTTCTGAGATCTGTTTACACAGAGAAAATGTTGCCTTTTCATCCCAGCAGCACAGCCTGAAGCGAGGGATCCCAGCATGGCCCTGTACCCTGCTCCAGGTCAGTGCAGAGCTGGCCCGGAAGTCAGGAGAGGAGAGGACCCCAGCCCATGTCAGAAAAGATGACCAGAGAGTAAGCGTTGGCCACAAACCATATCATCTCACCCTTTCACTGGTTTTCTCCATCACAAGCACACACACTCCACACACACAGATCACAGACCAAGCTTATTATCAAAAAGAAGCCATAAGGATTTCCTCTCCAGGGCCTGATAGCTCATCTACGTCAATCACCTCATTTGCAGAAGAGGAAACCAAGGTACCAGGAAGCCCAGAGTCTTAGCAGATGCCCCGCAAAGGGCATAATCAGGACAGTGAGTCCAGCAGTAAGAATCACTGTTAGTGACAAAGTCTCTTCCTCAGTCTATAGCTTCGATTCTAGGCCTTCAACATAAATAACAAAAAAGCGAAGAGGCCTGCTGCTCCAGCACTGCCCAGAGGGGCACCCTCCTTGAACCCCTCCTCTCCTGGGTGTGTTTGTATTACTTCCCCTTTGCTGCTGGAACACCTAACACACACATTTATCTAAATTATCCGCTTGTTGTTAACAAGTCTG